>NC_137247.1:15648674-16848674 GCF_051294905.1 Botryllus schlosseri | reverse complement strand
AATCATCGCGCGTAACCTTATCCAACTTTATGCGTTCGGATTATAAATTTTTAATCACACGATTAGCATTCTTCCGGATCAGTTAACTTTATGATATCCGACTAAAACCCGTCACGATTAGCAGTTTTTAATCACACGATTAGCATTCTCCTGGATTAGCTAACTTTATGATCTCTGCCCTAAGTGTTTATTATAATAGACAACTTCCAAGTTTACTTGACATATTTTGTTTATTAGCCAATTACCCCTAGTTGCTGACGATTGCCTCTGACTAGTGTCAGCATAAAATATTCGAGTTTAACTAAATATGAAGATATCCTTCAATGATGTTTTTTGTATCTCCAAGAGTCTCTTCAATTACTTGGAAATCACTGCTTTTACTCGTACTTCAATAATAATTTACGACGTTACGTATGCACTGCAGATTAAAAACGTTGACAACGTACTAATGAGGAACATCTAGTAATTTGAAATCCTTTTCTTTTAGTTGCATATGGTGTTGCAGCGTCAGCAGATGATGATGATTCAGCGGCCACCAGACACGGACAAGTAGGCCTAAGTTCAGCGACCGCATCTCGTCATGCTTATTCTCACTTCGATTACGTCACAGATCGCGCCACAAGGACATGCCGAGCAATATCATTATCCTGAACATGGATATCCATATCCACCTGTATATCCACCTCCGCCTCCTCGCCGCATGAGTGCTGCCATCGAACGATACCTTCTATGCATTATTTGGAGGAGAATTGATTCATGTCAGTATAGTCTTTGTGCGAACTGCAGTTTCTAACCTGCATTTTCCCCCCGTTTACCATGCTCCAAATAAGAGAGAGAAAGAGAGAGATTATTTCGTAAAGTGGAACATTAAAATATGTCCAAACAAAAATACATAGGCCTGCGTAACTTAATCCGCGTGGGCGGTACCGTATCCGTATGATCGTGACGATCTTCTTGTCTTGTAAACATCATAATATCGCAGTTATAGAATATAGGAACAAAAAGAGTAGGCTATACGGTATTTTATATCCATGTCCATTGTCCACCATTAGAAGCAGAGCAGGTCGCTGACATTGACATGACACCCTATTCCGGGAAGGCAAGAAAGTACGAATTCATTGCACTGACCCAAAACCAGCTGTTCAATGCATAGGCCATATATGCAGGTTACACGGAAAATATATCAGAGGTCTCCAGCCCCGAGAGAAACCCGAATCGCGATATATTAATATTAAGAACATTCCAACATTCGCGTTTACAGTTGAATCTTTTGCATTCCTCGCAACGCATACGCAGGGCTGATGCCAATGTATATACCACTAAAACAAAGGGAGCATAGAAGTATGTCAGCTTATATCATCATTAAAGCAACTGATTTATCGGGTTATAACAATATTAAACCGCCCAATCATCGTATTATTGCCAATTGCACTGTTTGCGAATGAAAGTGCAGCTAGAATACGAACCTCGATGATCCGTAATATAATGCAATATGCGATTGTGTAGGGTGGATAATGAAGTATTCAAATGAAAAATAGGAGCATGAATTTTGAGGTATTGGGGAATTTTGGTGCGGCCCGGGAACGATCTGAAATGTTGAATCTGGCCCGCGACGTCAGTTGAGTTTGACATTCCCGTCTTATGGATTCAAAGGTCCCTGATAAACTATAGATAAACACGATATAATACTTTCAGAGTTCTATCTCTCTGCGAACCGTTTTATTAGTGCTAAATCATTTTTGATACACGATCTCGGACCGTTTTATTTCGATACCAAATCCTTTGAAATATAAACCTACTTTCGAGATGAGGGTTCGGGCTGCCATTTTGCAATGCAAACAGCTTATGGCCTCACCAGACAATTTGGTGTTTGCTCATTGTGAAAAGTACCAGCAGACTGAACATATTTGTTTAAATACCAATAAAAAATTCTTCGTTAAACTGGCAGCAATTATGCTCCATGGATAAGTTTCTAGCACTCTGTTAGAAGAACCCACGCCTGAACAGATATTCCGTAATAGCCCCTTTACGCTCTAATTTTGCGCATTTTCAATAATAACCAGTCTGATCTGTTTCAGTTTCCATATGTCCTTTTCTTGCATTTGCAAAATAAGGCTAAGACGTGAGTATACCATGCCTACCCCTATCCGGATTCATATCTAAATGCCACATTTTTGCAGGACTGAATAGCTACTATAGTCAGCGATCGGAATTACCGGACCACGATTTGACATAACGACTTCGCCTACCGACACATGTCGTTTCGTTTCATCGCTTCTACTTTTTATGTTATGTAATGTTATAATGCGTTACCTATCATTCAGTGTGCAATTGTGCATACCTCTTATTACATGCTTTAGGTTGGTCAAGGGTTTGCAACCTTTTTGCTCATGATCCAACGAATTAGTTAAAAGATGACACAAACCCTTTCAATTAATAAACATCAGGTTCCAATAACACAATAAATTAATCAAACGAAAATTATCTGAAATTTGTTGAGAAGGCTGTTGCTGTTTGTTGCCCGCAAGACTATGTCTTCTGGATACAGTCGATAAGAGTGAAAAGCGTATGTCAGCCGCAGCATTAGGTCAGGTATGTGGTTTGGAATTTATGTTTAACATGGGATGTAAATGCTGACTCACAAAACCACCTTGTGGTGAAAGACGGTATTTTCATGGGACAAGTTTTGCTGATTTGTAAATATGATAAGGGCACTGTCATCCAGAATTCAATGGCAAGCAAATATTGATATATAGGTCACGACGTCCTTAATCATTTCCGAGGTTAATTATTTATTCTTGTAACTCGTCATTTACTAGCTCAATAGCTATACGAAATGTATGCCTAACATATCTGAAGGCAATCGCTGTTAATCTAAGGAAGGGGTTCTCTTTGAGGGTGGGCCACAGGAGCAATTTGATGTGGGCCACAAAGCTATTTGGAAAATTGTAGAATTAGTGTAAATTTAGTTATATTTGTTATGTTATTCGCTCAAAAATATATTGATATTATCGAATTATACGTAAGCTACATAAAGCTTTTAAATTCGACTCCGATGAGACGTAGTGGCACGTATGGAGTCACAATGTACAAGTAGAAAACGGGACGGGAAACAATGGAATGAAAATGTACCGACCTTTGTATTGCACAAATTGGATGACGCTGGCCATGACAAGAATTGTCCGACATTGGTTTCTCTTGAAAGCTCTCACTGGCACCGACAATCGGGCTGTGGTAATGTACAGGGAGCGAAAGAGCACGGCCGTAACCAATGGCCCCTCTAAGCTGCGCACGTGCGTAATTGCGCAGTGCTGACAAGGTCTCTGCGCACAGAAAATCTTAGTTACGCACAAAAAATCCGAAGGGATGACCTTTTTAGTCGTTACGCACTGTTGTTCAAGGGATCGCGCAATGAGTTGGCGAGTGCGCGCAGACTCGTCAAAATTAGAGGGAACATTGGCCGTAACTGTCGCACCCAAAAAAT
The DNA here is from genome assembly GCF_051294905.1 of Botryllus schlosseri. Taxonomy (NCBI): domain Eukaryota; kingdom Metazoa; phylum Chordata; class Ascidiacea; order Stolidobranchia; family Styelidae; genus Botryllus; species Botryllus schlosseri. Next base: position 16,845,190 of record NC_137247.1, on the reverse strand, counting down.
AACTCACAAACTAATTTAATAACTGCAATCGCAATTGCGAAATAATAATATTTGGTTCAATTCTAACAAGTGTAGGCAGGGTTATTGCCGTCGAAAGATTTGGATTTGAATAAAATAGTATTTAAGGTGGGCACCACTATAATAAATAATAAAAGAATTGTACACCGTAAATACTATTTTATTCATAATCCAAATTTGCCTAGAATGAGTACTGTATTTCATGGTTGACGAATAGATTAGGGTTACCATATTTTTGTGAGACAAATTCCGGACACTCTTTAGCGACCACTAGCGTATTTTAAAATGAGGTCTGACACATTGTCTGTCAATATGGCGTCGCACTAGCACAGCTTTGCCTGTCGACCAGATGTGGTCACGATCCGGATCAGGAGCCGCTATGATGTTAAGTCGGTGCATATATGTGGTTGTCAATGTTCCCTCTAAGCTGCGCGCGTGCGCAAATGCGCAGTGCTGATACGGTCTCTGATGGGCACAGAAAATCCAACTTGCGCACAAAAAATCCGAAGTAATGACTTTTTTTAGTCGTTACGCACTGTTGTCCAAGGGTCTGCGCAGAGAGTTGACGAGTGTGCGCAGACTCGTCATAAATTAGAGGGGACATTGGTGGTTGTGTGTAGTAACCAGGACCGAATCAACATTTTTTTGAGCAATCTCCCATCCAAATAAACACTGATCTTGAGCCCACTATATTGTAATCTATGTAACTTCTGGGGGGCTTACTATATAGGCCTGGCCTACATCTGCTTTCTATATTGGTCTGGTCGTTAAATTTTGTGACAGACATCCGTCTATAATATCGGTTCTTCCATATATGACTAAAAATAAATTTATTCTCTCTCCGAACACATGAAAATATAGTTAGCGGTAGAGCTGGTGGAGGATGGTGACTTCGAAAATATATTGAACGCAATTATAGTAGTCATGTCATTTCACACGGAAAATACTCTTATAAGCGCGAATGCCGGTCCGCACCAGCAAGTTGCCTATCCGGCGCTTTTCAACGTTTTATAGTCGCGACTCCAGTTCAAATATTAAATTGTTCTGTGGCCCAGCTCAAAATTTGCTAAGCTGATTAATCAACACCAGTCAGCAGTATTGAGATCTAAGTCACTAACTTCGAGTCACGAGACATCTCGAGTCATTGCACATTTTGACTCGAGTCAAGTCAAGTCAATCGATTTTCGAAAGTGAATCGAGTAAAGTAAAGTAAAGTAAAGTCACAATTCAAGTCAAATCGAATTTTCGAAGTATGAGTGATCATTCAAAGTTATTACATTTTGATATTTGCTTTAAAGACAGATTAATTGGCCATTTGGCTTGAATCAAATATCGAATATAAAGTTAAATATACATGCAAAAATGCGTTGTATTGCGCACGCATACGTAGAACTGCTAGTAAAATACGTAAGTAACTGTAGTGTACAGCTATACATCATGGATGTAAAACAAACGGCCCTCCAAATGATTTCATCCGGCCCGCGATGCAATTCTGGCTATATATTAAAAAATGCGAGTATTTTATCCATCATATTTCTCGAATCTGTAGTAAGAAATATTTCTAATAAATATTCCTTCAAAATAGCAAATGTCGAGTATGTTCATACGCCACATTATAACAGCCCGACAGCGGAGTTGTGATTTCTAGTCATCGTCTGGAGAAAATCGCTGACATTGAGACCCAATTCCCAGAATGCGAAAAAGTGCATGTATTGCGTTGGTCGCATTTTGGAATCATTTGACTGATGCGGCCTGCGAGTGATCTGAATATTTGAATCCGGCCAGCGACTTCAGTTGAGTTCGATAACTCTAAGCTGCATGCTACATTCTGTTATTATCAGCCAAAATAGAGGATCGAGTACGAAGCCTCGAGAATTTAACATGAAGAAATTGATATCGTACAATACTCTACCTATCTCTACACATCCGTGAGATATATAAACGCACAAACTACATTCGTTCGATTTGAATCATACAAGAGGGTTTGGTAAAGGTGAGCGTTGTGCAATGTAAGGACAGAGCCGTCAAATAGACATCGATCGACACGTTGCTATTAGATTAATCTACTACTACTGGTACGACAATGCAATCGCAAGCTGTGATCATTTCGCTTACGGTCAGTTTATTTGTGATGTAACTATTATTGGAGGATCAGCGAAACGTGGGCTACAATTAGTGAATGACTGGTTGCTCTCACAAGTGACACTGGCGTATCGTGAATAATACGAACATGCACAAGATGCAGTGATTTAATCGACACCGTTTACTTGATGACTTGAAATTGACTCGTAAATTTTGCGCCGAGTCACGAGACAATCCACATTTTTGAAGCGCCGATTCAAGTCAAGTCAAGTCATTTTTGCAAAGTGACTCGAGTCAAGTCAAGTCATACGAAAATGTTGACTCGAGTCACGTCATGACTCGAGTCATCCCAACACTGCCAGTCAACACCTTTGCCCAGACTCACGGTCCATTTTGGAAGCTGATTACGTTCACCATCTTCGCGAACCCAAGAATAAAGGCACGTGACCCCGGATTTACAGCCACTATCTTTGACTAGAAAGCATCTAAATGGCCTTCACTGACTCTAGGAATACACCGTCCTCCTATAATTGCGATTACATTGTGACTTATTTCAGTAAATGACGATTATTTTTAATGATTTTTATTGCATGTTTTGCGAGGTCGGAGGGGGTCCAAACTCCACATATTAAAATCAATGAATGTGACACTAAATCGCGCGCAGTGCGAAGAAATATTCTAAGTGACATAAATCTGCCCCAAATAATCCTTTATGATGATTTACGAATAAAAATTGATCCTATTTGAAGCCTTTAAGATTCCGGACGTTTGGGAATATTTTAGAAGTTCCTCCCGGACTCAGTTTAAACCAGTGATTCCCAACCGCGGCCCCGAGGGCCGCATGCGGCCCGCAGATAGCCTTCTTGCGGCCCCCACAAAATATTAAGAAATCGAGTATTGACAAAAAGTAAAATTTTATATTAATAAAATGCACGTACATAGATATAGGTATAGACATGACCATAACTGCGGCACGCCACACCCTCCAATTGGGGGGGGGGCGAGCTCGAAGGGGGATCAAAATTATTACGTGAATAAGCATAAATTATAGAGTATTTTCTGAAAATTTATGCATCTTTTAACTCTAGACGTGATTTCATGCTGCCAAATATCTTGACTTTTGGGTACTCATCCCCCCAAAAAACATATTTATCGAAATGGGCATATCGGCGTTTGCCATTACCGCGCCACGACGCACCAAGACATATTAAGTTTTACGCCATGTAACATGCGACTCCAAGAAGTGTGTCCAGAACGATTGGCAGCGAGAAAACCGTGGCCGTAAAGGACTGCCCTTATGCTGACCGAAGCTTCGTTATATATATATACAAAATACTGTCTTGGCAATATGAACCTCACAAGACACATAGCCTATCATCCGGCAGGGACAAATTATATTCCAGTGAAGAAATTTGAAATAGTGTGCGTCTCCTAGTTTAGTTGCCTACGTTTGGGCGATTCTATATTTTTTGATATAGCAGACAGGAGGTCACGAAATAACATCATGACGGGGTCATACCAACGGGTTCTACAGTGTCCAAGACACCTCACTTATTTCTACCGGTAAATCTGATTACGTGAGCAGCGAGGACAAGAAATTGATAGCAATATATATGTATTTCCCAATAATATTGACCGATTTTATCATAAAATATCGAAAATGTCGCGCTTCGCGCTAGGCTCACTTAACGGTGGAGCTAATTTCGTGGTAGAATCGAACAAGGTGATAGGGATAGGTTTTTCATCCTATGGGAGCCCAAGACCAAAGTTTTTTTCGGGAGAGGGGGGCTCACTAAGTGCTCTTTCGTTCCTGCCAACGGATATACGCCCGGAGATGTTTAATTATTATTGAGGGGTCTTACCTTTTCAAACACACCTTCCTCGGCTCTACCTGTAAAACTGATTACGTGAGCAGAGAGAGAATAAAAATTGATAGCAATATATATGCGATTCCCGATCATATTGACCGATTCAATTATGAATTACAGAAAATTTTCGCGCTTCGCGCGTTTAGTCAATAAAAGCTGACTCACTAACAAGCCCCTAAAGCAGCATAATTGGTAGTCCTACAGCTCACGACCCAAGCGTCCGAATAATTTGAAAGCTACTGTCGTACTGATTCCAAAAATACGAATTGAAATCTCGCCAGGGCAATAAAGCTGCTCCGAAATAGCCACCAAAGGTCGATTGTTCTGAACAATGGGAGCGTAGCAACACAATGACCATAACAATGGCCAATGGCTTCGAGTGACAGATCGGAACAATGCCAATTTTCATATTTTGACTATTTTGGGTTCGTTTCATTGCCGTGGTCTTCGTGCGGCCCCGACCGTACTCTGAAATTCTAAATTTGGCCCCGACACCGAAAAAGGTTGGGAACCACTGGTTTAAACAGTGAAATTCCGGACATGTCCGGGAAATTCCGGACGTGTATTGCAACCCTAGAATAGATGAAACACTGAGCTATTCAAAGGTAAGGTTACCATATGTCCTCTTTAAAGAGGATCCGTCCTCTTTGAATTTTTTGAAAGTGTCCTCGAAGGACGCCCAAATGTACTATTATTTGAGAAAATCATTACCCAAGTAACGGTCCGACCGGTCTTTCGGCAGTTGAGCCAGCAAGACGACCTTTTTTCAGTCAACCAACCGAAAACTCATACAAAGCAGAGCTTTGGAGCTGAAGCCGGAGCAAGGATTCGAAGCCCTAGAGCCGTGAATTTTCAGCGGAGCCGGAGCTCTACATAAAATTCAAGAGGAGCCGGAGCCGGATCTGAAGCCGTTTCTATGAACAGTAGCTCCGGCTCCGGTGTATTGCATAAGATGCTATGCTTTTACTGATGGCTGCGAATTCACATAATTTTACGATAATCGTTCAAAAGATTGAGAATTGTTGCCTCGTCGGCACCACCTTTTTCCTCACTAACCAGCAACGATGTTTAATTGTTTATATACAGGCGCCACACCTGGGTAGGCTGGATTTGCCGCGCATAGGCTACTCCGTAATTACTGTATTATAGGCATACCCTCAAATTCGTAATCAGCACAACACCGATGGCCAATTGTGTGGGTCGAAAAATAATGAAAACCGTGCATGTCACAAAACAGGATTGATGCTTATGTGATATGAGCAATACACCTTATTAGTGCTGAGACGAATATATATAAGCGACGCCATAGGATATAGCCATGACATTGCTGCACATGTAGATTTAGAGGCGCGCACGCTGCACGCCGAGGAACATTAATTTAACTCGTTTCTAAATTGAACGAGCAAATGCACGTTCTTCGATGATAGTTTTTTAATCGTAGCGCCAAATTGGATAGTGTGTTAACGTTTTTGCCTATTATGTATTGAAATTCATTCAAGCGCACGATCGTTTACTCCAGTAACGATTTGAGAACTAAAATGAGGAAATGCGTCGAAGCAGCTCAGATTGCTATTATAGTCCGCATAGCCTACACAATTGCCGCCATGGTGCGAGCTCATCAATAGGGTGTCCGATTCCTGCGCCGGTGTTGAATATAAGAGGGAAATTAGTGATTGAATGCGCGCTTTCCAATTTCTAATAATCAATTTTGTGTATTCATTCTTGTCTGCTTGATACACTCGTATACTTGAATTGTCGCGCAATGTCACTTGCGAACTTGCAGTGTAATTGCATGGTTACTGACTTGTACAGTGCACGTCGTTGAATTAAGTTCTCAAATATTGATGCGCCATCAGATTGTCAGTGGCACTAATTTCGAGTTTATTCGATTCGTTTGAAGGGGAACTTTCTACACTCCACTAAACTTGATCGACGACGGACAGACTGGTAACGAATGCGCCAATATGGAAGCCATTGGGGGTATATTTGGTAAAAAGTGGATTTCTGCTGATAAGGTCGCGACATGCGTTCATTTCTGCAGTTACACCGGAACAAATCTCACCATTTCAAGATGTATGGCTGATGTATGGCTTGTAACGAGCGCAGTATCGGTATTAAAACATCACATCACAGTTTTAATGCTGTGTCATGTGTACAATGTACAATTGTACATGCAATGGCATGAGGTATATTGCGTTCTCGTCCGGATATGACGTCATCGACTTACGAAACGAAGCAATTATTACGTCATAGGACTTCGCATACCCCCACAAAATGATGGTTCCTTGCGATGGCTACAACCGAACCATAGTTGCCGGAGCTGGAGCCAGAGCAGTGGTATCAATGAGCTCCGGAGCTTGGAGCCGTAGCTAATTTAGAGAGCTCTGGAGCCGGAGCAGTTTAAAATTCACGACTGCTCCAAAGCTCTGATACAATGTGGGTATTTCGGGAGTCGAGTGGGAAAGATGGCCTATTTTAGTCAACCAACTACAAATTTGGAATAAATTTAGCAATTTCTCCGGATTTTACTCCTGTATTGTAAGTCCGAATTTAAAAAAAAAGTGTCCTCTTTTCAGATTCCCAAAATATGCGCTTGAAGGACTTTGTCGACACCATAGTATCGTGAACGGGGATCCCCCCGTGATCAAAGACTTCCTCTTCTCCCACGGGCACCTGCAGACGGCACTTAGCAAATTTGATAACCGTTAGGAGGTTGCTGCTCAACATCAACAGGAGTTTAGAATGTAAAGTATTTTATTATGTCATAAATAACTATAAACACTGGCTTGTTATCGGGCATAAAACGAAGAAGGGCCAGTCATTTTTGCTGTTAATGAATATAGTGATTGATCGGTTCATCTGCATGGTGGTATATGCGTTTGCTTTCTTGCCTTTCTGTGGCTGTGGGTCCTTTCGAGTTATCTTTTCATTTTATCGTAATCTTGCGCTGCATTGAACTGCTGAAAGTGTTGATAAACTAATTGAAAGATTAATTAGTAACAGTGTTATATCATAATTTGTTAATGTCGCATTTTGGTGTTTCTTCAGCTGTTCGGCCTGTTCCCACATTGTTCTTGCTGAGTTGAGTGATGAGTCCGGTCCGTCTCTTGCTACGGTACCTTTCCATTATTTTGATGTATTGGATCAGAAGATTGCATTCACTACGTCTTGAGAACAAACGAATACGCATCTTCGAATATGGCGAACTATGTTCACAAATGTCCAAATTTGTTTTGGAATCTGTTCTGTTGTGACACCGACTTCAGAAAAGTGAGAACGGGTTCGCACCCATAAAACCCAGCCCCTGGCTACGCGTCATCAGGGTTGCCAGTGAACCCGGCCCTCGGTGAACCCGGCCCAGTGAACCCGGCCCTCGGTGAACCCGGCCCTCGGTGAACCCGGCCCTCGATGAACTCGGCCCTCGGTGAATTCCGTCCTCGGGAAATTTTGAAATTAAGTGTATTAACAAGTATTAATATGAATTATTAAACTAATAATGTTATTATCAACTGATTTGTCGATCTTGTAATGAGGTCAGGGCATGCGTAGATCACGCAGTCACGATTGCGTGGTCGGCTCAGTGTTGAATTGACTGCGCGAGGTGCGGACGTGCGAAGTTCGACATCCTCGTATCTGTTCTGTTCATGACATTGCATTGGGTCTTATCGCATTGTACATTGTGTGTGACATATTCAGATGAAAAATATATATCAACGATTGTTATTGCTCATATATCAACCACGCGTGGTCTGCTCGTTATTGCAACTGTAGGTTGAGGTGGGGTGTTAGGGTTGGGTAGGGTATAGGGGGAAGGGAGACATCAGGGTTCGGGGAGTGGGACATTAGGGTTGGGGGAAGGGGGGGATATTAGGGTTGCCGGAAGTGGGATATTAGGGTTGCCGGAGGTGGGATATTGATATGTGAGCGTCGCGTTATCTCCCCCGCTTACTCAATCCGTGAATACAAAATTTCCCGAGGGCCGGGTTCACTGGTAATTGTCATCAGACCTTGTTAACAGCAGCGTGATCTTGAAGGTGAACTGGCTGCTAGCAATGAATTGACCTTGGTTTGTCGTGACAACATGGCATGGGGCTACTGTTTGAATGGTTGGTTTCTGAGTGTTCGCCAAACCCAATGTCTCATCTGCGTAGGATCTATTGCTTTCAGAAATAATTAGGGTTAGTGTTTACCAACATTACACAAGGTCGACAAGGAGAGGTTATAAAATACAAAATTTGAACAGATGTTTGATCGCAGTCAGTGTTTGATTAGACAACAAAACCTACTGAATCTTAACGTAGTTACAAAATTAATGTAAATAAATCTGCCTTGCGCTTTCAACAGGCATACAGAGATTCTTCAAAACAAACTAAGAATACCCATTCAGACATTTCACCCAACCTGAACTCCTTGGTTTCAATTGTGATATGGTCGCTCATAGTATGTTTCTAATTGTGAAGTGGTGTAACACACTGGTAATGGTAACACAGCAGCAAACTTGAAGAGGAGGCTGGTAATCATCTCTATTGATGAATGAAAACATATAATTGAGTGTTCGCAAAATGCTGCCTTAACCGAGATCTTGCTGATTACAGTTTCCCATTATTCCATGCTGAATACTCTAAAGTCTAAATGTTTTGTATTTCACAGTTTTGGCAGTTCCTATAGTATATTTTTTAAAAGCTTTGCATTAATAATAGCGCATATTATCTGACCGATCTTGTTGAAATCACTGAAAACATCAATTTACCATTACGGCGGTTCATTTCTAAAATGGAGCAGAAAGTTGGTATTGACAGGACCGAGTTTGCTTTTGATCTGCTGGCAAGATTCAATGACTTGAGAAAGTCCAACAAGTACTGTGACTTTGTCATACGTGCCGGAAAAAAAGAATTGCCTGTTCACAGGTTCGTGCTTGCTGCAAATTCTGAATACTTTGATGGGATGCTGAGTCATGATACTGAAGAAAATATTGAAGGTGTTGTTGAGATCAAGGAGGTGGATCCGGAATGTGTTGTCAAGTGTGTTGATTTTATGTATACTGGAGAAGCAGTTGTCTCGGAACAAAAGCAAAGGGATTTGATGCATGTCGCTCATATGCTACGACTACACAGACTATACAATGGAATTGCTATCAGTTTGGAGGAAAAATTAGATTTCTCGACATTTCTCTCAAGTAGGCATATAGCGATTGTTTACGATTGTGGAAAACTTTTGGAAGCTTGTGACGAGTTTGCTCTGAAAAACTTTGAAACAATTGCGACTTTTGAATTTTTCAAAGAGCTAGAACTTGAATATGTAAAATTTCTGTTGTCGTCGAACATACTGAAAAAGAAAAATACAATAAAATTGAAAGCTTTGATGATTTGGATCAATCACAGTAGTGACCGGAATGCTGCCCTTGTCGACCTCATGAAACTGATTGATTTGAAAAATGTTTCACTGTCGTACAGAAGATTTGTAACAGAATACGAGCCGGCAGTGTCTGGGTCGAACGAATGTTTGCATCAAATAATGAAGTCTATGTATGCGAGAGATGATGTAGGCGCTGCTGATATTACATTGGAGGATCGCACTTCTCAAAGAAGAGAAACTCGAATTGTTGTCTGTGATAGCAGATGTCAGAGACTCAAGTCTTTTGATCCATTTCAGAGAACATGGAATGACTTACACATGATGCATGAAGATATGAGAAATAAACCTTGTTCTGCGGTGTGCTTGGATGAATACATCTATGTGTTTCCTGACGAAAAATGCTTTCGCTTGAGCTATCTTGAGCATGATGCTAATTGGGAGCAGCTAGCTAGCAGAAATGAGTTCCCAGTTGTCGCAGTTACAATAAATGGAAACATATATGCTCGGAAACTATACGGATACTGCAACCGTGTGGAATGTTACGATCCAGAATTGAACTCGTGGAGTTTCATACCTGATATCGACTTATGTCTGGCAAATTCTTCGTTTATCGCTTCTGATAAGTTTGGCCCAATTCGTTCTGGAAAGGTATTTGTAATCGGCGGTAGTACTGTAACTGAATTATCGAATGCAGTGCTGCAATTTGATACAGCGATGTGTACTTGGTCGAAGGGTCCTTCCTTGATAGAATCCAGATCCCGGGCCTCTGCAACGTTGCTACACGGTGCGATCTACGTATTTGGGGGAAGTTACAAAAATGAGTATTTTACCAGTGCTGAATTTCTGCATCCTAATAGCGAGGCTTGGCAAATTGTTCGACTGGATCATTTTTGTTATACGCAATTTATGTCATTCACCATTAACGATAAGATATATATGGTTGGTCATAGTGAAAACCAAACCTTGAAGGGTATTGGCAAATATGATCCTTGTACCGTAAACCGGGGTAACATTGGACAATTCTCAACAATTCCGCTTTGTATCTTGGAAATGCTCGGGTGTAGGGGAGGCAACTTTTGTGTTTTTTTGGAGTCATGGAGCAAAGATTAGAATTAACTAATCCAAAATCTTCATGGTCATAAATAAGTACCTTATTTTTGTAAATTATCCGTGTCCAAAGTTACCCGTGCATGTGGGGTAACTTTGGACAATGCAGTTTTTTGTATGCCTTTACCCTCTATTGTTTATGAAACCTCGTAAATGAGGCTTATTTGGTAAGAGTTGATGAGGGCAGTGACTAAAACTGAAACAAAATAGTATATGTCTGGCCTATTGCATGATTTTTACCTAATCCCCCCCCCCAAAAAAAATAGGTAGTTTATGAAGGCTAATGCCCCCTTATTCATCCCTTTACTCAATTTTCCCTCATGCCTTCACCAATTGGGACTTATAAATAACATATGGTGATAAGGGGTATCCATCTGGCAGTGTCAGCAATCGACAGCAAACATCAAGCATGTTACGGTGATTAATTCCGATTTCAAATATATTACTGTTCTTTAAAAGATACACTTCCCCTTTCCTATGACCTCTGAGGGATATATTTGTCGTAATTTACGATATCCCATATTCAGCAGGCGCATCTTTGGGAGTATATGATAAGTTTTCGAAGTAGCTTACACCCGATTACAATCTCTCAGCTCATTGCCTACCCATTTTTTCATATTTTGGCAAACTCTTAATTTATTAACCTTCTCATTCCATTTTAAGAAGCCATTAGGCCGGTCATAAGGAATATAGTTGACGATACCCTTTGACACAGATGAAGCAGCCACTTTCCAGAGCTCTAAATATCACATTTTTCACTGTCCAAAGTTGCCCCATTCTGATAAAATTTGACGGGGTAACTTTGGACATCACATTTTCTTGTATTGATCTAAGGGTGAGCCCACTGAGATTTTGGCCATGGATTAAGACTACTTAGAGGTATCTGCTGCCAAGTTTTGAATCTGTGAATCACATGCTATCTATGTTTGGCTGTAAGAAGTTTATTGGCCATCAATTTTGACGAAATTGACCCCCTCCATTAATTTATCGATGTTGGGTCAAGTTTATCTGGTAGTGAAATGAATCCACCTTTTATAGAGACTACTTGTAGTACTGTTGCCTCATGAAAAAGAATTGGACATCCAGCGGCAACCCTTTTTCATCAATAACCATTTAAATCTTTTACTGCTTAGTGTCCAAAGTTACCCTTAAGTCCAAAGTTACCCCGGTTTACGATACTGAAGAATTGAAAACGGTCACTACTTTTGACGAAATGTTTGTTACTGCGTGTTCTTCTGTTGCTGTATGAAATAAAATGTGACAACAAATGATTTGAAAAACATTATGAAGGCGCATGTGTGATAACTGCACTTGACTAAAACTGGTTTCTACGATGTAATGTAATCACGATATTCAAACTTTAAATCCGTTACTAATATCGCGGGTGTTTTACTTTGTTCATCCATCTCATTCCTTTATAGCTCGGACTATGTCCTAGGTTTGATTTGTGAATTAGCAATGGGCTTCATATTCTTTTGAATCTGCTCTTGCTGCTTTTGATATGGCAAATAGTTGATACTACTGCCTTGCGGAGCTATCTAGTTTATAGACTTACCGTGCTATAATTACGCTAACTTAATATTCAAAAGCAATCAATATACGACTTCTATTTCTTGTGATGTCATTCTTTCTTAAATTTTTACTGGAATAGTCATTAGGGGTGTGGTCTGATTCACAAACACCACACCCATGACCTCTTTATGCATTACTGTGTGCAGAAACGCAATGTCATTTCAGGGAGGCCCAACATTTTTACTCGTTATTAAGCTGTCAAAGTTTTTTAACTTGAATTGAAAATCATGTTCTTTTCAAACTGAATTTGTCCTTGTCCTTTTTAGATCTAAGCAGTATTGTTACAGGTACACGATTGGTGGTTTGAAGCATCTCGAAATCATTTCCAAATTTTACTGGTGTGATATTTATATAAAGATTCTGATCCCATGCAATGCTCCTTTCACGAGCTCATCTTTAATTTGCATCAGTCTGGATATTTATCTCAATTTTACTACTGACATAGACCTTTATTCCATTCATATTCAGTGAGCTTACCATCCACTACAACAGGCAGCCTTTCAGGCATCAAATAAAGTCCAGATTGCAATGAGGGCTATGACTACGGCAAAAGTGTTAGTCATCAGCTTCTCAAAGTTTGCAGTTAGGCTAGTCGACGGCAGCCTAATTTTTTTTAACAACCCTAAATATTTATATCTAGTACGGGATTGTTTCTGCACGCCACTTTTTTATGCTCATTACTATTATACGACTACTATTCTTTCAAGATATTCCAGGCATAAAACATAATTTAAGGTTGTCTGATCAGAACCATATTTGTAAAATGGAGCAAAGAATTGAAATCAACAAGAGTGAGTTTGCTTTGGATCTGCTTACGAGATTCAGCGAGTTGAAAAAGTCAAACAAGTATTGTGACTTTGTCATACGAGCCGGAAAACAAGAAATACCCGTTCATAGGTGTGTTCTTGCTGCAAATTCTGAATATTTTGACGCAATGCTAAGTCATGATACTAAAGAAAACACCAAAGGAGAAGTAGAAATCAAAGAGGTTGATCCGGAATGTGTTGTCAAGTGTGTGGATTTCATGTATAGCGGTGAAGCAGTGGTCTCAGAGGAGAAGCAAAGAGATCTGATGCATGTTGCTCATATGCTCAGATTACATAAACTCTACAAAGGAATTGCAACCTTTCTGAAGTCAGGACTTGATTGCTCGACATTTTTCTCAACCAGGAAAATAGCAAGACTCTATGATTGTGAAAATCTTTTGGAAACTTGCAATGAATTTGCTGTGAAAAACTTTGAAGCGATCGCCACTTTTGAAGATTTCAAAAACTTGGAATTGGGCTGTGTCAAATTATTCTTGTCATCAAATGTGCTGAATAAGAAAAATACAATAAAGTTGAAGGCGTTGCTGATGTGGATCAACTATGATAATGACCGGATGTCTGCTCTCAATGATATGATAAAGCTTATTCAATTGAGAAATGTATCTTTATCATATCGAAGATATGTCACTGAAAATGAACCTGCAGTGTTAGAATCGATTGAATGTCTGCGTGAAATAGTAAAGTCTGTTTATGATGATTCACACGTCGAGGCTGCTGATGTAACATTGAAATGCCGACTTTCACAAGGAACTTATACACGTATTGTTATTTTGGACAACAACACTGAAACTCTGAAGTCCTTTGATCCATGCAAGAAAACATGGACTGATATGCATAAAATGCATAAAGATATGGGAAACAAATTTTGCTCAGCAGTGTCAATAGATGATTACTTATATGTATTTTCGAACACAAAGAGCTTTCGGATAAATTATCATGAGCACGATGCGGAATGGGAGCAGTTGGCTAACAGCACAACCACCTCAATGGTTGTAGTTGCATTAAATGGAACAATATATGGCAAGCCCTATGGCTGGTACAGTGACCGTGTGGAATCTTATGACCCTGAGATAAATGTATGGAATTTTATTCCCGACTCGAGATATATGACTGTATTTTCAGCAATGGGCATTATTGACACTGACGAGACAATGCATTCTTGCATGCTCATTATAATCGGAGGGAGAGACAAGCTTACAGCAAAACCAACAGATAGAGTGGTACGGTTCAATCCTGCTACATCCAGCTGGTCAGATGCTCCTACATTGAGAGTAGCCAGAGATGAATTTGGTGCAGTCACACTCGATTCAGTTGTATATGTGTTCGGAGGACATGATGGTAACAAGTGGCTGACGGACAGTGCTGAAATTTGGTATCCTAACACTGATGCTTGGCAAATTATTCGACTCAATTCTTGTCCTATGTACCAGTTAAGCTCATTTAACATAAATGATAAGATATACACCGTTGGAGATTGTGCAATGGAAAATTCGCGGTTCATTTATGAATACAATCCAGCTACTCTAGAGTTTGAATTGCTTGCAGATTTCAAAGACATATCGGGACATCAACATTCTTCATTAGCCTTGTGTATTTGAATATCTACATTAAGAAAAGACTCATCAATGAGCCTTGCTGTCATGAATATTCTCACTTGCAATAATAATCGCATGTATTATGTACAATGCTGAAGCAATATAGCACATTAATTATTTCCAAGTCTTGAACATTAAGATTCTTGCTCTGATCTGATGTCTCGATATGCATGACGTGCAATCCAGATTTTAATCAATTGCCAGCTGTCCCAGGCGAGTGCTACATTTCACACATCATTGCACATGAAGATATAAAGTATGACAGTTAGCTATTAATATTTTTGTCTACGTCAGGGTATGTATCACTTATTAATAATGGTCAGTGTATGGTCAATACTAGGTAATACAAGCCTGACATTTCAAAATGCCGTTTTTGCATTTCGTAGCATTCAAATTGGTGTGTGACAGCTGGACAGAATCAGGTAATATTTTCATTGTGTTGCAGTTTCTGAAATTTTTAATAAAGGCATGTTCAAAATATTCAATTCGCCATTACGGAACTATTCATCAAATTCTAATTCTTTCCATTCGTAACACTGGTCGACATGATTTTTTTTATCTAGCCAAAATGATGACTTTTAAGTCAATTTTCGTACGCTGATTACGAATATGAAGTCGCTTTTTTTCTCTCATGTAAAGATTTTTAATAATCTGTGATTTAAAGTTTTGCATTATAGTGCTAAAAACAGCCTGTTCTGTGACGTATTCCTTGCTGTTTGGTCATAGCTATCACCATTGTGACGTCATCAGAGGTGGTCGAAGCACTTACCATAGGTAGGCCTACTCAAGTAGAAGTAGAAGTAACGGCGTCAATTTCTACTGAAGTAGAAGTAAAACTAACTTTTTATAAGTATGTAAAAATGTTATTATCTAGGCCGAGTTTTTTATATCAGTATCAATTTATTAATATTTTCTTCCTTTCAAAACATCACAATACTGCGATACAATGAAAAGATAGGGTGGCGTCGAAACGACTTGGAGTAGTCTTTGAAGTATTTGAAGACAAAAATATTTACAATTTGGTGTGCCAATATGGTTTGGAGAGAGCCACATGGACATGGAAAAGATTGTTACTTTTGCTCATTTGTTTTATTATTTACTGTCAAAAATCAGCATAAAATTCAATATCCAATGTGACTTGCGCAATACGACCGATTTCTCATGGGCCAGATAGATGTTACAATTCCATTGCCTTCAAAAGTTTTACCAGTAGTTGAAGAAGATTCTCTAAGTGAAGAGTCTTTGTCTGAAGAATGTTCTCAGCATGTGTGTGATGGTGATCAGCAGCTATAATTATAAAGTTGAATCCAGCTGAACTAAATAAGTGTGTCATAAATTTGAATTTGCCTAATGAATCTGCCCTTATTGTAGGTTCCAGATTGAAAGCCGAACATATAGCCTACTTGGCACTGACACCACTTTTGCTTGGTATATGCATCGTGATAATGAATACACATCCTTCTTTGCCGGTGAACCCTCTTCAGTCTATTGTGTCGATGTTCTCATAGAGACATTGGGAACGGTGAAATGTGGCTCTTTATTTATGCATCAAACCTAAAAGCTGTTTTGTCGCGCAATACAAATCAATGTTCTTCTATCCTTGTAGATGACAGTACAGCTGGCATCAAGGGGTCTTGCGAGAATATGAAACTAGTAGTATTCTAGTACTCTAGAACTACTTGGTATCCTTGTTTTATGTGTGAATGACACAGTAGAAATCATTCAATTTAACGTAAGTGACCGATGAGGGAGTGTCGTACACCAGGCTTTAAAATGCTTCAGAGCCTGCTGTTATCGACAGATCTAATGTTGTATTTCCACCATTATATATCTCATGAAAAAGTTTTTAAAGGCTCTGATCAAAGAGAGAGCACGTTCTAAATACATTCACGAAAGGTTTCCTCACTTGACGGTGTATTTGCTGGACCTCAAATCAGAACACTCACAAAAACCCCCAATTTCTTATTAGGAAGTCGGATTTGGAGAAAAATACATGACTCTCATTTATAGACGTTGCATCTAAATTTCATGGAAATACTAAGGATCCTGATTATCTGGAGGGTTTTAGTTCAAGATAATCAAACCTCAAATCCTATAAAGTAAGCTGAGAGCTTTGTAGGATGTGTTCCGTGTCATATACGGACCTAAACGGGGATAAACGCACTTGATACAGCCCTATCTGAGTAAAATTTTCATTCCATTTTTGCGAAAAAATTGTGACGTGATGAGTGAATTCTGACGGCAAATTCTGAATCAGCATCGTCAAATTAGGTAAAATCAAATGATCGTTTTAAAAAAAAAAAAGTTGAAAAATGTCGACCAGTGTAATCAGTGAGCTGACCATCCACAACAACAGGCAGCCTTTCAGGCAACAAATAGAGTCCAGATTGCAATGATGGCAGTTATTAGGGCAAAAGTGTTTGTCATCAGCTACCCAAAGTTTTCAGTTAGACTAGTCGACGGCAACCAAATTTTTTTTTTTTGAACAACCGTTGATATTTATATCTCGAAACCGCTTGTTAGCAATCACGGTTTCATTTCTTGTTGCTTGTTTCTGCACGCTATCATTATACACATTTTAATGCTCATTACTATTATCTGTTTACCATTCATTCAAGATCCTCTGGTATAGAACATAATTTAAGGTTGTTTGATAGAAACGATTTATTTCTAAAATGGAGCAAAGAATTGAAATCAACAAGAGTGAGTTTGCTTTGGATCTGCTTACGAGATTCAGCGAGTTGAAAAAGTCAAACAAGTATTGTGACTTTATCATACGTGCCGGAAAACAAGAAATACCTGTTCATAGGTGTGTACTTGCTGCAAATTCTGAATATTTTGACGCAATGCTAAGTCATGATACTAAAGAAAACACCGAAGGAGAAGTAGAAATCAAAGAAGTTGATCCGGAATGTGTTGTCAAGTGTGTGGATTTCATGTATAGCGGAGAAGCAGTGGTCTCAGAGGAGAAGCGAAGAGATCTAATGCATGTTGCTCATATGCTCAGACTACATAAACTCTACAAAGGCATTGCTAACTTTCTGAAGTCACGGCTTGATTTCACGACGTTTTTCTCAACCAGGGAAATAGCGAGACTCTATGATTGTGAAAATCTTTTGGAAACTTGCAATGAATTTGCTGTGAAAAACTTTGAGGCGATTGCCACTTTTGAAGGTTTCAAAAAATTGGAATTGGACTGTGTCAAATTATTCTTGTCGTCAAAGGTGCTGAATAAGAAAAATACGATAAAGTTGAAGGCGTTGCTGATGTGGATCAACCATGATAGTGAGCGTATGTCTGCTCTCAATGATACGATGAAGCTTATTGAATGGAGAAATGTATCTCTATCATATAGAAAATATGTCGCTGAAAATGAGCCTGCAGTGTCAGGGTCGACTGAATGTCTGCGTGAAATATTCAAATCTGTTTTTGATGATTCACATGTGGAGGGTGCTGATGTAACGTTGAAATACAGATTTTCACGAGTAAATTATACTCATGTTGTTTTGTTGGACAACAACACTGAAACTCTTAAGTCCTTTGATCCATGCGGGAAGACATGGACTGATATGCGTGAAATGCACACAGAAATGGTAAAGAAATTTTGCTCCTCGGTGTCGATGGATGAATACTTATATGTCTTTTCAAACAAAAAGACCTTTCGGATGAATTATAGTGTGCATAATGCTGAATGGGAGCAGTTGGCTGACAGCACAACCACCTCAATGGTTGTAGTTGCGTTGAATGGAATAATATATGGCAAAGAATATGGTGTATTCAGCAACTGTGTGGAATGTTACGATCCGAAGAAAAATTCATGGAATTTTATACCAAACACGAAATTCAAGACCGTATATTCAGCGATTGGTACTCTTGATGATGACGAGATAATTCATACTCGCATGCTCGTTATAATCGGAGGGAGAGACATGCTTTCATTACAATCAACAGATAGAGTTGCACAGTTCGATCCTGCTACATCCAGCTGGTCAGATGCTCCTTCGCTGAGAGTAGCAAGATCTGAAGCTTCTGTAGTCACATTCAATTCAGTGATGTATGTGTTTGGAGGACATGATGGTAGCAAGTGGGTGACGGACAGTGCTGAAATTTGGTATCCTAACACTGATGCTTGGCAAGTTGTTCAACTCAAGAATTTTTCTCCCACATACTACTTTAGCTTATTTGCCATACATGATAAGATATACACTGTTGGAAATTGTGAATGGGAAAGTGCTCGGTACATTCATGAATATAATCCAGCTACTGAAAAGTGTGAATTGCTTGCAGATTTCAAAGACATATTGGGATATCCACATTCTTCAGTAGCCTTGTGTATTTGAATATCTATGAAAAGAGAAGACTTATCACTGAGCCTTGCTGTCATGAATATTCTTGCATGCAATACTAATTGCATGTAGCATTTACTATGCTGCAATAATATCAAATTAATTATTTCCAAGTCTTGAGCAATATGTCATTTTTGATTGACATTAGGCCTTCAGTATGTCTCGATATGCATGCTTTGAAATCCAGATTATTCTCAATTGCCAGCTGTCCCCTGGCTCTTTTGCTATGTTTCTTTCTTTGAGCGCTGGATTATTTGCTTTATTGAGGGCAGCAACTATCATTGTACATTGACATATGAATGGAGTGTGGCTTGATGTGACGACCTCCAAGCCATAGGCTTCTGAAATTTTGGGGATAAGCGCAACCCCCTGAAGGGGTTCATGATCACAAAAGTTTAAGAGCGCCTCATCTAGAGCTGTATTTTTTAAAATCTCATTATTATTAGTTAAGTTATTCAGTTAACCGTGTTTCACAGCTTTAACTGCTTTGTCTAGGCATCTCATCAGACTGCTAGATCACGAATTAATTCATTTAATTTCAAATATTTTTTTGGTTACATGTTCAGCCCAGTACGAAATTGAAGTTTTCTTTCTATTAACCTGTTCACTCTTAATTTACATGTTGCTGTTTTCTATGTTTCTGGCAATTCCATTCATTTACTTGGTAATGTTTATTGCTAATCAATACTCAATGCTTTCAGCTTTTTTTTAGCATAGAACCTTAATAAGTACTTTTTCATTGAAAGCCCCTTTCCGAATTGGAGCAAAGAATTGAAATTGACAAGAATGAGTTCGCTTTGAATATGCTTGCGAAATTCAATGAACTAAGGAAGTCCAGCAAGCATTGTGACTTCATCATACGAGCTGGAAACAAAGAGATACCTGTTCACAGGTGACTCATTCCATTATAATTTAGCAAATTTTCTGACATTTGTAATGCATACCCTCAGAATTCTCCAATATTTACAAATGTTGTTCTTTTTTAATTCTGGGTACATTGCAAAAAATTAGATTGAAAAATTTCAAGCGGTTCAAAAGATAATGCGATTCAAAATTCTCATGTCACTAGGTGGCGCTACACGCAAAAATCTTTAAAATCCATATTTTTGCTGTAATGATGGTGGAGAATCAATTGAAATGTCTAGTTATACAATTTTGAGGCCAAGGAATTGAAAAAAATCAACATTTTCGCTCTAAACTCGAAGAAAAAAAGTTACGGACAAAACAAAATTGGGGGGGAGCGGACTTGAAAATCCATGTAGGATTCCGTTTACACAAAAAAAAGTATTGGAAAATGTACTCTAAAGCAGTATGATTGATAAAAAATTGGATTTTTAAATTAATCTCTATTCCTCGAGGAAATCACGAAAAAAAATTATTTTTGGATTGAGTGATTGATTATAATAGTAGTTACGGTGAGCAGAATTGCACTGCTGCCCACCACAACTACTATTATAACCAATCACTCAATGCAAAGATAATTTTTTTTTCGTGATTTCCTTGAGGGATAGAGATTAATTTAAAAATCCAATTTTTTATCAATCATAATGCTTCAGAGTACATTTTGCAATAATTTTTTTTGTGTAAACGGAATCCTACATGGATTTTCAAGTCCGCTCCCCCCCCGATTTTGTTTTGTCCGTAACTTTTTTTTCTTCGAGTTAGAGCGAAAATGTTGATTTTTTTCAATTCCTTGGCCTCAAAATTGTATAATTAGACATTTTAATTGATTCTCCACCATCATTACAGCAAAAAATATGGATTTTAAAGATTTTTGCATGCAGCGCCACCTAGTGACATGAGATTTTTGAATCGCATTATCTTTTGAACCGCTGGAAATTTTTCAATCTAATTTTTTTTAATGTACCCAGAATTCAAAAAAGAACAACATTTGTAAATATTGGACAATTCTGAGGGTATGCATTACAGCCCCTGTTAAGTTATAATGGAATTAGCCAGGTGTGTGCTCTCAGCGAACTCTGAATATTTTGACGGGATGCTTAGTCATGATACAAAAGAGAACAGTGAAGGAGTTGTAGATATCAAAGAGGTTGTACCAGAATGTGTTGTTAAGTGTGTGGATTTCATGTATACTGGAGAGGCTGCAGTACAGGAGAACAAGCAGAGAGATTTGATACATGTGTCTCATATGCTTCAACTACACAGACTTTACAATGGAATTGCTAACTCTCGTGAAATCCGATTGGACTTTTCGTCATTTTTCCGAACTTGGAATATAGCAAGTCTATATAGTTTCAAAAAACTTTTGGAATCCTGTAACGAATTTTGCAAGTATCATTGTTTTTGAGGACTTCAAGAGATCAGAACTCAGTTATGTACAATTTTTGCTATCATCAACGAAGCTGACTAAAAAGGAGACAGTAAAACTGAAGGCTTTGATGATTTGGATAAACCATAATCGTGATCGCATTGCAGTGCTTGCTGATTTGATGCAGCTTATTGATTTGAAAAATGTTTCGATGTCGTATAGGAGATATGCCAGTGAAAATGAGCCTGCTGTATCTCAGTCAAACAAATGTTTACGTCATATAATGAAGTCAATGTACGATTGTGCCAATGTACAGGCAACAGATGTGGAATTAGACTATCCATTTTCCCAAACAGATCCTACGCACATTGTTATTTTTGACCGCTTTTCTCAAAAGCTAAAGTCGTTTGATCCCATTCAGGAAACTTGGAAGGGCATGCACAATATTCACGAAGATATTTTGAACTGCAATTTATGCTCAGCAGTGACGTTGGATAAATACATCTATGTATTTCCCGGCAAAAAATGTTTCCGACTGAATTATTGTAGACCCAATGCTGAATGGGAAAGGTTAGCTGATAGTAAGGTCGATGGTATTGTTGCAGTTGCAATGGATGGAATGATATGTGGCAAAGAATATGATGTTTACAGTAGCCGTATTCAATGCTATCATCCGAAGACAAATGTTTAGGAATTTATTCCTTCCCTCAATTTACATCTCACATGTTCAGTGATTGTTACAGATGATTTTGTTAATCCAGCTGATTCTAAAATGCTCTTTTTGATTGGAGGGAAAACTGACAGTGATCCCTCAAATACAGTGGTACAATTCAATCCAGCTATACAGCGTTGGTCAAAATGTCCTAGCTTGAATGTTGCGCGATTCCATGCTTCTGCTACTTCAGTAAATGCATCACTATATGTTTTTGGAGGGGAGGATGGCAGCAAATGGCACGGAAGTGCCGAAATTTTACATCCGAATAGTAATTCTTGGCAGATTGTCCAACTCCAAATCAATTCCAAGTCATATTTTCGTGCATTCACCATACATGAAAACATATATTTGGTTTCTGATGGGGGATCTTTTCATGTTTATAAATACTGTCCTTCCACTGAATTCATGAAAACTGTAGTATCCTTCAAAATGATGAATTATCCTGTATCTTCTCGTACTTCGGTCGCAGTGTCTCTTTGATATGAATGCTGAAAAAGGCATTCGAATGCCATCCTAACATGCAATTATGAATCTGCTGATTTTCATCATTCAATGGCTTTTACCACCACAATTATAAAAAATATTAATCACTTTATTCGATGTGAGGATATTAAGTGATTTACATTTTTTGATTCATGCCTCAACTGTGAATATTTATGATATCTTCGGTGTGTCGTAACACTCATTGACCGCAGGAATCAATTGTTTTTCAAAGCGGGTCGAAATGGGCCGATCCCAGGTAACGTATATGAATATATACATCTTTGGTTGTTTGTTCGGTGTGCTCTGTTGACTTTTTTGCATTGAATTGTGTTAATTTCCTCTCGATGCAGTGGTTGATGACGTGCTCAGGGTAGTCTAATAAGATTTTATGGACGTTGTCAAAATGTAAACTCAATTTGTTACCCGAACATATCATCAACGCTCTATGCACGTAAGTATTCACCTGTGTATGTGTTGTGAAAAATTTAAAGACTTAATTGTAAACACGGACATTGTAATCTACTTCATATTATTATATTGATATTCGGGTTACTCTCAAGGCCGGAGACCTTTTGAATCGGAAGTGATGTAGCAGCACAACCACAGATATTTGAAATATATTTCTGTAATTCTCCACGTAACCTGCATATACGGGTTTCACATCGGCGTTTTCGCTTCTGTGAATACCCGGTAATGCGTTTTTAGTCAATTTTCCAAAAAAACTCAAAAAACCCAAAAAACTCTCAACTCAATAAGCTCTTTTTTGCCTTTTCGGAATTGGATGTCAATGCAAGCCACTTGCTCCTAATGATGACTAGAAACCACAACACTGCTGTCGGTAGTGATAATGTGTGGCCTTTGAACACACTCGACATTCGCTGGCTTGAGGGAATATTTAATGGACATCTCAAGATTTGTTGGAAATGTGCTCGATAATACTTGCATTTTTCAATCTACTTGAAATAACTTCAATCTACTTAGAATAACTTCGAGGGCCATATGTTTGGCACCCCTGGTGTACAGCTGGACCAGAACTCAGTATTCACAATTCACGCTTACATTTGTGAGACTTGCCACAGATTTCACCACTCACCGAATTCAGCAAGTGCCGATTTCACTAGTAATTACTGTAAAATACAGTCAACACAACACTTGGGAAACCGCAATATGATAACAAATAGTAGTTCATCCCTTTCCGTTGTCTATATGCTAGTAACCACTTGAAAGTAACGTAGGCTACTAGAGTAGCCTACTACATTAATTGAAAGTATTTGACAATATATAAAGTGATACTGATACTGTATGGTTGACCGAATAAGTATTATGCATGATGGTATTATTCCACAGTAAACTGACTACCAGTTGACTTAGCACTTCGTGAATTTAACAATGTTAGCTTTCTTGTTGCATATTGATTTCTCAACATCTTCCGTACCAAGGATATAGCGAGACTCAGTCATTTTGACAATCTTTTGAAAACTTGCAATGAGTTTGCTGTCAACAAATTTGAAGCAATCCCCCTCTGAAGATTTCGAAAAATTAGAATTGACAGTCAAATTTTTCTTGCTCTTCCATTGTGTTATTTTATGTTCAATTTAGGTGTCAATTTTGCGAGCCCCGTCTTTACACCACCATATCATGATTTTAATTACAATCATTCTGCAATTGTTTCCAGATCTTTTGATATACAACGTGACTAAGTAAATTTCGATCGAAAATGGTAATTTCAAAAATCGAGCACAAAGTTGAAGTTGACAAGAGTGAGTTTGCTTTGGATCTTCTAATGAGATTCAATGAGTTGAGAATGACTAGGAAGTATTGCGACTTCATCATACGGGCCGGAGAAAAAGATATACCTGTTCATAGGTGTGTGATTTCAGCAAATTCTGAATATTTTGATGCGATGCTAAATCATAGAGATAACACAGAAAGGAGTTGTAGAAATCAAAGAGGTTGATCCAGAATGTGTTGCCAAGTGTGTTGATTTCATGTATGCTGGAGAAGCAACGGTATCGGAACAGAAGCAAACAGATTTGATGCATGTTGCTCATATGCTCAGACGCTCAGACCTCATAGACTCTACAAAGGAATTCCAAGGTTTCCGAAGTCATGACTTGATTTCTCGACATTTTTCTTCACCAGGGATATAGCGAGGCTATATGATTCTGAACATCTCTTGGAAACTTGCAATCAGTTTGCTGTCAACAATTTTGAAGCAATTGCCACTTTCGAAGATTTTATGAATTGAAATTTGGTTGTGTCAAATTATTTTGTCATTAAATGAATGAAAAGAATACAATAAAATTGAAGGCCTTGCTGATGTGGATTGATCATGATCATGAGCGTTTGTCTGCTCTCAATGATATGATGAAGCTTATTGAATTAAGGAATGTATCTCTGTCGTATAGAAGATGTATCACAGAAAATGAGCCTGCAGTATCATCGTCAAATGAATGTTTGCGTGAAATATTCGAGTCTATATTTGATGATTCACATGTGGAGGGGGCTGATGTGACGTTGAAATGCCGATTTTCACAAGGAAGTTATACATGTGTTGTGTTTTTCTTTTGGATAATACCCCTGAAGTCTTTTGATCCATGCAAGAAAACATGGATGGATATATATAAAATGCATAAAGATATGGTGAACAAATTTTGCTCAGCAGTGTCAATAGATGATTACTCATATGTATTTTCAAACATAAAGAGCTTTCGGATGAATTATCATGAGCACAATGCTGAATGGGAGCAGTTGGCTAACAGCACAACTGCTTCAATGGTTGTAGTAGCATCAAATGGAATAATATATTGCAAGCACTATGATCAGCTCAGTGACCGTGTGGAATGTTACGATCCAAATAAGAACACATGGAATTACATTGCCAACTTGAAGTACATGACTGCATTTACAGCAATGTGTACTTATGATGCTGACGAGACAATTCATTCTGGGATGCTCGTTTTAATCGATGGACCAAACAGCACTTCGGTATCAGATAAACTTGCACACCTTCAATCCTGCTACATGCAGCTGGTCAGATGCTCGTTCGTTGAGAATAGCGAGAAATAAAGCTTCTGCATTCACATTCAATAACGTGATGTATGTATTTGGAGGAAATTCTGGTGTCAGCTGGTTCAAGGACGGTGCAAAAATTTTGGCATCCTAACACTGATGCTGGGCAAATTATTCAACTCGATACTATTTCTCAATCATACTATTTTAGCTCATTTGTAATGAACGATAAGATGAGGATTAAGTTTCACAGTATATTCATGAATACAATCCAGCCGCTGGAGAGTTTGAATTGCTTTCAAATTGCTAAGACATATCTGTATATTCACATTCTTCAGTAGCCTTCTGTTTGAAACCATCACAAGGTCATGGCTTATCCTGGCTGCCCTGAATACTCCAGCTTGCATAATATAATGAGTTCTCTCGTAGAGGTCTTGACATTGAATGTCCCTTATCCGAATGTTCCATTATGCCAATTTCTAACCCTTTTCATTTGTGGAATAAATTACTCTTTGTTCGTAACAAGATTTAACCATCTAAGTGGTATTTTAACGGATTACAGAAGAGCCCTTCGATGACGTAAAAAAATCTCCATAATGTCATTTGGCAGTGAAGTAAGTGAAAATCTGCCCGTGTACTTATTCTCAATTTATGTGTTCAACCTTCATATTCAGCTCATATGCCTTGCTCAAATAGAGCTTGAAGCATCTGCTTTGACAAGAAATAACATTGAAATGGACCAATTCATGAAGTTTGTCGCAACATTTGATGGAATAAAAGTCAGCATTGAACCGGGAAAGATTAAAATTCAAGCAGGTAAAATTATTATATTATCACAGCAATTCTGTCATATCCTTTCATCTGTAACTCCCTTGTAATTGATTAATATTTACAACCAGTAATTGCATTGTTTTGTCACACTTGATTTGTCAGACAGGCTTTCTTTGTGAAAGCTTCTAGACCAGGGGTTGGGAGCCTTTTTCGACAATGGAGCCATATTTCCCCTAAATTTCGAATTATAATACCCAAAAAGCCATACATACATTGATGTCAAATATTATGTTACAATTGAAGATCCGTGGCGTCACTGAGGCACGAAATTGACGTTAACTAAACATGGGATTCGTGGTGTGCGCCGTATTTTCTGTGTGAACAATGAAGAGATGTTACAACTCGGCCCTACAAATCACGCTGATTTTGTAACATTTGAGGATCCGACACAGTGAAAAACAACAGTTGAGCATGGTACACTTCAACCTAGCTACAGGGTTCGGGAAACTTTTGCGAGCTACATAGTTATTATTTTATTTCCATAATTATGATGTTTGAAACTTAAGGCAATTAGGATGTGCATTTTAAAGCAAAACCAACACTCATAGACAACAGTAAACATGCAAATCAACAGCATGTTCTTCAGCAGCATACACGGCTTCCCAAGTCACCTACTGCAAGGGTGGGCACACCTCAATAGCTCAACTGACAGTGACGCGCTGTTCAATCAGTTGCTCCAAGCCATGAAAATCTCCTGAGGCGGAGACCATCGTTAACCGATTCCATTTGGTTAACTTAACCACTCGATTCTCAAATTCTTCGACGGTAACATAATGTTGTGCCTTACATTTTAACGGCGTTGTGAGCAAGCTACCGACACATCTGGATTTTAGATGACTATACTTTAAAATTTGAATTTGTAATTAGGAATGACACTTCCATGCAAGAGAGTCAATTTCTCGTCCATGACCCGGGATGAGAGTGTGGGTTTGAAAACTCCATTGTCATATTTGCGTCGCCAAGTTTGATTTTCCTTCTGATTAATCAACGCACCCTGAAATCCCAAATCTGAAGCCATGCGATTTTGCGAACAGCGATGTGTATCACGAAAGACGTGGATGTGTTTATACCATTACCATTGCCCGCCCTGCTATATATTCCAGTGAACAATGTGAACACTGAACAGGAGCACTGGTTGAAACTATTTTGTCAATGTCAGCGTATATCTATTTTGTCAATGTCGACAACTATTCTACCTGAGTAACATTAGAATTTAAGCTAGAATTATAGCTACACAACGTTTTTCAAATTTGATGGATTAGAATTATAATTAGAGCATATAGAAACAGTTCACATATTAGATTACAACTAGATTATACCGGCATTTCTTTCTAATTATAGTCTAATTCGACAACTGGAATTATTATCTAGCTGTCCAAGTCTGATTCCTCGAACTAATTCATTATTCTATTTGAGTAGCAGGCATGTAGCCAGGGTGAGCCGAGGGTCAACACCCCCAATTTCATATTTTTACATGAACATATCACATCTAGCCTAATCATTTCCACCCAGCAGCTCATCGTGAAGATTTTCTTGAAAAGTTGTTAATAATGTCCATAACAGAGAAGAAAATAGATTTCGTGGACCCCCTGAAATTGCTTTGCAAGGTCCGCGGAACTCCAGTTAAGCACCACTAGTTTTGAGACAATGCTGCCGTTTGGCGTACGGTGATTAGCGATGGTTATGTCATACAGGTTCAGAATGACATCTTGATACTGAATAACCTTGAATCTGCCTTAAACATGCATCAACGAGCGTATTTGATATCCGCTAATACTGTCGGCATTGTCGACAAAATAAATACAATCAGAACGCAGTAGGCCCTACCAGGTTAAAAAGTTATACTTTCATGTAAATGCACATTGCACAATTGTGCATCTTGCTGATGAGCAATTATGAAGGTGGATAGTTCGTTTACTATTGTTTTGATTACTGTTTTTTGCGATGTCATTTCCTATGCATAGAGGTTGGACCCAACTAGAGATTCATTTTAGTTCATGCTTATTAATCAATCTAATTTGTAGCATCTATTTCCAAGTAAAAATGATAATTTTTCAAAAGTCCTTGTGTGTAGTAAACGGAAGTATCTGGTGTGATGTCTTATTGATATATTTGCCGTTTGTTCTTTTGAACTCTGTTAATCTCGAAACATTAGAAAATGAGAAATAGTTGATCTTGGGAATGCACAGGGAATTGATTTGTAGGCGGTTTCCACATTCAAATCTGGAATTTTCTGTTCTTGTACATTTCAAAATATTCCTGAAATTGATAAAAATAGTTCTGAATGTTGGTTTTGTGACATGCTCAAAATTACGCTACCTCTGAAATTGTAACCTAGTATCGAAATGTTGTTCAAAAACAAAGATGGTACTATTTATATCATAATTTCATTAACCTAGTGCTATATTAGCATTTTCTAGACCTTAAATTGACACTGAGATACAGTTGATACAACCTCCACCATCGGTAAGAGACGCCACGGTTCAAGCCTCGTCAGTAGCACGTTCCGAGGTTTATCCGTGCTGCTCTTACGAGGTCTTCACAAAAAATCCTAGGGAAAGATTCGATAAAGAACGTGTACACTGTACAGGGAAACGGAGGAAAAGGCTGCAACAATATGGATAGCATGGCATATCTCCTCTTCAAGAGGATTTGTCCTCATTTTTCAAGACAAGCCTAATGTCCTCTTTTTTCGCAGTTTGTCTTCTTTTATTGCTGTGATAGGGAATGACTAGGGCGATTTATGTTAACCTAAAAAATTTTTTACCTTAAAAAACTTGATTTTGACCAAATCTTGGCCTCAAGCATGTAAATTAGGTGTTTTCCCACATAATGTTAGAATTGTACTACTTATCTTCATTTCAGGTTGGAACTGTATGTCCTTACGAAGTAGTTTGGCCTGAGAAAAAACTTTTTTGAAAAAAAACTGACAAATTTTTTTCATGAAAAAGTTTAATTTAACTGAATCTGGACCCATGAAGAATATCATTAGTTACATCACGCATTATGGTAGAAATAATTAAAATTTGTTGTGGTACCATGAGAAATACTTAACTGCATTCTCGGGTAGAAAGCGTCTGTCTTTACTGAGTAGCTTGCCAAAAGTGGACAAAGAGCATTAAACAGCAGCACTGTGACACACTGTGTTGCTTCATTCTGAAAATGTTGTCCACATCACAATTTTTCATCATGTGCTTCTTCATATGCTAACCAATGTCCACCCAGTCTTGCTTCAGTTAACATAATGTGGTATGCTACGTTGAGCAGAAAACTATGTCAACGTATTTGTTTCATTTGACCGTTTATGATTCACAATGACCAGACATTGAGCCGTCTACAACGGTAGGCTACAAGCTGTAAAATGTCAAATGATAAGATCATCTTTGGCCTTTATATAGGCTATGATTCATCCACAGCGCAAACATCTACGATACAAACGAAATGCAGGTTGCAAAATAATTTTGACGT
Source organism: Botryllus schlosseri (assembly GCF_051294905.1). Lineage (NCBI taxonomy): Eukaryota > Metazoa > Chordata > Ascidiacea > Stolidobranchia > Styelidae > Botryllus > Botryllus schlosseri. The sequence goes on along the minus strand of NC_137247.1, from coordinate 16,815,642 downwards.
CGTAAACAATTTTGACAATTTTTGACCTAATGCTACAATTTTGACAAAATTTGATATGTGAAAAAATAGCCCCAGTGATGACATATAGAGACAACTAAAAGCGGTAATGTCGGCAGAAAAAACTGGCTTCTATAGGCTGCAATTATGCGAAGGCTGACTGAAAAAACAACCTAATGTAATTAGCCGTGAAAACCAGTTTACGGCCACCTGCTCGGAAGAATGACCTTTTATTTAGTCAAGCCATGACGGATCGCCATTATCCATAACAATCTTCCGTTTCAACGCATCTTAGCATCCCTCCCATCTCGTCATTCCATCACATTGTGCGTTGCGTTGTACATCGTGTACCTTGAGCGGATGAAAATATTAGACCACGATTATTAGCCTACTATTTATTATTACTAGACTCATTGAAGATATTGGTGGAATTTGAGAAGAAATGTGAAATACTGAAATCCCAGACTACGCAAACAATAGATCCATTTCGACAAGAAAGACTAGATCTCCATGAATGGCAACAAGACTTTACTAGAGGCGCTAAATTTGAAAAACGACAAACTTCACCTTTGGAATACATGCAAAACCTTGGCGCGACAGGTAATATTGGTGCTAATAATAGTAGCATAACTTGAAGTGATTACACATGGCACTTCAGGCATCGAATATGATTCTCTGGCACCTGAATGGTCAGACTCCCCATTTCCACAGCCTAAGAATGGGCACACAATTTCTGAAGATATAGAGGGTTCAGGTGTAATAAAACGAAAATTTCGCTTTCCTGGTGGACAAATTCCGGTGAGCATATTTGTTTCCAGATTTCTTGGAATATCAGTTATATATATTGGAATTTCGACCATGTATGTTACATACCAACAGATTCCAGGTGATGTTATCAGATACACTTCTTATGAGTGTGTGATTATTCTACCTCTGACACCTACTGGGCGTAATGTTGACGAACTGCTTAAACGGGCCTTCAAAGGACGGAAACTGTTCTACATCGGAAGAGATATTCACGGAGTGGGTTTTACGATTCAGTCAGCGTATCAGCTACTTCCGGGGTAAATTTATGTCTACCTTTCAAGATTTCTGATACTTCATTTTTCTAAGTGTTTTAAAATTCAACAATTCAGTTTATATCAAGATTTGTTGCCTGAATTGATAGCTTCAATTTGTAAACCAATAGTAAGCAAGCGGTCTGTATTGGCTAAATTGTGACTACAATTTTTATAGAAAACATATAATTCTGAGAATAGTACAAAATAAGCAAAAAATAGCATGCCCAGGGTAATGTCACTTTCAAAAGCCATTATGAAAATACGTTGACTGGTAAAGCCAATTCATTCAATCAAATTTTGTTACAAAGGCTATTTACTATCAATATTTTCTCATTGTTAACAATCAAGTACATTTCTTTCTCCTTGCAGCCCACTCTCTTCTGGTTTACCTCATTCCATGCTAAGTTTGACAACTAGAAGATTTTCTACTTGTTGAAATTAGATTAGAATTCGTATTATAGCTACACAGTTTATTCGAAATTACTCTGTAATTAGAATTAGAATTGCTGAATTTGCGAAAACTTGGTAATTGAATCAAGTTCCGTTGATATCAAATTATAGTTTATTCTCATAAGCATAACAATGGCAAATCCCTGTACTGTGCAGCAAGCTTGGCTCGTTTCACAATATGCAGTTCTTTTGTAGCATTTTCAGGTAGCATAGAAACATTTCATAAATTAGATTAGTATTTGAACACCAGCATTTCGCTCAAATTTCACAGCTAGAATTATCTAGTGCTCCAAATCTGCTTCTATGTGATCGATTCTGGACCAAGATATATTGTGAGCAACATCGTACATTTGTCCATCTTTACTGTTTTTTGTCGGCCATTGAAATTGCAATTCATATTATTATTTGAAGTCGTTGCATGTTGGTCGTTTATTCATTGGCACATCATTTTACTCTTTTCCTTCGCAGCAACAAATCTGAATTGGAAGTTACTGGAAGTAAAATGGCGGAAATTCAAAGTATACTGTCAGACTTGGATGTAACTGTATCCCCACCCAACGGCGAAAATTCTCAGGGACTGGGTAAGGCCATGTATTCTTCAACCACTCGCGGTGTATTATAGGGACACGGTATTTGACATAAGGGACTGTTTACAATTGTGTGGCTATTGTAGAGACACAGTAGTTAAATTGATAAAATAAACTATTTCAAATTTCGGAAAAATATTTGCTATTTACACAACTTCATTTTAACTTCCATTTGGCATCACTTGGTTCACAAGCTAGCTTAGCTTAGCGACGGTATTGTGTTATGTCATCATTTATGTGGTGACAAAACATGACCCAGGACGATTATGTCAGCATTAGATTAGCATGACCAAAATATACATTGACGTCTAATACAAATATTGGAATGATAATTGCAGAACATATTGTACGTCGAGTGGAGCCGAATTCGTCTGCAGCCATCAATTCCACGATTATTGACACACTTCAGACAGCACCTGTTCGTGAAAAGGTCAGTCAATTTGTCATTCCTAATGAAAGCTAAACAGCTAAACAGTTAGCAGTGAGAATCCTGTGCAATCTGTGGCAGTGATATTGAACTCATTAGCTTGCTATCCGGTTAGCAGTACAAATCATATGTAACAACAAAACTGCTGGTATTCCCCTTTGGATACCAGTTCACAAATATGAGGCTCATCGTATTGTTCAGTCGGAAGCAGCAGCTTGATACCAATTGCTTACTTACGTATGAGCTTATAGATATTGGAGATAGAAGTGGAATCTCAAAAGGACGGGATTCCAATTTCGTACCCAACCTCCCCTGCATACACCACTGCACAGTAGGGTTGTTCAAAAATAACTTATTTATCCACATTTCACTCGCTTAGTGATAAAATTGTTTCAGTCAATTCCGACCAGTAAAGGCCATGCAATCTTGAATTTAAATTTCGACCATTTTTGAAATTATAGTATTTACGGAGGCAAATTTCAACACTTCGGTATGACGAAACATATTGTTCCAGGTATGTCTGGAGTGAGAATTAAGCTTTTTTCACCCGTTACATTTTGATAAAGTCCTGTGATCGAGATTGCATGATGAAGTTGCTAATAGCCTATATGAAAAATGAATATGACCCTGATAAGCTGGAACTACATTGAAAGAGCCTCATGAAAACGATAATGATATACATGGCATATGAATACTTTCAGCACTGAAATCCGGGACCATATAGAGAAAATAAATTGCCTAACAGGTTAAATACAGTAAAATATATTCCCAGACTTTAGGCGGTATCTTTTGTCGCACCAGTGTGAATTTCACGTAATTAGAGCAAATGAGCTTGTGGATGTTGTCTTCACATCGCATTACGACATTTGTTTTTTCCGATATACTGCGATAGAATGTCTATCTTCCTCAGGCAAGCGAACTACTACTTGCGAGACATTATGTCGACTTTCAGAGATCGCACATCATTCTCCAAACATTTATATCAAGGGAACTCGATTCGATATTCAAGGAATCTCAGGTCATAATTAGGTTGATAGTGATGCTGGTCTCGTGTTTCGATATTTGAGACAATGACCCCGTAGATACGCCACGTTGAACTCACTGTGCAATGTTTGCCTACCCCTTATCTTTTAATTGGATCGCAATCTTGTAGTGTATTGAACTGGCTATATACCCCGCAAACTCTCTGACTGCAGAAGAAAAGGCACGATAACATTCCTCCTTTCTGCACTGCCAAGTGGTAGCATGACATTCCTCAAACATCCTATTGCTGACTGGTGCTAGTTCACTACGGTACATATTAATGTCCTATGATGATGCGGATCCGCTAAAATTTGAAAATAATGCCTCAGCATTTGCAATTCGCCTTGTAGAGGTATATAGGATATAGCTTTCCATACAACATCCATTGTAACTGAATATTTATTAAACTCGAAGACTTTTCGGGTGCCTCTTTTCAAGAGTTAACGGCACACTAAAGGGATTTACGATTACCAAGCATATGCTTCGTCAATTGGTCAGCATTTGAGTGAAAACCTCGCCTGTGCACAGCACTATGATGACAATATGTTCACTGTCATTGCGCGTGGTAGATCTTTGTTTCATCTAAAAGTGCTGGAGTCTACTATTATTCAGTTGAACAAACCTATTTTATGTAGACAAAAACATTTCCTCTATAACCTACAAATTTCTCATTAGTGCGTATTGTTTCATGCGTGTAACTGTTTATTTACGAATTGTGCTGCAACTATAGTACCGTATGTCCGTATACTTCATAGTTTGTTATTGTTGCCATTGGTACAATGCGAATTTCATGGTCTGTGATTTTGATTGTTGCTTCATACATTGCCTTTTTGTTTTTGCTTTTGTATCTGTTTAAATCCCTTTAGTGTGCCGTTAACTCTTGAAAAGAGGCACCCGAAAAGTCTTCGAGTTAAATAAATATTCTGTTACAATGGATGTTGTATTGAAAGCTATATTCAAGTTCTGTACCACGAACCAGCTATTTAGGTATATAGGAGTCGTGGAAAGCAAATATCATAACGCACTGCAAAGAAAACAGCAACAACGTCGTCAAATCTACATCGGCACGACAAAAACTACTCTCAGGGATCCATATTAACCTGGGAAATATATTTTGCTGTATTTAACCTGTGCATCAGCTCATTTTCTCTTCATGCTGCCCAATTTCAGCCTCAAAACTATTTTGTTTGCTAATGTATATCACCATCGTTTTGACGAGACTGTTTCAATTTCGTTGGCTCATTTCCAGCAAATCAGTGTCAAATTAATTTTTCATTAATTAGCAATTAGTTCATATCAACTCTATCACAGCCCAGTATCAAGATGTAAATGCGTGATAAAAGCTTCACTTTCCCTTCAGGCATGCCCGGAACACGATATCTGATCGTAATGAGATTGGCCACCGTAAATACTATAAATCCATAAATGGTCGAAATTTCAATTTAAGATTGCCTTTACTGGTCGGAATTGACCGAAATTTGGTGTGTGGCGTTTTTTTAGGCAACCTGACAATTTTATCACTAAGCGAGTGAAATTTGGGAACAAAATTTATTTTTGAACAACCCTACTGCACAGTGCGCAATTGACTACTCATCAGACCTAATTACATCCAACGAATGATGGCCAAGACGGGTATGTCATCACAAATCATATGTAAGAATTAAGTGTGTACCTTGAGCTCCAGGGTACCCCTGAGACTAAGTCAGGGAAACCATGGAAACTGTTTAGGAATTCTGAAGAAATCTTGCACAAAGCAGCCATATTAGATCAGATGATGCAGTAAAGTAACTACTTACTCTTCAGTTGAATTTCAGGTCGACGTGTGTCCTGCCATTGTCATTAGCCGTAACCTAGTAGAGATCAGGGTTGTAATGACTCGACTCTGGTCACGGATTTTTGGAGACTCAACGAGACTCGATTCAATTTTTCAAATGTGTTAAATGACTCAACTCGAGTCAATTTTTGTATTGACTCGACTTGTACTCGAGTCATTGTGCATGTAACTTGAAGAATATCAAAGTCACCACTTTATTGGTATTTCGTCTATAAGTCCTGATGCTTGGAAAATGGGGCTAGAAACTTTTGGACTGAGGAAAATGACAGTATTATGAATACGAGTCATTCTATATCACTCAAGCAGAGTTTAAAAGGGGGGGGGGCAGAACCGGATTGAACTCTAAACTGAACAGTGAACACAATGACTTGGACTCAGACTCGAGTCACAACAGTATGACTCAGACTCGACTCTCTACTGAATGACTTGGACTCGGACTTGACTCGATAGTGAGTTGAAAATGACTCAACTTGACTCGAGTCAAAACTATAAAAGTGAGATTGACTTGTGACTCGGAACCTTGTGATTTGGTTACAACCCTGGCAGAGATATTTGTATTTGCAGTTACTGGCTGGAACCTTTTCATCATTGTGGTTCTAATATGTCTGATTGTTTTCAATTGATCGATGCTATGTATTTACAGGCTGCGCCATCAAAAACTGCAGACGACCGGCGTTTTCCTCAACCTGACGGCTTGAAAATGAATTCTGAACTTCACGATAAAAGTTTGAAAGGGTTTGAGGGAACGGGAGCGATCCACATGTATTTCAGATTCGACGGTGGACAAATCATGGGCGAGGTATGTTGACAACACTACCCCTCCGCTGAATACAAATTCATTGACACACATCTGAGTTTGAGCGGCATTTGTTTTATAAACTCTCGAGCATGCCCTGTCATAATCCAACAATTATTACACTGCCGTATGCTACTTTATGCAGTAAAAGTTATATAGACAGACAACTGAATGAAATCGCCAGTATGGTAAAAGCAGGAGCACAGTTGTGAGATTTACTGAAGTGCGTACATATGTATTGCTTCAATTCAACTTAAAGTCAAAAAGTACTTGGACAGCGAACTAATGGACAGTAGATATGTAATCTCAAACTACTTATTAAAGCCTCGTGATTTGGAAATCAATACTTGTCCATGAATGGCTTATGTGACAACTCTTACTGCCTTCGCTTGTACCTGACCAGTGACCACATCTGTTCTTAAATAAAATTTTGACCTAATACTGCATATCTGGTATTCACCGACTCTTTACCAACACTTATGTTACCGCTTTTTTCGAGAAATTTCAATAGCTAGTTATTATTTTGATTGCTATACTAAGCCCCAATTCACCAGAATAACCATGTTTCAGGACGACGATACCATACAGTATCTCTCTTACCATAAGACAGGATGCTTACCAGATAGTCGGGAGGGGAGGCAATTGTATGGCATGATTAAAAGTGCTGCCAATTCCAAGAAATTATTTGTTGTCGCTCAGAAGGCTGGGAAATTTGTTATCAGGTGTAAAGTTCTTCTATTAAGCAGGTGAGTGACATGTCGTTATTACATGTCATTGATCGATATGCTGTTGACTATGGTTGTTGGACATTTTAACGCGGACGTGGGTTCATCATGGGTTCTTCGTGACGTGATGAAACCATATTACATCACAATGCCCTAGTCAAGATCTTGTGGGGAAGGCACCTTCCACCCTTACCCCCACAATATGACCTATGTCTGTGACTATGACCCGACAGATTTAAGTAATTTCGTAGGACTAAAATCTTTAGTATGTGACATTTTGACTTGAGATCATTCATAAGTAGATCACAAAATTAAATCTTGAAATCCCTTCACGAAACTTGCTGAAAATGACATTTGAGACAATATGCCTGTACTTTACTTCCGTCTAATCGTGGCTATTATTACCATTGTGATTCAAAGATAGATTAAGTGTGTGTATGACCTAGAACGTTTTATTCACCGAGGTCAAATGCAATGTGCCGATAGGGTTCCAATGGGGGAGCTGTCGCAGTTGATTAATCCACTTCGGTACACTTAGGCTCTGGTACAGGAGAGTAAGGTTTGAGTCTCGATGGTAGTACGTTTTTATGCGTCAAGGGGAGTACCCCTATGTCTTTCATAAAAACCTTGAGAAAGACCCGGTGTAGGACTAATACAGGGAAGCAAAAGAAAAGGTCATGGAAACTGTCAAAATGATAGAACCCTGAAAGATCAAGCTCGGGTATTGTTACATCAGGCTGTGGTGGATGTTAGATTTAGAGACCGTGCTTGTTTGTTCGGAAATCCTACAAACTATTCAATACATCACATTGTGTCACTGTGTATCGCATTCTACATTGTGTGTCTTGAGCAAATGACAATAATAGAACCAGTGATTATGTTTATTTTAGCGACGACTACCCAATACCAGACTATTTACCTCGATTGCATTCTGAATTGGTGAAACTGGGTTTTCCTCCATCCGATTCCACCCCACCGTTGCCGCGGAAACTACAAGCCCACCACGGGGAGTCGTCAGATGACGAGGAGGAGGAAAGAAAGCTGATCACGTTAAGAAAGGGTGGTCCTTTCGATCAGCCAGATAACGGGATCTTGAGATTTGAAAGAGATCCCCGAAATCTCAATGGTGTAGGCAATGGCGGAAGAATAATGATGTACGTGCGATTTGCCGGTGGGAAAATGAAAGTAAAGGTACCGTTGAATGATTTTACCAATACACATTTCTACTCCAGATATAGAACAGAGAGTGAAGGTTAATGTGTGTAATATTATCATCTTCTTATGATCTGACTACAGTAGGTTGCTTGAGTGTGCTGTTGCGTGTTCTTCCTCAATCGACAGGGTTTATTTTACATACCACAACGCCCTGTCTTATAGACACAGTCACAGACACTAAATCCACACCGATTTTGTTGTTTACCATGCCCAAGCCGTATTGTGATTATTGAACCAATTGCATACAGTATTTGAGTGTGAATATTGATTCAGAACAACAGTTACAAAACACATATATTATGCACTAGCATGAACGAATTAGTCATGAAACACTTCTTATGTATATTTCTCGTGACAAGCACAACACACCTGAAAATCCTATCGCATGTTATATCAATTTGACTGATACATTCTCACAAAATGAAGTTTTCCACCCAGTGTCTACTTATTGCAGGGTTACAAACCGTCCAAATCATTTGAAATTCAGTACAGTCAAGTGAATATTGTGGCTGCGCTTCCCGGTACTGACAAGGGAAGGAAAGTCGCTGCGATGTTAAAAACGGCATTTGACAGACGTCTACTGTTTTCGGTTGGAAAAAAAGATGGAGAACCTTCGTTTCGTGTCCGTCCCACAGTCTCTTTGTTGACTGCGTAAGAATAATTTTCCTAATTATTATAGTTATCTCATAAACATCAATTCTTGGGTTGAATCTCGATCCAGATGCATTCAATGAAACAGCTAGGATACTTCAAGGATGGTGGTTGATGATTATCAGAATAAAATTAGAATATTTTAATGTCAAGTTGTAACAGAAGCCTAGCAACGAATGACCCACAACGAAGAGAAGCAGACAAAGTCTTTGAGGAATATAATCTGCGGTTTTCAGATTATACAATAATTCCTCAGACTTGTCTAAGTGAAAGTATTTCCTTACGCGGTACTTGAAATTGACTTGAAATTGTAAAATCTGAGATTTTTTGACTTGACTCCAGACATTATGAGAATTTGCGTGATTTGACCTGTGACTCGACTTGGGGCTATATCTGTTCGAAATGACTTGCGTCTCAAAGTCTGCGAATTGATTCCCACACTGGTAATACCCGGAAGGCGTATGGTTGAATATAAAGTTAGCTAAACAATAATCCTAAAATAGCCCCGTCAACGGAAACGATCTCGATATGAAATTATATGTGTACTTGTTCAGAATATTAATAATCTGTGCTTGTTCTGATTATTTGCATCAGCTTCAAATCATGAGTAATACCAACTGCAATATACCTTCACAGAGCAAAATTTTTCTTCAAAAACATGTAATATTTCTTTCTGCGTATTCAGTGAAGATTACCCGAGAGCAAGATATCTTCAAAACGTGACCAATCAACTCTTGAAACTAAACATACCGGAGCCGTCTGGCACCGACTCATCAAATCTTGTTATCCATGACAAGACATCACCCCAAGGCGGAGCTTTACCAACTACCTGGGCCACTGATCAAAACCAAAATGCAAATGGTAAGGATATTAAGTCATGCGAATATAGAATGTTGTTATTCATGTCTGTCTCCTCTTAAAGAAATTGTGCTGCAGCAATTGGGGCAACTTTTTGACAAACTTTTCCGAACTCTTAAAATATAATGTCTTATTTCAGGGCCGCAACCCAGTCCACGGACAAGACCCTACAATTCTGGTGCTAGGCCAAAGCAGAGGCTGTCGAACATCCGTTCTGATGGTGCACAGAGATCCCCTGTTCAATCAGCGGCCTTCCTACAGAAAGGTTTGCTATCATTCCAGTCTGTTTTTAGTACAATTAAATTTTAATTATGGTTGTTTGATGCATCTACTTCTATATTAGGCAATTCTGTAGTGAAAAAATTGTGCTTGTCAGCAAATGATGTGACATCCTTGGTGATCTTATGTCTGTTCTTGGACAATTTCTTTCGTTCTTTTCTCTTGTATGCGTCCTTTTTAAATATGTCATAAGAACAGTGGCTTAGAGGAGGACATATAAAGCCCAGATAAGCCTACTCCTCGAAATATGTTACAGAAACTTTGTTCGCGGTGGATTAACCAATTGCACTAACGTCCCTTCCTATCAAACCGTGCGTTGGGTCAACCGTAATAATTTAAGATGTGTAATTGTTGTTTTGCAGCCGAACCTCCCGTGAAACAGCCAGAAGAAGACAAATGCGCGATATGCCTGGCTGCTTTATCTCAGCAAGTGACTAAGAGACTGACGTGCGGTCACGCATTTCACAGCATTTGCATCGATATGGCGTTGAAGTCACAGGCGAGTAAATTACACTGTGAATTCATTGGCTCGAGCTAACAATCGATCCTTTTTAGACAAACAAGACTTGTCCTTATTGCAAGCAGAATGTGGACGTATCTAAACCCAACTCAACACCGATGAACATACAATCTCCGACATACGTCAGGGCAGTGCCATCGTTTAATCAGCCACCAGCAACAAGCCCTTTCCTACAAAGCAACCATTTCAATATGTCTTCGTGGAATCCTGCAATCCAGCAGCAGTCTTCGGTTAGCAATACCAAGGGTACAACTGGAATACAGCTCTTCAACGCTACAATGTGTACCAGCATCGACTCGCGATCTCTACCAGGCTTTGAAGGATACAGCACCATTGTAATAAATTATCGTATACCGCCAGGGATTCAGCAGGTAACGAGTTTTAATCACTCCTCCAAACCAGTGTTGTGTCATCATGCAACACTACTATAGGGACTTGAGAGCCACGTGAATTCTATGTTAAATTTTAAATACTAGAATCCGCGACTCTATCGCCAACTACAACGCTCTTTTCATTTGTGTTTCGTCCAAAAATATGCATGAGTGGCATGACTATAGCCCCTGAACAGGTCAGGTTTTGATTGCCAACTCGCACTCGTGCTGCTGACAGGAGTAACCCGTACCTTGTCCTCGCGGCTTTACTCACATATTCTTGAATTCATTTTGATCACTTGAAAAGATTTGTCAGATTACGATTCATATTTAATCTTACTCGTGTGCTCAACATCACAAATATAACGACTGGTCCATATAAATCAGAGGTTGACAAGCGGTTGGTTGTTGTATTGTGGACCAATCATCATTCCATTCAACACCTTTGGCAATGATATTTTAATTTAACTAATGATGGCAAGCAACATCCACAATCCAATCAAATTTGTACACACTTTATGTCTTTCCATTTTCTATGTACCGTAATACATTGGTTCATATAACTTGTTTTGATTAATGAACTGTCAGTGAAGATAACCGACCGACCTCAGATATAGATCAGGCATTGGACGCTGTATTTTCCTGTATTTCCTTATGAGATTTGGCTATTAGAAACAGAACTGCGAAACCGAATAATCATAGTGCTACGATACGTAAAGGTTCATGTCACATCATGAGGAGCATGTACCACAGGTCTATGTATTTTTATGGAAAATACGTTTCTACAAAGTAATGATCCATACTTAATTATTGTCACACAGCGAAATGAAATAGTTAATAGTATAAATAAGAAACACAATTTACTTTGATTTTGGTGTCTTTGTTATTTTTTTCTTTGTGGTCACATAATTATAGTATGTTGTTGATTCCTTCCTAGCGTTGTATTGTAACTACTTATAGAGTCGTATCGCTGAGATGCTGATACTCGATTATGCCTAGCCCTGCTCATTACTCAGGATGTATTTCATCCACATTTGGAAGATATTTGCAGATTGTGATCACATCATGGCTGGTGCCGATACTGTCCTTTGTAAATCCCATGTGGTGCCCTAACTAATCTTACTCTATTTAGATAGGACATCCCAACCCCGGGGTAAGATATGATTGTTCTGATCGGAAAGCATTCCTTCCTGACACTGCAGAAGGCCAAGCTCTGCTGAAACTCATAAGACGCGCTTTCGATTGTGGATTGACATTCACGATAGGGCGCTCTCAGACCACCGGAAGAGATAACCAGATTATTTGGAACGGTATTCCGCACAAAACCAATACGAAGGGTGGAAAGCAAAGGTATTGAGATACTTTTATACATAGACGGCGAACTACAATTAAATCACAGTCGACTCAACAATTGTAACGTTGCTCTCGTGTGGCGTCACAATGCTTTTTATCACCCTTTTACCAAGGTCAGAATCAGCAGGGTTGGCATTTTGCCGTTTTCACGGCCTAACTGTTGAAATCTGGCGGTGTTTTTGTATGTTTGAAATGAATTGATTATTTTCTAATTTGTGCAACAGCCATAATGAATTGTGGCACATTACAAAATGACGTTGATAACAACATCATACGTTCACCATAGCACTACGAGTATTTCTTCAACTATCACATAGAAATAGGGAACCATATCCAAAGTCTATATGTGTTTATGCAGAAAGTTTTTGTCTTTGGAGGTTCTATAATAAACCAAACTTACATTCTACCACCATTTCTCGGATACTCATTGAATATACTATAGAAAAACATACGTATCCTGTCTTTTGTCACATTTTCATGCATGTAAAGGACCGACCCGTTTTCTTTTCAGTTATGGTTACCCGGATAGCGGATACCTGGATGAACTTCGGAAAGCTCTTGCAGCAAAAGGCATCCGCTGACATTAGCTTAATTGCAATGTATATACATTTTAGGCACATGATCAAAACTCTATTTTACTGATATTGTTTTTTTTTTCTTATAGCTTTTTACCGACTCCTCTCATGTACAATTCCATTCCTTCCATCTCATTTACTTCCTCCATAGAACAACAGTTTTTTAAACATTCCATCTATCATGATTACGGCATCTGAGATATTCCGTCAAGTACTTTGTTGCGAATAGAGTTTTTAGTCAAATAACCTCTACCTGCTGAATATTCAGTTGTTTATGCACTATTTCTACTGTGGTAATGCTTCAAGTCAAACAACCTTTCGCTTTCGCATTCTCGTATGGTTTTGGCAATCAAAATTTTAATGTTTTGCAGTAGCTATTAAGTAGGGTTACCATATTTTGAGAGCTGAAAAAGAGGACACTTTACAAAAATTAAATTCTGAAAGCTCTGGTACCCGGCTAAGAAAATTGGTGAATTTGAAAAAAAAATACCAAAACTTCTGTGTTGGCTAAAAATAAATAAAAAGTCATCACATTGTCTCAACTCCCGAAAAACCCGCTTTTTTACGATACTTTTGTGATGTTGACTTGAAAAAAGGTCATTTTGATCGACTCCCGCATTACCCACTTTTCTACAATTCTGCCTCAAAGTCGACTTTTCCATGAAATTCTAGTACTTTTCTGAAAAAATAGGACTTTTAGGTGTTCTCTGAAGACACTTTCAATTTTGTGAAAAATAAAGGGGACAAATCCTCTTAAAAGGGGACGTATGGTAACCCTATATTAAGTAGCTCTGCGTCATGCATCTAGTCTAATAGTGAAACGAATATGCTCAAGCTATGATAATATCATTAATGGTTGCGATATTTGATGATTACGATATTGCTTGTGGCCTCTGTAAATGATATACCATACCATATATAGACTTTATTTTGTATCAATAATAATTTTTTGTTATATAGCAAACCTGGTCGAGTGCTTCAATGTGTTATCAACTTCCACATGTAATTTTTGCTTAGTCCTAAAGATTTTTATACGACCATATTAACATTGATTGTTCAGAATGCCTAGTAATTGCAGTTGTATGTATATAGGCCTATGCAACTATGATTATTTATGCCAATCACTATACCAAAATGAAATAATTTGAGTCAAACTCGGGTATGCTGTTAAGAGCAGAGTGCTATGTGAATCACGTCTGTAAACAGTGAGGCCGTACATATTTGCGTTTGAAACCTTTTATTTACCATTCGCTAATTAAATTGAGATTGTCTTGTAATTCCATAGCAAGGCAAATATCCACTCTTCTTCACTGTTTGGATATCGTTCTACAGAGACTTTTGTCATGATACTCTATGAGGCAGTAATTCCAAATCGCAATGGAATCATTAACGTTTGAGCGTGATGTATTTCATGATCATTTATCGAACTTTCACAGTTTTGCATCGCTGTAGTTCCAACTCACTATAAATGGCCATATTAATATTCATCCCATATTATTAATGTTGCCAATGCTTTAGGACTTCATCGCATTTCACCTCTCCAGCTGTTCGGAGTTATACAGAGTTTGAAAAACTGGAATCTGTATGTTCCATGCAACTGGAGCACTTATAGATCGTACATGCTACATTCATAATTCTATGTGGTTCATGAGCCAGTATCCCTACAAAATTTTGTAAAAACTTGAAAACTATCCCCGCCCCACTGGTGTTTACCAGCCAAATATGTGCTATCATCAATCCTATTGCTGCATAAATAATATACCTTGTCAAGTTCCACTGTACGTCCCCTCTCCGGATACTTTGCCCGGATTCTATCTACACATGACAATTGATTCTTCATCATTTTTCGCACAAGCCTATTTCATGTTCGTAGCGGGTATGAGTACGTGATTAAATAATATACAATTACTTTGAAGTTGAATTGCAAATATTTCAATATGTCTATACCAATTGAAATTTTCTTGAGTGCCTGATGCATCGTATCTTTCACGTACATGCGTCCTTCCAGCATGTTTGCACCGATATGCGTAGGTAAAGTTGATGTAGGTATTTGATATGTAAATACACTTGATAAATAACTCCGTATTCTTTCTGATGTCAAGGCCTAATGCCATGATCTTATACTGTTTTGAAATGATGTAATATACGAATTGATGAATGTGGAGTATAAATATTTTCTGCGTATAAGCCAGTGGTTCTATCAAGTATGGTCATAACTTTGTGTCGCGACCACATCTGAGCGAACGCTCAATGTAAGTATAGGCTAATATATTTGCTGAATTTCCGACAACGAATTCTTTGCGCGATTTTCAGTGGATATGCTACTAGTGCAGGGGCGGGCAACATACATCCCGCGACGGGATTTCGTCCGGCCCGCGGACAGTTTTCCGTCTTCTGGGAGATTCCCACTACTTGATTAAAAGTCAAATTTTAGTGATTCTATGTTATTATTAGGGCAATTTTTTAACCTAAAACGGAAGATTTTGATCTACAAAATTTTGACATTTTTTATGTTAAAAAAACTTAATTTTAACCTAACGTTTGCAAATTAGGTGTTTTCCCACATAATGTAAGAATTGTACTTCTTATCTTCATTTCTGGTTGGAACTGTCTGTCCTGACGAAGTAGTTTGGCCTGAAAAAACTTTTTTGACTCAAAAACTGACAAATTGTGACTAAAAAAAACTTTATTTGAACGAAATCTGACCGTATGAAGAATTCCAGTAGTTACATCACGTATTATGTTAGAAATAATTAAAATTTGTTGTAGTACAACGAAAGATACTTTCCTACATTCCACCTAAAATCCATCCTCCAAGTCTGAAATATCGGCATTGTTCGAACAATCGGAGAGTCGCAACGGGTCATTGTTATGGCCATCGTGTTGCGGTTACCCGATTGTTCTGAACAATGCCGATATTTCAGACTTGGAGGACAGATTCTAGGTGGATCAGTGCCTGATCAATATTTTAATACATATTTTCGGAATCGGTGCAACAACAGCTTTCGATCAAGACCAGATTCTATAATTTCTGCGTTCGGGAAGATAGCTTTTGGATTGCCAGAAATTCTACATTCGCTTACGCAAAACAATTATCCACTCCAGCCTCGGCGAAGCGGAACGAAGCTGCAAATTCGATCGTTGCCGTTACATGTTTAATTTCTATAATTGCACCGTGTGTTGATTGATCGGAGAGAAGCAGACATGGCGCCGGGGTAGGGTTGTTCAGAATTGACCGACTTTCAAAAAGTCCAGGTTTTCAGTCCGATTCCCATGCCTTATACCTTAAAAACATATTCTGGCTACTTTTTTTTGTAACTCGTCCCCTGCATCCGTGTGCACATTGAGCTAGAACAGTGGTTCCCAACCTGTGGTACGCGTACCACTAGTGGTACGCGAAGGTCTTCCAGGTGGTACGCGAGTAGATTCTATTTTTTTCGACCGAAGGGAGTTATTTTCAGGTGGGGTTGATTTTGATAAGATCGTTATCCAATAAACTTATGGCTTAGCATGGCATTTGTACTCGACGCTAGCTTCTCGCGCTATTCCCAATCTCCTAATTTTCCCTTCTACGTCGGAGTGCGAGCAAGGATTTTCATCCCCGATGACTGTCAATTCGAAGAAACAAAACCCACTTGTTGCGCCCAAGCTGCATGACTTTCGATGCGCTGTGAGCAAACGAATGCCACGCATCGACCAGCTAGTGGAAAATGAACAAGTGCAGCCATCGCATTAAATAAATTGACTTTTGTTGTTATTTCATTATGTTGTTCGTCTTGTGACTGGTGGTGAAAAAACAATTCCATGCATCCCATCAACCCTGGCTGATAATGCCTAGTGCAGGGGTGACCAACCTGCCGCGGTAGAGGGAAATTTGAGCCGCCGTCGAAATGCAATTTGAATTTACGAATTAACTCCCGATTTCTTGAAAGCTTTTAATTAATCTTGGTAATGTGACTTCATTTTTCGATTTTAATACAGTATAGTGCCCTTTGCAATCAGAGCCCCACAATATAGATATAAACAGCAGCAGAGGAAAATGATGCTCGTATAGAAATACCAACTCGGAATCGTGAACGCTCCTCACTATACCGACAATCCTGACGGGAGGTCAAGAAATAACAGCATGCAATAAAAGAATGACTACGCCCGAAGATGCATCATAATTTATAACTGGCCCTAAATTTTCGAAAACGCCCCCTGCATCAACTTTATACCGGTGAATCTGATCACGTTGGCTGAGAAAGGATCAATGCTTGATAGTAATATGTAAAACTACTAATATCAATGACGAAATTCATTCGTGAATCTGGAAAAATTTTCGCGCCTGGCGCGGCACTGAGCAGTCCCTCGCCATTACCAGTGACCACTCGCAATTCCGGTGCGTATAGTAAGCCTATATCATTAAATTTCGCAGTTCACCGGAAATGGCCATATACACCTTGACCTGGCTACTTGGCGTCCAGCTCGTCCATTACGACTATTATGCCCTGGAATGCGGCCGTGGGCTACATGAGTGGCCGAAATGCGGCTGTGAATGGCAAAAATGTTGGCCACCCCTGGTGTAATAGAATTTGTTATTACACCACGCATAGGTCAAATACGTGATTATTACGTCATAAATGGCGGAAATTTGCCTTCGGTGTGCGTACCTTATGTAGGTGGTACGCGAACACTGTATAAAACCTCTAAATGGTACGTTGGTGGAAAAAGGTTGGGAACCACTGAACTAGATGAATAGCAGCTGAAAATAGGGGATTCCCCTAAAATCTGAGTGTCACGATTTTACCTAGCCTAGTTAAAGTGACATATAACATGGATTTATGCAGCTGTTGCGGTTTGGAGTGCTACAAAACCCCACTATATAAGGCATTCCTAGTTCAGCATATCATTTCCATGTCCCACACTGCCTTAGAACTGCTCAAAACTACCTAAAACTGATAGTCATTTTGTTGGATCACATATCCTACACCCCTCAAACCTACCCGGCACTGTTCATCAATTTCCTGGATCCTCATGTGCAAGAATACAACTGTAAATGTAACATCCACTCACAGACACATAATAAACATCACAGGAAACGAAAAAATAAGGCAAAGAAAGAGATCAACTTGGCAAAATATTACATAAATCAGGTGGATGAAATGGTTGATTTCGAGAAATCTGCATATCTGTTCCGGTGATCTTCCACAGCTTGTAGGAGGCTCGCTCGCTGTTTTTTGTCATCCGTTATGAACGCAGCATAGTCGGTATTCAATTTTACCATACGCTCTGCTGCATCATTAACTACTTCAACAGTATTCACAAATTCTTGAGCAGTCACGAAATCCGGATCAGTATGCCATTCCGAAACTGGAAGACTCAACCAATCATGTTCCACATGTATAGCATCAAATAGAAACCACGATTCTGGCCCAATCAAATCGACCATACTCATTGACTCAGAGACAGAGTCAGAGATCAGATTGAGAGGCATACCTCTGCGAAATTTTTCAGGGATTGGCATTTTCAGCAATTTAGCAGCCATCTCTTCCTTCAGTTTGTCAGGAATCTTTGGATTAGCCGAGAACGTGGTAAATACCACCATTTCCTCAGTTAGATACCAATGATGTTTTCGCAATTTCTTGTATGCCACATCAGCAACAGTGAGATCGCATAATGAAAAGTTTTTCATGTCATGAAGGAATTTGAGATCATTCCACGGTGCGTCACATGCAATACCAGTTTTCAACCAAGCTGGAACATAAAACAAAGCAATGAATGTATTGATTCGTTCCAACTTTTCAATGAACTCTTCAGAATAGTCCATTTGCTCAATCCACATGACCATTTTTTGACAGTACAGGACTTGACTCAGCCATCTAGCGCTATGAGTAGCACCAGGCTTGCGAAAACGATGATCAAGATATTTGTCAGCCAAAATCGCCAAGGTGCTAATTGCAGATTCTCTGTAGTCATCTCTTATCAAGACTTCTTTCTGCTTTCCATCATTGGGTTTCATCAGTGGAATTATTTCTTGCTTTGCTTCATCAGCTTTCATCGCCAACCAGCTGCCTTCAATAAACTTCAGCGTTTTATAGCTTCTTGATTTATCAATATGTTTCCACTTCTTCTTGAAGGTATTAAAATCCGTGTTTTCAGGGCCTGTGGTTGTCGATCCAAACAAACACTTCCAAACCTCTCGAATGACCAGTTCATAAATATGATGGCGACAGGCATTGTAGAAAACTTTCCTGTTAATCAATTCTTCAAGTAACGGAACCGCACCTTTGTTTTTACCAGTGTTTGAGGATGTTGTGTCAAACACAAGAGCTCTAACAGATTTTGTTAAATTCCAAAGTTCCAGCAGTTCAAATGATGCATCAGCCTGTGCTTTTCCTGTAGCACTTTAATGATGCAGCAGAGTGTATGGCAGTGTTGGGATCAAGTCACTACCTTCGAGTCACGAGTCATTTCGAGTCATTGCACATTTTGACTCGAGTCAAGTCAAGTCAATCGATTTTCAAAGGTGACTCGAGTCAAGTCAAGTCACTCGATTTTTGGAGGTGACTCGAGTCAAGTCGAGTCAAGTCAAGTCAAGTCACGAGTCAAGTCACAATTCAAGTCAAGTTGCCTTTTCGAAGCATGAAGCGTGATTACATCATTGCATTTCGCTAGCTGTCTGAATAATTACAGATTGAGTGGTAATTGATTCTGGACCGATGAACGAATGTAGAGTTAAATATACACGCAATAAGGCGATGTATCGCTGACATATACGTAGAACTGTTAAACTACGTAAGTAATTGCATAGCCTCAGTTTATAGTTGCCAGCCTTAATAGAGAATAGAGAAACGAATTGATAAGATGCAATACATTACCCATTTATACATATTGCTATGATACACTTCGAGTCTGCGCCAATGGTTGAGGAGTATATAACCTATATTCGATTTCAATTTCAATGAAACAAGAGGTTTGGGTAAGGTAAGAACGGAGGGCTGGAATAGAAATTTTCTATTGACTCACCTTACTACTAGTTTTCGACAACGTAAGCTGTAAGCTTCGATCAATTCGTTTGTGGTCAATTCATTTGTGAGAGAACTATGGAGGCTCAGTAAAACGCACGATCATTGAATGATTGGTCGCACTCACGGGTTACAAGAGTGTTTCGCGAACAATCCGAAAATATGCAAGATAGTGATTTTTATCGACACTGGTTAGTTGATGACTTGAAAATGACTCGTGAATTTCGCTCCGAGTCACGAGTCAATCCATATTTCTGATACGTCGAGTCAAGTCAAGTCAAGTCATTTTAGCAAAGTGACTCGAGTCAAGTCAAGTCATACGAAAAAGGTGACTCGAGTCTGACTCGAGTCAAGTCATGACTCGAGTCATCCCAACACTGGTGTATGGTAAAATTGAATACCGACTATGCTGCGTTCATAACGGATGACAAAAAACAGCGAGCGAGCCTCCTACAAGCTGTGGAAGATCACCGGAACAGATATGCAGATTTCTCGAAATCAACCATTTCATCCACCTGATTTATGTAATATTTTGCGAAGTTGATCTCTTTCTTTGCCTTATTTTTTCGTTTCCTGTGATGTTTATTATGTGTCTGTGAGTGGATGTTACATTTACAGTTGTATTCTTGCACATGGGGATCCAGAAAATTGATGAACAGTGCCGGGTTGGTTTGAGGGGTGTAGGATATGTGATCCAACAAAATGACTATCAGTTTTAGGTAGTTTTGAGCAGTTCTAAGGCAGTGTGGGACATGGAAATGATATGCTGAACTAGGAATGCCTTATAAGTGGGGTTTTGTAGCACTCCAAACCGCAACAGCTGCATAAATCCATGTTATATGTCACTTTAACTAGGCTAGGTAAAATCGTGACACTCAGATTTTAGGGGAATCCCCTATTTTCAGCTGCTATTCTTCCAGCTCAATGTGCACACGGATGCAGGGGACGATGAGTTACAAAAAAAAGCAGCCAGAATATGTTTTTAAGGTATAAGGCATGGGAATCGGACTGAAAACCTGGACTTTTTGAAAGTCGGTCAATTCTGAACAACCCATTGGCGGCGCCTGTATGACAATGGTGTTTCCAGATACACATTGTCTTCGTCATTATCGGATAGAAATGGCTTTGAAGTGACATTGCTGTCGGTAAAATACATTCTCATTCATTGAGTACGATTTATTCCTTGCATATGTGGATAAATGGGCGAATAATGTGTCGATTCAGCAATCCGGCCCGCCAAATACTTAATATTCCTATATCCGGCCCGCTGACTGGAGAAGTTGCCCGCCCCTGTACTAGTGCATTTCTTAAGTTCTCAATATGTTGGGTTCTAGACAACAAGTGACATTCGCCGAACAGCTGGTACGACTATATCTTACGAGGGTGTCCGGTCAATACCGAGAATGCTATTACCGAGAAGGACAATACCGAGAATGGACATCACCGAGAATGGACAATACCGAGAATGGACATTGCCGAGAATGGACACCACCGAGAATGGACATTACCGAGAATGCAATATATGCAATGCAGGCATGTTATGCATATGAACAGGTCGTGTGTGTGCATCACGGCGTTGCCACATTCGGTATCGATTCTCAGGTATAAATTTCTCGACAACGTCCGTTACATTAAGCTAGATTCTTGGCATTGGCCATTCTCGGTAATGTCCATTCTCGGTAATGTCCGTTCTCGGTAATGTGCATTCTCGGTAATGTCCGTTCTCGGTAATGTCCATTCTCGGTAATAGCATTCTCGGTAATAGTATGGAACCGAACCGAACCGAACCTCTTACGAGATATGTGCTCACCCCTGTATTACACGTGTCAATTTTATATCCAAGTAAAATTTGTCTGATGTTTGGTTTCTCTTGAAATCCCCATAACTTGAGCGTGTAATCGGCAGCAGCGAGAGGAAATGGTGGCCGACTTGCTGAGGTAAAACACCGCTATCACAGTAACGTTTTGCAACAACGTTCTCGGTAATGTCCATTCACGGTAATAGCATTCTCGGTAATGTCCATCTCGGTAATGTCCGTTCTCGGTAATGTCCATTCACGGTAATAGCATTCTCGGTAATGTCCATCTCGGTAATAGTATGGAACCGTATTACACGTGTCAATTTTATATCCAAGTAAACTTTGTCTGATGTTTGGTTTCTCTTGAAATCCCCATAACTTGAGCGTGTAATCGGCAGCAGCAAGAGGAAGTGGTGGCCCACTTGCTGAGGTAAAACACCGCTATCACAGTAACGTTTTGCAACTATCTTGCATCAGTTACTTCCGGTTCCATACTATTACCGAGAGGTTCGGTTCCATACTATTACCGAGATGGACATTACCGAGAATGCAGCACCGTAACTGCCGCACCCCAAACCCCCCAATTGGGGGGGGGCGAGCTCGAAGGGGGCCCAAAATTATTTCCTGAATCAGCATAAATCATAAAGTATTTTTTGAAATTTTATGCAATTTTTTCAAAATTTTTTCGCGCTGTGCGCGAATTAAAGTAGCCATTTATCTATAGTATTGGGTATTGGACCATTACCGCGCCCGACCCACCAAGACATACAATCAAGTTTTAGCGATATAACATGCGACTCCAAGAGGTGTGCCAGAACGATCGGCAGCGAGAAAAGCTTGGCCAAAAAGGTCTATGCCCTTATGCAGACCGAAGACTTCGTTATATATACAAAATACTAGGGATGGTGTGAACGTGAGGTTCACTTCGCGTTCTGTGTGTGAACCTTCGAAATTTAGGGGTTCACGTTCACAAACGAACCTTGGTAGGTTCTGCACTGCCAACCTTTTTCATATATTACAATTTTCACTTCATTATAACATCTTTGGTTGAAATTTATTGCATGTCAACTGCGAGCCACTCTATGCGTGGCGCTGGCAGCATAAAAACAAATCAACACTGAACGACCATGCACCTTGAAAATCTCAAAAATTCTACATGCTTGGTTACAAATGTTTGCTCGAAATATCCAGCTTTACGTTTGTGAATATTTAGTGACTCTGTGATGTGAGCTTGACCCGCAATCACACAAGATCAAGAGGGAAATACGCTATACCTAGGTACTCAACTTAGCCAGGGATATCCCTGACTTAGCGAATGATGCTTATTCAGCCAACGAATGATGCTTATTCGGCCAATCAATGAAACTGATATCGTTGTCTGGTAATAAAAATCTGGCTGCCGTACGTGGTCAATCTTGATTTCATGTGTTTATTGCATCATAAAAAACAAATCGTCGCGATTGGGGTGTTGGCTACTGCTATATAACTTTTTAATGGGGCAATATCGGTAGCAGGTATGGAAACCCGTTTTACGCTCTGCGCAATATCAACGTAGCAATGCTCAGACGCCGAATGCATTGTCTGGCCTGGCCTAGATCGCTAAGTCGTAAGCTTATAATAATTGTCCATAGGCGCCTAAATGACTGGCGCCGAATGTTCCTGTCTTTGCAATCTGAACCCCACAAGACAAATACCATCCCGTTGGGAAAAATTTTATGCCAGTGAAGAAATACCAATTTGAAATCGTGTGCGTCTCTTAGTTTAGAAGCCTACATTTGGACGATTCTATATTTCTTGATATAGCAGACTTGAAGTCACGAAATAACATCATGTGACGAAGCCATATCAACGTGTCCGCCAGCCCGAAGATGTTTAATGATTATTTACGGGCCCTCCCGGTAAATCTAATTACGTGAGTAGAGAGGACAATAAATTGATAGCATAATATATATGCAATCGCCGATCTGATTGATCGATTTCATAATAAATTATCGAAAATTTTCGCGCATCGCGCTGGCTCACAGTATAGTACAGATAATTTCGTGACAAACGCGAACAACGTGATTGGGGGGGGGGGTCGTTTCATCACCCTATGTGAGCCCAAGACCCACGTTTTTAGGGGCCTGACCAGGTTCTGTTTCGTTCCTGCCAAGGGGTATACCCCCGAAGATGTTTAATTAATATTGAGTGGTCCTACCTTTTCAAACACACCTCACTCAGGTCTACCGGCGAATCTGATTACGTGAGCAGAGAGAAGATAAAAATTGATAACAATTTATGCAATTCCCGATCATACTGACCGATGAAATCATGAATTCTAGAAATTTTCCGCGCTTCGCGCGCTTAGGCGTCAAAAGCTGATACACCAAACAAACTCCGAATGAAAATGATGAATAGCGGTAAAAGTGTATCGCCGGAGGGGGGTCTGGGGGGCTTCGCCCCCCAGAAGTTGGGTCTCTAACCCTATGGGGGGCGCAAGACCAAAGTTTTTGGGGGGGGGCCTGACGAAGTGCTGTTACGGCCCTGCGAGAATGCTATTACCGTGAATGGACATTACCGAGAACGGACATTACCGAGAATGGACATTACCGAGAACGGACATTACCGAGAATGGAGAGAATGATGTTTGGTTTCTCTTGAAATCCCCATAACTTGAGCGTGTAATCGGCAGCAGCGAGAGGAAATGGTGGCCGACTTGCTGAGACCGCTATCACAGTAACGTTTTGCAACTATCTTGCATCAGTTATTTCCACATATGGGAGAACACTTTGTAGAAACTACAAAAGTTGGATTACTGAAAAAGATAACTGCCGATTCTAGAACTTTCACTAGAAATTGTGTCGTGTTCACTAAAAAAAGGTAATTTTCTGACTCGATCCCCAAATACAACTAAACTGCTGCGGCTGCTTTACAGGTGCTGATTAAAAATGCTATTTCACCAGTCCTACTCCCGGGAGACCCGCCCGAACATCCGCATCGTATATTTCACGTCATCTGTGCCGTTTTATAGTTGTGGCTGTCCAGTGTCCATTAGCCTGTCTCTCCAAGCGATAAAGGAGGACATTTAGGCATCATCGGAGGACATTTTCGATTTCCTGAAATAGCAGGACACAAATCCTCCTGAAGGAGGACATGTGTAATCCTAGTAAAATGAAGAAAAAGTATATAGAAGGGAACATTTCTTGAAGTGAAGAGAGAATGTGACGAAGCCATCTTGTGACAATGGACATTATCCGTGCAGAAGATCATGAAATCCCAAATCCCAAATACCGAATTTTATTGTCGTCGCTAGCTGTCGTCACAGAGTTGTTGTCATGTATCCAATGGTTTTAAAGTTCACGTAATAGGTGCAAATTTCTGAGATTTTGCGTGCGAATCTGTCGCATCTATCAAATTCGTATGGACAGTGCTGTAGGTACGTGAAGATATTCAAAATGTCGTGGAGTCCAAGCCCGTACGACGACGAGTGGATAAATAAACACCAAGGTGAGATTTGTACAGCCGGAACTACGTTTGCCTGTATGATAATAAATATTGACTCACCTCACACGGCACTACTGTCATTATGAGTTATGACACACACCATTCTCCTTCGCTACCCGCGTATGTGAACGATGAACGTAGGTGGCAGGCTTCATTCGCTCTATAGAAACCATATTGTCTAAAGTAAAATGTATTGACAAAAAGAATTCTCTCAAAAGTTTGTTATTTTAGGTAGGCAATGCTGTAGTATAGCCTATACCAATACTTGTGGACTTGTGGTGTTTTGAACAACTCATCAAATTCTTAATGAATTGAACTACTGTTCGACAGGCAGCTCAAAGTTTGCAAATATGACTGAAGTAGAACGAGCAAAGGCCATGGAATCGGCTCTGCCAAGGTAAGTGTGCTTATTTATAGTATAGGCCTATAGTGCATTTTTCACATTCTGGTGTTGCTGGCAATTGACTCACCAAGACCAAATTCAAATCGGCTACACGGTATAGTCAAACCATGGTGGATTGAACATGTTGGTAAATAAACGAACTGTATTATAGTAATTTATCAACCATCAACTTATGTCATGGTACTAAATACCCTGGCAAACCGATCTAGAAAACTACGTAAATATTATCCGATTATCTACTCTGCCGTATTGTTGATGTCACAAATGGGACTGGGATTAACAATTTGACTACCGTAATTATGCAACCCTTGTTATTTCATGATCAAGAATTTTGATGTAACTATTTCTTACCACTGCCCAAACCGTAAGTTTCGATGCAAGGTAAGGAGCATAAGGCTACTCACTTTAATGGAAGACCATTTCTGTGTAGTGGTGATCGACCTAATGTTTCAGATGGCTACATGGTAATATTTTCATAGTTGCAACAAATTTCAAATTGTATTGTGAATAAGTAGAACTGTCATTATTTAGTTAGAGGTACATATTTGAACACTTTTCAAGTCTGTTATGACATCATACTGAAATACTCAAGTCTGAATCGAATCACTGAGGTAGGCCTACTCTATTTTGCCAGGCCCCACTGATAAAGTATCCTGCTTGGTAACGTTTGCTTGTTATAGCTATCTCGATGATATAGCAAGTTTATGCATCCATATAACCATGTCATTCAACGCTTTATTTGCAGTGTACGTGCGGGAAGACCCCATTCACATCATAGAAAAACCAAGAAGAAATCTAGGAAAAAATCGGGAATAGCACGATCCTCCATCAGTCAAGTTGTACGTACATAGGCCTAAGTAAACGCTTGAATGCGTATATGCCATCCATAACTGAAGAGGTCATTAATGCAGTATTTTTGTATTAATTTAATCTAATTAGTCAGCAGTTGGTTTATGACTTCATTTTGTTTAAATAACCAGTTACTATGGTTCCGTTTGACACGAAAATCGTCATGATCATATCACCGGTACTGATAAGGCGATAAAGCATTGTTTATGTTTTATACCGCATGTTTAGGCCTATATGTACGGTGTGTGTTGTTTTGGTTTCATGCGTTTTAGATTCTGTATTTGGTTAAGGAAAATATAGGTTTGAAGTATGATTTCGTTATCTTTATGTGTGGAACTATAATCCCAGTACTGCGGTATTGCGGTACCGGTAATGAATATATTTTCGAAAATTGGCCGACTTGTCTAATTCTCAGACCTTCATTTGTCATGTCTTTGAAGACATTTCTTCTACTTGTACTTGGTGGAAATTTACCTTATATTATTAATTTGACTACTTTTGTTCATAGCTCTTTAGATTCAAGCAACAGTAGTAGTGAATGGACTAATTTAATATTGATATATGACCGACATAATATACTTACCCATTCACTCTCAGCGTTGACTTAGCAACCATTTCTTGCCCGTGTTTGCCTAGCTTAACACTGAAAGCGATTACAATACTTTGGGGACTCAATCTTTTTTATACTACTTCATAAGGACGTGTCGCATGTGCCATAAGCTTTATTCTCTGTTGTCAGGGGGTGGAACTGTCAGATTTGAACGCCGAACGATCTGTCGCAATGGCGGAAGACGACTTGGAGGATTTAGATATCGAAACACTCAAGGAGTTGCCATACCCAATGCACAGGAAGAAAGAGTTAAGGTGATGACCTGTTATTCATTTCGGAGTTTTTTCATTTCTGTCACGTCCAAGCATTAAAATGGGTAAGCCATCAAAAATAATTTGATTATAATCAACCATACACCATTTTAACTCATATTTTATATTATTTTATGTACAATTTAAGGCATAAGACCAGATCAGTGTTAATGTTCTTCAGTGGTTTGGACCTTAGACTGGAATTGACAATTTCAATCACTGCTTTGCAAGCTGTGGCTAATGACCTTGTTTACGGTATAGGAATGTGCGCAGCAAATACGATTTGTTATTGTTATTTTGTGTCACGCTGCATAAGTTGTCTGTCACTAGTTAATATTACTATGGTAATGACTTATATGGGTACCATACCTATAGGCTATATACCCAACAAGTAATCTTAAGACTTTTTTTGCTGAAAAGGGGTCAAAACGCATTGAAGATCAAGGAAACATTAATCTTAAAATGGCACCGATAAGATAAGGTGATAAACACTACACACATGCACCGCGTTGGTGCTGCTGACAACAACAACAACAGAATTACATTTTTTGCGGAAGTTATGATTCCTAAAAATGCAAGATGCTATAGCAAACTTGTCAGTAAATCAGTGGTAAATATGCAACCACTTATATAGTCATTGTGACTGTGAGACTCGAGCTAAAATGCAGTGCTTTTTTTCTAAAATTGCCTGGTTAGACCTTGCCTTGTGTACTGATTTTGGGCAAAAGGGCATTATTAGTAAAATAATAATCCCACATTATTTATCGTATAATGTCTTAAAATATTTTGTGCCATTATTAACAACATTTACTCACAAGTAATTTTTTAATGTATCTGAGGTAAAATTCAGATATTTACCATTAATGAATATGTGTTGTTATATTATTGTGTCACAAACCAACAACCAATGGATAGGTGGTAACTTGAGTGACATTTATTAGCGGTATAGACAGCCCCAGAGGACAATATAATATGGTGGTGTTATGTCTTGGACTATGATGGGTTACAACGAGCACATTTTCTGATATACTCAATGTTTTGCTTCTGTTATGGTTGTCACAGATATGTCTCAAATCTCAACTTGGGGATACCACAGGTGGGTAAAGTAACCCTTGTTGATACTCGGGGAGAAATAGAAGTGTCGCCATAAATTTTATTCAATTACAGTTAGGGGTAAGGTATTTGTATACTTTTGGCAGTTGATCGCAGGTGGCTAAGTTTGAAATTGCAACTAACGCAAAATGAACAATGACTAGGGCGATCTCTTTACCTAAAAAGCAGAAGATTTTGTCCTAAAAATTAAAATTTTGATAATTTTTTACATTAAAAAACAGAATCTTGCTCAAAATTTTGCCCTCGTTTAAGTAAATTAGGCGTTTTCACACATAATGTTAGAATTATACTACTTATCTTGATTTCTGGTTAGAACTGTCTGTCCTTACGAAGCTTCTTGATATAAGAACCAATGCTCGCACAGTCTTGCTTCAAGGATATTGCGGTACGTTAAGCATAACACCATGTCAACCTATTTGGTTCATTTCACCGGTTATGATTCACAATGAGCACAATGGACCATCTACAACGATAGGCCTGTAAAGTAGGCTACAAGATGTCAAATGTCAAATGATAAGTTCACAGGCAGTGCGAACATCTACCATACAAGCGAAATGCAGGTTGCAAAAAGAATTTTGACTTTGTGAACAATATTTTGATCTGACGCTACAACTTTGAATTTTTTTTCACAATGTCAAAAAAATCGCCCTAATAATGACACTGACAATGACATGGGGCTATTTCGCCCAGATGTTTTCATATGTTCATTCAAAAAAGTTATGCAAACACTGTCCCAAACATTTCCGAATTTAAAGTGCAGAAAGTAAATAGTTTTAACCAAACATATATTAAGTAGAAGTGGAAATAATCTAATCACATCACCACTCGAGTAGTTCAAGTAAGTAAAGTTTTGAGTGGCTTGGCGGTGATAATGCAGCCTGTGTTCATCTCGTTTATTCATATGTACCACACATTGTTCAGCACTTGTCCACTCGCCTTTTAACCCTTACGAGGTGGGGCCATATTTTGCAGAATTGACCTTCACTTTTCAAATTCTCACCGTGACCCCACCAGGTCTTGAATCTGGGCCGTTCCAGTTTAAAAGTGGGCGGAGTATAGCCCTCTACCGATTCCACCCTTGATCGACACCCCATGACATGTCTGAGGTTTTTTAATAAGTTTAAATAAACAAGCTTTTCCCCCAAAAAAATCTCTCTATCTCTCAATTTTCCATGTGTAGCCACTGTTGCCTGGTTTCAAACAAGCCGTCAACCATGGTTGTAAACCGCGCGGTTCGTCAGATATCGAAAAATGGAAAATACATATAAAATTTACAAATGGGCGTGGTCATTGAGTGGTCATCGAGGTCAAGTTCATGATGAAGACTCAATCGGCCCCTACAGTCCGTTTTATGGCATAAAACAACGCGATATGCTTTCTTTTGTCATATCCAACCATTTGCAGGCATAGTAAACCTGTTTATGACTCATATGCCGACTGAATTTGCACTTGAACTTGACTTAGATCTTGAAAATCACTGAAGGGTGACCAAAATTTACAAATCCCCCTCAGAAAACTCTCCAGAAAACGTTTTGATGTTTGAAACGGTGAAAATTTACACAGAAAACCGTACATGTCAACTTCTGATGTTCTGGCAGATTTTCCGACAGTATTTCCCACTCGGAAAATATCCGGAAATTTTAGGTGATAACCATATTTTATTTAATTTTTAATTTTTTGTTTATTTTTACAAACCAAAATTTTTGAGTAAGGTACCAAATACACCGGAACAGTCTCAGCTTTTCAAAAAACGTAGTACCCGATGTCTAGGGCGTGTCAACATGGAGAAATCGGTGTTGGAGACATGCCATATCATATATGATACGCCCACCTCGTAAGGGTTAAAAAATTAATCTCCTATCAACGAGTGTTTTATTGCCCGTAATCAGCAAGCTGTCAATACAGGATAATCTTTAAAAAAATGAACTTGTGGTAAAGACAAACTAATTTGTTGGGCATTGGGGCTTACTCTACCGTGACTACACTTAGCGTGTTATTAAGACATGGACATTGAAGTGGGATCACAAATTCAATTTATTTTGTGTAGGTATCCTATATGAAATTCATATAGGGCACATTTTTATGCTGTAACAATGTCACTTGGAACATATAGTCTTGATTGAGGAATATAAAATGGTGAACACAACATCTGCAATTTTTACTGTGAGGCATCCAAGCCATCCAAAGTTTTGGTACAATTGGCGCTAATTTTTTATTCTTGTGGTTGATTTGATTCTTGTCTGCGGACTCCTTGGGGTTACAAAGCGCCGAAGCAGGTGGTAACCTAAGAAATGCAGTATGGTATTATACAGTATTTAGAGCCCAAAATTATTCTGCAAACCAACAAAAACAGCAAATAAAATATATTTTTCAGACTCGGTCCATGAGTAGGCCTACTTTGCAGTTCCCATAACTTTGGCCAGTAGGAATGATCATTTTAAACGAGTGCCTGAAATTATTTACAGGAAATGTCATTGAAATTACATACAGCAATCAGGATACTCAAAACTGTCACAACCAATCGGCATGTTAATTTTGAACTTGTGACAGATCCTTGTATGTAGAAATGACCAAATGTTACAGTCACCGTCGAAAAGATGTTTGCAACAACAATCAAGCAGGTAGAGCTGGTTGGGCAATTTCTTGGAAAACCTTTTTGAAACCAGCAATTCAGCATGTTTCATGGCTGCAGTAATTTTTTTGGGTCTTGTATACGCAACTGACTCGAAATGCGAACAAAGAGACATTTGGGCATTTTGGGGCGGCCGAGGGGCGGGGGCATTCATTTTCTTGGGAAAAGAGAGCAAATCCTCCTTAAAGACGACATGTATGCCTCTATATATAAGCCCCATGTAAGCCTAACATATAACACACAAGTCAATTTCAATGTGCAATTTCAGAAATATCAAAATTCTCCCTGTAAGATACGAAAATGCAGACATACGGTAATTGTGGTTGCCTACTAGTTGGACTACCCTACAAGTATCTCAGCCTATGTACCGGTACGCTAGGCTATGATTTTGATATCCTCATTATTTTCATCGAGCCTTATGAATCGATTAATAAATTTTCTATTCTTCCATTATATGGTGCTATGGCTGGGTAACTACAACAGGGGTAACAACATGATTTCGCAAGATTAAATAGCCTTTTGTTCCCATTGTTGAGTTTCTTTACACTGCATCTCTGTATGAAGTGCACCACTACCAACGTCATCACTGCAAACAACTGTTTATGCCCTTTTTTTAAATCATGGAATTATATTCAGGACTAGTGCTTTCTTTTGTCATATCTTCTTTTGTCATATCAACTTCCCTTTTGTTAAATGAACTGAGGCTATTATTCAGCTTTTATTGAGGCATTGTTCAATTTTATTCTCGTGATTTAAACTTTATGATCTCAACTGTACTATATTTAAACACCTAGATCGTTGGAACTATATATAATATTTTTGTGTCAACGTACTAAACATTCTGCGACACAAGTACCAGTATCAAACAAACAGAAATAACAGACAATTTTATATTCCGCATTTCAAAATGGTGATCGAATACAGTGAAAATGTACGCCTCTAGAATGATTTGAATGGGGATATTATTGTCAGCAGGATAAGTCCAGGTAAAGTAATCATTCAATAGCTATTCAAGATGATTCGTAGTATATTCCATCACTTTGACTTGGGCATTGTGCATCCTGCTTCAGCTTCAATTTGTGGTACCCTGGGAAGGATAGTTAGGCTACTTTCATAAGAGGTTCATATTCCAAGGTTGACAACTGTCATGTTTCTGTGACTTGTTTGCAGGCATCAGCCTTTGAAAGTCTGTTTCCCTCTAGCATTCGTGTAGCCACCAAAAAATGCAGGCATGGCAAAAGTTTACTAGCGCGATGGTAAAAAATTATATCACAATCTTATGAAGTAAATATAGGCTTACAAATGTAACATTAACTGGGCAGTATTGCCTGGGAAATGCTTGAGAACCAATTTAGATTGCCATTGTTGTTCAATGCAGCGTATAAAACTAATATCAGCAGAGTGTCGATTTCATTTTCAACAACTCAGGTATATTAAGACGTTGAAACACAATAATACCATTGAAATAACCCATGCTTTACTGAGGAAATGATGCAGTCCATACGATCCTACATTTTATGACTATCCATGTTCCTTATCGTATAGGTAGCAGTTAACACAGCACAAATTCTTTATAACACATCCAAATTACAATTTTTCTGTAATAAGGGGTAGACATCTCATTCAGGCCAATGATTATCTGTTGTAACGCTCTGATACCTGTATAGTAGTTGAAACTGTTCAACTCATAGCCATCGTATGGCGATGGGTTAGTGGTATATGTTGCATGTTACATTCATTATTTTATATTCGATCTTTTCTCATAAACCCAAAAGAGCTAGCCCAATCATATATTATAAAATAAACATTGTGGTCGAAGATAAGGTGTCTTCTGATATAAATTATGGTCATCCTGATCACGCAAGTCCGTGCATTGGTCAACTATATGACGTAATTTCTCCTTTTAACAATACTCCATCATATTACGTCATATGACGCTGAGCCCTGGTGCACCGAGCTATTGTGTGTCATTGTTTACTTACTTGGGCTACTCATTGTTTTCACATATCATGGGAGATAATAATCTGTGTGATGCCTTGTTGTGATTGAAAATATTGCACCCTCACATTTTCAGGAAACGTCTCCTACAATATAATGAATACAGTACGAGATCGACCTGGCAAAGGAAAAGTGGACAGGTTAGCTTTGTTTTGTTATATCTGAAGTGTACAATACCGCAGTGGATCACACCACACTTCACCACGGTCACCTTGTTTTCAGAGGTGGAAGAGATTCAAAGAAAATGCGGCAGAAACAATAAGAGTTTGTGAGCTTTGGCGCTCATCAATTCATGAAATCGAAGGTGGATGTTGTTTTATTACCATATCACTGCATATGCTCTGCCATAGATGGCCTACAGTGGTTACTCAACACATGCATAACATTGCGCCTCCACTAAATGTATCATATGCTCATATATATTTCCTTTGGATTTTTAATTGCAATTCAGTCGATATAATTTTAATATTCTGCCTTATTAATGGCTTCATGATATTATATTTATAATGACAAGTCTGTTCTTTGCAGTTTAAATGGTTTGAAATATGGATCAAATAACAGAAAAGTGAGCCTACCATATTTATACCTGTGTGTACTTTGTTATGGCTCTGATAGACTACTTGACATGACTCGAACAATGCAATGTTTTATTTTGTTCTAAATTACGAACCTGTGTCATTTCAAATCAAGTGAATCGCAAACAACACAGTAGAATTACTCTGAGACGGTGAGAGCACCTTAGGAATTTTAATTAGCGGATGTTTAACATCGATTAACCAGTTGTATTGGGCATAAACCTCAATTACTGCTTGGCTTGACTGGTTGTATTCATGTTCAATGTTAATTGGGCTAAATATTGTTATTTTACGATGGCATATATATCCGGTAAACTACCAGAACCCCATTCTTGGTGAAAGATACACACTGACACAGTTTTGAAAACCTTACCCTTAATAGGGTTGTCGTTACAAATATGACTTTCATGAGTTTGAGCATAAAGTATTGAACCAATGCGCTTATCAATTGAACGGGTGAATTGTTCAAACTCGGAACACAATGGAGTACACTGTCATCTTCATTATGAATAACAGACCATGGACACTATTCGGCATATTGACAATGTAAATAGACATCATTCACGAATGTTAGTGTCATTGGAACTAGTTTTGTGGTTTCTCTGGAAATCGACTTATTTTTAGCACTGACGGCATATTAAACCGGTCAATAATTGCATAGTTCGCTAGTTTTTGGGGTGATGAACTCTAAATAACTATGGTCAAAGGAATAAAAAAAGTTGTGAATACATCGCAACCAACAACCATTCAGCCCTTGCACATTTAAAAGACTCTTTACTCCTAATTCTAAAGTATCTATCTGATACTTGTTTGTACATAAGGCCACATATAGTACATTGGTTCCAGTATCGCCATCAGTCTACTTTGCCTTTTCATTATATCGTAAACTTTTTACTAGCATTGGCGACAATGATTCCAATCGAGCAGTAAGAGTGTGATTTTTCAAGTAGCAAAACTACAGGCATCTAATGACGAAGGTGTATTCAACAGGAATTATCATTTCGACACTTTTATCATACCATGAGACCGACACCCGTTTTAATACTGTACTGATGACATATAGTATGAGGATCCGTATGCTCACAGTAACGACCATTTCCTGTAGCGACATTATGACGATGCGCTTTAGTCAACGTTATGGCTAACAAATATGAAAATACTCAATTTGGTGAACCTAACTCGCATTATTTTCATTCTAATTGTGTGAAAGATGCAAATTTTGAACATTGAAATTCGCTTTTTTGTATGCCATCTTAATGAATGTGACCTAAATACTCAACTCGAGACTTATTACCGGTGCTTGAATCAGTCTATACTCGACCATACTCGTTACTACTCGAAGAATTTCCGCTTATTGCTGCTCGTGAATTTCAGGGCGCTTCGGAAATGGGATACGCTCGTACTTTGCGTTCCTGCGCTGGCTTTTTTTACTCAACGTGTACATATTTACGCTTGTTTTCTTCTTCATTTGCGTGCCTACGATAATTTTCGAACACGTCGATTCATCCTCATCCACGAATAGCACTTCTAACAGTAAGTAACCTCACTGATGTTGGTATGCAAGGGTCGGTGACCACAGGTGGTCAGTAACCCTACTTTTTCGCAGTAATCAAGTACTTCTACTTCTACTTAAACCGTTTTTATGCAAAACTACTTACTCCTTACAGTTTGGATTACATGAAAACCATCATATAGTTTTGGAATAAGTTTGCATCACCCGGATCAGTGAAATTGTCATAAGACGCGCAAGAAATAGCCCTCATATCATGTTACCGGTAGCCGAATGTATTTTCAAAGATGTTACCTATTTGTATTGCCATTAGATATTTTGCATTAGTCGCGAAGATACATCATGCAATATTGGAAGTACCCACCTCAGATTATCTGCAAAAAGTATGCGACCCAGGGTTGTAACCAAGTTACAAGGTTCCGAGTCACAATCAATCTCACTTTTATGCTTTTGACTCGAGTCAAGTCAAGTCATTTTCAATTCACCACCGAGTCCGAATCCAAGTCAGTTCACTGTTCGGTTTTGAGTTCAACTCTGCTCGGGTGATATAGAATGGCTCACATTCATAATACCGGTATTGTAGTTTTTCTCAGTCCTAACAGTTTCTGGCCCTATTTCCAAGTATCGGGACTGGTAGACGAAATACCAATAACGGTAACTTTACTATTCTTCGAAGTTACAATGAAATATCTGTCTTGGCTGTACTAGTCTCGAGTCATGATTATTGACTCGAGTACAAGTGGAGTCAATACACAAATTGTCTCGAGTCGAAATAAATGTGATTTGAGTCATTACAACCCTGAATTGCGACCCCTTAGCAAAATGGTGTTTTTATGTCTTGGAAATTGCTACTTGTTCCACTTGTAATTGGGTAGCAATTAATGGCGTTACTTTTACTCCTGTAGCAATTCTGATTACTTCAACCACATCTACGCGATACCGGCACCATGGATTTTCGACATATTAGGATTAACTGTGCATCTGTGATTTTTCAATTCGGAAATGATAAATTTTTACATAGAGATATTGTATTTAAAAAGCATCCTAGTATGCCAAGCATTCAAATTAGCTCATTGAGGCGGAGTGCACTGTTGAATCGTAAGTCTGTAATTGAACATTGTGCCATTGTGCCGATACCTAGGGCCTATGCTTCACCATCTAACAGTGGATCCGTGGCATCTGTATATTGAGTAAAATAACTTGCCCATTTCAAATGTTTTCATGTAATTATCTTTGTATAGCTGCTGGCCTGGCTCCATTTTCCGTATCCTTACCTATGTTCGGAAAGGTTGCCCGCCCCTGTTGAAATGTATTGTTTCTCTTTCATTTCGACACAGGCACTGAGCAGTGCGAATACGATCCATACGACGCATCGGCTGTGCAACCATTCCAGCAATACATCATATGGTGGTTCACTGGCCAGGTATGCTCCTTGCGATACACGTTTTATCAGAGCATTTATGGATGATTTTAACAGGGATTTATGGAGAACACTTTGCTTTTCTATGGTTACTATGAGAACACGGTTAATTCCATTGCCACCAGCAACTTCGAGTACAATATCCCTCTCGCTTATGTATTGATTGCATTTTCTTATTTCTTCTTGAGCTTGGCGTTGATTGTGAGAAGGTGAGTGTTGTTTATTCATTGCTTGACTGCGGGGCTGATTAAAAACTGTTATCTTGAATTCGTTGGTCACATTTTTACAGCCTGCTGACAATAGCCTAGTGACCTGTTATGATAACCGAACCTAACCTATCCATAATATTCCTGTTGCAATGAAGCATGTTTGATACCTGCATAACATCTTATAACAAAGCTCATACCGGCATACACTGTCATTTTTGACACATTTAAGCACCTATTACATGCTCTTTGAGATTTCAGTAGGCCCTACTCTTAAAACTTTAAAATTGTGTCTATGTTTTGAGATGTAGTAGCTCCGTCATTCAATTTCTCCAATATCCATCCCTGTTGTTTACACGTTTTACGCTATTCACATAGAATCTTAGGATGTTAATTTGCGTTGCAAGGCTTGGACTTGTCGGCGATATGTGGAGTTTTTGTTACAAGTGTAGTGTGGAGTGACAAAAGATAGATAGGCCTACCAGTAATTGTTGTGTTTGAGGTCAATTTGATGACGTGTAGGCCAATCCAGATCACAGTTATTTTCTTTCCTGTACTAAAGAACTATCAATCAGTTGTGTCAGAGAGTTGAATATCGGGTGACCTGTACTACCTGATACATTTGATCGAAACCGTAATATGCCATGACATACGATAATCGTACGCACAAAAGGCATTGTGTGCGCACAAATGCTATCCTTGCGTTTACGGTACAGAAACCATCCATCTAATCATAAATTGGTTATTAATCATGTCAGCTAAATCCTGCTGTCATAATGGATACAGGCTGAAAATGGCAAGCATTTAATGTTGTCGGTTAACATTTTCAACCTAAGGAGGAAAGATTCTGCTTCAGAAGTAGGATTCTGTGCTATATAATGCTAGATCTCATAAAACTTTTCAAGATGTAAAATTTTGGAAAGAATAATCTTTCACCATCTTTCACGGTCAGTATGGCTGCCTGGGTTGTCATGACAATTTCACTCATGGCAGTGTGTCGAAGCTATTATATTTATGCCTACTAATTTTTACCTAACAAAATCTAAAACGTGTAAGTAATCAATTTGGCTTTATTAGAGGTGGAAGTATATATGTGATCAAAAAGGTAGTAGTACTTAGTTGCTGGCCACCTCGGGATTATTGAAGCATCAGCATTTCAGTACAGAGATTTCTTTACTTGATGCTGCTTGTATATGTAGACTACATTAGAGCTGTTCAAAATAACTGTATTTTTCTAATTTTACTGGCTACTTGATAAAATTGTTAGGTTACCGAAAAAAAAAAACGCTGCACACCAATTTTGTCTCAATTCCAACCTATAGATGTGAGAGAAAATCGGTTCTGGTTCGAATTGAGCCAAATTTGTTGTAACATATTTAAAAAATTTATAGGCTGTTATATTTTTATTATACATATAAAAAAATATTTTCCCTTACCACAATGCCTCTATAGGTCGGAAATGAGCCACAAATTGCCTGTAAAATTTGAAAAAAAAGTGATTTTGGAACAGCCCTAATGTACAATAGGCTATAGCCTACATATGTTAGTAGGGAATTAGCAATATTATAATTTTTTGGGAAATGATAATGTACAGAAAAGTTGCTAATAATTTATTTGCAATTACAAAAATAAACACAATTTGGTAGGTTATAATTATTTCAAATTGTTTCCTACTTAAACGACGACATAAATTAAATGCTAACCAGGATTGAGACCATTTATCATGCATCGAAATATCCCTGAGCTGGAGAAGCGGCAAGTTTATGACGTAATGGCGTGGTCGTCAATAACGATCAATGCATTGCGAATTCCTGTTCGAGTTCCTGAACTGGTTCCGGCAGTCATCTCTTAACAAACATCAGCGCATGTCTCTTGCTGATACCACGCTGTAACTTCCTGTACAGGGCAGGAGTTGGCGTGAAGGAAGCTATGCTTTCCGGAGAGAATCGTCACTTTCAGTATTGCAATCAAGTATTTGCCGGTTGGGATTTTTGTATCACCAACCAAAAAGCAGCCGAACTCAAACATCTCACCATCAAAAATGAGTTGCAAGTAAGCTGGAAATTTGATGATTACCATTTTATAGAAGATTCCGGTTTTCAATGTATTACTTAAACGTAAGACCTTGGTAGCTTTCAAACCCTATTTAACGTCCACTTGCTAATGAATATAACTTTATCAGTTACACGAGCTTTCGGAGCGCCGCTTCTTCATCAGGTGTTTGATTTCTGAAACTGAACTAATTAAAGTGTCACAATTGTCAACTCCCAAAGCAATGTAGATCGCAGGGATATTGGTAGTTTTGAAATTCAATGACCAATATGCCCAACGTCTATGCTTTCGAGTGACGAGTGGATTAAATCCAACTAAGTTTTTCAAAATGCAAATCATGTTTCGGATTTGAGTTTCAAGTCCAAATATGAGATCATCATTATATATTATGTCCAAATTCAAGTCCAGTTCCGGTAATGACTTAACTCTGGGCCATGCATCGTGCGGTCCCGCGGAGCAAATGTTTCTGCAAATAAGTAACAATTTTGAATGGTGTGCAGTCCGCAAAATAGGCTTCTAACTTAGGTTGTTTGAGCTAAGTTCAAGTCCGCTGAGAATATGGTCAGAATAACTGTAAAATCACTAATCCGTACCGTATGCTATATTTGTTACTTGAATTAAAATTTTTCTTCACGCAATTGGCGTTACAATAGAATAATATATTCATATTGAAATAAACCTGAATATTTTTGGCTGACACATGTCCGTGACAATCGTCAATGGTAATTCTCTAATAGTTGTTATGAGTATTGAAATAAACCCGAATAATAATGGCTGAGAATCGTCAGGAACAGTTCTCGAAAATTGCTGAATTGTATACCGGTACTGCAGTTCTAAACCTCCAAGATAGGGTATTAAGGCAGGCTATTCAGCTTTGTTATGAGTACGTCCCATACCTAGCTGTCTCTCGCCATAACCCTTGCCCTTGCAACTACTAGAAAGCCTATTTAGGGCTGGCGTTTTTTACATAAACTTAACCTCGCGATAGAGTCGCATGATAATTGAAAATGATTACAATTTCAATGTCCAAATCCTAATTCGAATCAGCTTTAAATATCATAGATCCAAATCTGATCAGAATCCACCAAAATCTCCAGATCCACACTCATCTCTTGTGCTCTGGTATGGTTAAAGGTTCAAAATGAGGTTTATAATGTAACGTACCTTGTTGCAATCCGCTATCTGCTCATTTTAAACCATTCCTTCCGTTAAGTTATTATTTCTCTTCGAGACCGTCTCTATTTTTGTTGTCAAGAGACATATTCTCATTTCTCTGATATCAATTGGTCTGATAACCAACTGTCAGCTTTACGGCCTCGCAGGCAATCTTTGGTTTTAATATCACCGAATTTCCAGGCAGATCTAGAAGAGCAGCGTACTCGGCTGCGTCAAAGGTCGCGTTCAAGAAAGGAAAAAGCAAAGCTCTACACGAAACGGTTCATCATCAACCTATTGGTTTTCGTGATACTAGGCGGCAGTCTGGCGGGGATTTATGTGGCCGCCAATTACGCATTGAGGGTAAGGACGAAATGTAATTGTGATAAAAGTACACCGCTCAATACAAAGCGTTGAAACTTTACTTTAATGAGAAATTTGCTGTCTTTCTGATACTACACCTGTTTCTATTGACGTTTCCGCAACGCAAAGTCATGTTAAAACCAGCAACTGAATGAATTGCGACTTTGCTGTTTACTGGATTCTATTATCCGTCAATTGTATTGTTAAATTTCATCAATTTTTTTCTTAACATTCACATTTTTCTGGTCGTAAAGCTGGTTTTACGCTAGTTTTAAACAGTTTGGTATAGGCTAACACATGTACCATTGCGATTTGTGACATAAGATAAGTTGAAAGTAGACCATGAACGCTATATCACATCAGAAAGCGTTCTAAATTTCCAAATTAGTTTATAATTTGGTGTTCTATTTCTCTAATTCATGAACTGAACAAGCCTTCAACAATCCCTTATATTTTGCGATTGAGAATAATTAACTGAAATATATTTGGCGGACCGGCCACTGCTTTAAACAGATCGGTGTGAGATCATCACCGCTCATTCGCCATTAATCCCGTTTTGTGATTCAGAATTCGTCCACTTTCGATAGTCAACCCGTGGTAGATTTGCTGGTACAGTACATGGTGTCTATCGTGATCACCTTTGCCAACTTTTTGGCGCCTTTGCTGTTTGGGATTTTGGTGGAGTACGAGGACTATTCTCCGGACTTTGCGTTGAAGTTTACTTTGGTCAGGTAATATTGAAGAGTTGCCATTTTTGTTTATGAGATGGTACCATGCAGTGCTACATTTGCTTACAGTTCTGTACTTAGAAGGGAGTTAACTATTCAATTCCAGTCTGGAAACCAGTCTGGATTTAGAAGGTTGAAAAAGTGGTTTAAGCCGTACGTCCAGTATACTCTCTTGCTAAATTAAAACCCATGACCACCGTCAAAATTTCGAGATGTATACATTATTTTGCTTATAAAAGTCGCAGTAGGTCAGTGGCTGGAGAACGGGTCACAAAATCTGTACACCTGGGTTTAACCCGTATTGGCAGCTGTCATGAAGCCCCAGCTTCTCACTGGTAAGATATATTTGAGGAAGGGCATTCGACCTGAAAATTTCTATCAAACTATAATGCGGGGTAACCTGCATTAGACTGCAAAAAGTTGCATTTTCAAACTTTTTTGAGATTTCAATGCAGGAGCTACTCGGCTTGGCCATCCATGACCATTTTGTGCTATTACGGAGTATTTCAGTATTTGTATTCTGTGTTGGTATCAACCATCTGTTATTACTTTAAGCCTATGTAAGCATTGTCTATTACGTAGCCTATATTACATGGTGGGGATATTAGAACCCGTTATTGTCCATTACATAATAGCCTATGATACGTAATTTGAAGCGGAGGGATCATACCCATACAAAACACAGCATTATCTTTGACAACTTCTTATAACGCCCTTCATGAAATTGTATTTACCGGCAACACTCCACACTTTCGAACTGGGTTGTGAAAGGAAAAATGAATATTATGTATTGGTGTAAATTTTTCACTTTCCAATTTGCTGGTCAAACTACTTTTTTGATTATATTGGCTACAAATTTCAGTAGTTTCATTTTTCATCCGGTGACTGATAGATCCACGTTGGATATAATCAGTTTTCTCTATATTGCAGAACCGTAATTCTGAGGCTGGTGTCCGTCATGTTTCTCTACATCGTGGTATATTTCCAAATTAACTGCAATGACTACGACTTTATTACCACACAGTATCTTGATACCTGTGGTTATTGCGATGGCATGCCGGTAAG
This sequence comes from Botryllus schlosseri, assembly GCF_051294905.1. Taxonomy (NCBI): domain Eukaryota; kingdom Metazoa; phylum Chordata; class Ascidiacea; order Stolidobranchia; family Styelidae; genus Botryllus; species Botryllus schlosseri. Next base: position 16,773,702 of record NC_137247.1, on the reverse strand, counting down.
ACACTTACACCTCTTAATCCAATTGAATAGTATTTTCATAGTGAAATGAACCCGAATATTTTCGGATGACACTCGTCAGGGGGGGGACCTCATATTTTGTGATACGATTGTTGATATACAATGTTCTTTCTGATTCTCTACTAGTTGCTGACGATTACCCCTGACGAGTGTCAGCCGAAAATATTCGGGTACATTTCAATATGAATATACTATTCAATTTTATATTGAAGTTCTGTACCTCCAAGAAGACCTCTTAATCCATACAATGGATAACATTTATGCATAGCTAGCAACGGCAGGTGTTCATTACATGGGCTGTTGTCTTTCTAAGATAGGAGAACTGCTTCAAGAACTCTTCAACACCCCAGTGTCACCTACAACCTGTTGTTTATTTGCAATCACTCATCATCCACTTCAAACTTCTGTGTCCATAAATTTGACTTTAAACTTTACCTGTTTCAGTGTTGGGAGACCTACATGGGACAGGAAATGTACAAGCTTACCATTCTTGACTTCTTCATTGTGTTGGCCGTGACCTTGTTTGTGGAGTTTCCAAGGAGGTAAAATGTCGAATAACTGTCTTTTATACAAGAAATTGGCGAAATTCCCTCACCCATGTTTGTTGTCTGTGTATTTCGACATCAGGAAGTTACGTACTTGAAAATACTTGATTTGACACTTCAAATTGTTGTGATGGTGTGACCAAATCGTGCACCAGGCTTTTTGTATCATTTATCGGTTTACAATATAAGGATATAATAGCCAGATACCTGCTCTGTAAATTCTCGCTAATATTCACAAAAATGCTGTTCGTTGAAAACTTCATCTTTACCAAACCTGCTCATTGTGTACATCTTTTGTGTGCCGCCAGGCTGAAATTTCAAGAAATTGTGGAATTATCACTCTCGACATCAGGACCACGCAATTATAATTCATTCTATATCCCAAGGCAATTGATGTTACCCAGTGTAGCCTAACATCAACATGTTGTTAGTAATAGTAGATCATGTAGACCTGTTTCACATTGTCGTTATAGCTCATTGCTTATCTCAAATAGTTTGGTAGTTGGTGCTACTCCAGATTTTGAAAATAGTTAAAACGTTCCATTACTCAAAATAGTTTGAAACAATCCTCTTTGGCTGATGGAATATAGCGACACAATAATTTCATAGCATGATGAATAGGGGCTCATCACGTTCTCTTTTTTATGAAAGGATAATTGTGAATCGTTGCGACTGCGGTCTGTCCAGACTGATTGGTTTACAAGTATTTTACATTCCATCCAACGTGTTGGATCTTGTGTACGCCCAGACAGTTATGTGGTGAGTCTCCTCATATCTGTACTCTCTTGCTAAATTGCTGAGGCAAGAAAAGCAATTCAGAATAGCAGTACACTGAAGAGAGTGATTTGATATGAAAGGAGGTTAGACCGCACTGTTTATTTTTCGATCACACATTACCAGGATTAGTTGGGACTTTGTCTTTTTGCTAGTATGGAGATAGTGTCTTTAGTACAACAGGATAAGGGAGAAATGGAATATTGTCACTGTTATGTTGGTTTAGTGGCCTTCCCGGATTACAACATTGGGAAGTGAAGTCTGTAGCTCAGTTGGATCCACCTCTGGAATTCTTGGGATTTTGTTCCGCCATACTGCATTTATAAGTACACTTGACGCATCTCAAGTGCCAATGAATGTTTGTGGAATGATGGAACCAGGCTGATGTGTTTATAGGGTGCAGTTATCAAGTAGCTTACCCTAACTGTGCCCACAACCACGCTTGACTTTGTAATCGATTTAAATACAGAATTAATTCTACAACACCAAAGGATGTGGATCCGCCTGAAAATACTTTCATAGTTGACTAGCTTATGAAAATCACATGTAGTAAATCATACTGCACAGACCAACCAAAATAGTCATAAATGTATCCCATAATTTTCACTCCTGACTGATACCACTTCAAAGTATGATAGCAAGCAGTTGTCAGTAGAGAATTACTAGTAGTATCACTGGTTACCAGTACTCAAGTGCTAATCCAAGCAGTACTTAGGCTACAGTAAAATTATTTTCAATCCAACGCTCATTCCACCTAACCTCAAATTAGGCCTCACACAAATGGATTTTGGCAGATTGGTGGCAAAATCGCCTAGCTGTATAGGACGAGTGTTTTCAGATTACATCTCACTGTGGCACTATTTTCCGTACCATACTATGTATTTCATTATCGTTTGGTTGTATATGGTCTTATAGCGAGGTTGTGCCCACTAACCTGAACAATCTTTGACCCTTCGAACCAAATCAGTGCAGAGTCAACCCAGGAAATACTCACAACCCAGCAACGACAGTGTTATATAGTCAGGCTGTGATATTCCATACGAGAATCATCGACAGTTACTTTGTATATCAGCGTTCTTGCTAAAGTTCTGTATTGAGATTGCTCAATGCGCAGAGTTTAGAAAGGCAGTCTCTTATTTGCAGACTGTTAGTGGACCTCGGCAAGTTCGGGATGGACAAGTCTATCGGGCACCAGAGCTTCCATCTACCTTCCAGTCTCCTCAGCTTGATCTATTCCCAGACTCTGATGTGGTAAGATCACAGCCAGCATCTCAGATCGGTATATGAGATTATGGTGGATAAATTATTCATGAGCAAGTTATAGTTATTGCAGAGCTATTAAGCTTACAGCAGCCGCAGTAAAGAGTTTTGTGTGATTACATTCTTTCAGTGGGTCTTGTCTTATAGCTGTTTAGTGTTTATGCTAATACCTTGCCGTTTTATGTAGGATCGGCGCTTTCTATTCTCCGCTGCTGCCAGCGATTGTGGTGATCAAGTTTTTCATATTCTTCTACTTGAAAAAGCTGACGCTGATTTACAATTGCAAGCCGAATCAACGACCCTACCGAGCGTCGAGAGGCGGCACGTTCTTCTTCATTATATTGATGTTCGGATTCGTGGTGGCTGCTATACCTGTCGGCGTCAGCCTCGCTGTGTAAGTAGCGAAACTGAAGTAAATTTACCTATTTCTGATTAATAAACTCGAAGTTGCTCCGCTGTCTTTTGATTTCAATGTTCTTCCACATCTTACCCCATATATCACTTTAGTTTTCTCAATTCTAGCCAAATCTCTTCAGCGTCTAAGAATGAATCTACGTCGCTTCAACTTTAACCGTCATGCCTTTGGTTCTGTTAATGTCATTGAAAGAAACACAACCTTGCTGTTCGAATTTTCACACTAAATGATTTACAATTCCCAATATCTATTAGACTAAGTGACAAGTAATGAAAATATATTCTCATGTTTCGTAATCCTGAATGATAAAATCCTTCTAAATACGCACGATGGTCAGAATTTCGAGCTCATATCTGTTTCGCAGATAAAACATATTTTGCCAATGAAGCTGATCTATCCTGCTGATATCAAATTATGATGTTTTTCAATTGGACGTGCTGAATAATGGCATTAGTTTGAGAAATACATTTGTATCAACTTTATTATTTACAATCAAACTCCAACAAAATAAGAAACTCCGAGTTCCAGCCCAACTGGCGTGTGTATATGGTAGTTCATGAAAAGCAACGTATCAGCATTTCACCAAGAAGAGAAATCCGATGCTCATCATGACTTGTTATAATATTGCATTCAATTCTAGCATTCCTCCGAGTCAGTATTGCGGCCCGTTCCGCGGCTTGGCCACCATGTTCTCCATTGTCTCTGCAACAATAAATACCTTTCCCGGATGGCTGAGCAGCATTCTCCATTTCCTGGGATCGGCTGGATTCGCCTTCATCGTCGGAGTGATACTGTGGTAAGGCTGCTTGCTTTTTATAACCTTGCATCAAATATGATAAGTGTTCAACTTACCTTGTATCATTCATGTACACTGCACAGTATAGTTGTTCAAGGTGCATCGGTTTGATAAAACTAATCATTCGACTAAGTAGCTCCTCTGTTTCAGTAACTGAATATGTACAAGTAGGACTTGATGCAATATCGTTAATTCGTTTGATAAACCAAACCTCTTGAGTAATTACTACAAGCAGTCGAATCATATTTATTTGAGCACTCCGCAAAAGTAGAAATACCTTATTACCTTCGATTGAAACTTGCATTCGGAGGTGTGGCGCTCAAAACTTGTCCCTACATACATTTACTTATATCAAATGCGTACCTTAACATTACTAATCCCAGTATTTGTCCGTCTCATAACCCTCTCTTCTTCCGCAGTCTTATTCTCTACTACTACGTCGCGCTGAATTCCGCCCACAGGAAGAGGATAAAGTTACTGAAGGACCAATTGGCTATGGTAAGATTTCGTGTGACATCCACGTATCATTGAACTGACAGAGGACAAATCACCTTTTCATGACAGGAAGGGAGAGACAAACAATTTTTGATGAAAAGGTTAACCGATATGCATTCATCCGGGTCAGGCCAAGTCAAATCGACGAATTACCACGCAAAGTAAGCCCGGGATGTAGTACTGGGTTCGATATATTTTGAAATGCTGCTTTGGTTGGACTACGTGCAAGTTTACTATGATCTCGTGGACAGTTTTACTGGCGGAAGTTAGCTAAGAGTTGATTGTATTGCTCTGGCACATGTTTTGCCGTAAAAGTCCGCTCCACTATCGTAATCAGAAGTCTCGCCTTTTGAGCAGGAAAAAAATCACTATTGGTGTAACAAGTAGGTGGGGTGTGTCCCGAACTTTCTTGCTGACACTAGTATTCAGAATTGGTCAAAGTAGTTAGCATTGCTAAACAAGTAAAAGTAGAAGTGACACCGTAGATTTGTAATTGTTTAGAAGTGGAAGTAGAAAATGAAAGGGCTGAAAAGTTTTCAAGTAAGTAATTTAAAAAGTAGATTTGGTCGCAGGGGTCGCATGCAATTAGCGGTTATCGGGTCACTTTCAAAATGGCAAGATGTATTTTCTCGCAGCTAATTCCATTATAGTTGAGCAAATTTTTTGACAGTTGTAATCTTACGATCTGAATTTTCCAATATCTACCAGGATCGTTACCATGTCGCAAGGCTCCGAGTCACATGTCAATCTCACTTTTATAGTTATGACTCGCGTTAAGTCGAGTCATTTTCAATTCATCACTGAGTCAAGCCCGAGTCTATGACAGCGAGTCCAAGTCATTGTGTTGACTCCTCAGATTTCAGTTGAAGTTTTGTTAAACCCACTTTTATTAACTCTGTTTGGTGGTATCGAATGGTTCGCATTTATAATATCATAATTTTCCAATAGCCGAAATCCCAATAGTGTGGTTACTTAACTATTCTTCGAAATTACAATGAAATGTCTATCTTGGCCTTCTGAGTCTCGAGTCATTTCTGTATTTTGAGAAAATGACTCGAGTCATTACATATATCTGCACAATAAAAAGAAAGTTAATTGAAAAGTTAACAGCGGTTTATATGATAATGCGATTTAAAGTTTTCCTGTCACCATGTGGCGCCACATGTGGAAAATATTTAAAATCAATATTCTGCGCTTCAGTGATGCTAGAGAGCCAATGTAAATGTCTAATTAACCAATTATTGGCCAAGGAATTAAAATAAATTAACTGTTTCGCTTCAAACTCAATGTAAAAAAGCTATAGATGAAAAAATAAATTTTTTTTGGGGGGGGGACTTTGAAATAGAAAAAATCCATGTGGCGTTCCGCTTCAATAAAAAAAATCATTGCAAAGTGTACTTTGAAGGTGTATAGTTGATATAAAACTGGATTTTCCATTTGGACTTCAATACCAGTCAAATAAGCCAGTTTATAAAATGCCGGGTTGGCAACCTCACAATAGTACTTTCTAATTCTCAAAACCCAAAGTGTAAAACGCATGTAATTCTGTCTATAAGCTACTCAAGTCGAAGTGAAATTAGTCTGAATACACAACCTAGAAAAACTTACTTCAGCGACCAGCTTACGTGGCAGGAAATACTTGAAGATTTGAGATGAGTCACCGGTCACGGATCCATTGTGACGTATGGAAATAGATAACGTTGAATGTGAGGGGGGAAATTGTCTTTCACCCCAGCATTGATTAATCGTATTTTCATTTTCTTTGCTTCCGTTGCAGGAATTCACGCGAAAGGCGCTCGGACGCAAGCAGAGGCCGAAACACTATGACGTATGAGAACGAAGACGCGCGCAGTAGCGAATCCAGCCTTCCCGGACAAACAGAAATTTAGCATTATGTTCTACAGTTGCAGACGCCTTTCCAGAAGTACCCGTTTCCTCACACAAGTCAAGTCTGGTTTCAAGTGCTCCGTGTATGCATTATGAGTAGGGCTGGGCAAATCGAGTACCTGAGCGGTTCCACTCCAAGTCAAGTAATAGGCTTCAAGTACCACTGCATGAACCACTGGCAAATCTCAAATAGACATGTAATCTTTATCTCAGGTGGTCAGCAACGAGGCACCTCTTCTTTTTCGGAGTACTCAAGTATATTTGGCGAACTTGCATTAATTACTCAGACTACTTCAGCTTTCCCTTGACAATTTTCAATTTTTTGGCAAAACTTGGCGGAATACATACTTTTCACTTACCTCGAAATCATTATAGCTACTGTACGGCGTTGTTTCAGCTTGAGCACCGACCATGACTGCTTTGATCTCCTTTGACCTTTCTGCAACCACAGAGTAAACAATGCCAATTACGTATCGAAATTTTTCATCTCATCCTCCATGCCTCTGTCAGAGAGCTTAGTGTCAAAGGCGCTTGAGTACTGTCTCACGGAATTGTCTACAAGAATACGTATGCTGTGGTGCGATTGAAGGATTCGATGCTGCTTAGGAAAGAAGTATCCAAACGGCAGTTCTAGTTGATAAAAGAACTGTAAGTCGAGAGGGTCGTACATACTCTCTAACTGTTCGGCTCGTTATAGTTCATACTTGATACGAATTCCAGTACCCAAATCGTTGCGCCCAGCCCTAAATATCAGCTGTTGAGTGATTATCGCAAAACGGCGATCTTATTCACTGTAATGTCCCATTGTATGCTAGCCCGCCACTGTATTTCTGTATTGCACACTGTTCCTTCGTTTGCCGTCTCGGTAGTTAAAAGTTCCGCTTCTTCATTGCTAATCGCGGTCGTGTCGCGAATTGATGCTTTTTGATGTTTAGACTATTGCGCTGTAGCCGGCCTATTCTTCAGTCGTGAAACGATGCATTTTGTACATTTCTTGTCGTTTGTAGCTACCAATTCCTGTCTGTTTTGCTCATGGACTGCTCCAGGTCAGTTAAGCTATTGACTGTGATGTAATGATGTCCGCAATTCAGTAATCTTCAGTCCCAAGATGAACTTCAAACTGCTTGGGCGTTGTTATGCTAGTATTATGAGAAAATCGGCCCTATTTTCGATCTCCGCTTCGCTTCGCTAGGACCCATTCGTGCCAACGGATGAATAAACCCGATTTTTGAATGCTTCAAACTTCTTTTAGTGAATGAAGATGACCGCCGATTGTAGATCGCATGTGTGCGCATTGCGCATGCATAGCAATACATTTTTTATAATACTCACTAATGAATGGAAGCTTTGATGTATTTCCTCGATTTCACTATTAATCTTATTTTCGGTATTAATGCTGGAGAACAGCCTGTAGTATCGCAGCACGGCGATTTCATTTGCAATGTTATTTCTTCAAGATTCTATCACATGCGTACTGTATAGAGAGTTTTATGTTAGTAGATGTATGTAGCCGCCATTGCGCTCTTGCGTTAGTGCCTGATTCTTTTCAAATTCATGCTGTGATACACTTTCATTGCCTTATCTTGTTCACATTTAGAGATATCATATACAATAATTTCTGATTAAGTGGATTTGGTTGGTTTTGTCAGACCGGGGTGCAGTGTCAACAGAAGCCGTGAGTTGTATTCGGTCGGTGTAAACCAACGCGAATTTACAAAGACGTTGCAATTTGAGATGGTTGGATTCGACCCACCCGGTTCCATTGCCATTGCAGCAACATTTTCAATATATCAAACTTGGTATAACAAGTATCAACGAGTATTACTGATTACTACGAAATTAGAGACTTGAGTTGCGTCACAAGATGCGGTTACGACGTCACAGCTCGGGCGATATATAGATTTAGATCAGTATAGTGCCCAATGTGACATTGCAGGCGGAATAGTTTGAATCGAGTTCGGAGGTTGAATATATTTCAGCCTATGTCATGCATTTTACCGAGATTAAATTTCGAAGACTTGAATTAAAGATGCGTACCAAAATGACCTCGGAGAGGATACCGTGCTATCCACTAAAAACGGCAAGAATTTGTAGTGGGTTAATCCGTCGACATAGGCGTGCGACACCGCGGTTCGCGTCGCGACAGTAGCAGGCTAGTGTCGAAGATGTATCTGGACTTCTACTGCCCTGCGCCCCTATTCTTATGGCGTCTTTTTGAAGAAGCCCTGAGAAACAACCGGTGAAGGACGATAATACGATGAAGCGAAGGGTAACGAGCGAGAAAATTGTCAAAAACAACCAAAACTTTCAAGACTGAGCGCATTAGACTAGTTGGTCCCAGTGGCGTAGCAGCCACTTGGCGGTTCTGGCTCTGCGCCAGGGGCGGCAAAATGAGGCTGCACAGTATACTGTACACAGCCGGCTAGAAGCAGCGTAATTTGTAGTCCTATGGCTGGCGCCCCGTGAGCTGAAATTTAATCAAACTGGTCTCAATCGAAAGCTAGTGTAGCGCTGATTCCGAATATGCTAACATGGCAATGGATCCACTCCAAAATAGCCGTCAAGGCCGATTGTTCCTAACAATCGGAGCGCCGCAACACAACACAATGACCAATTGACCATGATAATCGAAATTATATCGAGCGATTATTCGGAAAAATGCCGATTTTCAAACCAGCATTTAAATTGTATTTCCGGAATCAGGGCAACTATAGCTTTCGATTAAGATCAGTATTGTTAAATTTGAGCGCTCGGAGGGCCTGGATAACTATAGGATGAACATGACCATTATGCTGACCGAAAACTTCGTCATATAGGTCTATACAAAATACATTTAGGTTTAATTGTCAATAGGCGCTTAAATGACTGGCGTCGAATGTTCCTGTCTTGGTAATCTGAACCTCACAAGACAGATACCATCCCGCACGGAAAAATTATAAGTTAGTGAAAAAATAACAATTTGGAATAGTGTGATCTTATAGTTTAGTACGTTTGGGCGAGTCTATATTTTTATATAGCAGACAGGAATTCGTTACGTAGGCCTAATGCTATTTCGCGAAGTCACACCAACGGATCCGCCCGCCCGAAGATGTTTAATTATTATTGACGGGTCCTACCTTTTCAAACACACCTCACTCAGCTCACCGGTAAATCAGATTAACTAAGCAGAGAGAGGATAAAAATTGATAGCAATATATATGCAATTCACCATCATATTGACCGGTTCAATCATGATGAATGATATAAATAGGCAGGTACAGCTGACTCAGGAACGGACACACAATGTAGACGAAACGTAGCGATAAACAGCGAATAGCGTGAGGGGGTATGGGGGGGGGGGGGGCGATGTCCACCAGAAGTTCGGGTTATCACCCTATGGGGGTGGCAAGACCAACGTTTTGGGGGCCTGACGAAGTGCTGTTACGGCCCTGGGTCTACTTAGGGGGCGGCAGTTGAAGCGAGAGCCAGGGGCGGCAGCGCATGCTGCTACGCCAGTGGTTGGTCCTAACCTTTTCATCTTCTATCCCCACTTCTGGTTGATTTCTAGTGTTCATTTCCCATAAATTAAAACTCCTATCCAATCCAACCCTTAGAAATGCCCCCGTCAATATTTGGTAAGACTTTGATTATTTTTGCTTGCTATTGGTGCAGACTCCGACGTCCCCGAGAATTGATAAATGACTAACCCGCATAAAGAAAATTAATAATTGAGTGGTGGCAGTTGCTATAATTTATCTCCTCAAACGTGAATCCGAGGTCGAGATAGGGTTGCATTTAAAACAAATGGTTGTTTAAAACACTTTGTTTAAAACATGTTTTAAACAAAGGTCTTTTGAAAAAAATTGTGTTTTTTCAAGTTGCAAAATTATGCCATGATGGTGTAAATACTTTCCAAAGACGTGGTGTATGAGCCTATGGACAATTACCACTCGATGAAGCCGACGTATACGATATGGGATGGTTGCATGGAACCCGCAAAATAGTCGGTTCAACAGCTAAAGTAGGTAGTTATTTCGTCAAGGGAGCTATATTTACCCTATATTTTCAATTGTCAATGTCAATCCACTATGACGCCACAATTGAATATTTGTGACGTCATGGCTTTAAAAAAATAAAAATAAAGACATGTTTTAAACAAGGGCCTTGTTTCAAACCTGTTTGTTTTAAATTGATTTTTTTTTAAATGCAGCCCTAATTATGGTGGTATTTTGTTTTAGCTTTAGTAAATATTGTATGTATTTTGACAATGTCTGTTCAATATTCAATATTTGTTAGATTATATTTTCATCTTCCCAAGACATACACACAACGTACACTGCGATGTAATAGGAGGATGTCAAACGACCATTTGCGTTTTATCAGACTGGCACGCGCCTCAGCCTGCGCCCGATGTCACGGTCTTCTTCGGTGTTAATCTTTCTTCGTCGCTATCTCTTGCTCTTTTAGTTCTTTCGTTCATTCATCATCGGGTCTTTTTCCTGTTTTTCTTGTCGCTGTAAGAGCAGCGACACGGGGTCGAGGAACCCAGAATAATCTCCGACGGAGGGACTTGCCGGGCGCGTAAATATCGGCGACACTCGATCACCACTACGCTATCTCCAGAGATGAGCAATTGCATGAGCATGAGCATGTATTCGTATTTGGGAAAGCCGGATTTGTGGAATTTTGACGGATTAGGGTTGGATTAACATTTGAGAGTGGCTGATCTGTTGATCATTGTTATTCACTTCTTGTTTCCGTGACTTATATATACAGGATAACAGATTGATATCCTTGTTGACATATGTGACGTCCTACACCAGACCTGGGCAAATTGCGGCCCGCGGAGATATTCTATGCGGCCCGCGAAAGGTCAATTGGAATTTAAAACATATAACCTACTTTTGAACGTTGTTGTGTGAACTAAAACCATAAGCTGTATAACTGAACAGGAAATTGGATTGTTCACTTTGAAGCCTGTTCATTATATGCCACGATTACGCTGCCTAAGTACCTGCCATGCGTAATCCACATTCAAAATAAAGTCAATGTAGCAAATTATGACTAGCATGCGGCCGCGTGCAAGGCTCTCATTGACATTACTTCTACCTGTACTGGCGATATAGACTTCTATAGATATTTTTCTGTGGCAAGCTAATGACCATACAATTTTACTAGCATCAAGATAACGGTTAATAGCCTAGCATAAATAGCAGTAAGGTCAATACTTATGCACAACTGCACGACTGCACGTAGGCTATATCGCCGCAGCAGGCGAGTATTATGATGGGTTTTGTTTTCATACCAGCTTTCTGATAATTGTTGGGGTAGTACACGAAAACAAAATCAATAGTAGGCTATACCTATGAAATACTGTAATAGCTGCATCAGAATTTGTGTGTCTGACTCATTTCCACACGTTACAAGGGCTCCAAAACATATTTCGATACCTGAAAGTGCCGTTTACCTGATTTACACCCTATACGCTGGGGTAAAAATAGGCGAAATACACTATTTTATTTCTAACACTGTAGGTATTTTACGCATTTGCACTTTTTTTATATAATTGCGCTCGCCAAGCCGTGTCTATCAATCCTAAAATTATCGATATCGAGTATAGAAGTGTATATGTACATTGTACCGTGTACACATGCTTTAGAATGGTCGTTATTAGTATTTTAGCATTTTCATGCGGCTCCATACGTACTCTGAAGTTCGAAATGTAGCTCCGACATCAATAAAGGTTGGAAAACACTGGTTTAAAGCACTGAATATTTGTAGACTGGAGTCAGGAGTAAACCCGTCATTTTAGCTTTTACCGAGCAGGTCGCCGAGATTAAGGATTTTAATTAAAGTCGGTCTTATGACAAAACACGAAGACAGACACTCGGTCAAGGGATGGTGAATTTCAGAAGAACTGCAAGCTCCGCTATACATCAAGGCTATTTCACCAAGCTGGACACTGCTCTGAAGGCAGCGACCATAGACAATAAGCTTTGTACCATCCCAAATACAATTAGTGCAGGGGTTCTCAAACTGGGGGGTGGGGGTCGTGAAAGCATCTGAAGGGGCGCGAAAAAATCGCGCTTAGCGCGTTTCACCCCCAGGTCATGGTTATTGCTCTGTGTATTGTCCGACTTTGATATTTAAGATTTCTCTCAACAACAGCCATTAACATTCCATGATATCAAACTGTCCATTGAGATTGCTAGCATTCCGATTTCGCTCGTTAATAACATTTTCTGATATCACGATAAGGAGGAGGGGGGAAGGCGTGTCTAAAAAGTTTCAGAATCAATGTTTTAGTGTCTTAATAGAAGAAATATATCATGTTTAACATTGTTTCAAAACAGACCGTCACTTTCTCATTACCTAACATCAACACATTCACTGATCAGCATTTATTAACAATGTAATTTAGAAATAAAATTAAAATGCGCTGGAGAATATAGCTAAAAAAATTCACTTGGCCCCCCAACGTATTTTTTATTTCTGATTTGGCCCGCGGAGAAAATAATTGCCCTCCCCTGTCCTACACTCTTAACGAAAACATGCAGTGTGTATTCACAACCAAAGGGCCGAAAATGGTGGTAGAAGAAAACATAATCTAACTCAGAATTATATCGCAATCATAAATCGCACGTACGTTCCTATTTGCATGCATAATTTGGATTAAAATGTTGTACTCGATTTATACCGCGGTATAAGTCTGAGGTAGTTTCAGGTTTGATGTGTCATGGGTCTTGGGTGTATATCCACACCTGTGTATCAGGGGTGGTACACGGGGGGAAATATATACTCTCTTTTTCCCTAAGAGTGACGAGACAATGTTGTTTTTGTCCCAACCATACTGATGATTTTGCCTTCATTACGAGTGGGTAATTCCGCGGCATAATTGTTTCTTGCGTTACCGCGTCTGTTAGCTTGCATACTTGACATGTGATTATTATAGGGCAAGTTTTTGCAACTTTTGCAACTGTTTTACTGCTTTTTACAGCAGCCTCCTAATTACTCAGAAGTTATATAGTATGATGTTCTAGGCTGTTTGGGGGATTCTTACATGGCAACTTTTTGCAACTTTTCTCCATCTTTTTCACGCAACTTTTCGTAACTTCTTCGATTTTGCATGAAACGTTTTGTAACTTTTTTCGATTTTTCATGCAACCAACTTTTTTCTGGAAATATTTGGCACCATTCAAATAGACAGCTCGATTATTTCACTGTCGTTTAAATTTCATGTCTTTCTGATCTGACGTACATGCAGGCTAGACCGCGAAAATTATATTTTCACTTGGTCAATTTTTTCAGGCTATTGATTTTGTTGAAGTCGCCAACACTCAGTTTTGCTACAGTGCCTTGGATACGACTCAGTTCTAGTATCTCACACCCTAACAATTTCAAGGATCTTGTCCACAAATGCAGCTTTTTGGTGCAACTTTTGTGAAAAATAAACGCAACTTTTTACTGCAACTTTTGTTAGAAATAAAGGCAACTTTCCACGGATTTGACTGCAAAAAAACTTTCCCTATTGATTACAAAGCCAGGCTTTCCTTTTGCCACGTTGCGCTGCTTGCGAACCGCAACCTATTTTAATCGATGTTCTACCTTCGGACCAAGGTGGGTGTTTGATGGATACGCTTTTCAGAATCGATTTTGCTCTTCTATATTGGCTCTCCTATTTCAAAGTATTAGTAAACATACTGTTGAGCTTCGCTTCAAAATTCCCCAAGTTCCAAGGCGTGTTGATCGGCTTCTGTTTTCAAAAATGTTTCTCGTTTATGCTTGAAGACACCCCTAGTCATACGTGACAGGCTGGTTGTTACATAACATCAAAATGAACACTCATTGTCCAATGTCCAGTCACCCATATTTGAAACGTCCATCATAGTAGGGAAGATAAAGATGAATCGATTATGTTCTCATTTTGCTCGTTATTGTGTCTGATCCCCTTTTTGCCATGAAAATTCGTTTGATTCCTGATGAAGTCTGACATAGCACTTTACGTTATCGCGTTGACGGTGTTGTCTCGGCGGAGAAGTAAATATCTTCCGCATGAACAATTCATGACTCACAAGAGTACGAAGCGCCTCTGTTTTAATAGGCCCATATATTTTATAGATGTACTTGCTGAAATGAACGCGAACAAAATACTTTTTGAGAGCGACTATTTTTTGTCCGTAATGACTGGATTTTCGATTTATTTCTGGAAGTTATGACTTTAAAAAGACCGCCGTCCATTAATCAGGAAAATATAAACACCAAATTTAAAACGGATTTATAAAATCAGAACATAATTTAGAATTATTTCCGAGGTAATATAAAGTTCATGATCTACTCTCGAATTGCTAATTTTTAGAAGTACCCTACAAGTAGATGAGTACTATGCGGTGATCAAGCGAAGAATTTCACGAAACTGGACAGTACGACATTTGACGGCATAATACATTCTCGAATTTCTAGTCGTATTTCTTTCAAATGCGAAGCCCAACCGTCAAAATTAACTTGGTGGTTTTAACAGGAAAGTTCAATGGAATAGAACCACGCATAGCTGGTGTAATATAAATAGAAAACACAGCTGCAAATTCCTCATTACTGTTATAATTTATTGTTTTAGCCGCATAATTTTGTCGCAGTTAGTTACATTATGGATTGATTTTGATTTTTGAAAATTCACCGGTTGCCAGGATATTCCATTTTAAAAAATTTACGGTCCTCAAATCTGAAAAGGTTAAGAACAACTGCTTTACAAAGCAACTCACTTTGTTCTCGTCATACAAAAACTGCATTGCTCTTTGGCCCGTGATCAAAGTTATTCACGGCAATACTTTCAGGCTCACTTGGCAGGGAATAGACCGGTGAATGACTAACCAGACATGCAAAATACTACTCTCAATGCGAATTACGGATACGAGCCGAAGAAAACAGATTTCATGACGCTATTGTTCACTAATGTCAGTGGATGCTGTTCTATACGAGACCAAACCCTGCTAATATAAAAACGCACAACATGCACTTAGCACAGTCAGTCAGATCAGAGCTAAAATGAATACGAATACACGATCACCGAGTATTCTGTATGGATATCTGAGTCGCCTGATACGCAACCAGGATTATTCGGTCCTATTGAATATATCTCGTGGATACATATTTGAAGGTGAAACATTTACCTTATATAGCGGTGTATTTGCATACTGCCTAGGCTATAGGTAGGCCTATACAGATATACACGAAATATTGAAAGGTTGAATACAGGATTCATGTAAAACGTTGATTGAATATAGCCTATACGGGAAGCATATCTGGACCCTGTGGAGTGTGGACGCGTCGAGTTTTAACAGCCCTATATCTAAGATACATGCTGATTGTAGTTTGAATTGAGGCATCCTATAATATGAGGTATGTGATCAGCGTAGGTACTGCATATGGCAAATTTGAAGATTTGCAATATCCATTATCAGAATATATTGTAAAGTGTAACGCTGTGAGCTTGCGTATAAGCGGATAAGCGCCAATCGACTGGGTAGCCTATATACGCCGATACACCACAGGAAATGTTTGAGACCATCGTGAAAAATTGCCTGCAACAAGGTGACATTGCTGAAAATTGCTTTGTACTGTCGTCATTTATCTTCCGACAACTTCAGTATGGCGTTCGGCTATAAAATGCGCACGAATAACTAGGAATTTGCGCTATTTCGATCATATACAATTATATACATTTATGATGGTCAACTGGGTTTGTACTAGTGATGAGCATCGGAGCGGAGTCGGAATGGATTCGGAGCGGAGTTTTACCGATTTTGGAACAGTCGGAGCGGAGTCGGAGTTTACTACAGATATTTGTTCGGAGAATTTCGGAGTATCGTAACTTTTGTCTCCGAAATCTTTGGATAGCTCTGACCCGAATACACTCTTGATTATGATTACAAACCAAAACACAGACAATTGACACCTTGTAAAGTTGTAATATGACGGGTAACACGCAAAAATGATTGCCAAGTGCATAAAAATCAGCCAACCGCACTGCAATTGGGGACTGGAGAGGAGACAATACTATGAGGCCAACCCTATTATCACATTAATTTATTAAAACACATTACCAAGTGTACCATGCTTGCCACTGTTTCGGATACTTGACGAGATTCATCGGAGTCTGGGATTGAACTCTTCGGAGTCGGAGGGAGTTTTCCTCAGACACTAACGTTGTCGGAGGGATTCGAAATCTCGCAAAGCACTATCCGCACATCTCTGGTTTGTACCAGACGCGTGGTGGCGCAGATGATCCATTAAGATATCCCATGAATGACCGTTGAAGTACAGTGCTTTCACGATCGACTGTAAAATTATGCCCCAATTCGCTAAGAACGACACACGGACCTGCAATTGTCTTTAAGAACGTGATTGATATAATTTCGTGATCAAAAGCATCAAATGTGAACCCTCTTTTATGCTTTTGATCATGAAATTATATCGATCGCGTTCCAACCTTCTCTTTTGTATAATTCTGGAATGCTTGGTGGCCCTAAAATCGCAATAAATTTAAGACAATTCTTGTATTGTATATTTGTGCACTTGTCATAAAACAGCGAACAAGGTACAAAATCGGCGACAAAACAGTAAGCCTACACAAACAAGCGCAACTTTAATGAGATATAAGTAAAAATTTGAAATAACTTAGTTTCTTATTCTTTTTGTTGTCCGTCGTATGGAGGCGAGAATCAATTAAGCGTTCCTAAATATGCATGAGGTTGGGAGAATTAATACCAAAGTCGGTAGCCGCTACGATACGGTATTGGCGGCAGCATTTGCACAATAGCTGTAGAAACTATAAATCTATGATGGTAGCGGCAGGTCCATTGACGACAATTATAATAGAATCAACGATGAAATCTCAAGCAGTTTCAAAAATTTAAACTTTAGACATTATGTCGACGGCGATATGGTCATTGATAAGATCTAGCCGTAGGCGTCAGTTCGTTCGCAAACGAGTTTTGAGAAGCGATGCCTACAAATAGGATTTATACCTCAGAAAAGTTATTACGCAACGCTGGTTCTTTGTACTCATAACGTTCGGATAATCCATTTAAATTTGTCATAATTCACAGTGATTGGCCGAATACAAATGAAATAGATCATGTAGGTATTATCGGCACCACGGGTAGATTTTTAAAGGAGGGTAGACAGACACGTCCCTAATCGCCAATTAATGAGTATATTTTTCGAACGTATTCAATGTAAACAGTCCTCCATAGATAGAGGCATAAACGTTATCTGCCGATATATAACTGTGTTCGACGAATCTGCTATATTGGCAGCGTGCACTACTCGATGACCACTCTGACATCGCATACAACAGTGGGCCACTAGATATCGCCACGTCTCGTAAAGAAACCCATCTCTCTATAAGGATAGCAGAGAACCACTGATATTATTCATTTTTCCGCGTGTAACATGGTACATCTCAGCAGAGTAATCGAAGCCAAATGGGACGATTGTCAGGTACTTAGGAATGACACCGCCGATATATCTCGATATGTTTTCAGATGTTTGTGACGTCAAAATGATTGGACCGCGTAACAAACGGTGGTATATGTATTCACACGTCAGCGCAAATATCGAGTGTTTATTGTTTATAGTGCTATAAAGTTTGTGAAGAGGGGAAGTTACATTGCCAAATCACACTGAACGTGAGGTTACTTAGTGATCTCTATCTCTAGTCTTGCCTGCACAGAAGAATCCCACACCAGTACAGTACAAAACAACCAACTTTTTAGTTCATATAACTCCGACCGAATGAGTCAACTGTTTATTGCAATAAAACACAAATTTCCCTTAATGAAAGATCACAGCGAGAGCTTCTTAAATCACAGAGAGAGCTCCTTAAAGGATTGTTATGAAGTTTGCATGTCATATTTATGCCGGTCCTTTACTCACCGCTTACTTTCCACTAATCTCCGAAGTAAATGGCAAATTACAGACTACCGCGCGGTACAGTATTATAGACAGCGCGTCTGATTGATGGGCCTTGCGGCTACGCGATGTATCGGAAGCGCTGAACAGAAAACAATGATTACCAGTGATTGTTTTCTCGCCGCGGTTTGTTTACGCGAAACCGGCAAAATCAGCAGGTCGACAAAGTACCGGTGACTGGCTTTGGCGATCGAAGGACTTTCGATGATAGCATCATCAATTTGACTCATGATACCATCAAAGGATTTACTAGAAAGTAGGCTGCAATGCTAAATGGTAGCAGCTTACAACATGATCGGGAATTATATCGGTCAGTACTAGATTTTCATCGGACTGTATGTACCTGAACTACCAGATAAATCAAGACTATTTTCTCGGCATAGTCAGTGTTCCGGTTTGTCCTGAAGTCGCTGAAACTTCGTTGCGTTAATACATGAATAAATACGCCTACATCCAACCCATGCTAGTAACTAGGGTTAGTTCGGATATCAATAATTTTCACTATCCGGATAACGGATATATCCGGATATTTGGAATTTTAGCTAACCGGTTAACCGGATAATGAATGCTAAGTGAGATAATCGATTTCACGAGGTCTGCATGAAAAATGGATCGCAAAATCATTACGCAGCGTTATTGTAGATTCATACGTACACGCGCAGTACGAGCGAATACGAGAAAAATCACGCAAATTCAATGTTCACTACTTCTGAAACTCCCTCCTTATAAAGTACACTGCATCAATAGTGGCATCCTGTAGCCGGGACTGGAGTTTTGTAACAATAAGTCCACACGTACTAAATGCCCTTTCTGCTTCCACAAAATGGGCTGAATATAGTAAGCAGCGCTTCCTTTTTGCCCATTCTTCTGTTTAGGTGTCCAGTACAGTAAGGACGAGTAGTTGATACCGGAATCGAGGCCGACATGATAGCTCGCTCGAATTCCTCCATGGGAAATTCACATGCTCAGGCCCGTAGCCAGCCGAAAAATAAGGGGGGGGGGGGTTAAATAAAACGAGGGATTTTCGATTTTTTTTCGAATTGAGTATCAGTGGAAATCAATTGGGCCTACGCTTGCACGCACGAACATGTTTGCGCAATGCGAACATTCGATGTCATCCAGTTTCGCGATTTCACTCATTAATCACAATCGCTGATCATAATAGTCTTACCGGCATATTGTCTCGAAGCCACCAAGAGATAGGAGCCAACGCATGCCAGGCCCGAGACTCTATGGTTATGCCAGCGATGATAATGATATCGTTCGTACCATGCCTATTGCAGATGCGATTGTGTAAGCCAGCGATAATATCGTGAGCACCCAGCCAATGCAGATGTGATTATGATATAGGCCAGTGATGGTATAAAGTCCACAGAGTCTCTTGCAGATGTGATTCTGCCAGCGGAACTATAGGCTTGTTGAAGACTCGAAAAATCAGGCCAGCAACGACAGCCAAGTTCGCGGCAATCAATGACCTAATTTGGCGAACCTCACAGCGGGAGATTGCGTTGCGTTACACACTGCATCGACGTATCTCGCTAATTTGCGACACGGTTCTCGCTAATTGGCCGCGCGCAACACTGATAATACGACTTATTGAAGCGTCCTAAAAATGTAAAACGCATTATTACCGATACTATATTATCCGGTTAACCGGCAAATTTATATCCGGATATCGGATAATAAAAAAACCTGCGGTTAACCGGTTAACCGGTTAACCGTTATCCGGATAATCCAACCCTACTAGTAACCCAAACATTCGTATGAATTATTTTTGGAAGTAGGCCTACGCCTAGTTAATATTAACTCATACTAAACTTACCCATGCCTTGCGTCCGTTATTATCCATTTGCAAATATAATTTGTTACGAATTTTAGGTCTTGGTATTTATCTACTATACAGAAGCATAAACTTTGCTGGTAATAGGGTGATGCTATGCCCAATATAGAATATATGAGTGACTCAGTCAGTCTGGTTCGAAATACCCCCAAGGACAAGGAATTCAAATACCATTTGTGTAGCCTAGCTTGACAAGTGCGGGGCTGTTTCATGAGCCATGTCTGTCTGTAAATAGTATTGTTATTGTGATTTTCTGGACTAAACATCCATTGGTGGCATGGCTACCAGTGGGTGAATATTCGTGCATATTGTATGGATTGCTGCCATGGTAGACACTGGACAAAGGTTGTTCAAAATTAACTTATTTTTTTCGGATTCCGGAGATTCACCGATTAAATTGCTAGGTTGTCTAAAAAACGCTTCACATCAAATTCGACTGAATTCCACCCTGTATAAGCCTCCGCAGAACCTGTTATCATTTTTGAATTTATTATAAAAAAAATTAAAATAAAATTTTCAAATTGTACTGTCAACCCATGAACGATGCATAACAAATTTGACGCAATTCCAACCCGTAGGAACGAAGTTATTTGCGATTTTCATTATTAATTCTGGGATTACCCACCGTCAATGCTATTTTGCAAATTCAAAACTGACAACTGCAATAACTTCGCTTCTGTCGGTTGGAAGTGAGCAGAAATTGTTTTGCATCGTTCTTTTAGGCAATTTAACAATTTCATGGGGTTAAAAGAAAAATTTCAAAAATATTATTTTTATTTTGTAATAAATTCGAAAAATTTAATTGACTCCGCGGAGGCTTCTACTGCTTGGAAGTCAGTCATATTCGGTCTGCAGGTTTTTTTTAGGCAGCCTAACAATTAAGTCAGTGAATCCCTGGAATCCGGGAAAAAAAAATTTCAACCACCCCAGTGGACGTCTTTGGTATACTTACGAGAAGACAGCCAACATGACAAATGCCACAGGTCTAATTCGTTCTAAAATAATTTGTTGCATCTACTCCACTTGCGATCTGTAGGCGTACTCATGTGTAGGAAAAGTCAGAGAGCAAGATTGAAAACTATTGTCTGATCAAAACTCTGCTATTGTCAAAGGTTCGCTTGGGGTTCATTTCTCCTTAGTCGTTACATCCAACAATCGGCAAAGACAGCAAGTCTATGTTCACTTTTCAGCACCGTGTCTGTAGCGAACGCTCGCTGCAATCCTATAAACTATTTTTGTTGCAAAAACAAAATTGTAGAGTTTGGTCCTCGCATATACGACGATGCCCGTTATATTTATGCTCTGATGATTCATCGGCTTCGTGGGAATTCTGCCTTATCTAGCAATATTACACCGTTCATCGCTTTTGCTTCCGATCACGAAATGGACACCGGCATCAATAATTACATCCCAGCTCTCTCAAGGCCATTGAACAATATAGTCAGTATTACATAGATTACGAAATCCATGTCGCAGTAATCCCCGGAAAGGAGTCATGGTATTGACGCAAGTTCAACCGGATTTTGTTTGATAAATGCTGTTGGGATAGAAAGCTAGATGTGCTTTTAATCGAAACCTTCTTTAGCTTTCTAAGCAGCTGAAGCGCAAATGCATCATGTGTTTATTTATTAAAAATGCTACAAAAGTAGTGTGCTTGACTGTGGCATATATGTCATATGAACTGGCAACGGCGTTAACTGTGACCGGCAACAACCCAACCGCTCTCAAATCACTCGTCGGCAGGTGTCGATATAGATCGCACAATAGTGGATTGTATTAGTGCGTTGCAAAGCGAAAAATTAGATAGTCCGACTCAGGCACGGTTTCTTCAAAACGGAATCCGGTTCCTATATCCGACTACGGCTGTATCAGAAAAAAGTATGAATCCAGCTCCAATCCGGCTTCAGCCAAAATAATAACAAAATCTTGCCAATATCCACCCAGGATCTGGTTAAATTCTGCACACTACTCGCTAGTACTCCGGCCGTGTCTAATAAAGTACGAGTCCGGCTCCAATCCGGATTTTTCGACAAAAGTGTGGAGTAAAAGTGTGTTACAAAATAGCTATGTAGGCTATCGAATGAAGTTTATTATTGTGTGGTGATACGGTGCGTCTATGGATAACTAACATTCGTAGGTTAGTTATCTATAGTGCGTCTCCACCTGGGCTCCAAGGTGTTTGGAATCAAGCTGATATGACGTCAAAGCAGTGCGGAGCAGTTCCTAAGTGTTGCTTAGCATTTAAGGAATATTTCAGCTCGGTAATCTTATTACTCCGTAAATATGTCTTCGTTGGGTAACTCGTGGCAAAATTTTGTTATTTGGTTTCGTAATGACGTATCAGCTTTGAAATTATTGATCGAATCTTGACATATCATAGGCACATATGGCTTACGTTCAACTAAATGCAACCGCCTCCTCCTCCCATTCTGTTTTGAAAGTTATATTCTCCTGTATGCAACTTCGACATAATTTCATGTTGCCGAATATCTGAGTTATTGGGTACTGTACCCCCCCCCCCAAAAAAAAAAAATTTACGCATGATTTATACAAATGGGCATTTCCGCGACGGAAATTACCGCGCCACGACGCACCAAGACATATACAGTTTGACGCCATGTAACATGCGACTCCAAGAAGTGTGCCAGAAGGATCGGCGGCGAGAAAACCTGGGCCGAAAAGGACTGCCCGTTTGCTGACGTAAACTTCGATATACATACATATGCCCATATGTCTAATTGTCTATGGGCGCCTAAATGGCTGGAGCCGAATGTTCCTGTCTTGAAAACCTGTATCCCACAATACAAATGCCTTCCCGCAAGGAAAATTGAATTGCCAGTGAAGAAATACCAATTTGAAATCCTGTACGTCTTTTAGTTTAGTAGCCTACGTTTAAGCGATT
This sequence comes from Botryllus schlosseri, assembly GCF_051294905.1. Taxonomy (NCBI): domain Eukaryota; kingdom Metazoa; phylum Chordata; class Ascidiacea; order Stolidobranchia; family Styelidae; genus Botryllus; species Botryllus schlosseri. The sequence goes on along the minus strand of NC_137247.1, from coordinate 16,750,821 downwards.
TCAATATGTTTGACATAGCAGACAGGAGGTAGGTAAGGTAGAAGTGGCCCCACAAATCCTTAGGTCTCCATTCTTCGTTTTTTTCGTCGCGGGCCTGGTTTTGGGCTGAAATATGAATCTGTATCAGAATCATATCTTTGGTTCACCAACACTGATCAATGCGTATAAGTTAGAATTGTACGGGTGTGTTATTATTGTGGTATTGTGTATTCATTGTTAGCTGGTGTTTTTGTGATCTGTCTGTCAGGAATCTGTACGTGCATAGAAAGACACAAAGTTTTGGAGAGATAAAGTATTATGCCATAAGCCGTGTAAGTCAAGGATTTAAATCGAAGTGGCTCACGACGTCGAAGTAGCCACTATGAGTATACTCAATTAGGACACATTTGTGGAATGCGCATTTTATGACAGCCTAAAAGTAATCAATGTAAATATTATTTTGCGGAACACCTGTTACCGGTTGAGAAAAATTGATTGTTATGTCCCGTGAAGAACCGCCAAGTTTGAATGGAGTGCGGACCGCGTTTTCGGTTTTTGATTTAGCTCATGGTCAGGTACGTTTGAGCCAGGAAATAGAAGGTACTAGACACTAAAATCGCCAAAATACCACTACACGTGATTATTTTTCACATAGTATCCAATGCGCGATTTACCTGCAGCGCATAATTATTGCACTGCGCATAGTCCTAATTTCAAATTTTACATGTCTCTCAACACCAACAGTCATAACCTTCCACGCCATCATACTATGCGTTGGGATTACAAATATTCTGGTTGTTCTTTTTAATATTTTTGATAGGATGATAAGGGGCGCGACATTTTTCACTACCGTCAAGGGGGCGTGTCTAAAAAGGTTTGAGAACCACTGTTTTAGATAGATCAACGCTTTTGAATGTGGGGGTGCAACAAGGCTGATTGTTTAGAAAGGTTACCAACAGGACTAATATGCTCTGAACCACGTGTGATTTACAGCCAGGAGGGTTGTGAGAACTTGTGACACCATAATAACACTTTATGGTGGAGCAGTGGTAAACTGGTCACGTCGAAAGGCGACATGTAATTATTACATGTCAATAACTTCTTAGTTCATAAGAACTGTTATAGGTCTGCTAACTAAAAGAAAACAATGAGTTATTTACACAATGCAGTGTAATTTCAAGTCGTTGTATAGAAGGGTTGCGAGAACTGATTGTTGATTTAAAAGGGGCGCGAACAGTGAAAAAGGCCAAGAAACATTGTTTCACATAATTAGACTCGTCCAGTACACCGTCACAGACAGAGCTGATGCTAATAGAGTTAGTTCGCGTCACCATGCCGCCTTATGTGCCTGCCATCTCCGGGAATGTGCCGCCAGTCCACCATTTAGTACATCAATACGTTATCATTTGGATTTGTGATTAAAGACTGCGATTATTTAGGTTAAGCTGCGGGCTTCCTGTCCGCACTTACATGTATCTTCAGTATTTGGACTATACGACGGCTACCACTGCTACTTTGCGCACTCAGACGACGGTGGGATAACACACCAACGCGCATATAACCTCCTAATTACTCGTGACATTGTTTGATCATATCCTTTCGATTCATTGCCGCTGGCATGGTAGTAAGTGAGCGCTTGACCATTGTAGCGCTGGTGTGCCCGCATCGTAGTAAATATGTCGAAGACCATGGATCGCGAAAAGCAGCATATCCCGATCTGTGAGTAGTGGAACTGTCTAACGTTTTCGCCTAACTGTTTACTAGGATTACTCAGACTGTAATTACGGAAAATATCTGCAATGGCGATGGGGACGTGATAATAGCATGGATTTCCATGCGTGCGAATGAGTCCATTCCATGCGTAACATAGATTTACGCTGTTATTATGCGTCAATTGCATCATGCGCCATTCGGAGAATAGCGAGGTTGAGAAGGCGAGACTGGAATTTATTGGTGTCAAATTATGTCCATATACTAACATAAACTTGGATCTTGTTTTCTCTGAACCTTTGCAATTATGTTTGCATTTGCATTTGTATTTGGGTGATATTGTCTCAGACGTATTTATATACCATGGAGTTTTTAATTCGCCGATGCACATATGTACAATACATGAAATAGTGTTTTCGTCGGTATACTTGATTTGTTTATATTCTTATGAAAAAGGTAAACCAAGTAAATTGATTTTCTATTGTCAGTGATAGTCTCGAATATCGGGTATCGTTTAGGTCAAAGAATGAACTTCCGCATTATCGAATTATTTCTCTTGCTTTGAAATCTATTACCTTGGTCGATATGCGCACGCGGGATAATCGCAAAAAATCCTGTGACATTACAATGTGCGAGACCGGCCTCTGTCCAGTATGTCACGGCCTTTGGTCTTCGCGTGACAGTAGATATCTCGTTTCAATTTATGTTAGACTGATAGCGTTATATAACGTTCTACACGCGGGCGCGATATCTCACATTTCCACATCAAGTACGGGATATTCGGTTTTCAATTTGGAATGCTCACCACATGATAAAACAAAGGGATATAACATTGTCACTGAACTGCAGCTGTCGTGCTGCCTATGCAAGTAACGACCATAAAGTTTAGTCGATGAATTGCTTTTTATACATAACACCTTGAAATTCGTCTTGTCGATATTGCGTTACCATCAACGATTGTGGTTCACAATCCTATAACATTCCACCAATGAAACATTCATATACGATACGCATGCAAAATTCCTGGTTAAGTGTTGAATATATATCCGGTCTGCTAATCGCCATACAAACTGCTATGAGAGTGAGGTATATAATTTGTACAAAGGGCAGAAACGGATGGTGCCGTGACGTAAGTCGGTAGCCTAGTATTGAGCTCAGCTAGCGAGTGTACGGACTTTCTGTTCTCGACCGCAACCGTAATAAAACGATGGAATATATTTAGAGTTTTGCAGAAATTAAGTCTATTGATAAAATCCAACGATCTATACCGTTCGCTACCTCAATTTCGCGTTATTTTTTCGCGAAACCAACCTAATGACAGAGTTACACGGAAAGAAAAAATGACACGTTTTATCGCCGTAAAGCAGATTTTGACTCAACCTCTCACGACCTCAACGTCATTATCATAGAGTTCCGTTTAAATCCCTGCATCACACCGGTGATTTGGACCGATATCGCAGAACATCGCCTTCTTCTGCTGTTGTCTTTCACTGTTTTACTTCATTCGTACGCTGTCAATAATAACGTAATCACGGCATCCTATTGCGTTTCCGCTACATCCGAAGCTCTCTGAAAAAAGCCATTTCGCGTGATGTGAGGTCTAAAGGTGATAAGTGGAAAGGAAAAAAGATAGCATTATCGATAACGTGGGCTTTATTTGCTTTTTGCAGTCGCCGTTATAAATCGAAATTAATGCCCAAACTTCAATAGATTGCAAATTAACGTGAAGCTGTACGGAGTATACTTGATAGAAAGTCCGATTGGAATATCTTACAAGTCGCGATGAGCTGTATAAAGATGATCCGTCGGCTGGTATCATGGTTCGTGAAGATGCTCGTGTATGCGGTGCTTGGATTGCCAACAGCATTGTGTTATACCTTCCTCAAATGCAAGCTTTACGTCGAAGTACGGCGACTGAATGTCAAAAGAGGAGAAGTTTCTAATGCAGGTAGATGTTCCATTTGGATTATGACCGAATTGCACTTTCAATGACACGGAGTGCATAATGCGTGTAATCGAACACGAAGAGCAGGTCATTATTTTCAAACAAGATTCTTGGCCATTCATAATGAGCGCATAATCACTCGTGTTCTTTAATGAGAGGTATCTGTTAATAATGCTCATTACCACACGCCTGAAACTAGGTGTCTAATAGTCTCAAGTCTACCGTAAAGTGTCTGTTTACGTATCGGGATAAAAGCATTAATTTCCCCTTCCTATTCAGGCGACGATGACAAAGAGCTGGGTCAGGTACAAGATGCGACGGAGGATGTGGATTTCAAACTGCTGCGTGCGCAGAGTTATATCGAAAACGTAACGTTCGGCAGACTGTCGGAAACAGTGAAACTCGTGGACCTGCAGCAGAAAGTACCACTTATCACAAATATCGCTTTGCGTCACGTGCTGTTCGATTCGTTTTTCGGTCATCGCCTGAGAAAAGAACGTAAGAAACCGACATATGGGTCCGCGAAGCACAAATAATCATTTCACCCGCTCTTTTCCAACAGAAAACCCGTATTCCGAAATCATGTGGCGGTTTAGTTTCGAAGAGACCGGTCGGTACGTCAGCCTGAAAAACTATCCGAGGCAGGTCTCCGAAATAATGATCACCAAATCCGGAAAAATGAATATGATGGATGCATCTGGAAAAATACATACTCCGAAATGCAAGACCTGGCCTCTGGCGAAGGCTCACGTTCAGGTAACTATAAAGTAATGAATTTGCCGGATCATGGTTCTTTTGCCCAAATTATGCTCCCATCCTTCTAAAATGCGCTTGAGTGTAACTCTTGTGTATCTGTACTCAGGCGCAATTGACTCTGATGGCCCCGGGAGTGTTGCAAAACATGGACAACTTAATTTTGTCTTCCGTAATTGCTCGGCAAATGCGGGAACACTTACCTGACAATTCTACGTTACGTCGTCTCCTGGAACCACACACGAAGTTTACGGAAGCAAGAAATGGGGAAATCTTGAACGTAAATATTTTTACGTGATTTTGGAACGTGACAATTACGATATTGATGATGAAACAAATCCGCCGATCACTGATGAATATATTCCAACTGCTTTAGAGCATAACGACTAATATCCGCCTGTATAAAGAAATCCATTAAAGCATTTAACAATGAACTCTACGTTTCAGGACATCGCGTCTAAGATTTCGGGACATCGCTTTGGACGAGCGAAGTTGCCGAATCTACCAGATGCGGAGAAGGATTTTGTTCACGACGAACTTCAAGCGAAATGCGAAAAATACTTCTTCCGCAATTACCCGATCGCGCCCAATCTGTCCGACGATGTGCCGTACCAATCATTCTTAAAATCAGTAAGTTTAGTCGCATTGTTTAACCGTGCCAGGAATGATAACGTATTCATTTTCATGTTGGCATATTGTCTGAATCTCCACCATAGCATTTGTTATAACGTCTTTATATTTCTTTTCAGTATTACGGCATTTTTCGCGATTTCATCATCGAAATGTCACCTCTTCTCACGAGAGATTACGAAATCGTGCGACAGGGTATCGCCAAGGTTTTCCCCGGCATCGCTAAGCAGAGTATGGTGGATGTTCTATCAACCTGTCTTTGGAGCTGCTCCGTCGTGCACACTTGCGATACGGAAAGCTACTTGAACCAATGGGCTCACCGTTACGGATGTTTGGCAGTTAGGTAAGGCAATCTCCTTGGAAATTCGATTAGCCCTTTGATTTTCGGCTACCAATATAGCCGTCACTTCACATTCGTCGCTTTTCCTTCTCCATGTTTTTTTCCTGTTTCATTAAATTCAATGTATACAAACTTACCGCACCTGTCTCAGATCAATCGTTTGCCAAAAATGATTTTTTTTCATCCACATTTTGGTTTAGAACGCCATTGGTCCTTCCCAAGAATACGGCGGAGAAGAAAATAAACATCATTACAATAAGCGACGGGAAAGACCCCAGTAAATCGGCGATGCAGCCTTCGAAAACAAGCAAGAAGCAATCCAAAGACGTGATCATTAACATCGATTCGCCAAGCTGCTCCGACGAAGGCGGACATCGATTCTTCAAAGCGTTGGATGTCTTCAAAACGAAAAATTTCCTCAGAACATTGCCGCAACACCAATCGACTTCTTCAGATGACTTGAAATTATTTAATACCAAGTACGTATTCAGGCAGTGCACCAGCGGTATTAAATTCAACTGAATGTTGTTGAATAAAAAACGTATAAAGATTGCGTCAGTCGTTCATATTCACTCATATCTAACGTTATTTTTCAGATATGAATTTACCGATCCACTTGCAATCGCGGCTGCCGAGAATTTCTTGACTGACATCAAAGATGCAAGCGCAATTATCAAGCAAAGAGGCGAGGCCATCGTTACCGGGGATAAGCTATTACGCAGTGTGTGCTTCTGACTTTTCACGAGGTGTTGAAAGATGGCAAAGCAAGCTTGATGCACACGGCACAGGCTTTGTGCGTTAAGAGATGATATGACTACCGTCGTCTCTTGCGAGAATGTGATGGGTGGATATGCGACGGAAAGGCGGTTGTTCTAAATCGGCTATCGACCGGGAATGTGAACAATTGGCAGCGTGAACGCCGCCACGGAAAGAACTCGCTCAAGCAAGATACGCATTCGGAAAAGTTCATGGTCTTACGTTATTTACCAAATGCAATCCCGTTAAAAAGAACACTCACTCTCTCTTCCTTTTGTACCTATGATGTAATAAAATGGTTCTTAAGTATATCCTTTTGACTTCAGCCAGGAGTTGGATGTTGAAGTCATTTATTACATTATTATACTTATATGCGCTATTGAAAGGGATGCATTGTTCCAGAACCCATCCCAGTGGCTTTGATATAGCAAGACTGGCGATTTGGCATGTTGCATATATCGGCCGCAATGTCATGTATTTGATTTCAATGTGCATTGTACACGTACACTCGTACAGTGTAGTGTTCAAAAATAACTTTTTTTCCAAATTTCACTTGCTTAATGATAAAATTGTCAGGTTGCCTAGCAAACCGCTACACATCAAATCTGGGTCGGTTCCGACCAGTACAAGCTGTGCTCTCTTAAATTGAAATTACGACCATCTTTTGAAATTATAGTATTTAAGGTGGCAAATTTCGACACTTCGGTATGACCAAACATCGTGTTCCAGGCATTTCTGAAGGGAACGTGATGCTTAATATTTCACGGGTTTACATTTTGATAAAGGCCTGTGATAGATCATGAAATTGCTAATTATTGAAAAATCTATTTGACTCTGATTTGCTGGAAATGAGTCAAAGATATTGAAATAGCCTCGTGAAAACCCTAATGTACAGTAGTTCGATGTCTGCGGTCATGTCACTTGGGGGTGCTGGTTACTGTTTCTATCAGAAGTAATGCGATACATCAGCAGCATGCTGTCCGCTTAATAAAACTTCAAGTATATACGAAACGAGAACTGAATAGTATTTTAGGCTACATAACCCATACCTTGAAGCTTGATAAGTGCACCCAATTGTTTGAATCGGTGGCGGACCGCAAGGGATAAGGGCCTTCTCTGCTGGACATATTGTTACTAGCGGAACTGTTCCTACAGTAACCACAATAACCTTCATAAATGTCCTAAAGTACATGTTGTCCACTTTGAAAAGCGTCCTTCTAATAAGAACATCATTCGATTTTCATTGATTTCATAATGTTGTTGAAGGCAACTTGTCACATTATACAAAATCTGGTGACGTCCTGTGAATAATGATTACGCGCGTTTACGCACGCACTTAATTATGAAGACCAAACAGATAAGAAGTTGTTGTCAGTTGAACATATACGCGACCTTATTATTTTGCAGCAGATGACGCGATCTGATATCTGCAGAGTCCGTGCGTTTGAGCTGATTTATGACGTGGTAATGTTATTGTTTATAATTTTTTAATTCTAAAATGCGTCGGATAGTATCCAATTTTTATGTAAGTAACCAACAAGGTAATACAGCACTCAGTAACCCTGGCGTTGTGATTGGCAACATAATATCATATGATACGCTCGTTAGAAATTACGGAATATAGACTTGCGCAGACAATAACCGAAAAGAAATTTACACGGACCTCTAGACCAGCTATACGCAAAAAGCATTTTATACAGGGCCAACATATAGCGCACGTCTGACATAAAAGATACCAAATATCCAAACATAGGTTTTTCATATATCCGTAAATGAATTCTAACGCATCAGCTTGTCACTAAAGCGGTATTGGACTACGAATGAGTTTCGTCACATCGTGTTGCCGGTAGCTTAAGGAATTGTGTAGGCTGTAGTGAGTGTAGTCCCATATAATGAAAACTCTGTACCGTCACTCGTGTTTATGGTAACAGGTGAGGAAAGCAAACAACTGCTCAGTGCTCATTCCTCACGAGCTAAATTTGCCAGGCCCAATTTAAATTTGATGGGTCCTCCACTTGCAGAAGTGAAAACACGAGGTCTTTATTGCGTAATGCGTGTAAACAGAGGAAGCAGTTAAGCGTCACGTAATAACACGCAACAGACCAATTCTCACGCCAAACATCAGTGATTATTATCATATATTTGGTATTCGGCAACATCGGTGTCGACTCGAAATTGTGATACCGGTCGAGCTCTAATTATTATTATTATTTAAGTTCAGCATGCATCAAGTCCTGGTATAAACGTGTGTAAACATTGGTCAATATATATGGAATCTAATCACGTTCTGTGATTTGGAAGACCCAATCCTATTCCTAAGTTGGCTTCCTTTCGGACTTTCTTCATCTGATTCTGTACCTCGGGACTCATTTGCATCTCATGGTGGCATTGACGCATCAGATCGACAACATCCAAGAAGATCGGGTGCGTGTCACCGTGGGTTTTCTGAAATGACAAACAAGTCGGTTTAGCATTGCAGTATCGCCGAAAAAGCGTGCAAGACGATATACCGATAGTATCCCGCCTGCTCTTCCCAGGGTTTCGAAAGCTGCTGGCTTCTGAATTTGCCATTGCAGGACTCCGAGCTGTTAAGGCGGCATCAATTAATTTGTCTGACGCCATAGAGCAGGGGTGTCAAACATACGGCCCGCAGGCCGCATCCGGCCCGCCAGACGATTTCATCTGGCCCGCGATGCAATTTTGAGGAAATGAAAAAAAAACACTAGTAATTATTCAGCACATATCTAACAAATACTTGGATTTTTAGGTAGAAATACTTCCATCAATTATTCCAACAGCAGATGTCGAGTATGTTCATAGGCCACATTATAACCACCCGACAGCGGTGTCGTCGTTTCACTCTAATCACCATTAGGAACCAAGTCGCTGGCATTGACATCCAATTCCACAACGGCAAAATGTGCTCACTGAGGTCAGAGATTTATGAAAAAATGGACCAAAAAGTAATTCTTCACATAAGCGCAAACATCAATGTGAAACCGTTATGCGCAGGCTACATGGAGAATAAAATAGTCATAAAATATAATTCAAATGTTTGATGTCACACTTCTGCAACCGTTTTGGCTCAAAAGGTCCCTGGCCTCCATAGAAACCTGAATCGCGATTTAATCCTGGTGAACCCAATTCCAACGTCCGCGATAACAGTCAAATCACTTGTGTTCCTCACAACGCATACCAATGCTGGCTAATGCTGGATTACGACTATAACAAAGGAAGCATATAAATATTCAAATTTGTATCGCCGCTAGAACCACTGTTTCATGGTGTATAACTGTATTCAACCGGCCGATCATCCTAGTTTCGTGAATTCCATCGTTTGCGAATAAAAGTGTTGCTAGAATGGAGCCCCTTGATAGTAATATAGTATAATATCACGTGTATAGGCTTGGTAATAAGGTGTTCAAGTGAAAAACAAGGGCATGGATTTTGAGGCAACATTTTAGAATCATTTGACTAATCCGGCCCGCGAGCGATCTGAAGGTTCGAATCCGGCCCGCGACACAAGTTGAGTTTGACACCCATGTTTTAGAGAGCATGTAATCGATTTTGTAGCTGCATCAACACGTGGTATATCATTGTTGACAATTCCTTAACACTGTGAAGAATATCTTATAGCAGTAGTTCTTAAACTTTTTAGGCCGCTACTCAAATCTGAGTATTATTTCATTTCGCAACCCAAGCCTCACGCATCGACATGAATGCATTTTTAATGTCAATATGCTTCGTATGTTCGGGCATGTATGGAATAGAAAAGGCGCAGACAACCAGTTGTACCCAATGAAGTTTTACGACAAATGTGTGACGCACGCGATTTCAAGTCAGGGTGCATCATTTTCCTCTGCGGGCCACATTTGTACTTCGGGGATCAGCTGGCAAGGACGAGACTTCGGTGCCGACCATTTCGAAGACCTGACATATCGATGTTGAGGGTTTGGGCCAACCAGCATCAGTCATTTTGGACCAAGGTTTCAACGCATTTATGCGGCGTTTTGTCACCGCGTTTTGGGCAGCTGCATGTGGGCCAAAGCTTTATGTCGTCATAGGTGTCGCCGCGCGGGCGGAAAGGGCGGTCTCGAAATACATTTGCACACCCTTAGATTAAAACACACAACGCGGTCTGTGGCCGCTTTGGGAAATACTAAGAATATATTGCTCTTTCACAGTTGCGAATAAACTGGAATCATTCCTGCAAATTATGTGTGTCAAAAATCGGGTTCGACGGTTATGGCCGCGGCCTTTCCCTCCCTTTACTCTGCCCGAGTATTACCTGCGCGAGTTGGACCTTTCCAGAAAAAACTAATGTCAGACAAATCTGATCATGACATCAAACCAATTTGTGCAATACAAAGCTCTTCACATTTTCATATTACGTCATTGTACAGTAACCAGTTTTCTGCGTGTCTCGCTTATTGGTTATAGTACTCTACACAGCGACCTTGTATATGCAGTTATGCACAGACCGTGCTCGCAGAAATTTTGTTGTTGCAAGAAATTTAGCGGTCGCTTTGGTTCGCTAGTGTTGTTGCTGAAATTAATTGGTTTGTTGTGCAAAATATCTTCGTTGTTATAAGCACAATAACATTATTTTAAATATTAATAATTATTATTGATAATGAAAATAAATTGATTTGTTAGCGCGGGAAGGATAATGATTGAGTATTTAAAAGTCGTCAAACACCTCAGCCCTCGCCAAATTTTCCTTTGTTTGTTTTCAGGGACTCGGCCGACGAGAGTTCTGAAACTCTCTGCCGGTTGACCTCATTCAATAGCTCATACATTTTACGGACGCTAAAGGAATCGAGGTGTTGTCGACACCATTACAATTGATAAACGTCTGTGTATTTTACATAATAATAATGCTGCTTTTCAAGTCTCTTTTGTGGTATGCACTGTTCGGCCGGGGTAGCGTGAGGAAAAACGGGTCATTAAAATATTGAGATCATCCGTTGTGAAAAGCAGGAATTTGGAAATCCATATACTCCGCAATGACTTCACCGCTTCCAATGCAATCGCGCACGGTCGCACTCGCACTCGCAAGTTGTGCTATTTATTCAGGTGGATACATTCTTAAACTATACTTCCACTTCCACTTGAACAGTATGTTAGGCAAACTACTTACTTTCTGCACTTTGAATCTGTTTGAGTCAAGATTGAACCAATTTAACGAGTGCAATTGTCATAAAAATGTATTTGAAATCGCTACTTCTGCTTCTACTAGAGTAGAAACGCTGACTACTTTGACTTGCCCTGCTTAAAAGTGCTCAGTGCTCACATAATGCTCATCCGTATGAAGAAAACCAACGGCAGCGAATTCGACAATCGTTTCTATAACATACTTACTCGCATTAGGTACATTCCCAAAATAGGGTGTATTGCAGGTAGAATCTTCTCGTACGCATCGGATATCCTTTGTGCATACTCGCAAGCATCTGACGGCCTTCTTAGATACGAACATACTTCCACAAGGTGGTCTGAAACGAATATTTTAAGTCATTGTGGTCCCTCAGAGGACATTCAGCTATAGCCTCAATTACTTAAGACCGCGATTTTCAAAACGTGCGTATCCGCGAGAACACTGTCCTGCTGTTTTAATGTTCCGACAGCTTGGTTGTACAGTCGTTCGAAGTTTTGAATCTAAACAGAAAGCAACCTCAACTATGATAAAAGATTCTTATTGATCTAGTTTGAACATTATACAGTGGACGGTCGAGTACCCTATCTCTATTTTGTTGCAAGGCTACAAGCATGGTATACGTACAGACTTCATTTTCTCCATCCTTACGAGTGCGTCTCGAGTCATTTTCACGATGTAATCTTCGCTTTCCGGCTTCTCTTTCAGGATTTTGTCATTCAACAGAGCTGCTTTTAAATCTTCCTGCTCACTGCCTAAAACATTCAACGTAGGTTAGCGTAAAGAATATATTTTAAAAGATGGTAGCTGTACCATGTACGGCGTGTAACAATATCTTGTTTACTACAAGCTAACTATGTCGTTAGTGGAGAACTGCAATCAAATATGGTCATTCCTTGTGATACGCATCTCACGCATCCCATTGGTGTTACTACCTTATTCGCAAATTTAGAGACAAACCACTAATCATAGAAGATCCATGTTAAAAGTCATCGGCCAAAACCATTCCCCAGCATTACTATGAAATCAGACTCTATATTATTTCGAGACCAACCTACATAGGTTTTGCGTGAGAGTTAAGTAAACATATCTTATTCATGCTATACTTGCCGTTTTCGCATTCATTGCACTTGCAGGTAAAGTAGTATTGCTTCGTAAGGCTCTCCTGTCTCCCTGGATGCGTGTCAATGGGGTTGATGTAACTAAGACAAAGCTCCTCCGATTCCTCGATTGCTCTTATTGCTCTCACCTATTGGAAAACGTGTAACACTACTCGTTGATATCAAACGTAACGGCCAATTTCCCCTGCATAGATCCATATTATTCAACGTCGTCATTTGACTGATAACGTGCTTAACAATCTATGGAAACGGTGTGCCTGGGATGCCATTGCATGGATAGGTATTTGTGTTATTAAAGTAGCGCGATATATCAACTCGAAGACACTATCAGTATCCGAACACTATTAGACGACAATGATAGCCATTAATTGGGCATTTGTGTGGGACCAATAGACTATGCCATCGAAAGTTGTGGCAACCAATTGCTGCTCTAATTCGATATAGGATAAGACTAAATGACAGCAAATTCAAAAGAATAGCCTACTTCTGTACATTGCGGCCCACCTCAACTTTGGTGCCGTTATTCACAGCGACACAGTTCGGATTGCAATCATGGTTCATCAATGCCACTTCGAGAAATATTCCGACACCGACCACGGCAACCGCCCTTGGATCATTCAAACTGAAAAAAAAACGGAGTATAATAGGTAACTGAAAGTAATTAAAACCGGTCAAAATGAACTGGTTCCACGGATTCGCCATATGCACAATGTATCTAATACATACAAGCTATAAATGAAACCGTCATACTCTCAACGCCACTTTCGTGGTATTAGGCTAGAACTGATTGAGCTGAAATGTACTTCGTGGCTTCATATCGAAAGCATATATGAGGGAAGATAAGAATAGATGAGGACGGATATGACACGCCAAAACAATGTAATAGAAATGATGCTACGTTCACAAACGAATATTGTATTATATATAGTTATCCTAATTCATCATAATGAATTAGAAATCAAAGGACCTGATTGCATTGCAGTCAACAGCACCAAACCATTGATATATAGTTTCGTCATCGCTCGGCATGTCGTCGTAGGTGACGTAATCACCGAAGCTATAAACCTTCTCGTCTAGTTGCGATTTCTCTTCTTCTGTCCTCTTGCTGATATGCGATTCCAACTCCTGAATCGACGATTTTAATCTCAGTGTTCAACAGAGGTTGAAGACCAGCAAAAAGTGGGCATATCGTCCACAAAACATGTTCGGTTAATATGTCTGAGAAAGCTGATTCCCGCAATGCCCAGGATTGCCCAAGCAAAAGTTCGTATATTCAGGTAGATTGAATGTAAATCGAACTCTTACCAGTGGTTCCCTACTAGACTGACATTGACAATTGAAAATATAGGGTAAATATAGCTCCTTTCACGAAATATCTACATACTATAGCTGTTGAACCGACTATTTTGAGGGTTCCAACGATCCCATATCGTATTATACGTCGGCTATATCGGGTGGTAATTGTCCGTATGCCAGTGTTGGGATGACTCGAGTCATGACTTGACTCGAGTCAGACTCGAGTCACCTTTTTTGTATGACTTGACTTGACTCGAGTCACTTTGCTAAAATGACTTGACTTGACTTGAATCGGCCTATCAGAAATGTGGATTGACTCGTGACTCGGAGCAAAATCCACGAGTCAATTTCAAGTCATCAAGTAATCGTTGTCGATCAACATAACTGTATCTTGCATATGTTCGAATTGTTCGCGAAACGCTGGTATAACCCGTCTGAGCGACCAATCATTTAATGATCGTGCGTTTGACTGAGCCTCCATTGTTTCTCACAAATTAATTGACCGCAAACGAAGTGATCGAAGCTTACAGCTCACGTTGTCGTAAACTAGTATTGTAAAGTACTTTCTGTTCTCTGTTTTTACCTTAACCAAACCTCTTGTTTTCTTGAAACTGAATTGGAATATATTTTATATAGTCCTCAACCATTGGCGCAGGCTCGAATTGTATCGTATCGATTTGTAAGTGCGTAATGTATTGCATCTTATCAATTCGTATCTATTCTCCATCTTGGCTGGTAACTATAAACTGAGGTTTAGCAGTTCTACGTATATGTGAGTGACAGTGTTGGGATGACTCGAGTCATGACTCGACTCGAGTCAGACTCGAGTCACCTTTTTCGCATGACTTGACTTGACTCGAGTCACTTTGCTAAAATGACTTGACTTGACTTGACTCGGCGTATCAGAAATGTGGATTGACTCGTGACTCGGAGCAAAATTCGCGAGTCAATTTCAAGTCATCAAGTAATCGGTGTCTTGTGTAACCCGCGAGAGCGACCAATCGTTCAATGACCGTGCGTTTCACCAAGCCTTGACTGTTCTCTCACAAATAAATTGACCGCAAACGAAGTGATCGAAGCTTATAAGCTGACGTTGTCGTAACTCTAGTGGTAAAGTAATAGAATACCAAAATGTCTATTTCTGTTCTCTGTTCTTACCTTAACCAAACCGCTTGTTTTATTAAAATTGAAGTCGAATATAGTTTATATAGTCCTCAACCATTGGCGCAGGTTCGAATGGTATCATATCTATTTGTAAATGGGTAACGTATTACATCTTATCAATTCGTTTCTCTATTCTCTATTTTGACTGGTTACTATAAACTGAGGCTATGCAATTACCTAGTGTAACAGTTCTACGTATATGTGAGCGATAAAGCGCCTTCTTGCGTATATATTTAACTCTTTATTCGTTCATCATCAATGACCACTCAAACTGTATTTCAGACACCTAGCAAATTGCAATGACGTAATCATGCCTCATTCAAGGCTACATCGAAAAGGCAACCTGACTTGAAATGTGACTTGACTCGTGACTTGACTTGACTCGACTTGACCCGAGTCACCTCCAAAAATCGAGTGACTTGACTTGACTCGAGTCACCTGTGAAAATCGATTGACTTGACTTGACTCGAGTCAAAATGTGCAATGACTTGAAATGACTCGTGACTCGAAGGTAGTGACTTGATCCCAACACTGGTGAGTAATAGAGCGCTTTCTTACGTGTATATTTACCTCTATATTCGTTCATCGGTTCAAAATCAATGACCACTCAATCTGTATTTTAGACAGCTAGCAAAATGCAATGACGTTATCATGCCTCATACTTCGAAAAGGCAACTTGACTTGAATTGTGACTTGACTCGTGACTTGACTTGACTCGACTTGACTCGAGTCACCTCCAAAAATCGAGTGACTTAACTTGACTCGAGTCACCTTTGAAAATCGATTGACTTGACTTGACTCGAGTCAAAATGTGCAATGACTCGAAATGACTCGTGACTCGAAGGTAGTGACTTGATCCGAACACTGCCGTATGCCCAATGCATTGCTTATACAACATGTTTATTGGAAATTATTTATACAATTATGGCATAATTTTACAACGTTAAAAAACACATTTAAAAAAAAAGGCCCTTGTTTAATACACTGCTTAAAACATGTTTTAAAAAAAGTGTTTTAAACAACCATTTGTTTTAAATGCAACCCTATCTATATTAGGGTTGCCATACGCCCGGAATTTCCCGGACATGTCCGCAATTTCACTGTAAAAACTGCGTCCGGGAGGAATTTCTAAAATATGCCTAAATGTCCGGAATTTGAAGGCTTGAAGTAGGCTCAAAAGTTTTTCGTAAATCGACATAAACAATATTATTTTGAAGCAGATTTATGCTATTCGAATTTTTTCTTCACGCTGCGCGCGAGTGAATGCAACGTATATTGATGTTATTATGGGGACCGGGCACCGCCCTTGCAAAAAATGCAATCAAAAATAAATATAAATCTCCATCATTTACTGTAATAAGTCTAATTGTAATCGCAATTATAAGCTAACGGTATATTCCGAGAGTTATAGTTAAGACCGATTGGGTGCCTCAGCCACAGACAGTGGTTCCAAATCTTGGGGTCGTTTGCCTTTATCTGGGTATCGTGAAGATTTTGGACGTAATCAGCTTTTAAAATAGGCCGTGAGTAAGCATATGGACAAGCTGAATTTTTTTAGTAACCAGCTTATCGAATTGTGAGCTGGGCCACTACGGAGCATTTTCAAGTTGGAAATGAGGGGGCGACCATAAAAGGTTGGAAATCACCGGATGTGCAATCTGCTGGTGCATTTTATAGTAGCCTAATATACGGAAGACTAAATATTATTGACAGAATTCATTCTTAAAATTTGACAACCAGATGCATAGTAAGTGCCCAAGAAGCTACATCGATTACCCTATGGTGGGCTCAAGATCAGTGATTTTTTTGGGCGGAAGGGGGCTGCAAAAAGTTGTTTCGGACACAACACCAGATAGCCGCACCCGCACCGACCTAACAGTATGCCTATAGCAGGCCTGTCAAACACAATCCCAACAGGCCCGACACGGCCCCGACAGACGATTTCATCCAGCCCTGAAGAAATCTATTGCAGACCCCACTAAGTAGCAATGACCAGAGCTCACATTCTAGATGGCCCAATTCAAGACTTATGTTCCACTCCATTCCTGCTCCATTTGCTGGTGTGACATCATATTGACTGACAATGTGTTCATATCTCATTATAAAACCCGCTAGTAGGCGCCAAAGAGTGTGCGGAAATTGGACCACAAAAATATGGTAGCCCAAGACTATGGTCGATAGGTAAAGCTTTCTCAGTGTGACGTCATAATGACGGTCAATTTCTCCTGACTCATTTTAAAATCCGCTGGTGGGCGCTAAATAGTGTCCGGAATTGGCTTCACAAAAATATGGTAACCCTAATCTATATTGTACCTCAACTGAAATCGGCAGATCTTCGGCAGTGTTATTCTTTTGATTGCGATTTTTCTTCCAGAACAGTCTAGCTGCCAGGCGAGTCTGGTCGGTAGCTACATTGGGGAACACCCTCTTGATCGCAGCGCACTCTGGTTTGTGCGCCTCCCAGGCCGACTTCTGGCAGTCCCTGTTGCAATATCGAGCGAATTTGCAATGGCCGCATTTCAGAAGAGGAGTAGACTTGCGGTTGGGCATCGGCTAAATTGAAACGAGATCCGTGGTTGAGATCATTGGTGGTTTTGATTGATAAACAATGAATTTTCCAGGCGTTTTAGCAACTAACCGACTAGGGTGCACCCTATACTGATAATATCTGAGTGAAGACACGTATAGGCGAAGTAATAAAATCAGGTTTCGGATTCAGTCTGTTTTCGACCTTGGCAAAGTAAAAGCAGGTTTCGGATTCAGTCTGTTTTCAACTTTGGCAAAGTCGATATAAAATTTGTACTAGTCTCCATATTTAAACTCGAGCTCGTTGGTAGCATCCATGGCGTTTGTCGACTACTGTGGTCATTTATACACCACGCCGATATTCTTCATTTTTTATTCCGTACCTGCCAACTTGTGGCACGGCCCACTTCTATACAGGCTTCCATTAAGACACCGCCTAGGCCAGTGGTTCTCAAACTTTTATAGACACGCCCCCCTCTAGGATAGTGAAAAATTAGCGCCTCTCTTTATCGTCATATCACAAACTGCAACCAGAATGCTACCAATCCTAACGGATAGTTTGATGGCATGGAAGGTTATGAATGTTGATGAGATAATTCTCAAATATGAAATTCGGACAATACACAGAGCAATACCTTTACGTACCAAACTATCGCCTTACTACCGTAAGCACCGAATTTTGCAAGTTGACGACCTATATCGCTTCGAAGTATCAAAAGTCATTCACAAATATTTTTCCAATAGCTTCATTGATCATTTGCTACCATCGTTTAATTTTTCTTCTATTTTTTTTTTTTAACTAGTGTAACATTTTTTACAGCCCGACTGTTTAGAGCAGTGGTTCTCAACCTTTTTGGCTTCGCGGACCCCTTTTGACTGTCACGGACCCTCGCGGACCCCCCTCAAGTTTTAGTTCAATTTTAGCTCTATTATGGTGCAACCTTCATCTGCCTTGTACAAATATGAACTGTAGGCTTGTGATAAACAGCAAAATTATGATTTTTCTTGAAAATTACATCATACCATTTATGTAGAAATTAGTAGACCTTTATTATTCCAAAGCTAATTTTGCTGCTGTATTTCTTAAAGTACGTGGTCGTGTCTTGAAAATCTGCGTCTTCGTTTTGATATGAACGAGGAGTGCCGAAAACCATTTCCGCAAAGATAGATGGATGCTAATCCAAGATTAACGCATAACGCTTCCGACAATACTTTTGGTGTGATCGCAACATTTAGGGCACCAAAACGAAGAAACATATATTTTATGAACATATCACGTCCAGCATCTAGCGCAGGGACAGGCCACATACGGACCGCGGGCCGGATTCGGCCCGCGACGGCATTTTTATCGGCGCGCGGAGAGTTTCTACCGTCAAAGTGAAACCCTAATCTAAAAGTATAAACAAATTTTATGCGCCAAAGAATGGATCCAAGTTTTCCAACCTGACAAAGACTGTCATGAAACGACTTGTTCTGTTCGGGTTTACATATATATTTAGGAGAAAACATTTTCGACCATGAACAATTGAACATTAACAAGACAAGGCTGCATGCCAATATTACTGGTGATATGAATTTCAGGGTCGGAGCGTAATGCTTGCTAGCAAAGAAACACTCCTTGTTCATAAAAAATCAACCTTGTCGATAGGGCATCCGCATCCGCAATAAGAATGCGTCAAATCTGATAGCTGAGCTTTTAGAGCAGGTATATCAATAATATCATTGTCCGATTTATGACGAGTGCCAGCCGAAGATTTTCGGGTTCATTTCAAAGATGAATATACTATTCAATTGTATATTGAAGTTCTGTACCTCCAAGAAGCTGTTCAATTATGTATATCACGGGATAAAATGGATTTCGTGGAGAGGTTTCAATCCCTGCATTGGGACAAATTAAGGAGATACTTCGGAAATTTTTATTTCAAACGACTGTTTACTAATTTGATGAGATTGACAACTTCAAATAGAGAAGGTTTCGCAGACATGACGAAGTCACCCTGATTGACGTTACTATCTCCATATTTTTATTTTTTCCTCAAACCCCAACAAAACGTCTCTAAACAGCAATATGTTCGTATCAGACGGTTATTGGAAAATTGGCAATGAAAATGAATCTCTACACTACGATAGTTCATGTCAGACGATTATTATGATGATAGGAGTAATGAGGTTTTCGCAGTTGTGGTGCGAAACTGCCACATGCTTTCTCAAAGTATTAAATAAAATAAGAATTAGGTTTTCAACTATTTAAAAAATTTAGAGGTCTCGCGGACCCCCTGAAATTGCTTCGCGGACCCCTAGGGGTCCGCGGACCCCCGGTTGAGAACCGCTGGTTTAGAGTCAAGTGTACCTGTTTGATGCTGGTGTGATCAGACTAGATGACCTTCACGGTCTTATCGATCATTCCTATCTTATACCGAATACTGTGCATGCATATTTTCTGGACCACCACCACCACTGCCGTGTGTTATTTTATGTATTTTGGTTTGATGAAAATAAAGACTCTCTCTCTCTCAATACCTATGAACTGGTGGTAAATCGCGTGAAACGCGAAAAAAAATTTTAGTTGACCGCAGCTTCGCGCCCCTCAGTTTGAGAACCACTGGCATATGTGGATCAGATGGCGAGGAGGAGCCAAGATAAACCGCCAACAAATCGAGTTCTCTTCAAGCTGCAATATCAACCTTAGGGTTGGGGCTCAAACGTATCGGGTAGGGCCGGGCTCTCGTGCAATGAACACGGCCGGATTTCACATCTGAATAATCATCATCGTTATATGGCGAGTGCTGTCTGTCATTCTTCATTACATCGCTTAATTATAACGAATAACGCTTCTCGTAGTTGAACGAATACATAAATCTATGATAGCCTACCTATACATTCAACATGAATATTGCGAGCCCCCGGTACTAATAATGTTGAAAAACAGCTCGATTAATGATATGCATCAGCAACCTTTGAGTTCCAGTGACTTGATTTGGAAATCGTCATGTATTATTTGGCGAGTATATACTTTCAAATCTTTGTCCGGTGTACTCTACCTACAGTACATATACCTCTCGCCTAGCAACAGCGTTCAAATTGCTTTTAATTAAGCATAAACATTTATCCCGACATCAAACATCAATAATTGCGATACTGTTCCAATCGAAGCTGCGTGGTGATTATATCACCCACGAGGTTGTCGTATCTGTTGATTACCAGCCATACATCATGGCAGTGGTGCTATCAATCATATTACTACTATACTCAGGACCGTAACAGCACTTCGTCAGCTCCCCAAAAAACACTGGCCTTGGGCCCCCATAGGGTGATAGACCAATATTTTGGATGGCTTCTCCTCCAGACCCCCCTTTGTGTCTTACGTTATCACTATGATCAAGTTCTTGTTATCGGTGGTTAGTGTTCTATTGTTGTTTAAATCGCGCGTAGCGCTAAAAACAAGCAGGTGGTTGAATTCGATCAACGAAATTGTAATTGCACAATGCACATATTACTGTCGAATTTTTAACTAGCCTACTAGCCCCCTTGCTCAGATTCACCGTTGGTACTGACGGCCTTGGAATCTTTGAAAATCTAAGGCCCGTAATTAATACATTAATACTTATACATCTGCGGGCGGGCCCGCTGTTATCCATTACTGTGTGTTGTTATTTTGTGACCCCTAGTCTGCTATATAGTCAAAAGATTTTTCTCTATACGGGTGGCATTTGTAAGGTGGGGCTCAGATTGCCAGGACAAGGTTATTATGCACCATCCATTTAGGCGCCTATGAACGAGGAAAAAATCGACATCTATATTGGTTTCGGCCAACATGAGGCGGTTCTATTAGGCCAAGGTTTCCTCGCCACCGAGATTTTTGGCAGCGCACTTCGCAAATACGCATGTTAGCCGAAACATTATTGTCAACGTCTTGGTGTGTCGTGACGCGATAATGGACGACGCCCAAATGCTTTTTGGGGGGGAGGGGTACCCATATTACTATATAGACAGCTAGCAACAGTAAAAACTAGAAGTACGATCGCTCCATCAAATACGCCGGACGTGCAGTGTGGAACAGTATCTCGCCGGCTATCCGACAGTCATCGAGCATGTCCACATTCAAGCCGAAATACAAACAATTTCTACTGAAACAATACTAGTCAGCCCTCTAGTTTACCGGACCACGACCTGACATATCGATCTCGCCTTCCGACACAGGCCACCTCTTTTTGTCGCCTGCTGTCCTTTTATACTATTTCTTTTACTTTTCACTATGTGTGCATGCCTTCTTTTTTACATCGCCTAGGCCAGGTGGGTGTCTGATTTCGAAGACTACTCCAAGTCGTTTTGACACCTTCCTATTTTCCATTGTATATATTCCAAACGGCAAATACCGAACATTCTGGTAACTTCGGGTTGCCACACTATGATGACTAATTCACAACTGCGATTGAAGTGGATTTGAAAAATCAGAAATAATTTTGATGAACAGTTGATGACAAGGTGTGCGCTACTCAGGGATGTAGCTATCAAAAAAAAATCTTAGAGCAACTTAACCGCAATGATAAGATTGGCCATCCTATACCCAGATGCGGTTGAAGTAGTCACCGTTGGTAACCGAGTAATTTCTACTCCAGTACCAGTAGAACTAATGACTCCCAAGACATGTCAAAAGTATATCAAGTGGATGTAGACATGAATGCCTGAAAAGTAGTCAAGAAGTTCGTTACATGAAGTAGATTTGGTCGCACGGGTCGCATATGTTTAGAAATTTATGCCAGGTGACAACTTTTAACATTGCACAGTGCATCTTCTTGATGAACGCCAAAGGGCAGTGACACTACAAGTACAATTTTCAAAAATTAATTTAGTTACCGTGGTACTGGGGCTATTTTGCCCAGTTGGTATGACAACCTCGTGCAGGTCATGCGGTAAAACTACTTTCTAGTTTACAAAATTCAATGTCTGTAAAGAAGGCAGTGCATAAAAAGTTTCAAGTAGAAGTGGGCACATAATCACTTGAGTACTCTGGTACAGTAGTAGAGTAACTTCGTTGCTGACCACCTCTGTATAACGGTGCAACCAACTCAGAAACATCCCCTAAAGATACTGATTCTTATCAACATTGTTTCTTTACCATTGACTTTGTAATGTTCTTAACTAATTATGTTCTCTGCTTCATTGAATTTACAAATAAACATGGGAAGAAGGGGAATTTATTAATTTCTGTTTTCGATTTTGTACCCAGATTATAGGAAATAGTTGAAGAAAGATTCATGTCAACCTTCTCAGGTTCAATAACTGCTGAGACTTTATGCCCATGTATTTTATTCTACCTCCATAGCCATTTGTCCAGCAGACATATTCACTGCATCTAAGGAAGTGCTCTTATCCAGGGCCGTAACAGCACTTCGTCAGCCCCCCCCAAAACGTTGGCCCTGGCCCCCCATGGGGTGATAAACCCAACTTCTTGGGGGCTTCGGCCCCCAGACCCCCCTTTGGCTATCCGCTTTTTCACGCTATTTGACATCTCCATTTTGTGTCCGTTTAGTGCAGGGGTTCTCAAAGGGTGGGCCATGGCCCACTGGTGGGCCACAGAAGCATTTGAGGTGGGCCACAGAGCTATTTGGAATATTGTAGAACTAGTGAAAATTTGGGTATATTTGTTATGTTATTCGCTCAAAAATATATTCATATTATCAAATTATACGTAGGCTACCTCATGTTTTTCATCCGGCTCTGATGGAACATAATGGCACGTATGGAGTCACAATCTACAAGTCGAAAATGGGAGGGGGGTCGGAGGCTTTTATCCCCCGGCTACGACAACCTACGGCTAATGGCAACGAAAATAATTTCAATTATATATTAACTTGAAGTTAGTGCTGAAGTGACCAATTTTTCCAGCAGGGTCGTATCCCGTTGAAAGGGGTGTGCATTAAGCCCGGACACACGTATATTTGAGTTAGATTTACGGTACCTTGGCAGGTCGTATTATTGTGATATAAAAATAGCCATAAAGGCAATTTATTATCAATTTTACTTCCTGTCGAAGTATACGGCACCACCGCAATGAATCGTAATGTATTGAGGATTTAGAGCAGTACGTGCATTATTGTTTGTAGTCTGTTTAAAATTTCTGGCCTTGAAATCATTGTACATAATGTAAGAGTCACATGAATTGATTATTGGATTGAATGTTCTGACATCGCAACTTCAGTGGATACAGGACATACTATATGTTCATTGTACAGATTGAACATTGAAATATTATTTCTCCACATCTGTGCAGTATCCCTTTCACCAAAGAATTGTTTGAAGCTGGCCCAGCCCCAATCCGTACCATAGTGGAAGTAAAGCCATAATCACACAGTACATGCGGGGATTAGATTATTGGGTTTCGCGGCTTGAGTGGAACAGCGGCCATATTAATGTACACAAGGGTTATACAATCTACCATGACCGTAACTGCCGCACCTAAAACCCTAAATTGGGGGGAGCACAAAGGGGCCCAAATTTCTTTGGTCGATTGTTTGTTGGAGGAGATTTATTGAACTAGAAAATTTTAGTCGCGTTTGGCCCGATTCCATTACTTTGAAGGTCTACATTTGTAATGATCAGTAAGAGAAAAACGCGCAGATTTTAGAGGAATAGGCATATCGCCCCAGCAATGACCACTCCTTGAGGGGGGACTATGACTCAAGGATGAGAAGTGGGCCACAGAACATTTTCAAACCGGAAAATGGGCCACGGGCAAAAAACGGCTGAGAACCCCTGGTTTAGTGAGACAGCTTTTCCCGCCAAGACGCGCGAGGCGCGAAAAATTTCAGTAAATCATGATTGAATCGGGCGATATGATCGGGAATTACATATATATTGCTATCAATTTTGATCCACTCTCTGCTCACGTAATCAGATTTACCGGTAGAGCTGAGCGAGGTCTGTTTTAAAACGTAGGACCGCCCAATAATAATTAGACATCTTCGGGCGTAAACCCGTTGGCAGGAACGAAACAGCACTTCGTCAGCCCCGCCCCCCCCCCCACAAAAACTTGGGTTTTGGGTTCTCATGTGGTGATAAACCGACCCCTCATCACAGTGTTCGCTTTTGCCATGAAATTAGCTGCACTGTTTAGTGAGCCAGCTCGAAGCGCAAAAATTTTCGATAATTCATGATACAATCGGCCAATAAGATCGGGAATTGCATATATATTGCTATCAATATCTTGTCCTCTTTGCTCACGTTATCAAATTTACCGGAAACTGTAGGGCCCGTAAATAATAATTAAACATCTTCGGGCGGGCGGACCCGTTGGTATGACTTCGTTACATGATTTTATTTCGTGACCTCCTGTCTGCTATATCAAAAATATAGAATCGCTCAAACGTACTGACTGAACTAAAAGACGCACACGATTTCAAATTGGTATTTCTTCACTGGCATATATTTTTTTCCTGCTGGATGGTATTTGTCTTCTGAGGTTCAGATTGCCAAGACAGGAACATACGGCGCCAGTCATTTAGGCGCCTATGGACAATTAAACCTATTATTTTGTATATATAACGAAGTTTTCGGTCTGCGTAAGGGCAGTCCGTTTCGGCCAAGCTTTTCGCGCTGCCGATCGTTCTGGCACACTTCTTGGAGTCGTATGTAATAAGTGCTAAATCGTTATATATCTTGGTGCGTAGTGCGTAGAGAAATGGCAAAACGGCTCGCTTATGATATATATATATCACCAGCTGTTGATTTTTAGTGCTTCGTTGTGGAAACCGCAATGTTTTATTTGACGAGTACAAAATTTCAAATCTTTGTCCGGTGTACGGGTACGTACGTATACTGGATAGGCCTACTGCCCGCCAAGCCGCAACGGTCAAACTGCGTTTAACTAAGCATAAGCATAACCAAACATCAACACATAAGTTACTATTTTAAACTATGGGCAGAGCGGAGATAAATTATACTGCTGCGAGGTAGTGGCGTGTGGAACGCGTTGATAACCTGATATACAGCACGGCGGGTGTTCTTACAATCAGACTAATGGACGACGTAGGTACATCGAATATCTATTTACTGTGGATACTTCTTACACAATGACGCGCAAAGCTGGTTGCCAGTAAACTCGCCCCAAAGTAAATTCGGCCCGTCGAATTCGGCCCTCGGTCACTTTGGCCGTCGGTGAATTCGGCCCTCGGTGAATTCGGCCCTCGGTAAATTCGGCCAGGGCCAGAGTAACAACAACAGTTACAATACCATTATCTAACCGGAACCCTAACCCTAATCCTAACCTAACCCTAATCCTAACCTAACCCTAATCCTAACCTAACCCTAATCCTAACCTAACCCTAATCCTAACCTAACCCTAATCCTAACCTAACCCTAATCCTAACCTAACCCTAATCCTAACCTAACCTAACCTAACCCTAATCCTAACGTAACCCTAACCTAACCCTAACCCTAATCCTAACCTAACCTAACCTAACCCTAATCCTAACGTAACCCTAACCTAACCCTAACCCTAATCCTAACCTAACCCTAATCCTAACCTAACCCTAATCCTAACCTAACCCTAACCCTAATCCTAACCTAACCCTAATCCTAATCCTAATCCTAACCTAACCTAACCCTAATCCTAACCTAACCTAACCTTAATCTTAACCCTAACCTAACCCTAATCCTAACCCTAACGCTAATCTTGCCCCTAAACCTAACCCCTAACCTCCAAATCACTTGATAATATTATAATTATGTAATATAATACACATTATTAGTTCGTAATACAATTTCACACAATGTTCTCTGAGGGCCGAATATACCGATTGAATTCGGCTGTCAGTAAATTCGGCCCCGTAAACATCGGCATATATATATACATATATATATTTATACGCATACCCTGTTCTCCAAATCACTTGATAATAATATAATTATGAAATTAATTCACATTAATAGTTGGTAATACATTTTTATAAAAAATTCTCCGAGGGCAGAATTGACCGGGTAACCAGTGAATTGACCGGTGAATTCGGCCGTCGGTAAATTCGGTCCCCGTGAATATCCGCGCTATCTCCCGTGATTACGCGATCTACGCATATCGCATACCCTGACATCCAAATCACTTAATAATAGTATAATTATGTAATTAATTCATGTTAACGGTTGGTAATACATTATAATACAATATTCTCGGTGGGCCGAATTTACTGATGTAATGGCCGAATTTGCCTGGGCCGAATTTACTTTGGGGCGAGTTTACTGGCAACCGCAAAGCTATAGGCTGCTTCTGACGTAATAATGAGCAGTGGCGTTTAAAAATCAGGCGTTTGTGCTGTCACGAACCTGGTATAACATCTTCTCCTTGTTCACGAATGTTCAGTTTATGTCATAGTCCTTGTACAGATAAAAAGTAATCGTTCTTTCACAAAGAAATCGATTAGATATGGGAAGTAGTCGATTACGATTACTTCGGAATTTTTTCGAATGTAATCGATTGCGATTACTTGAAAATGCTGTAATCGTCGTAATCGATTACGATTACTAATCGCGATTACCCCACGTCTGACACTCACCACGTTTGGCTGCTTTAGGCAGTGATGGCACACTTTGTCCGCGTGTTCGTTGAAAACAACGTGTTCATAAGGTCTCGCGGAGATTATCACTTGACCGGTACTGAAGCTCTTGGTTGCGCAGAGGCCACGTCCTTTACCCGCAACTTCTATTACCTCGACACCTTCCATTGATTGATTAAACGAAAACGTACTTGGATTCTATTCTGCGATATAACTCCGGGTCGGCTCTGTAGAGATGGCAAGGTAGATTATGGCATAAGCACTGTCTCTTCTTATTTTCATTCTATCTGTAGCATGCCTAAGCTATCTATACAGTGCACAGTTACTGTATTCGGGAATTATCACCTACTTCATTCACAAGCACTGCTGCGATAACTGTACTCGAGGTATGGTACGTCTGGTAGGCATTCTCGACAGAAATCCTATGGCGACAATTTATATCACGACTGTGTAACGAATCCCAGGAGGCGTGAATACTATGGAGTGATAACTTATCATCAGCTGCGTTGAGCAGCTCTGGAATATTCTCAACTCATGATGCCAGTGAAGCTGAATGAGCTTTAAAGCATCCGATAACTGAAGACTGAAGAGCTATTTTACATATCCACTTCTATGAAGTCTAACCTCAGTCGATGTGCTATATAATGAAGTAACAATATTTGTAAATGTCATGATATTCTTGTTGAAATAAACTGCAAAACTTAGGATTCAATTTAGGCTGTCTCAGATCTTATACCTCTATCCCTATGGGTGCAACAGGTTCGTATACTGGTATATGTTTCCAGTCTACTGTACATCAACCAGTTATGACATAGTGCAGGCGCCCAGACGAGAATGTGATTTCAATATAAGTATACGCATAGGCACTTAAAAGCGATCAAGTCTGCATCACAAAACATATTAGAATGTCACTATAGTCAACAGTTTGAAGCTTATATCCGACATCTTCATCGCTCGGTAGCTACACACAGGTATACAAGGTCTTCTACCAAGTTCCGAAAAACCTGACTTCAAATCACGAGTAAAAATGATATCGGTACTAGGATACCGCGAACAAGCAGTAAAATCATTACATTATTAATAATTTCAATCCTAGACGCATGTTAATACAATACAGACGAAATACAATTTGAACAAACTATTATACTTATTTGTATTGCGGTGTTTGATAAAGATCGTTGGCTTGGAAAAACACATAGTTTTATGCTTATATCGCTGTATACTATACAGAGGTTCTTAAAGTATGGGTCGCGACCCAAATTTGCTTCGCGCGATTTTCTGCGGATAGTTTGTGCATACCCGAGGTCACTGTGTTGGGTAGGCCTACTATAACCAATCAGCGAGACACGCTGAGAAGTCGTTACTACAATATGACTTGGTCGCAAAAATGTGCCGAGCTTTGTATTGCACATATTGGTTTTGTTTGTTTTTGGGGTATTCGTGGTGTTTGTCGACTACTATGGTCATTTACACCAGGCCGATATTCTTCTTATTTTCCGTAAGTGCTGACTTATAGCACGGCCCACCTCTAGGCTTTTGAAAGACACCGCTGGTTAAATTCATGATAAGATTTGTCTCACATTGGTTTCTCTGGAAAAGACCGTCGGAGATCGTTAGGATACATTAGTATAGGGGTGGACAACGAGCGGGTGCTGGACTATGAGGCACATTTATCTCAAGGCCAACCCCTTCCGCACCGGGACACGTGAATAAATGAAGTTTGAGATAACGAATGGCTGGGCAAGGTGCAGTGCAGAAACGATATGCGGCGATAAAACCTTGGCTAAAATGACAGTCACTGGTTGGCCAAAACTTTCGATATTGATATGCTCGGTCTTCGACATGGTCGACAGTCGGCACCGAATAGTCCCGTCCGTGCAATCTGAGTAGACCGAAGTATAAATGAAGTAACAATACGACGCGCTGAGGAAAAGAATGTACCCAAATTTGAAATCGCGTGCGTCGGACATTTTTACAGAGCTGAGTTGCGTACAATTATTGTCTGCGCGTCATACATGTGCTTGTCCGTAAAATCTTAGAATGCTAATATCAAAAATGCATTCGTTTTGATGTGCGAGACTTGGTGGGCGAGATGCCACTGAACTCAGATGTGGGTCGCGGTCTAAAAAGGTTTCAGAACTACTGCTGTATGGAATCAACGGCGACGATTTAAAACGGTCGTCATATTCTTATACACGCCACGTAGACCAATGCGTCGATATCTTTACAACCTTCTAACACGCTATAGCACAGCCCCTCAAATTTTCATCCCGTGATGGTGGCTTGCTGAGTTCTAAAGTTAGTAAATTATGTCAAAATAAAATCGCAGTCATTGTGTAGGCCTACTACACTATACAACGCAGAGGCGGTCAGTGACGAAGTACGCTGTACCTTTTCGGAGTAATCAATGATAGGGGTCGCTGACTTGCGCTACGTATCAGGGCGCAACTGGTTAAGTTTTTTGACTACTTCAACTTCTACCTAACAGTTTATTAGGAAAAACTACTTCATTTTTACAATTTCGATTTTGTAACGAATATGGTGGATTTTGGATAGGTTTGCATCACTTTTTTGGTGCAGTGTTCACGAAAACTGGACGAAATAACCCTTGTATCAGGAAACTGAACATATTTTTGGTAAAGATCAGCTTTTTGTAGTAGTCATTAGTCACTTTGCGTCAATCGCGAAGATGCTTCCTGCAATTTCGAAAAGACCCACCTCCGATAAACTGTTAAAAATATACGAACCCTCGAACAATGTATTTTTGAAACTACTTACGTGAGTGCTTTTAAGTGCTTCGTTTCATACTTCCACTGGAAGCAGTTTTGACATGTCACAGAAATCGTTATTTCTCCTTGTAATTTACTAGAAATTTACGGCGTTACTTCTACTTCGAGTCGAGTACCGACACATACTGTTGTGACCGCCTCTGATACAACGTATAATAACCGCTGGAGACGGAAAACCATGCAGTAAAGATGTGACAAAACAATTCTGCTAACGCCAACGGTGGTAAGTACATTAAAACATCCGCAGTAAAGATAATGCAAATAGTCTGTCAGCTATGATTCTTCATCATTATTCTATAGCAGTGGTTCTCAACCTTTTTGGCTTCGCGGACCCCTTCTGACCTTCACGAACCCTCGCGGACCCCCTCAAGTTTTATTTCAATTTTAGCTCTAATATGGTGCAACCTTCATCTGTCTTGTGCAAATATGAGCTGTAGGCTTGTGATAAACAGCAAAATAATGATTTTTATTGAAGATAACATCATACTATTTATGTAGAAATTGGTGGACTTTTATTATTTCAAAGCTAATTTTCCTACTGTATTTATTGAAGTGCGGGGTCGTGTCTTGAAAATCCGAACGAGGAGTGCAGAAAACCATTTCAGCAAAGATAGGTGGAGGCTAATGCAATATTAACTCATAACGCTTTCGACCATACTTTTGGTGTGATCGCAACATTTATTGCACCAAAATGAAGAAACACATATTTTATGAACATATCACATCCAGCATCTAGCGCAGGGACGGGCAACATACGGACCGCTGGCCGGATTCGGCCCACGACGGCATTTTGATCGGCCCGCAGAGGTTTCCACCGTCAAAGTGAAATCCTAATCTAAAAGAATAGACAAATTTTATGCTCCAAAGAACGCATCCAAGTTTTCCAACTTGAGAAAGACTGTCATGAAACGACTTGTTCTGTTCTGGTTTACATAGCCTATATATTTACGAGCAGACATTTTCGACCATGAACAATGGAACATTAACAAGACAAGGCTGCATATCAATATAACTGGTGATATGAATTTCAGGGTCGGAGCGTAATGCCTTGATAGCAACGAAACACTCCTTGTTCATCAAAAAATCAGCCTTGTCGATAGGGGATCCGCAATAAGAATGCGCAAAATCTGATAGCCGAGCTTTAAGAGCAGGTATATCATTGTCCGATTTATGACGAGTGTCAGCCGAAAATATTCGGGTTCATTTCAATATGAATAAACTATTCAATTGTATAATAAAGTTCTGTACCCCCAAGAAGCTGTTCCCTGCATTGGGACAAATTATGGAAATACTTCGGAAATTTTTATTTCAAACGACTGTTCGTTCACTAATTTGATGAGACTGTCAACTTCAAATCGAGAAGGTTTCGCAGACATTACGAAGTCACCCTGATTGATGTTACTATTCCCATATCTTAACTTTTTCCACAAACCCCAATAAAACGTCTATAAACAGCAATATGTTTGTATCAGCAGGTTATTGGAAAACTGGCAATGAAAATGAATTTCCACACTACGATAGTCCATGCCAGACGATTATTATGATGATATGAGTCATGAGGTTTTATCAGCTGTAGTGCGAAACTGCCTCTTGCTTTCTCAAATTAAAAAATATAATAAAAATTAGGTTATCAACCTTTTTGAAAATTTAGAGGTCTCGCGGACCCCCTGAAATTGCTTCGCGGACCCCTAGGGGTCCGCGGACCCCCGGTTGAGAACCGCTGTTCTATAGTTATACCATCGATGCGTACATGAGCGCTGATATTAAAACTATTAACATCACATATCCGAGATGCTCCGGACGAGGAAAACACCAGAACTTATGTCGATGTCGTAGGGGGCGATGCTTGCCTCCCTCGAATCGAATCGTCCTGCCGTCATCTCGCAAATCGAGTCGCTGGTACCGCCGTATGACCTGTACTTGAACGTAATCGATGTAGCCCTCAACTTCGAGAACCCGCAGCATATACAATCGTCGATTATTCTTAGTCCTCCACTGGTCCCGTTGCACGAACGTTTTCAAGGGTGGCAGCGTGTGGGGATTTATAATGCCGCTCCTGATATCATCGATTACGTCGTGTATCTTTCGATGGGAATGGGTTTCTTCGTCTTGGAATGACTTCGTGAAGATGTCTTTTATCGTGTTCTTGCTGAATCTGATGTCTGTCGGACGCAGGGTTGCGAGTGGAACATTTCGGACGTAATTTGTTGATATTTGCGTCGCGGCTAAACACATCTCTATGCAAGACCATACCCTGCAAATGGGAACAAAACAACAGCATTGGAAAGGACACGATCAACCTCGTTGATTTCAAAATCTGAAACTCTGTATATGTTTAGTTGTTGGTAATGATACCGTATCCTTGCAGTTGCGGCAATAGATCAAGTGATATTTAATCGATCAGAATCAACTCTGATTAACATACAGTCTGTTGGCAAGCGACAAGCTACAAGACCTGTGAAGCGCTGGAAATTTAATTTTGATCAATACCGTAGTTTTGTTTACCGTAAACAACTTATTCCACGGAAACCAGCGAATTGTGGAAATCTATGCTATGTTTGAAGTTGTGACAAATAGCAAATCGTAAACGATTTCAACGCAATTGAAGTTCAAATCGATCTGACCAGTTGTTTTACAGTACATCGTCTTAGTGATGGCTTCTGTATAATATACATCGAATATATAATTGCTTGCATGCATACTGTGCAAGTTGTGATGGTTACGTTACATAATATGTAGGCCACGAGGTTGGTGACGCGACGTCTACCTGATTTCGATAGATCGACCCAGGCGTAAAAATACATCGCTGCCAATAGATTGCATGTTAACGGCACGAAAGCATACTAGGAGAAAAATGCGCTGTATTCAATACTTTCAACGACACATGGCTCACCAGTACTAACAGTTTAACCGCAATATCTGCTGTATACCATTGGTTCTCAGCCTTGCATATAGTCTGCGTCTGCGGTTCCCTACCCTTGACGAAGATAGCAGTCTATTGGCCCATGATCTGGGACGGAATCGCTGAATATAATCCCAAAAGATCTTGTAATCTGCTAGGACAAAGCCATATCGGCGAAATAAAAATACAGTCAACAACTTCCGCTACCACAAAACTTATATATATTCAGTTCGGTAGTTACTATAGATGCCGAACACTTTTTCCGCCAACGCTTGCAGCTACATGGCAACGAGTGATTCACGCGGCATATGATGCAATATGGATTACGCATGTCAGATGTTTGCTAATGCTAACATGCACAGAATTCGTACTCCTGCAAGAATGTCGACACTGAGAGTATCCAGTCACCTCTGCGATAATAGCATCTCCCATTCATTATACGGAGAGACTAGGCGCCTGAGTCGAAAAATGATTACCGCTATTCAGCGATCCCAAATCAACATTGTACCGATCGTTATGTTTTGGCAACGGGATACTCTTTCAACTGAAAGCGCAATGTACGACGAGCTAATGGAGAACATATGGTTCCAAGTCAGGGTTATCTGGAATTTTGTTTCAAATTACGAGTGCTGATGTAGAATGGAGGTGTTGTAACATTTCATTACGATGTGACTAGCCACGCAGTCATAGATCGTCCGACCGTGGATGTTATGACGCCGTGATCAATCACGGAAACGCAGGAGCTCTCTCTGCCTCCCGCAATTGCCACAATGCAGGATTGTTCAGTGTTCCCGGAAGTCCTCCTGTGCGTAACCACAGCTGTTTGAGTATGGCGTCGGCCTATCTCCAAACAAAGCTCAGATCAGCAGGTGGAGTATTACGTAATGCTATACGTCATGGGTTCAAATAAAAAGTAAATATCCGTCATTTGTTACCGCTGCTCAGTCTTGCGTATATAGACAGACAGACTTCTGAAATCAGTTATAAATATCCTTCCCTTGCAACACATCTTTGTTCTTTTGTTGCCTACATAGACGATTGCTTCGCTACGAACGCTATAATGTCAGTACAAGGATTGGTAAACTCAGAAATCCCGTTCGCCACGGCCACAGTTAACAGGCGGCTTTGCGTTTCCGCCGTATTTCGGACTCTGGAAACGTTCGGTCTACCAAAATGAACCTCGAACGTAGGACACCAGCTCCAATACGACTAAAGAAGCTGTCCTAATGCGCAAAAATTTCACGATGGCCACCAACATGAAAAATGCCTCCCGGACTTCGCCCAAAACTAAACGACGAAGTTTATATGCCGACACGTTTTATGGTCTACTTTGAACTATTCGCTCAGCGCATTAGCAGTCGTACGCTATGACTCAGGCATACTAAGGCAGCCCACTTCTGAGCCAACTTCACACCAGCACAACGCAGTAATGAGTAAAGAATGGACGGCTGTATTTCAAAACGTAATCGTGCGATACGATACCGCAATCTAACAGTGGCTGATCGACTAAATTATAACGTGAAATACTGAACGTGAAAATACTGCAAAAGAAACATGATCACCGGCATAGTACGAATGCTACAAAAGAAAGGAAAAATAGGATCCCAGACACCGCTAAGAGCTAAAATAAAAAGAAACTAAATATTCAGACACCGCTCCACTTCAAACTATTGCTTCAGCTGCTTTCTAGCTTTGTACCCTCTGTAATTGGACTGAATCTTGACCGCTGCGCGTTCCTTGTCCTTATCGCCCGATACTTCATTCTTCGATTCCGAGATTGCCTCGTCCGACTTTTGAACATTTTCCGCAGCAGGGAGGTTCTCATCTTGAGGTTTTTCGACAACGTGGACTTGGTTGCTTACGTTTTGAGACTCGTTACCGTTACCGGTATTACCCTCGATGGTTTCCTTGTTCGCTGCTTTATCTCCGTCGGCCTGTTGAAAATTCGGAAGGTGGGATATTCAGAGGTGGCCAAAGAATGCCTACAAAACCGGCGGTTGATGTAATGACATGAAGTTCCGTTCAAATACAAATGCAACTGTTCATTTCGAAGACGCGTCTAAATTACTTCCAGACGAGACAGAAAACTACCGTTTGTAAGAGTGAGGGTAGGTATGGTCATTATTTTGGCTGGTGGTGTTGGTAGTACGATAAGAAAAATATTTCAGGGAGAGAGGGCGAAATATTTCAACAATAACAAAAAGTCACACATCCGTTCGATATAATCAGTATAGATATGGTCCCAATGAACAGATCAA
This sequence comes from Botryllus schlosseri, assembly GCF_051294905.1. NCBI lineage: Eukaryota > Metazoa > Chordata > Ascidiacea > Stolidobranchia > Styelidae > Botryllus > Botryllus schlosseri. Next base: position 16,715,952 of record NC_137247.1, on the reverse strand, counting down.
AAATTTGCTGGATGGAAACAATGGCGCTAAATTAATTCACTGACAACACGGCATATTTTTAGTAGCACCGCTCAGAGGTGGTCAAAGTAATCACTTTTAATACCCAAGCTCAAAAAATTCAACTCGATTCCAAGTAGAAGTAGTGATTTTCAAAGCTCAGCAAAACGACATTAGGTAGAAATCGAATACGACAGGTCTGATTACTCAAGCTGGTAGTATGAACGAGCAGATTAGAACGACGGGCCGCAGACTTTTTTGAGCCAATTCAATTTCTTGCTAATTATTTCACCATTTTAATACACCACAAGACTGCGACACAATGAAAGATAGGAAGGTGTTGAAACGACTTGGAGTAGTCTTCGATATCAGACACCAACCTGGCGTAGGCGATATAAAAAAGGAGGCATGCACACTGAATGAAAAGTAAAGGAAGATAATATCAAAGGACAGGTGATAAAAAAGGTGGCATGTGTCGGAAGGCGAGATCGATATGTCAGGTAAAATACAGGGCTAGCTAGTATTGATTCAATCGCCGAGTCAAAATGTATAACGACTTGAGTTCTTTGAGAAAGTAATATTTCGTTACTGACCACCTCTGAGTAGCAGATGTCATAATGCATACAAAGATTTATTAATATTCCACATTGTTTTAAGATATTCACCTCATCTTTGTGCCCAGTTAATGTCTCAACGTCTTCCACCTGGCCTTGGGTCGCCTCCTGTAGAATTCAAAGTAATAAGATGAACAGTTTTCATACATTTCCTTCAAAGAGTTGGGTAAGATCAATTCTGAATCTCAACGAACATGGTTCCAGCTAAATAACATATTATATCAGTATTGCAATTAATTACCGCTAAGTCACGAGTCGTAGTGACACACAGGAGACAGGGAATAATGTACGCAAACACTTGTGTCGTGCGTAAGACACTATTTCAGAATTCAATAGCTTCTTCATTGTTCAAAAGTTCAGAAGAAGTGTCTGGTAAATATATCGAGAAAACAATGGTGGGTAAAGTTGAATGCCTTGCTATTTTGTTACTCTTTATTTTTATCGGATGCCAAGAAGATATGTCAAGCACTATTATTTTAATGCATTAATTAATAGGAAAAAGTGACATACGGAAGTGAGATTGTTATCTGACGAATCCAAGGCGGGCTGCTCTGGTTTTTCTTCTTTTTTGTCACTTTTTTCTTCCTGTTACCAAAAATTTAATCAATGCACTGTGTGACATCCTCTCTGTTTATTGTACTTTTAACGATTGATAAGGAGTACAAGAATAGTCTCAGAGTTAAACAAATTATGCTCCAATGAACGTAGTACCGAGAACAAGACCATACAAATAGATCTTCCCTTTTTAATTGCATCAGCGGTAAATTATTTCAAAACTTTGCCTACGCTCACCTGATTGTTTGCTTTCAATTGCTTCCTGACCATGTGACCTCGGTATGTCGATTGAATCTTCAAAGCAGCAGCCTCCGATTGTTCATTATCACTAGGTGAGGTCAGCTCCTTCTCTGACTACGAAAATTAAGGGCAAAAGTTAGCAAGATAAGTCGTACGCGGACCCTAAGCCAATACCTAATTGTACAGTGACACATATATTTGAAATTTTCAGATAATAAAAGATCGCGGGAAAGAAGAAATTAAACCTTGGTAGTTGCAGGCGAAGACTCTGGATATTCCAGAACGTGATAATCTTGAAAACGACAAAGAATGCACCATGAAATTTCCTATAGAACTGGGCTACCTTACTCAACTATGTTTAGCTAAGGTGCACTTAAAAAAGTTTAAAATTTGCTTCAGTCCGCTATAACTCTCATGAAATAATTTACAGTCATGCAATTGTAATATGGTATATCTGCATACAATATCCGATAAAGATGTATTAGCAAAGCAATAAGCGAAATGTATGTATTATGCTGTTAGTCACAGCTAGTGGGAGGATTGACATTTTTTATTTCTTGCAAGTTCTTTCAATCTCAATCTCTAAAGTGGCGAGAGTCAGTCGAAGTCAGTGGTGAAAGTTTTTACTGGTCATACAGATGGGAAATCGATTCTTTATAAGATACATATTTTAAAACACCGACTAGCTGCACTTTGGTTTTGTCAATAAACTATGTAAATGACTGAGAGAGATAGGGTCCAGATTAAACATTGAAAATGCCCGCATTTGGACCGCGGTCCGCCAGTAAGTAACCCTTTTATAGAAGTTGAAATCTTGTTAAATTTTGAATGCCTTACTATCATGGCACCCGGTGTTTTGACACTCGCTATTTTGCAGTGATGCCCGAGAAGATATGCCCAGCACTATCCAATGCATATCGATAACATAAAAAGCAATGTACCGATGTGGGTTTGTCATCTGACGAATCCATGTTGGGTTGTTCGGATTCTTTTTCTTTCTCCTCAATTTTTTCTTCCTGTCACGAAAAAATCAACCAATGTACGAAGGGACATTATCCCGTCGCTGTGCGAATGTTTCTGACAGGGTTGTAACCAAGTCACAATGCTCCGAGTCACAAGTCAATCTCAGTTTCATAGTTTTGACTCGAGTCAAGTCGAGTCATTTTCAATTCACCACCGAGTCAAGTCCGAGTCCAAGTCACCAAGCAGAGGGTCGAGTCCGAGTCATGGTATTATGACTCGAGTCGAGTCAATGTTATTGTGTTGACTGCCCAGTTTCCAGTTAAAGGCTTGTTAAATCCACTCTGTTTGGTGATATCGATTGGTTCGCATACTAATTTTCGTCATTTTTAGAAGTTTCTGGGCGCATTTTCAAGTAGCCTACCTGTACCAATAGACGAAATCCCAATAGTGTGATTACTTTACTATTCCTCGAAATTACAATGAAACGTCGGTCTTGGCCGTCTGAGTCTCGAGTCATACGACTTAGTTCGAGTCATGCGCAATGACTCGAGTCCAAGTCGAGTCAACACACAAATCGACTCGAGTCGAGTCGAGTCATTTCCGCAATTTGAGAAAATGACTCGAGTCAAGTCGAGTCATCTGAAAAACGTGACTCGAGTCGAGTCATGACTCGAGTCATTACAACCCTGGTTTCTGAGATGCGCGCACTCTACGTAATCCATATTCATACAATTTCTTACGAATTTGAAATTTCTAGTTGACAAACGATACCGTAGTGAAAAAGAGGTGTCCAAGACTATGAATACTCTGGAAAGTCATAATTCTCAAAAATGTGAAAGACAAACTCTAATATAGACGTTCAAACGACCTCTAATTTAGACATGCGGGCATCATTTCCAATGCCGGAATTTTTAGATCATCATCATATTGTGGACATTTCAATCCATTCTAACGCAATGATCACCTTTTCTCCATCTTGAATCACGGTCTGGGCAACGGAAACATCATCCACTTTGTCCATAGATTCCACTGGTGCCTTTAGAATAAATTGGTTCATATGAAAAAGTCACAAAACTCAAAAGAGTGCTGTGTATATGATCACATAAGAAGCCTGCATGGTTTGATTTATCAAGGATTAGGATATGCATCTGTCTTCTGGCAAGACATTCTGTATGCCATCAATTCTACTAGATAAGAGACCCATCAAACCCATTCACAATGCACATGGACCAACAGCACCCCGGTCTCGTTGATTTATGCATAATTGCATATTACTTCCTACCAGCATCATTCATGGTCCACAACATCTGTGAAATGATCATGTCATTTGACAACTATCAACGTATGTACAGTGTCTACAGTGTACAGTAGATGGAAGACCAGTGTCTCATTTAATCAGATAAAAATTTATTAATGTTACAGGCCCAATTAATTCTCTGGTTTGTCTTCGGGCTGAAAGATATGCAGAACTTGCTTTGATAACTGGTAATCCGGACAGGCAACACTGTTGCCATGCAACCCATTAAACAAGTCTCAAAAATAATCAAGTAGTTCAAAAGGGAGATTTCGTTGATGCATTATATACGTAGTGGTCAATCGCAGTCGAGAAAACAATGGTGGGTAAAATTGAATGCCTTGCTACTCTAATACTCTTTATTTCTATCGGATGCCAAGAAGATATGTCAAGCACTATTATTTTAATGCATTAATCAATAGGAAAAAGCGACCTACTGAAGTGAGATTGTCATCTGACGAATCCACGGCGGGCTGCTCAGTTTTTTCTTCTTTTTTCTCAGTTTTTTCGTTCTGTTACCAAAAATTTAATCAATGCACTGTGTGACATCCTCTATGTTTACTGTACTTTCAGCTCTTGATAAGGAGCACAAGAATAGTCTCAGAGTTAAATAAACTATGCTGCAATGAATTTAGTACCGAGAACAAGACCACACAAATAGATCTTCCCTTGTTAATTGCATCAGCGATAAATTATTTCAAAACTTTGCCTACGCTCACCTGATTGTTTGCTTTCAATTGCTTCCTGACCATGTGACCTCGGTATGTCGATTGAATCTTCAAAGCAGCGGCCTCCGATTGTTCATTATCACTAGGCGAGGTCAGCTCCTTCTCGGACTATAAAAATTAAGGGCAAACGTTAGCAAGATAACTCGTACGCAGACCCTAAGCCAATACCTAGTTGTACAGTGACACATATATTTGAAATTTTCAGGTCATAAAAGATTGAGGGAAAGAAGAAATTAGACCTTGGTAGTTGCAGTTGATGTTTTTTTGTGGCACATACATCGACTCATGATGGACATACACATGATCTGTGCATATGCATACCATGAGTGCATGATGTGCATATGCCACTGGACAAGGAAGGTGCAGATATAGTCTTGTAGCCTAAGTCTTTGCCCACGCCTCCATGCTATCCCAGTAATGCATGAGCGCCAAGCAGGGAAGTCATGGATACCAGTGTTACTAATCAGGTCTATGGTCTGACCATGCCGGAGATCGAACCGATCAAGAAGCCGGACGCTTCACCATTACGCTATCTTGCCTTGTCTTATAGATGGCGTATTTTATTACGCGGCCATCATAGCTCTATGGTTACACCATTACACTAAGAGGTCTCTGGGTATATTCTCAACCAGTGCCGGGTGAACAGAGAGGTTTGTTATACATAGAGTTTTTGGAATAAAACTTCAACCAAATCACCTCACGGATAAATAAACACTGATCTGAAGTACTCTCTGTATTATTCTCTACTTTGATCCAATAAATTGCAAGACTCACCTTTTCCTTATCTTCAGTCGAGGGTTCTACAGGCTTGGCATCGGACACATCGTCAACTTTGTCCTGGGATACATCCAGATGCTGTCAAATAGCCAAAGTTACAAAATTGGATCATATACACAGGCGAAGGTGACCTTGAATTCCCCCCCCCCCCCTGGGACAATCTAACTGCTCGATCGATGCAATATAGAAAAATAAACAATACGGAGCACATGTGCATCTACATGTTTAATTTGTGATTTTGGAACCCTCAAATCTAAAATCTCCTTTCTCCACGTGTATTAGTAAGTTTTCTATTCTTGCACTACCGGTACTAACTTATATTGTTTAGTGTTTAGTTCCCCTTTACTTTTGCGAGTTCAAGTCCGATTACCCACTGTCATGTAATGTCATGTAATTTACAGTTGAATTCGCACAAGTTTTATGGACGGAAACGCATTAACACCAAATAAAGTCACCAACGTAGTATGATTGTTATGTATCACGGGGGGGTGATCAAACTAGTTGAACTCAAAAGATCGCACCGTTTATTCCCTTCCGATACCAAATACTGTGTTTGCATTTTAAATTGTCCCACTATTGCCTTTCTCTCTCTCACCGGCTGAATTTACTTTTAAACTAATCGAAATACATCATTGAAAAGCTTATTAGTGCTACTTACTTCCTTTTTGCCTTCCAATTGCTTTCTTGCCTGGTGACCCCTGAAAGTCGCCTGGATCTTTAAAGCAGCGGCTTCCATATCTTCTTTATCTTCATGTAATTCCTCCAATTTCTGTCAACAGATTTCAGTTACATCAGTGGTTATCAACCTGTGGTTTTATTTTTTTGTCGCTAACGTGGTCGTGTGGTTTTATTTTTTACTAATCAGCTCCCCAAATTTAGAGGTAAGCCGGAGACCCTTCCAAATAGTAAATTGGGCCGTCACCATAAAGATTTTGGAAGGCACTCAATTACAGAAATACTGTCATATGTGTCGCCATTTGGCAAAAAAGCGATAGGTGCGCCATCTTGCACCAACAAAAGCGACTCAGGTATCTTTTGGATGACGTTCATTCGGATTGCATCATGATCATCCCATCTAAGTCACATGACTCGGAAAGATACATGTTGTGTTGTCCAAATTGGAGGAAATAATTGTGAAAGTTATGAAAAGAGCGTTACATAGGTATCGGCCATCCGTGATTAGCAGCAGCTCAAAAATCTCCGTGTAGAGTAAATATGCATAATGCATTATACGAATGTGTGTAAATGTAACGCCGGTAACACGTTCATCCAGTTGTAATAATAAGGAATGTATTTCGAGTACAAAAGTCTAAGAAAAACAAGAAATTAACCTCGTCTTTTTGCTCAAATTCCTGACTGGCTTCCAAATTCTTATCTTCGACCACCTCTTCTTGCTTTGTGTCATCCTAAACAGAAAATGAGACGGTCATCGAAGCTGGCTTCATGACGGCTACAAGTTTCTCGATGCTAGGCAGATTAACTCACGTCGATGGTGGAAGTTGCATTTTGCGACTCGGCGACTTGCTCGGACGCCAATTCACCGTCAGCTACTTTATCAGCGATATCGTCACTCGGCTTCTAAATTTCAAGAAGATCATCATTCAACACTCCAGCAATCAAATTCATTTGTGCGTTTACGAAGTTAGGTAACAAGGCGGTTTCTCGATGTGCTTACGCCTCTAGATTTTCAAGATTGGAAATGATCGACATTGGCTAAATTTGTCTTTGAACCAATTACAGAGACGGTCACAGTTGTTAGCTTGCTACACAAGTAGAAGTAGCAGTAATAGGCCTACCCTAGATTTCTACCCAATTACAACTACAATTAGCAATTCTCAATGTATGTTAAAACTAATTCAACTCAAGGTAAAGAGCGAGAGGTTTGAAAATCACTCAAATATGTAGTTTCAACAATTAGATTTGGCCGAGGAATCGCATTCTTAATTGTCAATCAGTGATAACTACTATCGAAATTGAAAGACAAATAATCGCAGCCAACACAAAATGACTAACGACAATGTAAATATGCACACCATTCGAAAATATATTCAATTTCCATGATACAGGGGCTACTTCGGTCGATTGCCATGACAATTTCACTCACCAAACAGCAATGCTAACCTATTCAAAAGCTACTGCTTTACAAAATCCACAGTGGAAGAAAGTAAGTAGTTTTTCTTCGAAAACTGTGATGTAAAAGTGGAGTTAGCCTAAAATCATATCCACTCAAATAAGTAGCAAAGCCTACTTAAGTACTCCAAACAGACGGTAGGCTACTTTTTATTTACCGCGTCTGCGGGTTACATAGTAAAACCTGGCTGGGAATAGGATTCGCTCTCACATCTCAATAAAACAGATCACTTCAACCACTGAGACGATGGCAATATCATAAACACGGCATCAAGGTACTGTACAATGTACACGATCACAAACCAAACTTAGCATGCAAATTCGACCGAATAAACACTTATGACATGACATAAGATATCACGAAAACACTCACATGATCAGCGATAATCTCAGCCTGTGATTCTTTACCAGTTTCTTCGTCAGAGGTACCTTGAGATTGGATCTGAATCAAAAGCAATTACCGTATGTTAAGATAGCCTATCTAGTTGTTGGATAGCTCAGTAACCGTCTATATAGTGCAGTGCTACTCAACTAGCAGAACACAGTTCGAATGCAGAGTGTTTCAGTGTTGAATCCATTACGGTTGATTTGCAAAAACAAAGTACAGTGTTTTTATTCTTTCTGTTCAGCATTTTCAAAAATAAGCTTACTAAAGAATAGACTTCGGATCTGTATGACCAGTGAAAACCTTCACCATTGCTTTCGACTCTCTCTCATCACTTTGGAACCGAGATTTGAAGAACTAGCAAGAAATAAATAATGCCACTTCTCCCACTAGCTATGACCAACAAAACAATAAATACATTTTGCATACTGCTTTTCCTAATACAGCTTTATCGGATTTTGTGCAAATAAAGTCAAAAAGTAGGTTCGGTCTTAGCGTGGCCCGAGTAGATTTAGTGCAACTAGTTTGAGTAGGCAGTGCAGCTAGTCAAAACCTACTTGAGTGATCCAAAAAAGTAGAAGTACTTCATTAGTGGCTTCATGCGGACAGAAACTTACCACATTAGTTTCTCTCATTAGTTTTCGAGATCTGTAACCACGGTATTTGGCTTGAATTTTTATAGCGGCCGCATCCTTTGAGGTATCTGTCTTTTTTGGTTGTTCCTTGAAGAATGGAATGGTCGGTGTCAATAAAAATTGATACGGTGCACAAGGCTGAACCAGGCATGAAAGGTATCATGGACATATCAAGTTTCATGATAAATTGAAATTTCAATAAAATTCTAAACACTTGAAAATCACAGCAACACGGCAACAACATTGATCCCAACAAAGAGAAAATTTTATTACAACCATATAGGTTTGGGACACGATACCGTCTGACTACAAGAAGATATATCAACTAGTTACAAATGGTTCATTACCAACTGCATGATTTTCTAATGGTCACAAGAGGTATTTGAATCAAAAATCCTATTTTCAAGTTTCCAGATCGATTCTTCAAGCTAATGGACGGTGTTTCAAGAATATCTATTGACAAGTTGGAATCAGATAGCGGCATAGAAGACATTGGACACACCTACTTGCCCCGAGAAGACAAGGATTTCCTGTACCATTACTAGACTATTCACAACAAATATGTGACCCTTAAAAGATTTCAATATTGGCCTTCAGAAGTTGGTATTATCTGTCACATCACAAATATAGAGCACCATTCAAAAACATCAACAATACGGTCTTCAATAGGATGCAAACTTAGTTGATCCTGCTCCTGTAGTAGAATAATTTTCACGATTGCTGATTATTGTGATATAACGTAACAGTTTCATACCATTTGAACTCCCTAACAAAAGAACAACAATAACAGTACAATGAGCAAGCACCGTATCGAAAACACAAAACGCAGTTTGTTACAATTAAAAAAATTCATAATCTTGCGATTATAGGAAACAACTCCACAGCCGAAAAGGGTTAGCTCAAAACAAACGAGAAGCTAAGCATGGTTAATCATTATTGTCAGCATTCGGGCAAAATCTCACAGCAATACCACCCTGATACCAGTTTACCTATACTGTAGACGTGTAACGGCGAATACCTGTATCCAAAGTTCAAACGTGAAATTCAATTCAAAAGTCAGTGTGGACTCATTGCCTTCCACAATACAAGAGTGAATATCTCTTGAAATTAACACTGGGAAGTCAAAAATCCATTTGAAATCCATCATATGTTTCTGGATGCTTTTGGGACGACGCCATCAACCGCCAAAATCAGAGTATCAACTTCCTATGTGCGGCCCTTGGTTTCACTGTGATATTCTATATCGGCAGGGCTTGTCAAAAAGGTTGCACCCACTGGTTTAGACCGTGATAAATAGATAAAAATGTGACTCACATCTTCCGCTGAATCATCAGACATTGATTTTGGAGCAGTCTTCTTAACGGCAACCTGTCAATACACACAAACACCTTAAAGATATAAACTGTTGAGTGGTCGCTTGCTTCTGACATAAATATATTGGAAGGTAATAATTTCAAAAGGTAACTCACGTCTTCAGTTGCATCATCCAGCGTTAATTTCGGAGCAGGCTCTATAACAGCAACCTGTTAATACACATAAACACGTTGAAGGTGAATACCGTCGAGTGGTCAGATGTGCCCGATATGAATAGATTGGAATTTAATAACTTCAAAAAGTAACTCACATCTTCAGTTGCAACATCAGATGTTGATTTCGGAGCACTATCATCAACTGCAACCTGTTAATACACATAAACACTTTGAAGGTAAATACCGTCAGGTGGTCAGATGTTCCTGACATGAATTGACTGGATTCTAATAACTTCAAAAAGCAACTTACGTCTTCCTTTGCATCATCAGACGTTGATTTCGGAGCACTATCGTCAACAGCAACCTGTTAATAATACATATATTCCGGATTCGGCACTGAAAATCTCAAACAGCCCCAGTCAAACTGAACCAAGCACTGTGTTTGAAAAAGCAGCCATGCTGCCTTTAAGACTTATTCAACAACCAAAACGTTCACTACATGTTAAATTGGTTAATTTAATCAATTCAATGATTACACTGAAGGCATCTCCAGTGATTAGATAGGCTAATGGCCAAAACTGCAATATTGCAACAAACATATATTAATATTGCCGAATTTATTCACTCTTCAGCAAATGTGGTTAATCAAATTCGCAATAAACTAAGTTTACACTGGCTATTCCTTTATAATTTGAAAATTTCGAACACCATCCGATGTAGGCCTACCATATGTTAACCAATCAAATAACTCGTCTCATCTTATTTCACTGTTGCTATGCCAAGCTGGATTGCTATCTTGACATCGCAATAACTTATATATTACTACTACGCTCAAATTTAACATTTGTATTTACTTTCGTATCCACGATTCTTCCTGACAAGGGTCAATGGAAAAGCTTTCGAGAATGTGAAGAAATATATTGTGATGACTAATTTTCAACTTCTGCACCACAAATAATGATATATCGTGTGTCTTGAGTGGATGGGGGCAATAGAACTGTGCAACAACTGAATTGCAGCAACGACTGTGGCCACAAAAGGAATTCTTTCAGTTTTTTATCGCGGCCATAGCGGACCGTCTGATATCCCCTTACGGCACTTCGTGCGTTTATGATAGCTGAAATTCTCAGGCAGCGTTTCGGAAATGTATTTCAGGAATTGTCTATCACGCGAAGATTCACCATTTCGCGCATACCCAGATTATAACACAACAAGCTCGATTGACTTCTTGGGGAGCTGGCGAAATTTCGGGACTGATATGACTAAATCTCGACGATAAAATTGTAATATTTTACATTCTCCCGTTGTTTTCTCTCTTCATCATCTGTTTCCGTGACATCTTTTTTCACGGGCTGGCTGATGCTTTTTCTGGTTCTATAACCGCGGTACTGCGCTTGGATTTTAGTAGCAGCCTTTTCTTGTTGGCGGCTTTGCTCGCATTTTCTGAAGAAATAAATCGCTCAAAGTCACGCAACGATGAAAGATTGAAAAGCAAGCCTTAAACGATTAGCAGGTCGATTGATAGTGATGGATGGTTGAAAATTTCAAATCCCGAAACATTGCAATATCGGTGTTCAGCATTGACTGAAATATTTTCTCTTTTCAACACTGAAGGAAATTTCAGCTATTTCCTTTCTCCACGAACTGCCGGTGTTTTTGAATGACAAATAGGACACTAAACTTTGGCGTGACCTCAATTTCCAGATTTCAACAGTGCCTATTTTGACATCAGAGGCAAACAAAAATTTGACTAGAAGAATAAGAATACAGGTCATCGCCAATATCCAACCATCAATTTATAGCATAGGTTCACCACTAATCGACTGGCAGATCCCCATCAGAGGCGATCACTGATCAGTAATGAAGTTGGCCCGACATCTACTTTTATGTAGTACGCTATTTAGGCTACGCACTCAAGAAGCTATACTTACAGATTCCTTCCACTTCTACTCGACAGTTTTTTTTAGACAAAGCTCATTTCCTTTTCACACATTAGGAAAGTGGACTGGTTATATATCTCTGTCCCTTTCAAGAGCAAAACTGTCGTGACAAATGGACAAAATAGATCCTGTACCGCGACACCTGAATCTATTTTCGAAATTGCACCTATCTATGGTGCCTTTTGTCAAAGATGCGCCCTGCGATTTTGGAAGTAGTCCCTTCCAATCAACTAATAAAAGTGCATGATTCCTCAGCCAAACTAATTTTTGAAGCTACTTACTTTGAGTGCTTGAGTGCTTTCAGACGTTCATTGTCTGATTACATTCGTAGTTTTGACATTCCTTGGATACCTATAGATACTTTTACTTGTAAGCCTACTTGAGTAAATAATTTGATGTTACTTTTACTTCAATTTCTATCAACTCTGATCGCGATAGCGTTTCATCAGAGTGCGGCAACACTAATAATAGGTTATAATCAAGGATGAAATTGAAACTACATCAACTAGATTAAGGCCAGTGTACACGATACATCCAAACAGCAAACACGCTGTAAAGTGGCAAAATGTCTAATTAGGGTGAAGAGGGAGTGTTGGCCTATTTATTACTTTACGTAGCAGGGTGATAAATCATGGCAATGTATTCCAACATTCGAAAAGCAGATAGCACTCAGCCAAACAGTGAGCATCTCTGGTTTGAAGGCGATTTCAGACAGTTATACTGGTGAGCTTTCACATAAAGTAGTAACAGTGATTTAAACCATCCCACCAATACACTCAATTTGACTACTCACCGATTTTGAGTCGACGTTTTGCGGGTCCTATAGCCTCTGTACCCAGCCTGGATCTTGGTGGCAGCTTGACCGCGCTTAATTTCCTCTTGTCTTGTTTTTGAGCTGATTGGTCGAAGAGCCTTCACTGGCGGTGTATGGAAGCCTGGCTTGTCGTATGGATCGCCTGCCAGTGGATCATCGCCAGTAACTGGAAGGCATCAAAGACCAAGTTAGTTTATTCTTATCATGACTAGGGCTGGGCAAAATCGAATAGTCCTACCTGAGTGATTCGATTCTGAATCACGTAATATGCTTCGAGTCGAGTAATCGAGTATCACTCATTATGATGTCATAACAGAATGTAATAAGTGAAAGATCAAATGTGTACCGTTTATGCCACAACAAAGAATATAACGCCTGTTATCCAGCTCATAAAGGGTAATTTGGTATTTGTTCGACCATACCGATCTCATTCCACTTGGTGACAATGTTGTGTGTGGGATATTGGGATAATCATGACAGTAACCTTTGTAGCTTTGTAATATATGTTTCGTTTGCTACGATACCTCCAATCAAGGTTTCAAGGATTCAACTGTGGAAATTAGTATCAAAACTATAATGCTCGTTCATAAATTTACTTTCAGTGGTGAGAAGCATCTAATTTCAGTACTCGAATCATTGTGCCCAGCCCTAATCATGACTTTGCGATCATTAATAGATTATGGGCTATAGCTAAACGTTCATTACCATATACATCGAATTTCTTTGGTAATGAGAATTAGCCAATGCAGGCCTACAACCTTATTTCTGCTCGAGTATCAATGCCGACCAATTGAACCATATCTGAAAGTGTGTGCTTGGTCATCAGAGACAAGAGACTGATTTACTTTATTTTGAAACATGTAAATGATGTTAAAATCAACCTTGACATCAAATCATAATCTACAATAGATCATAAATTGGATTTGTCAACACGCTGCTGCTATACTAATTTTTTTTAACTTTGTCACAGTATGTCCAAGATCATTATCATTATCAAATTTCTTTGGTAATGATAATGATTTCAATATAGGCCTATACCTTACTTCTACTCAAATACCAACACGGAATCGTCGTCATTTCACCATTCTTTACCGTAAAAGTTTGAATAGGCCCTCAGCCTCCTGCTCATAGCATGGTAGCATTTATAGTAGGCTTAGCTAAAAAGAAAAACTGGTAAGGGCGACAAATCATCCCCGATAAAGTTGCCAAGTCAATTATATAAATAATTTTTTGAGTAGTATATTCATATACTATTCAATTGTATACCGGTAGTGAAGTTCTGTACCTCCAAGAAGCTCTTTAAATAATTTTTTGAAAAGTATGACTTCACACTTTTCAAAAAATTCTTTTCTCATGACGGAGTCTCATATGAAACATGCAAGTGTTAAAGTGACAGTCTTAGCAGGCTATAAGATTTCGGTGCATTGGTAATCGCAATTGATTAGATTGAGACAGTAGGCTTATATGGAGTAGTGCGGAGCAGATCGATAAATTCTCTGGTCCTACTCCGGTCCGACTCCTAGGCCGGATTCTATGAAATGACCGTTATCCGGTCCGAAAAACTCCAAAAGTAATCATCTACTCACAGGATGGTATTGAATATTGATAGGAACAATGCAAACAGAAAATTAAAAACTCAAATATCAAGCCCAACCCTTAGCTGAATTTATTATACCAACTTGAACTTGGTATGTGGTTTATTTCCATGAACGTTTCACTTTATCTATTGATTTGAGGGTGGAAGAGGGTAAGACTGTCCTATTCGTAGTAAAAATTACTGGTCCGGCTCCGATCCGGCCATATCAGAAAAAGTACAGATCCGGCTCCGAACCAGCTCCAGTCAAAAATGAGAAAATCCGGCCAGATATCCTTACCGGCTCCGGTCCATGCCCCGCCCTAATATGGAGCAATGTCTGGCAGGAATGGGGAAGGGGAACCCAGCATCGAATCACGCAAATATCCAAGAGCATTAATTAGAATGTGGGCATATGCCATAACAGTACCATCTTGTATATTCTTAGCAACATTTTAATTACCGTATTACCGGTATTGAATTACCGTATTGTGTATCAATATCAATATAATCGTGAGATTATATTTTCATCCGATGACGACACACACAATGTACATTGCGATACAGAAGGCACAATGCAAATCCTACTGTATATTCCATCCATTCCACCAATAGGTTATATCTATCTGAGGCAATACTGTCGTTGCATTCCTCGTAGGTCGTAGTCGTTGAGCTGTCACATCCAGGACCAACGCAAAGGCAGAAACGTGCATCTGCTACTGCAACGTCTGCAACTAAAGTAGGCTATACATACACATACCTAGCTACAACTTACTTTGAACTCAGGCTACGAATCTAGCAGGTTATCAGGCAACAGCACGCATTCTACTTATAGATTCTACGAATCGTATTTCCATATTTCTCCTGGCAAATTGCGATCCATAGTTTAATACGATAACAAATTGAACGATCGATTGCACGGCAACTAATTTGAGTTTCATGTAAATAAGTAAATTAACGTATCTACATTTTTGGTGGCCATACCTTTTCTTTCAATGACAAGTGTTTGAAAAAATGTAGCTCCAAATTCCGCGATATCCTCAGGCTGTTCACGTATCACCTCACGTGCGAATCTTTGAAGAAGAACAGGAAAGCCCGCTGGAACTTTCAATTTCACAGGACCGTATCGCGTGTCCATACTTTAATAAGGAAATCGACAATGTGGACGTGTAAAGAGATCTCAGTTCTGATGTTTCGATACGTATTCTAGTATTCACGTTCTACATAGAGTAGTCGCAAACTGTCGAGCACATGAGGGAAAACCCGTTTAACGATAACCACATCTCCTAGCAACAATCATGAAGATCATTTACCACTAGGGGATGTCATGCATGACTGGAAACGGGCAAACAGAGTCAAGTCATTTTACCATACCACTGCGCTTTAACCGACTATGATTTTACCTAAATTTCTCATCAAATAATATCACAAAAAAATTGCGATATACCCATAAATGCTATGATATAACAAAAATAGGAGCTGTCACTTTGGCCTAGCCCAAGGGTAAGGCTATGGTCTTGCCTATCGCGAAAATTGGTAAAATTGGTATCAATCGAAAGCTACCAGTGTACTGATTGGGAAAATATAAATTTTATTCTGCTGGAGCTGGACCCCCTCCCACACACCTAAAAAAACCAGCCTCGAATGTTGCATTGTAACGGAGTTTGGTATTGTGACGCAACAATGCCGTCTGGGAGGGGACGGGGAGCAGCGCAAGCCGCGAGCGTATTGACCATTGCTGAGCAAACGATTGAGTATTCACACTCTCACCCTAGTTTGCATTTGCTCCTGAGCTGTGCCGTATTATTCCAGACGGCATGGTTGCGTCACAATACCAAACTGCGTCGTTACAATGCAAAATTCGAGGCTGAGTTTGGGGTTGCTTCACAATACCAAACTGCGTCGTTACAATGCAAAATTTGAGGCTGAATTTGGGGGGTTCCAGGACCACTAACAAAATAAAATACAATATTCTCGTCAAAGGGAAATATCTACTTACCCCCTCGCAATAGCAACATAACTAAAAGATCTATCGACTGCTCATGACTTATCATCTGTAATGCATTACCACATCATATCCGTGAATTGTCTTATAATATATTCAAAAAATACCTACCTAATCAGCGCTTTTCGTTATATTAACACTGTTGTCCTACCTCGCCCAGATATTTCTTCATTGATCATTTGATCATATGCTACCAGCGTTTAATTTTTCTTTCCCCTTTTTTTAACTAACATTTTTTACAGCCAGACTATAGAGCATGTGCTCTTCAACCTTTTTCGTCGTGGTACACCCTTTTAACGTTTACTCGAAACTCGTATACCCCTGACCACATAACACACTGATTCCGTACAGTAAGCCTAATCCAGGGGTGTTCAACCTTTTCGCTATTCACAGTCGTATTTTGATCACAGAAAAAAGTATACCGCCGCATTCTGGTCCCGGTGGAGAGTCGTCATGGCCAATCTGGACGTCATACTCATGTAAATAACGGCCACTCGAAACTTCGCACCGCGGAGAGCCCTTGTGGTGCTCTCTGCTAGCTATTCCTGATGTCTGAAGATATACCTTGCGTATAAAACTTTTTAACTGTAACATCAGAACACACCCGCGGGTTTGCTATCTATGCACCAAAATCACGAGTATAAAGGCCAGTAAAAGTCATGTGCACCCCTTTTTTCTATTCGCGTATTGCGCGTAAAATGTTTTCACCTTGACAACTAATTTCGTCGAAAATATTAGTTGTTTCATATATTACTGTCAAATATTTATGCATTCTTATTCCACGTGATCAGATTAACCGATAGAGCTGATCCGAGGAGCTCTTCGAAAATATCGGGCACAACATCACTGATGATGCATCATCCGGATTAATCACTTTGTTGCATGTTGTTGCGGTTCGGATTTCTATGGTGGGGCTCAGATTCCACTGTTATATTAGAAACCAAAATTCCAAGTAACTCTGAATCGCGCCAAGCGTGAATATAATTTTCCAGTTGAATTAAAATCTCTCAAAGATTTGGGAACCAATTCGTTAATTCAAATTGCATTTTGACGGCGCGACTAATGACGACGGCGCATAATTACTGTTTAACGGGTGCATGCGACCATAGTGTTCTATATGGTGTGGACACAAGACGGCTCAGTGAAATTGGTCTACGTTACACTTTCCATCTGGTCAAAGGCAATTTTACGGTAATTTTTGACCGGCTTGCCAAGCATTACATTTGATAAAATGGGTATAAATCGAAAGCTACCGTGGTACTGATTGCGAAAATAAAATTTTTATTCTGGTCGTGGTCCTGAACCCCCCCCCCCCAAAAAAAAAAAAATCAGCCTCGAATGTTGCATTGTAACGGAGTTTGGTATTGACACAAACATGCCGTCTGGGAGCAGGTGAGAAGCAGCGCAAACCGCAAGTGTATTGGCCATTGCTGTGCAACAGATTGAGCATTCACACTCTCACTCTCGTGCGCACTTGCTCCTGAGCTGCTCAGACAGCATGGTTGTACCCATTTGAGTGGTAGGGGAGATGTGGCACAGATGGATCAAAAATTGGAAAATGATCGCTGGTCCCAAAATATTCAGCCAAAAACAGCAGATCTTTTGCTGGCTCAGCACTTTGATACAAGCTCTACCTATCGCGCACATATACATGAATATCCGTCTTTTCAAAAAATATTTATGGACGTCTCAAATTTGTTGCTCGAACGTGTCATCGGTCCTCACCCGGTGGGTCCAATGGCACACGACCCGGGGACCTATGACACATATACACTAAAAGCTCAGATGAGACAACTTTTCTTGCTCAGTATTATAATCCAAGCTACAGCAAGTCAACGAAGAATGCTTGATCGCAACTGTCAAAAAATAAAATATATATTAACTCGAATGTTGCCACAAAATCACGTTTCGATTTAGGCTCGGACTTATAAATTTGCGGGTACATACATATTGCCCGAAAATCGACAGTGTGACTTCCAAATACCTCGCTATAGCGATAAAACATCATATGCAATTATTACATAAAGATTTTCTGTACGTAAGCATGTTTCATTTGTTTCATGATTAGTATGCTTGATTATTTTGCTTGATTTGGCTATTGTATCATCGGTCCCCACCCTACGAATATTATAAATGAATCGAAAAAAATTCCACTCAAGGAAAGTATTGAAAAAATAATAGGTGCCATTATATAGCGTGATACAAGCCCTACACTTCACAATAAAAATAATTGCTGGTTTGTTCGTGTTGAAGGCTACAAAGAAAAATATATATGTCGATCTAAATTTAGTTTACACCCCCCAAAACCAAAAACATATGTGAGAGACCCCATAGCTGACGCACGTCGAATTTTTTTGTATGTGAGGAAAGATTTTGCCCGCATGCAATTGTAGACACGTTCACGGAGTGTAATCATGGAATTATCATAGAGAATTTTCAAAGTATTTTCGGTCCCAGTGATCCATCGGTACCACATCTCCCCTACTCCCTTTTACAACTTTGGTACCCCCTGGGGTGTACAATACACCCGGTTGAAGAGCCCTGGTATATAGAGACAAATGTGCCTGTTTGATGCGGGTGTGATCAGATTAGTTGACCTTCACGGTCGTATCGATCATTTCTATCTGATAGCGAATGTATGTATGCATATTTTCTGTGCCACCATCAATGCCGTCTGTTTGGTATGTATTTTGGTTGGATGACAATAAAGATTCTCTCTCTCTCTCTCTCTCTGTTTTTGAGTGAATAACATAAGAAATATAACTATATAATTCTACAATTTTTCCAAATAGCTAGATGCGGCCCCCTCAAAATGCTCCTATGGCCCAGCAGTGGGCTATGGCCCCAATATAGTTGAAAACCCTGACCTAGACCCTACGCCATGTAAATAAGAGGCATTAACATTGGATGAAAAGAAATAAAGGATAAATCAAAAGCAGGGCCGTAACAGCCGCACTCGTAACCCCGGGCCCGAGCTCGAAGGGTCCAATAATTATTTCGTTTCAACCAATGATATATATCATTGCGCGGTTTCAACATAAGTTATGACGTTTTTTAGGTAGATTTATTAGACTTGAAAATTCTCTTTCACAATTTAATGTCGCTAGGTGTCTTGATTTTATAATGTTTACCCGAAAAAGACGAAATTTGCAATATTTCTAAAATGTACGCTTCGGCGCCCGTCTGCGACAGGGATCATCAAGACATATGAATTTTCGGCGCCATAACCCTGTCCTTATAATTTGAGCCCGATGGTACAAATGCGCCGCACCCGATATGCCTTGTGAAAAATATCCAATTTGAAATCGCGTGTGTCTCACGAAAGAAGTTTTTCTTCAGTTACATCTGGTACATTTCGGCTATTCCATTAACTTTTTGGATCTAGCAGGCGGGAGGTCACAGAATAACAACTTGCAACAAAGTAATTAATGACAGCTCTACATCATCTGATAACGTGGGTGGAGAGAGTATTAAAAGGAATATGCAGTTACCAATATTATTGAAGACCTTTTGGGGGGGTACAGGACTTCAATATACAATTGAAAAGCAATAAGTGATTGACATTTTTTTTGGCGTTCGACACGATCAGACGAAAACTACACCCAATGCCCATGACAATGTTGTCGCATTAAAGTAGTTTACAAAAGGCCTGTCGCAAAAGGGTGTCCAGGGCAGAAATTTGGTTAATCACATCCAAGACCAAAGTTTTTTGATAGGCTGACGAAGTGCTGTTTCGGTCCTGCACAAAAGGACTAGCTAGGGAAAATTAATGTGGCCTGTGTCGGTCAACGAGGCCGATGTGCCAGATTGTGGTCCAGTGACCTCGAGGACTGACTGACTAGTATTGATTTAATATACACTACTAGTATTTCGACCTGCATGTGGGAGACAGGGCATGTTGCACGACTGCTGGATAGCCGTCGAGATGCTGTTCCGCAGTTGTGATCCAGCATACTAGATAGAGCTATATGTTATTGTAGCCTAATTCGTTTTAATGATGCCTGGGCCCAGGTGAGTGTCTGATTTCAAAGACTACTCCAAGTCGTTTCGACACCTGGCCATCTTCCCGTTGTATCGCAATCTTGTGATGTATTGACCTGATAAATTGTTAATTAACCGAACTGAACTGGTATGACAGTTGAACGAGGACTCGTGTGGATTATAGGAGAGACCTATCCGCGTTTGATTCTGAGGTGAAGGGGTCGTTAAAATTTGTAGTATGACCGTAACGGGACTGATAATGAACTAGCTCTAGCAGTGCTGTAAACGACCTTGATGTCGAGAATACCAAATCATTTGAGTATAATAGCCAATTGTTTACCAAGGAGTTATCGAACTATATGGTTTCGGCAGTACCAGTATCGCGATTATAGTCATAATGCTCGGCCCAGCGAGCGAGATTTAAACGATAAAATAGGCTTGGGCTACATTAGTTCAGAATTATAGTTTCCGTGATACTATGAAATACACCAAGGTCACTATATTGTAGCCTGAAACGTTTGTGTTGTAGGGGTGTTCAAAAATGACTTTTTTTCTCTCAAATTGTACTGTCTACTTGATAAAATTGTTAGGTTACCTAATTTAAGCCTACACACAAATTTTCGTTCAATTGCAGTCAGTAGCCTCATTGCTACAGGAGAAGAAAGTTTCTATTTATAATATAAAAATAAATAGAAAGAAATTCCAAAATTTTCTGTTCACCCCATGAAAATGTTAGGTTGGATATCGAAAAGATGCTCACCAAAGTTGGCTCAATTCCAGCAAGTGGAAGCGGAGTTATTGCCGTCCAAAAATTTGGATTTGGATAAAATAGTATTTACGGTGGGCACACCAATAATAAATAATGAAAGAATTGACCACCGTAAATACTATTCACGGTGAATTGCGCTATCACACGTGTGGTTTGGTTCGTCTGTTCCCCACCTCTCCTTTCGCGCGTTATTTTCGGACAATAAATACGAAATTGCGTGCTGTTGGGAGTAAAAATGTGAAAAATCTAGTAATTCTTGAACATCGATAGAAAATACCAAATCATTAAAGGGTGCACAATTTTCCTTCACGCGTGCTGACGACAGGCACTGACGTATCACACCTTGCAGTGGGTATATGTACTGCTGCAGTGACTATGTTTGACTCCACCTAGGCATGTGACTGATGTGAGCAGTCTGTGCACTCGATATCGCCTTTAAAAAGCATCGAGACGAACTCATGATCTCGTCCTGATGAAAGTCTCAAATTTTGTGTGAAGATTAACCTCACCATCAATCAGAATACAACGCCATCAGTAATACCATGCAACACCAAAAGATGCATTAACTGTAAAAAGCGCGTAATTAGTATATTCACACTTTTGCTGTTGTTCACGTCTGTTGGAAATCTGAATGCTAATAATTGTCTTAAACTTCGAAAAATATCATATCTCTCATTGAAATAGAATTAAAAAGATGTACATCTTGCAAAAGATCCTTGTGCAAGCTTCTCATGCTCAATTGCTCAACTCGGCAACCAGCATGATTATTACGAACTTCGAATTAGTGCTACCATGACGTTACGAATTTTCAATTGTGACGTCACAGCTGATTGACATGTATGGCTCTTCGGGAGTTACACTAGATCAGTGGTTCTCAACCTTTTTGGCTTCGCGGACCCCTTTTGACCGTCACGGACCCTCGCGGACCCCCTCAAGTTTTAGTTCAATTTTAGCTCTATTATGGTGCAACCTTCATCTGTCTTGTGCAAATATGAACTGTAGGCTTGTGATACACAGCAAAATAATGATTTTTCTTGAAGATGTAGAAATTGGTAGACTTTTATCATTTCAAAGCTAATTTTGCTGCTGTATTTCTTGAAGTAAGTGGCCGTGTCTTGAAAATCTGCGTCTTCGTTTTGATATGAGCGAGGAGTGCGGAAAACCATTTCCGCAAAGATAGATGGAGGCTAATGCAATATTAACGTATAACGCTTCCGACGATACTTTTGGTGTGATCGCAACATTTATGGCACCAAAATGAAGAAACACATATTTTATGAACATATTACGTCCAGCATCTATAGCGCAGGGACGGGAAACACATGAACCGCGAGTCGGATTCGGCCCGCAATGGCATTTTGATCGGCCCGCAGAGAGTTTCTACCGTCAAAGTGAAATCCTAATTTACAAATTTTATGCTCCAAAGAATGGATCCAAGTTTTCTAACCAGAAAAATACTGTCATGAAACGACTTGTTCTGTTCGGGTTTACATATAAATTTACGAGCAAACATTTTCGAACATGAACAATTGAACATTACCAAGACAAGGCTGCATACTAATATAACTGGTGATATTAATTTCAGGGTTGGAGCGTAATGCTTAACACTCCCTAGTCCTTTTTCATCAAAAATCAGCTTTGTCGATAGGGTATCCGCAATAAGAATGCGCCAAATCTGATAGCCGAACTTTAGAAGCAGGTATATCATTGTCCGATTTATGACGAGTGTCAGCCGAAAATATTCGGGTTCATTTCAATATGATTATGTTATTCAATTGTATATTAAAGTTCTGTACCTCCAAGAAGCTGTTCCCTGCATTGGGACAAATTATGGAAATACTTAGGAATTTTTTTATTTCAAACGACTGTTCACTTATTTGATGAGACTGACAACTTCAAATCGAGAAGGTTTCGCAGACATTACGAAGTCACCCTGATAGACGTTACTATCTTCACATATATAGATTTTTATATAATCCATCAAAACGTCTCTAAACAGCAATATGTTTGTATCAGCAGGTTACTCGAAAATTGGCAATGAAAATGAGTTTCCACACTACCATAGTCCATGTCAGACGATTATTATGATGATATGAGCCATGAGGTTTTAGCAGTTGTGGTGCGAAACAGTCTCATGCTTTCTCAAATTAAAAAATAAAATAAAAATTAGGTTATCAAACATTTTAAAAATTTAGAGGTCTCGCGGACCCCCTGAAATTGCTTCGCGGACCCCTAGGGGTCCGCGGACCCCCGGTTGAGAACCGCTGCACTAGATTGTAGAAAAATAGGGTCAATATGGCTCTTCGGACGAAAAAGGTTCCCGACCCCTGCACTAGTGGGTCACGACCCATCGGTTGAGAAGCACTGATCTATACTTGACGGTTACGCGTAAACGTATAAATGCGTTTATGGTCTGATGATGATGTACTTATCATTTACGCGACGCCGGCATGTAATACTCGTGTGTTTAGGCTCCTTTTGCTAAATATCAGTGTTCTTAATTCGGCAGGCACCGAGGATTCAGTCTGGAAAATACCCATTCTCGGTTATGTTATATCTGGATACTCATAACAGGAATGAATGATATATCGATATTAAATTCAAGCTATCTAGCAGTAGGGATGGTGTGAACCTCTGAAAGGTTCAGGTTCGTGTGAACGCGAACCTTTTTGAAAGGTTCTGTGTGAACACGAACGTGAACCTCGTGACGTCATATTGCTAATTCCAACCCTATCTTCCAACGAAGTGATAGCCTATATTTGTACACGATACCTAACGAAGACTCGGTCCACATAATGCCACAATGCTGAAGTACATATCGGCGTTTTAAACGTCGCTAAATGTATCAACCGCGGTAATCATAGGATATAATAATTGCGTAAAATCAATACATTCCGTCGCTTTGCCAACAATTTCGACGAGGACATACCAAGGAATATAAGCTTACGCCTTAACGGTCTTAGCCAGACCGGACAATGTGTTCGGAGTCTGAGTATTGCTACATTGATATTGAGCAAGTGTACAACGGGTTTCTATACTCGCTACCGATACCACAAGCAACAACAAGTTTTGCAGCAGTAGCAAGCACCTTAATCGCACGGATTTGGTTTTAATGATACAGTAAAGATATGAAGTCAAGATTGACCCCGTACGCCCGTTCGATTTTTTACATCAGAAGACGATATCAATGTCATTGATTGGTTGAATAAGCATCATTCGCTGACTACGTATATCGCTCGTGATATTGTGTGATTGCGGGTCAAGCTCAAAGCAGAGAGTCACTAAATATTCACAAACGGAAAGCTGGTTATTCCGAGAAAGTTTTTGCTACAAAGCAACTAAAACTTTTAAGGTTGTCGAAGTGCATGGTGCGTGCTCGTTAAGCGTTGATTTTTTATGCTGCCAGCACCATGCATGGAGTGGCCCGCAATAGAAATGCAATTAATTTGAGCCAAAGTTCTTATAATGGAGTGAAAATTACAATTTACCAAAAGGTTCACAGTGCTGAACCTACCAAGGTTCTGTTGTGAACGCGAACCTCTAAATTTCCGAGGTTCACACACAGAACGCGAACGTGAACCTCACGTTCACACCATCCCTATCTAGCAGTTTCACTGATTCTGAGAGATGTTTATAAGTTAGTCATGGTACTGGAACCCCCAAAAAATCAGCCTTAAAAAAGAGTGAAATCTCGTCGACATTGCCCCGAACGATCAGAACTAGATATTGAGACGGAGTTTCCATTGCTCGATAACAATGCCTCTGGACGAAGTTAACCAGTTACCGCTAGATGATGCGATTTCAAATGCCTCTTCCAGATATGATAATGTTTGCCGTTTCCCGACATTTGAGCAAACAATACCCCGAAAACGACGGTTGAGCAATGAGAATGCGACACTTTCGCATGTGATTCCTGAACATGTATGTGTATAACTCCAAAACTAATACCTAACCCGCAAAATTAACCCTTAGCGCAATCCTGAAATCCTAACCCCGGTTCAACCCCTATATTCAACCCACCTGCTTCTCAAGCGCCGCATGTTATTGTGGGTTGTGCCACATGGTTAATTGATCATATGTTTCATATTTACCTACCGAATTTTGCTACAAAGTCTTCTGCTTTACTTTGTTTTCATATCTAACATAATTGTATATTACTGATGTCCCAGATATGTTGTAACACTCGGTATGTGTATCTCAAAGTTTGGCGTCGGCAGAATCCCTCAGACCAACTCACCGAACCCCTGGGGTTCGATCGAACGCAGTTTAAAAATCAATGGTCCGCGCACCGGTCCACGTGTGATAAGTAGCAGAGATGAGCGGATTTGAAATTTCTATGTCCTAATCCAATCCAAATCCGAACCTTCAAATCCAAATCCTAATCCTAATCCATAACTTGTTCATAATCAAGTCCATGTCCAATCCTAATCCGATTCCAACTGGAAATTCAGAAAAAATACTAATTTATGCAATGAAGGGATTCGAAAATTTTCTTTCACGGCCAACGATTCACTTGATTCAAGATAACTTAGTAACCATAAGTACATTAATAACTGATCTGAATAAAGTTTGTGGCCATTCGCCACACGACATTTTAACCTCCCAGAAAATAGGTAAATCCAATCCAAATCCTAATCCGTTCTGAAAAAAATGTCTAATCCAAATCCAATCCAAATCCGACAAATTTCACAAATCCTGATCTTTCAAAACCTAATCCTAATCCATGCTCATCTCTGATAAGTAGCCTAATAACTCGACCCAAACCCGCCAAAGGGGAGCGAGCCGCTGATTTTTTAAATTAACTTATACTTGAACAAGGAACATTTACTCAAAATACAATAAATTATACGAAAACATTAGGAAATTTAAACTTGCCAAAATTTCGGTGGTTCGCTATATATGTCAATGACAACTCGTCTGATCCTTATTGTCTGCAGTTAGGTACATGGCTCCATCTGGCAATAGGAGAGCGTAACACTGGGTATATCCTCATAAATAAGAGATTCGAAATCGCAAAGCAGTAATGCCTCTCATGCAAGCAAGCTGTATATTGAGTAAAGCAGAGCACCTGCCGTCAGTACCTATCAAGGCTGATCTATCGATAAACATGTTGATCTTCACTTAGCCCCGCTCTTCATTATTATATGTAACGCATATTTGACGATGAAGGTCTTATCAGTTGGCCTAAATTTTTATGGGAACGTGAGGGCGGTCGCGTGAGAGAGACCGAATGTCCCGCCAAAAACACAATCTCCGTGAAAACAGTGCGGATGAACTTCCTTTCCGTCTCTTTCTCGCATTGGAGGAACATAATACTTCTAATTGACACACTATAAATAGCGAAATATGAGTAAGTAAGTCACAGGATATAGCAAAACGCAGAAGTAGAAGTAGCGGAAAATTAGATTTTCTTGAATATAATTGCTGAAAATAGACAAACCCCGATTGAGTACTACGAAGAATTAGAAGCTCTTTGTTACCGACCAACTATGCATACTAGTTATAGTTTTAAATTATAATTATGCGATATTCACATAGAATCACTGGAATTTCTTGAGATGATCTGTTCAGACGATACAGATATAAAACAGGCTATACTGCTGTACAGTGTACAGTTATCGTTTTCCAGAGAACTCTCTTGTGAGACGTCATATGTTAGATAAAACAAAACCTAATGTAAATGACAGATACCTTGCTTGGAATGAGTTCCCAAAGCACCTTAGCAGCTGTTATACCGTAGAGATGTGCAACCTGCGGACAGCAGGGGACAATTTTGTGGCCTGTGAAATGGGTTGCCAATTTATACTAGTCCGTGGTGTTTGAGCTAAGCGCAAGTAGTCTACGAAATGGGCCCGCAAAACATTGAAGCATGCATATCGTGACATCATTTATTCCATAACGCGAATAGGGTTCACGCGATTTGCAATTCACCACGAGCAATCCGCGGTTGTTCTGTATAGTGCGACATCACATTTGATTGGTAAAGGCTCGCCATCCTCGCCATCCTGGCTATCCAGTTTACTCTTAATGAGCCGATGAACCCCGTAACTATTAAAAGTCTACTGTATGGTCCACGGTTTCATCGAGTTGTTTATGTCTGGCCCGCTGGTAACTAGGTTGCACACCCGTGCTATAGAGTAATAATTACTTTTCACATTCTGTATTTTATTCAATAAGTGCGACCTCGAAATCTATTTCGAATCTTCGACTTGTTAGTCTCAAACCATCCATTGAAGACCTTGGCAACCGCGTATGCATATAAATAAAGTAAATAAAGTTAATGTCATCTTCGCTCACACATATTGCGAATTGAAACAAGCCGCACTACACGAACCGGGTAATTGTGCAGTCATCCATGGACACGAAAAACACCTCTCATATCAACCCTGCCGATTCATGCTCGCAAGTGCGTTGCACAAGAATTCGCTCTGTATTATGGACTCGCTAACTCGCTTGTAGCCACTGGATGTTGTTTTCTGTGCGAGCCCGTCCTCTGTTAAAGTCGGGAATCCATCCACCTCTTTCCCCGCTATAATCGCTGAAACGTCACTTGATCTTCCGGATAGTCGCCTACGCGAGAATTTGCCACGGTTGCCACCGCTCCGAAGGTCGTACATTTTGGGGCATGGGCACTCTTGATCAAGCTCTACCTTGATGTCCATCCGTGCTTCCTGCAGGTTCAGTAAATTTCTCCGACTCAAGTTTAAGTTGATCGACCAGTCAGCTAATATTTCCGTTATTTCAACGTGCATGATTGGGAATCTGTCATCATCGTTCGCTTTGCGTGGCAGTCGCTTGATGTTCGCAACTATCACGAAGTCAGCGCTGCAAACTGCTCTTCCTTCGTTGGGTTTGCAATTTTTACACAGAGGTGTTGGAACACTGCCGCGGTGCGGGCCTTTGCCGCATGTAAGATTACACTGGGCCATGTCTCTGAAGTTGTTGAGATTCCCTTCACATCCTCCGTACACAAACGGCTGAATAAAAATGAATGTGTTTAATTTCATTAGATAACCCTGGAATATTGTCGAGATCGTACTACGCAGTGTCCAAGAGCCGCATTGTATGCTGTCCGCACGCGAAAATCATTGCAGCTCCCCCTCTCAGCCGGTAACGCGCATACATCTTTGACACAAGCATTTTCGCATTTGCTCTTCGTTGCAAACTACAGAAATATAAACATTGATGTATATACATTCACGGCATGGACTATACATTAACGCACTAGACTAACTTTATTTGTGACGGCGTAGCAATCTCGGAAAAAGGACGTGTTGCAAGTGTTCGAGCCCTTGTCATACACCCACATCCATTTAATCGGCAGCGTACGTTTTCGGCGACATCGCTGTGCTTGCCTCGCAGGATAATTGTTGCAATCAACTTGTAATACTGTAGAAGAGCGGCGAACGGTATTCCTGGATTCTGTAGGAGGGGTGATCCTGATAAGCAATCTGTCTCTCTATGCATGCAGTGTAGAATCATAGTGTACTACAATTGTGTGGATACAAGCAAATCTCACGGCTCAATGCGATTGGGTTACGTCTTTCTTTCCATTTGACCAAGGCAATTTACGGCATTATATAGACTGGCTTGCCGAGCACCAAAATCGATAAAATTGATATCAATTGAATGCTACCGCGGTACTGACTGCGAAAATATAAATTTTATTCTGCTCGTGGTCCCCACCAAAATCAGCCTTGAATTTCGCATTGTAACGGAGAATTACATTGTGACGTAAATGTGTCGTCTGGAATAATATGGCACAGCTCAGTAGCAAGTGCGCAGTAAAATGAGAGTGTGAATGCTCAATCGATTGCTCACCAATAGCCAATACGCTTGCGGTTTGCGCTGCTGGAAAAAATGACGTAACCCAATCGCAGTGAGCCGTGGGATTTGCTTGTGTCCACACCATTGTCGGGCTGTCGAATATAGGACACTAAGGTAGCATCTAACACAGGGGTTCTAAGCCCTTTCTTGGCCGTGGCCCATTTTTCTGTTTGAAAATGTGCTGAGGCCCACCTCTTATCTTAGAGCCATAATCCTGTTCGATGCGTGGTAATCGACTTAGAAATTTTCCACATAGCTTTGTGGCCCACCTCAAAATGCTCTTGTGGCTCACCAGCTGGCCATGGCTCACCGTTTGAGAACCCCTGATCTAGCATCAACTCATAAACGTAGAATACATGGAGAATCAGTTCTACCGAGACGTACGTCCCGGCGGAATTTGTCAATTTATGATCATAAGAACGGCTGGTACAGCAATTGACGCGTGACTGATTGCCGTATCCATAGACCGTACGTCTCGCCAATGTAATGTTCGATAGTAGGTTTTTTGGGATACCCTGATGTTTCGCAGTCGGACTGAACTTCTTTAATCATAAAGATTGTCTAACTTTTTAGAGTGATCAGTAAGCGGGTGAGACATAACACAGTGAAAAAGCGCACAAACCTGAGTCAGTCAAATACAAGAACCAGGCAGTGCTTTATGGGGCTGATTCTTAGAATATGTATATTAGTTAGTTAGCAAATATTTGCGGACAACCATTAGGCATCGAAACAACGCGCTCTGGATGGGTGCTGCTACTAAGAAAAGTTCACCTTGGACTTGTAGTCGATATCTTCTTATTGCTTCCCCCAGTCTACTTGTAGCTATACAAAAGTATTCCCCGTCGTCGCCCAGGGTGACCCCAGTTATGATTAATGTACCGGTACCGTCCACGGAAATCCTGCCATCATCCATGTGACTGGTTTGTCCCACTTCCAACAACCTTCCTTTTGGCGTTTGCCAGTGGATCATAGGTATAGGGTTCCCGTTTGGCCTACAGATCAATCGGACGTTACTCCCCTCGACGGCCGCTTGTCCATGTGCTATGGTAGTGAAGTATGGTTCTGCACTATCGATTGCATTATCAACGGCGTTCCCTTCGAGGTACGGACATCTTGTTGGGATTAATTCACGCCTTGTTTCGCAAGCCCGCTTGTTCAGGAGACACATAGATAGGTATGTTGTGCCATTTTGATCGCACACAAGTTCGTCATTCGTCGACACGTCCTGGCAGCTCCGTTCACAAATGCACCAAGTTCTTTCATTGTAAACGACGCATTGTCTCCCTTGACCAGTGCAAGAAACGTTTTCACACCGGCGCTGATCGTCCGGTAAATCCTGGAAAATATTTCGGTTATACCACTGTTCCATAATTCGTATTATTTGTACCAGTGGTTCTCAAACTTGTTCCATTCAACCGCCCATTATCGAGCTCGCATATATATGCATATATCACTTCTCTTCCGGAGCACTTGGGTAGTTTTGACTAATTTTATTGCTACGTCAAGTAATAGTTTTATTAGTGAAATACTTAATTTTGTTAAGTGAAAAGAAGTTTTTGAATACACTTCAATGTCTCTTATGAGGGAATCAATAAGCTCAGCAGGTCTACATAGTTGAAATTATGGTTGCATTCAAGCAGGAATGTTTTAAACAGTGTTTGATACAAATGTTATAAAAAAGAATCAAAACTTGTATAATTATGTCATAATTGTGTAAATACTTTGAGAAAAAACATCTACTATGAGCCTTGAGATGACTAGCGCTGGAAACAGTGTTGGGATCAAGTCACTACCTCCGAGTCACGAGTCATCTCGAGTAATTGCAAAATTTGACTCGAGTCAAGTCAAGTCAGTCGATTTTCGAAAGTGACTCGAGTCAAGTCAAGTCACTCGATTTTTGGAGGTGACTCGAGTCAAGTCGAGTCGAGTCAAGTCAAGTCACGAGTCAAGTCACAATTCAAGTCAAGTTGCCTTTTTGAAGTATGAGGCATCATTACGTCATTGCATTTTGCTAGCTGTCTAAAATACAGATTGAGTGGTCATTGATTCTGAACCAATGAGCGAATATAAGTTAAATATAATCGCAATAAGGCGCTGTATCGCTCACATATACGTAGAACTGCTAAACTACGTAAGTAATTGCACAGCCCAAGTTTATAGTTACCAGCCAGAATAGAGAAACGAATTGACAATATGCAATACATTATCCATTTACAAATTGATATGATACAATTCAAGCCTACGCTAATGGTTGAGGACTATATCAACTATATTTGAATTCAATTTCAATAAAACAAGAGGTTTGGTTAAGGAAAGAACAGAGAATAGAAATATAGATTTTGCTATTAAATTACTTTACTGTATTAGTTTACGACCACGTAATCTGTAAGTTTCGATCACTCCGTTTGCGGTCAATTTATGTGTGAGAGAACGATGGAGTTTCAGTAAAGCGCACGATCACTGAAAGATTGGTCACTCTCACGGGTCACACCAGGATTTCGCGAACAGTCCGACCATATGCAAGATACAGGGATTTTTATCGACACCGATTACTTGATGACTTGAAATTGACTCGTGAATTTTGCTCCGAGTCACGAGTCAATCCACATTTTTGATGCGCCGAGTCAAGTCAAGTCAAGTCATTTTAGCAAAGTGACTCGAGTCAAGTCAAGTCATACGAAAAAGGTGACTCGAGTCATCCCAACACCGGCTGGATGTAGTCGACGTATAAGATTTGGAATGGTTGGAATCCGCGAAATTCTCGTCGTTTCAACAGTTATAACTAGAGCCCGGCCGATATTGGGTCTTTGGGCCGATACCGATGAATCCGATATCTTCCACTTTCACCGATAACACCGCTATATTCAGCCGATATTCAAATAAGGTGGAATCAACCTCAAAAAACGCATTTGCAGAGCTGCTAGGCATTTTCACCAACAGCTCTACAGCCATTGTCATACTCGAATATGAAATAAACCAGAAAGGCTGCATCTGGGCACCTTGAAAGTGTAAGCTGTATGAAATACAGAAATATTACCAGTCTAGCGGTCAAGGATTATAGTTTTCTAACTCCTACCACCATGTTGTGACGTCACAAAAAATTGCCGATATTTTTCACATCTAATGGCCGATACCGATAAAGTGTGATCTGATATCGAGTCAATACTATCGTCAAGCCGATAATCGGCCGGGCTCTATTTATAACACGGAGTGGTGTATAAATGGAATGGAATGGATGTTTTGATAATGATGATCGCCTATACCGTAAAAATGCTACATGTCGATGTAGTCCTGGTCAAAGATATTTTTGTCCGTTTTCCTTTCGAAAATTTTCATGGTTTGGCGCCTCCATATTTTAAGACCTGCACTAAAGACGACGGGGTAGAGTTCCACGTTAGGTCGATTTTCTCGGGGTTGGACTTGACTATTGGAAATATTTCGACCATCCGACTAATTAACGATCTAATAATTGTTTGCACTATTTTCGGGATCAAATCAAGGTTCTTATAACAACTGTTAGGTATGGGCTCATACCTATCGGTTTTGAGCCCAGTGTAACGTACACTCCCCGATTTAGTTACGTTCTATTTTGTGTATTGCTAACTACATTCATTGCGGTAAAGAATTTATTAACTTGTAGCTCTCGAAAACAAGGATATTTAGTTAATCCTGGTCAGAAAGCTTTAAATCATGTCTACTATACAAATGACTCTCACTCTCCAAAGTGCTATAGAACCACGCTCGCTACGCGACGAAGATTTTGGATTATTGATGAATTTTGTATGGAATGAATGAATGAATGAATTTTGCAACGATATCTCAAGGTTATATAGAACTATAGAACATTGTCTTCCAATGGCAACCACTGCACCATCTGAGCTGTTACGCCATTTAACTATATGGCCACTGCTTTTAACAGCAAATTCATATTTATTGACTCGAAGAACTTTTCGCGTGCCTCTTATCAAGAGTATAGTAGAGTAGTACGCGTAGGCTACTACTTTTTTTAAGTTGACTGTTGCTACGCTGCATTGTTGCTATGGTTGAATTTCCATTCATGTTATTTATAAATTTTCATTATTGCGTCTGCTCCTGATAAGAAGCACGCGAAAAGTTCTTCGAGTCAATAAATATGAATTTGCTGTTAAAAGCCGTGTTCAAGTTATGTTCAACCAATCAGTTATTCAGATGCTGTATGGTGTGTACGGTTTTATGACACACCCATTTCACACCTACTAACTTGAGTGGCGGGATAGCGTAGTGGTATAATTCACAGCTCCAACACCAATGAGTTGCGGGTTCGGGTCCGCATAGGTTTATCTAGGCTCCTTTATCCGTGTAAGCGGTGTCTTATGAAAAGCCTAGATGTGGGCGTTGCTACAAGTCGGCAGCTGTGGAATAAAAATGAAGAAAATTGGCCTGGTTTAAATGACCATAGTCGTCGACAAACACCATGAATACCACAAATAACAACAGCACCTACTAACTTCGATGGGTGACTGCTTTTCTTGATAAGAAACCACGAGGTATAATGATATTTTGTTGACCAGTGAGTTCTAGAAATCCCTGATGTTGACCTGTTTGTAAGGACAACTGTTGTAAAAATCTAGAACACAAACATGTCGCGCTGTCGACAGGCTATCTTGTTATTACCCAGATCACAAAATCCCGAAGTATGGGGAATTCTTTAGATCATTAGGCCAAATTTCATTTATCCGTAATTACAGGTTTGAGCCACCATCATGCCGCGCCACCGGAAAAGCCCAGAAGAAACGTGCGCTCTCGTCTACATGCCGATGTCGCGAACAAGTTGTCAGTGATTAATGATCGTTGTTTGGAACGGAATTGTTTCTAGCAATAATGCCATCGAATTAGAGCTTGATGAATGTCCAGTCATCCACAATTGTCTATTGCAGTTCACGTTGCGGTCATTCGGCCAAAACGTATAGTCGCTAATGGAGTGATGATGAAATAATTTAGCTAGATCTGGTATTGGAAGTCGCGTACTAGACCTAGTAAAATCAACGAGAATTTACCTCATATTTTCGTGGTACGGTATATTGAAACGTACCCAATCGAGAAAAAAAAAGAAAAAGAAATATCTGTGAATTTGGCGCATACCATATGGTTCTACTTCGTGAGACCCTTATTATTTCCACTGCCAACATAATCGACCGTTAAAAATAGAAGAAGGTTGCATGTTCTGGCAAATACCAATCTGCCCTTATCTCTCATCCTGTTGATGAAAAATAAAACCAGCTTTGACGGGCGGTAAACACGTTAAATTCTTTTCCGGCATGTGGCGTCAAAATTCTTTGCAGCAATCGACTTATCGCAAGTGTTGTATACATAGGCACTCAATCAATCTAGGTTTCAGAGCGAACGTGGTGGTCAAACAACTGACCTTATGCCCGCAATACCATGATGTTGTTGTACGTTGAAAATCTACGTCTACGAACAAAACACAAATATAAAGTTCCGCGAAGTCTCAATTAACGCCCACCATGAATCACGCGCTGTCAAACATCTCTTTCGCGATGCCATAAAGCCTGTTTAGAATTATTTGGAACTTGACTCTCAAGTCTAAATAAAATATTATTTGAGCAAGACTGTTACGTCACCGTCATCGGTAGATAAATATTCATAACCTTGAAAACTCATTTTGAAAACTAAAATGCGTGGCAGATATTTTCGCAATGATCGATTCTAGAACAACACCGTGTCACATTCTATATCGAGATGAGAAATTGTTTCCTGTGCCTTCATCAACTAGATTTACATGTTCTATGAGAGGGAATTATTAAAAATAATATAGGGAAACGCAACTAATGGTTCACACTGCTTCCCGGATTAGTAATATCAACCATTTGTATATGCTGCATGACAGTGTCTGTTGTAAGATGACGGTGGCGTTCTCGGCACTTTTCATCGCCTTTAAAAACACAAGTGCATGTACAAACCCATTTTGTTTTGTTGAACCATCAAATACAATTATTCAAATCCAACCGTCAGACGAGATAGGCTTTTCTAGAAAAACTTAAAATTTGCAAATATTTCCAGTCGCCATATTGTTAGAGCATAAACCGTTTACAGACTAGAAAACGAAAGCGATGTTATCTTAGTATTTGGTGACCTTTATGCACGACGCAATCCTAATAATAACAGCAATTTCATTTGTTATCCATCCAATGATTCAAAGTTTGTTTGCAATTCATGTTATTAGTCGGAACTTACGGCTTCGAAGGCAAACGATATTTGGGATTAATCTATACACAGATTTACAGCCTGGACCATTCTCGTTCTGCGGTGCCCCCAAATATAATATAAGCCGCAAGATTACAAATTCCTAATGTAAGAGGCATCAAAATATAAATACGAACGAGACCCATTTCCAGCAGGGGTGTACTATAGGCGTGGTCCAACCAGGTCACGTTTGGTTGTTTTTCGAGAAAATTAGTCATAATAGTGTTTGCAGATCTCCGATAGACCTATTGGTGGTAGCCATATAACATGTTGCATTTACCAAAGAAATTCACTCGGGGTGCAGCCTGAAAGGTACGATCTTCATGTAAGACTTCACATATCAAAGCAGTATGTTTGTAGCTGTTTTGCAATTCATAGTATTTCGACATGGTCGTTTTACACGGGACCGGTATTATTTTCATGATCCGTGAACTGCCAATTTACAGCACACCCAAGTTTGCTCTAGGATTTTGCAAGTCATCGCTTACGGATGACAATGAGGATGCTGTGATTTTAAATGATCATGGTTGTGACAACAGATATATTTGAGAAGTATTCGTATATCATTTGACATTTCACTTAGAACGGTATATGGTGCCGGCATAGCCTTAAAATTTCAATACCAATACCGATGCGTTCAGGTACGCTATGGAGTCAGCTATATATTAAAAATATGATATAATAAAAATAATCTTCATGATTCGAAAGCCTGCCCCCATAAAATTTTCGCTTTTACCTGGCGTTGTCCAACTCCAAAGCTAAAGCATGCCGAAATGGCCTATTCAGCTTCCGCTTAATCGCCACGACGAATTAATATGAACTTGATATACCTCTTGATTTCGTGAACAACGACATCCGCTTAATTAGAGCTGTAAATGTTTTACTTATTACCTATTTCCTTTTGTTGCTGTTCAGGAATATTTTTACAATTGTACCATTGCGTCAAATTGTAGGAATGATCAGGTATTATATTACGAGGCACTCTGCTACACACCATTTTCGAAATATCACCCACAAAAGTATCTATCGACTACGCAAAAGCACTGTTAACAAGGCGAGAAGCTAGAAAATTACCACCAATCGCCAAAATAAATATCATTGAAACTGCTACGTTATGAATAATGGCACGGAACATGTGGGTCTCGGACATGGAGACGAGAGATGGTGAAACACATATTACGATATATTGCCCATTTTCACAATTTTCTTGGTCGCGTGGTTTGTGAACATTTGTAATACGGTGGGCAGGGCATCTATATTATCTTCAATATACTCCCCTCGTAAGACATCAAAACGGGGTGAGGCATGACACACGTTTCCCATTCCTTTTGACCTACTTACGGTACCGATATTACGAGATCCAAGGCTCCACGAACTAACCAATGTGGCACACTTTACATGACTTCCTATCGAATTTCTGGGTGCATCATGTTTACGTCATCTTCAAATGTAAGCGTTTGGTTTTCGAATAAAAGAATAGAATAAAATTTGATTAGTTTTTATCGATTGTTTTGAGTCACTACATGGTGGACCACTTGGTTACAGACCTTAACGCGGAGATTTGCATGATGATTCATGAGGGTTTGCAAACTATGATCCAAGCCCCCACGCGATGATAATTTTCACAACACTGTATGTTAAATATGTGTATAATTATAAGGTCTTGAAGCGCGCACGAATTATCCCACGCGTAATAGTCCTTAAGCCGTGTGTTGTTAATATCAGCTAAATTACGTACCTGTCTTCAGGAGCATCAAAGACGTTTCGTACTTCATTCGGCTAGTAAAGTAATTAGGCCAAGAAAGCGGGAAGGTTATTTTCCAACCACTAGTATTCTCTTCCTTGCGTTTGCCAACGCCATTCCACATCTTACCATATTTACAGTAAGCTTCACCAACATACCAAAACTTGTCTTAACCCTACAGCTATAATTTCCTATGATATCCTCCATTTTGGTGCGCGGACGCCCATCGTATAGGTTACACCAGGTTGATACACAAAAGACGGGACTCAAAGACGGGAATCAAAGATTTACAAAATAGCTTCGGATTATAGTATGGTAGCAATGATATTGTCACATCTGATATAACAGGAGAAAAAATAAGCGAAACAAATGGTATACAGTCACTCACTCCAACAATGTATGGGGGCATGCAGGTGCCCGTTCCGCAGGAGTTTGGACAGCACACATCGTCTGAAGAGCAGTTTGTGTCATCCTTGCACTTTAGTTCGTCCGGACAGTCAGCAAGTGAGTTAATGTATCTTTTAGTGCACAACGCCGTGCTGTGACTTGAATGGAAGTTTGTAAAGAATCCTTGGTGATAACATACTGCCGACGAAAGAGTTCCGAGAATCATCCAGAACGTACACGTTGCTGAGTACATTGTTATTGTGTTGTTGCCGGTCCGATAAGATGGAATTAACGATATCGATTTGTTAAATAGCGAATGCTTACTGTTAAAAAGAGGCAATCCCTTTATTTTCTGTAAGATTAACTGAGTTTCTCTGACCATGCTTTTGATAATCCAATGTAATTTCAATGAATTAAACTATGGGCATTGTGATGGAATCTTAAATTATCATTCCAATTGACAATATCTTACGCCATGCGTTTTGACAGAATCTGAATTACCACAAATTTAAACCTCTTATGTTGCGTTTGTGTTGGGAACGAGTAATATCGTTGCTGACTTTTTCATCTTGAATTACTTCTTCGACATTTCATCGTACCTGATTGTTCAGTGATTTCATTCATAAACGCCATCTCGCTGAATACCATATTCATTATAACAGACGAGATATGTTTTTGCCGAATACGGGTCTTTTTTGGAAAACTGAAATGGGAGCCCGATTTGGTCAGCATGTCAATTTACCGCACCGGATATGATCACGATCGTAAAGACGGTGATTCGGATATATATAGCCGATGGACAGCCTAATTAATCTTTATCAAACACAATAGGGATTATGTTTGCACGTGAATAGTTTGAACGAAAAATGCAGTTAGTCAGTTGATTGTTCTGCTTTCTATATATCCCTGACGAACACCACGTGCAGCTATAGCTCGCTCAGGCCTGGCGCACAAAACCTTAGTAGTCAATCACCATAAAACCCCTCATATACACACTTTTATTCATCCCTGACGGCATAGGCACAAACGTCGACGCGATTTACGCGAATATTGTATAACGCTTATGTGATTTCACAATCGCGATGACTTAACCTTATTCATAACTTTGAACTTGGGGTCCAAAAGTCTATTTTGTCTTTAATTAAACTGTTAGCCACACAATCACCGAAGGACAGTGTATTTAGTGAATCGGCACGGGGAAACAATTTTAGGCGGCTCCAACTCAAATAATAAGTGATTACATACCCGAATTCACATTTTATAGTAAAACATATTTAATTCTGATACGAATCATGATACAAATTACGTAACCATAATTTTTTACATTACACATTTTACATTCATTTCTCTCGCCTTTGCGATTCAATGCATCATATACAATTGGTACACCGTCGTAATTTGTCTATATCATATGCTCTTCGGACATGGTGGTGTAGGCAAATAGAACTTGTAGCAAACTTATAAAATTCCATATCTCTTCCTCAACTAAACAGTATCATGTCTCAAAACCAGCCGTAAGTTTGTTGGGATACAAACAAGAATCTTGTCAAAGTTGCTATTGGGCCGCATCTCGTCATTACTTCGATTTAATTAAGACATGCTGTCATTTTTCGTGCACAGACTGCTTTCCGTAGTCGGAAATAAACGAGAAACAATCCAAAAAACAGGTAAATCAGACGTTTAAAAATCTATAGTATGCACAACTGCATCACACGGGCTACTGTGTTATAATTGCACTCGACAGCAACACGATTTCAATATTAGATGATAATTGGCAACCGTCGTAACAAGAGACCTGCAGCGCTAATACTCAGCTAGAAACTGTTATCTCGTAAATACTTCGTTTCGCTGGGTGGGCTCTCTGTGTATTGACGTGTCTTAACTATGTTTACAAATATATTCTTGCTGGACTGTGGGTCCTTCTACGAACTCCGGAATCTCGTTGGCCAAGTTACGAGATAAATTGGAGGTAACTGGTCCTGATCAACTAGGAATACACGTTACCTAACCTTGCCGTGTCCAGCTTAAAAATCGAGTTGAAAAAACGACTGTTGAGTTTTTCATACTGTTCCGTTTGTAGGTCAATATCCTCGTCAATTTCCATGCATTAGTACTGAGAAAAGTGAACGAGAATAAAACCGCTCTCCCGGAAGTACACATACATATCGAACACCGCGGTTGTTGTGAGAGATTTTGAAGAAATTGTATGGCTCCGAGATTCAATTTCCCGTTCGTTAATTATGAAATCCTGCCGATTCGCCTACATCACCCGACTTTTATAACCGTAAATTGGTCACAATTTCTCGTCGCACCGCCGAAAAAAATATTCGTCCCGCCGCAACTACACTTCTTCTTGTTTCGCACCTTTTTGCGGGCTGTCTCACGGAAATCCGTTTTTCGTAATGCATCACAACTTAACTATATTTGTGTCTGGACCACGCTCTGCAATCATTTTAAACAATTCTTGTTACGTCATTAACAGACCAAGAAATACAGACTATTTAGGTTACAGGATAATTCCCGTGATTCCCGTGACATTTAGGATAAAGTTTAAGTGGAGGATGTAAGACAATGATATTTTTATGTCGTTTCAAGCATAATAAAACTATATCTAACATTCCGCTCATTTACCCGATATTTTCCGGTCGATCTATCTGATTCCCATCACCGCCTCCACTGGCTATATGTTAAATGATGCCGATGTCATTGAAATAGCACCAAAATTAATGAATTAATATTGGTAACTTCACATCCTAATTTGCTTGCTTGCTACTATATCGGTTTATGCGAAGATGCCTACATATCAAACCACCACTGCTTGAAAGATGCGATCGTACAACATAGATAAAAAACATAACTATTCGAAGCTAGTGCCATCTAAAAATGTTATATTTACTCATAAACATTTAGCCAATAACTATGTCAAAGAATGATGGATGAGCTACAAACCCGACAAATCCTAAGACTATCCTTATCATTGAGATATAGTTATTTTTTGTTCGTAATTAGCGACCTAGACTGTCTTTGAAGAGTCCTAATGCTCGGATAAGACTAATTTACCGATATACGGAACTACACGAAACGCAGTCTGAAAGAACCTAAATCCCGAGAGTCACGGTTATTTATAAGTGTTCAAATAATTACCTCTTGAAACCGTGAGAATCCCTGAACATAGAAAATGATATTTCATACAGATTTCATCAACAAGTTTGTCATATCGCTGGAATTCTAAATGTTATTGTCACACGACTGTATATATCCCACAACTTTTAAAGCCATATCCGCTAACAGCGCGACATGACGGTCTGAAATATTTATAAAATAGCTTACTCATCATATAAATTCGATTCGAGCCGAGCCCGCCGAATCGAATCAAGTCTCTCGAATAACGAACAAGGTGGTTCGAAGCGAATCAACAAAAAATGATCACATTGCGGGTTCTTAGCAATTTGGCACAGCGAAAGGCATTTTTCAGTTATCCCTATTGATAGCAACTCTTAATTGAACTGCGCGCGGCAATCTTGTGCTCAGATATTCTTGGCTTATTTCAGCTGATGGTAACACCGTAACGCAGTTCATATTGACCTTCACAACTATTGTTGATCTTTCGTTCAAATTGTGATCAATTTATTAGATCCCTGAATATCCTTGTTTATCATCTGATTCCATTGTGCGTGAGCTCATCACCGGTGGTTGTGCAATTCGCTTCTCGCAATGCAGCCACGTTCAGATTGCCTCCTATCTGGCAAGTATAACCCGTAACTAACCTGACAATCATCTGAATAATTATGATAGTGTCGACATGTATGATTCATAAAAAAGTGCATGTACAAAGTGCAGAAAAGATTGAATTTGAGCAGAGTGGTGCTTGTAATAATAGTAAAGCATCTAATAGCTACCGTCGCCCACGCCAGGGGTGTGCCGCGTGTGGCCGGCGAAGAAGTGGCAATTTAGAAAGGTGTGAGGCCCGCGAAAACGGTTTCTATTCCGCCTGTATACGTTTGAGACAAGATCAAGTTGACTAATACCTGTGATGTAATAATCAGCAGCGAATTTCACAAATCAGACTTCTGACAATAACTCGAAACATTGCATCATTCTTTGTAAACTTTAGCGAACGAGTATATTGAAGGATATACAAGTGTGGATTTGGTTGTGGTACACGTTAACTATACCGGGAGCCTTGCTTCGTAATTCGAGTTTGATATTGAAGAGCCGTAATAAAGCTATCGCTCTTTTACGAAACGATCGATTTATGCTGAATCATCGATTACGATAATATTGGAGTTTTTTCGATTACGATTACTTGGAAATCCTGTCATCGTCGTAATCGATTACTTTTGCAAATAACGATTAGGCTACGCCATGTCTGCAGTAGGGCTCTTCAAAAATGACTTTTTTTCTCAAATCGTATTGGCTACTTAATAAAATTGTTACGTTACCTAATTTAAGCCTACACACAAAATTTGGTTCAATTCCAGCCAGTAACCGCTTTGCTACAGGAGAAGTAAGTTTCTATTTATTATATAAACATGAATAATAAAAAATTTGAAAATTTTCTGTTCACCCCATGAAAGTGTTGGGCTGTCTATAGAAACGATGCTGACAAAATTTGGTTCGATTCCAACCAGTGGAAGCGGAGTTATTGCCGTCGAAAAATTTGGATTTGAATAAAATAGTATTTACGGTGACCGATTCTTTGTTTATTTATTATAGTTGTGCTCACCGTAAATACTATTTTATTCAAATCCAAATTTTTCGACGGCAATAACTCCGCTTCCACTGGTTGGAATTAAACCAAATTTGGTCAGCATCGTTTCTATAGACAGCCCAACACTTTCATGGGGTGAACAGAAAATTTTCAAATTTTTTATTATTTATGTTTATATAATAAATAGAATTAAATAGTATATTCATATTGAAATGAACCCGAATATTTTCGGCTGACACTCGTCAGGGGTAATCGTCAGCAACTAGTAGAGAATTGGAAAGAACATTGTATATCAACAATCGTATCACAAAATATGACGTCACCAGCATGAAATTTCGAATGAGAGAGCGTTCAATGTACTATTTTTAGGTGATACACGAACTCCTTTTGTTGACAGAGTTTTGGTTAATGTATTTTGATAAAAGTTGATTCCAAGGCACACAAATGGAATTGTGAACGGCCTCGGCCTACGATTCGAAATCGGTCGTCTCGATAATTATTCGCACAAATCGGATTATCCAACAGATGTTTGCCGATGGCAGAATTAATGGTCTTTGATCGATCAGCATCAATCTTAAGTGGATGAGTTAAGGGTGAGCTTTTCACATCGCGTGACGCACGTGTTCTGATAAATCTGGGGACATGTTGGTTTATGCGGTCCTGCAGACGTCTTGACGTTCTTCCCACGTAGCCACAATCACAGTGGCACCTATATTCGTACACTACATTACTTTGTTGAAGTGCAGGAAGCACGTCTTTGCGTGTTGAAGGGAGCAGTTGTGTTGTTCGTGTATCACCTAAAAATAGTACATTGAACGCTCTCTCATTCGAAATTTCATGCTGGTGACGTCATATTTTGTGATA
Source organism: Botryllus schlosseri (assembly GCF_051294905.1). Classification (NCBI taxonomy): domain Eukaryota; kingdom Metazoa; phylum Chordata; class Ascidiacea; order Stolidobranchia; family Styelidae; genus Botryllus; species Botryllus schlosseri. Next base: position 16,673,307 of record NC_137247.1, on the reverse strand, counting down.
CGATTGTTGATATACAATGTTCTTTCCAATTCTCTACTAGTTGCTGACGATTACCCCTGACGAGTGTCAGCCGAAAATATTCGGGTTCATTTCAATATGAATATACCATTTAATTGTATATTGAAGTTCTGTACCTCCAAGAAGCTCTTCTAATAAATAGAAACTTACTTCTCCTGTAGCAAAGCGGTTACTGGGTGGAATTGAACCAAACTTTGTGTTTAGGCTTAAATTAGGTAACCTAACAATTTTATCAAGTAGCCAGTACGATTTAAGAAAAAACGTCATTTTTGAAGAGCCCTAGTCTGCAGTGCACATGCAATGCACACGTCAGTTGTTACTGTACTCTTCTCTATCGATATAGCTGACTTTGTGACATCACATAGTGTTATTTAACAAGAGACATTTTAACATGCAATCGACAAGATATCGTAATGGTGAAGCATCCGGCTTTTTGATTCGTAGGTCGTGGGTTCGATCCCGGCCGGGTCAGACCAATAACCTGATTAGTAACACAGGTATCCATGACTTCCCTGCTTGGAGCTTATGCATTACTGAGAGAGCATGGAGGGGTGCATGGTGCAAGACTTAGAAAGCCTTACAAGGTTGTATCTGCACCTTCCTTGTCCAGCGACATATGTAGGCTACATCATGCACTAATGGTATGCATATGCAATATGCACAGATCCTGTTTATGTATATCATGAGTCGATGTATATGCCGCAAAAAAAACATCAAGGACAAAAATAAACTACGTCCTTTCCTTCCTTTCCTTTCCCCAGACTAGTGGTCGGCAACCCGTGTTACGCGCACTGTGCCGGTCTGTGAGGAGCTCCTTACTGGTCCGCGAAATGTTTTTATACTTTTAGAAGTCCCGTGTATTAAAAGGGTGAAGCTTATTGATAAAACTTGAAAAGGAAATCTATTTCATCAAAGCCTGTGCGTTACTAACTCACTGGGACCCTTCAGTGACATTATATTATAAGTATGCAATGATTCTCAGGGAAAGAACGGATCGCGACCCAAATGGGACCCAAAGGGTATAGATTTCGTACGTGCAGAAAGAGTTCTTCACGCATCACGCGATCTTCTGTGGTTACTTTGCATATTTTCATCAACTGTGTTGGGCACACTATGGCCAATGAGTGACACTCGAAGAAAAGTTGTTTCGATCATATGGTTTGATTATGAAAATGTGCCGCTATATTACACCAGTTCGTCTGATGATTAAGGGCCCACATTGTTGTTGGCGCTTGGTTTTGTAAAATCAATCGTCGATTACAATGATTCGGGGGTCAATGAATTAGGAAATTTCCTGCGCGAAGCTCTGGCTAAAAATCGGTAAAAACATTGATGGACGCATATATCGTACAATACAAAAGATGCGTGTGTTAAAAGTACTAAGAAAGATAAATGTCAGTGACATCAAACTCACCCTATCAGTGACCTTTGGTAATGAATCATGTTTCTTATAACTGGGTAGCTTATTTTTCAGTGACGCACGTTGATGATTGGGAAAACTCACCTCCTAGAATCAGAATCGCAGATACAAAAAACGGTGAAGGTTGGCTGATTCAATGACGGATTGTTTCTTTTCACATTAGCACTCTTCCTTTGCAAGCCTCATAACAAGGTATTAAGTATCCACTATCGAGGGTAGGTATGGAAATTACACCAGTAGACAAATGAATTTGCGTTGTATCACACGCAAGCCGCCGCAGCTTCGCGATTCATACTGAATCGTCGGTGAACGAAGTCGTATAAAGTCGATAGCGCATTGTTTCCTTGCTATGGTTGTCGGGTTGTACTCCGACGATCGGCGCGGGAAATTGATTTGTGCCTTTACTTCGTATCGTTTCACTGCGCTGGCATTGTGACGTATAAAGTCAATTTTCACATTCCTTGGCGATTTGCGAGGGGTCTGGTGCTCTGAAATTAATATTTGCATTTTTGGAATCAGTGCGACTATTGGACTATAAATACTGAGCCCGCGTCGACACTGCGGAGTGCAAGTGATCCTAATCGGTGTTGCATATGAATGTGTGCCATATTGGTCGGTGGTATTGATTCAATGTTCCACGCCCCGTCGTTAAAACCAATTACTTTAGTACACTTATATGGTTGAAGACATTTCCTGGGGTGAAGAAAGAACGAATCTCGATCCTGCAAATTTGCTACAGTTCAATCATATTCATGTCTTAATTGAAACTTATTAAAAAATGGGGCCCCGTCTTAAAAAGGTTGCCTACCAGTGCTGCATTGTATAATATATGTAATACATTGTACAATAGCCCATAGTGGTTCACAACCATTTCATATCATTACCTCCTTATAAAAACATGGCCACTGTTAAAAAGTAACCAACAAAATTATCATGTCATAATTTAAATTTGAGTGTCCATTCATGTCCATTCCATGTCGGATTTGAAGGGATGAAAGTGCCCGATATATTTTATTATAAATATACATACAATCAGTGCCAACGGCTCCCACAATCACAGCCAATGTACTTCAACACCCGGACATGGATGTGCCTTCATACTACATAACAATGGCCCATTCTATATATTACTTGTCACACGTGAAAAGTCGCACGCGCAAGGACAGCGTATATTTCCCGCATTAACGTGTGAGATGCTGTCCAATGGCGAGACAATGCTCGTGATTCCAGCTGAGAACAGCTGCCAGCTGGTAAAAACTATGGTGAATTTAGGCGTGTAGAAAATAATGAATAAACACGATCAAGTTCAAGACTTGATGAAATAATAATATCGCTATGTTAGCTTTTGGATAGAAATTAACACGGAATGCCGCACTGCGTCACAAAATCTTGTGTTTGCTGCGTGTTTGAGATCTCTGATTTGAATAATAGTTGAGTGAATCCAATTCCTTTATTCTACCATCAACGCACCGAGACTATGAAGATTGGAGGATATATGTAGCACGCCGTATCGTTGTCGATGACAAGGTTCTTGCGGAGTTTTCTTTTGATGTATGTATTCAAATTTTACATTGTGCCGGTGATCGTAGGCGCTACAGAGGTCGTATGCTATTTCAAATCTTCATTACCAACTACTTCTGCCAGCGATTTTACAATAACGAAATGCCTATGGCGTGCTGTTAGAACAAGTTGTTGGTAACACACTAATAGATCTGGGGTTACTTTGTGCCTAACGATCACTGCCCAGTGCCCATGCGAGCCCTGCATTCGCACGCAGTGTTCTATGGATGCTCAGAGAATGCGCCATATTGTACCAAAGACAGACTATACCTTTTCCGAAAGTTCGCACCATCCCTATTGACCATCGTTTAAGAGCCTTTGGTTGACGACAATAAAGTCGATGAAAAACTAAAAGTTATTTATGAGAATATACGGTATCGATCATATCCTAAACAATTGGATCAAAATCGCAGGAACAAATATACATCCGTACACAAGGAATCGAATTATGATGCATGTTAGTTTCAGTATGACGCCATAGTTTTCACGTGACAATTATCTGCCGTAAAGGCCATATAACACAGTTCAGAAATCAGACAGTGAAGTATATCACTAATGCAAATTGTTATTTGTAATTTTTTTATTCACACAACATTGGCGCTTATCGCCTATAAGGTTATTTGCGCCCAGTACAGTAACGCCAGTAACGTCAGATGTCTTAAACCTTGGAGCTTATGCATTACTGAGAGAGCATGGAGGGGTGCATGGTGCAAGACTTAGAAAGCCTTACAAGGTTGTATCTGCACCTTCCTTGTCCAGCGACATATGTAGGCTACATCATGCACTAATGGTATGCATATGCAATATGCACAGATCCTGTTTATGTATATCATGAGTCGATGTATATGCCGCAAAAAAAACATCAAGGACAAAAATAAACTACGTCCTTTCCTTCCTTTCCTTTCCCCAGACTAGTGGTCGGCAACCCGTGTTACGCGCACTGTGCCGGTCTGTGAGGAGCTCCTTACTGGTCCGCGAAATGTTTTTATACTTTTAGAAGTCCCGTGTATTAAAAGGGTGAAGCTTATTGATAAAACTTGAAAAGGAAATCTATTTCATCAAAGCCTGTGCGTTACTAACTCACTGGGACCCTTCAGTGACATTATATTATAAGTATGCAATGATTCTCAGGGAAAGAACGGATCGCGACCCAAATGGGACCCAAAGGGTATAGATTTCGTACGTGCAGAAAGAGTTCTTCACGCATCACGCGATCTTCTGTGGTTACTTTGCATATTTTCATCAACTGTGTTGGGCACACTATGGCCAATGAGTGACACTCGAAGAAAAGTTGTTTCGATCATATGGTTTGATTATGAAAATGTGCCGCTATATTACACCAGTTCGTCTGATGATTAAGGGCCCACATTGTTGTTGGCGCTTGGTTTTGTAAAATCAATCGTCGATTACAATGATTCGGGGGTCAATGAATTAGGAAATTTCCTGCGCGAAGCTCTGGCTAAAAATCGGTAAAAACATTGATGGACGCATATATCGTACAATACAAAAGATGCGTGTGTTAAAAGTACTAAGAAAGATAAATGTCAGTGACATCAAACTCACCCTATCAGTGACCTTTGGTAATGAATCATGTTTCTTATAACTGGGTAGCTTATTTTTCAGTGACGCACGTTGATGATTGGGAAAACTCACCTCCTAGAATCAGAATCGCAGATACAAAAAACGGTGAAGGTTGGCTGATTCAATGACGGATTGTTTCTTTTCACATTAGCACTCTTCCTTTGCAAGCCTCATAACAAGGTATTAAGTATCCACTATCGAGGGTAGGTATGGAAATTACACCAGTAGACAAATGAATTTGCGTTGTATCACACGCAAGCCGCCGCAGCTTCGCGATTCATACTGAATCGTCGGTGAACGAAGTCGTATAAAGTCGATAGCGCATTGTTTCCTTGCTATGGTTGTCGGGTTGTACTCCGACGATCGGCGCGGGAAATTGATTTGTGCCTTTACTTCGTATCGTTTCACTGCGCTGGCATTGTGACGTATAAAGTCAATTTTCACATTCCTTGGCGATTTGCGAGGGGTCTGGTGCTCTGAAATTAATATTTGCATTTTTGGAATCAGTGCGACTATTGGACTATAAATACTGAGCCCGCGTCGACACTGCGGAGTGCAAGTGATCCTAATCGGTGTTGCATATGAATGTGTGCCATATTGGTCGGTGGTATTGATTCAATGTTCCACGCCCCGTCGTTAAAACCAATTACTTTAGTACACTTATATGGTTGAAGACATTTCCTGGGGTGAAGAAAGAACGAATCTCGATCCTGCAAATTTGCTACAGTTCAATCATATTCATGTCTTAATTGAAACTTATTAAAAAATGGGGCCCCGTCTTAAAAAGGTTGCCTACCAGTGCTGCATTGTATAATATATGTAATACATTGTACAATAGCCCATAGTGGTTCACAACCATTTCATATCATTACCTCCTTATAAAAACATGGCCACTGTTAAAAAGTAACCAACAAAATTATCATGTCATAATTTAAATTTGAGTGTCCATTCATGTCCATTCCATGTCGGATTTGAAGGGATGAAAGTGCCCGATATATTTTATTATAAATATACATACAATCAGTGCCAACGGCTCCCACAATCACAGCCAATGTACTTCAACACCCGGACATGGATGTGCCTTCATACTACATAACAATGGCCCATTCTATATATTACTTGTCACACGTGAAAAGTCGCACGCGCAAGGACAGCGTATATTTCCCGCATTAACGTGTGAGATGCTGTCCAATGGCGAGACAATGCTCGTGATTCCAGCTGAGAACAGCTGCCAGCTGGTAAAAACTATGGTGAATTTAGGCGTGTAGAAAATAATGAATAAACACGATCAAGTTCAAGACTTGATGAAATAATAATATCGCTATGTTAGCTTTTGGATAGAAATTAACACGGAATGCCGCACTGCGTCACAAAATCTTGTGTTTGCTGCGTGTTTGAGATCTCTGATTTGAATAATAGTTGAGTGAATCCAATTCCTTTATTCTACCATCAACGCACCGAGACTATGAAGATTGGAGGATATATGTAGCACGCCGTATCGTTGTCGATGACAAGGTTCTTGCGGAGTTTTCTTTTGATGTATGTATTCAAATTTTACATTGTGCCGGTGATCGTAGGCGCTACAGAGGTCGTATGCTATTTCAAATCTTCATTACCAACTACTTCTGCCAGCGATTTTACAATAACGAAATGCCTATGGCGTGCTGTTAGAACAAGTTGTTGGTAACACACTAATAGATCTGGGGTTACTTTGTGCCTAACGATCACTGCCCAGTGCCCATGCGAGCCCTGCATTCGCACGCAGTGTTCTATGGATGCTCAGAGAATGCGCCATATTGTACCAAAGACAGACTATACCTTTTCCGAAAGTTCGCACCATCCCTATTGACCATCGTTTAAGAGCCTTTGGTTGACGACAATAAAGTCGATGAAAAACTAAAAGTTATTTATGAGAATATACGGTATCGATCATATCCTAAACAATTGGATCAAAATCGCAGGAACAAATATACATCCGTACACAAGGAATCGAATTATGATGCATGTTAGTTTCAGTATGACGCCATAGTTTTCACGTGACAATTATCTGCCGTAAAGGCCATATAACACAGTTCAGAAATCAGACAGTGAAGTATATCACTAATGCAAATTGTTATTTGTAATTTTTTTATTCACACAACATTGGCGCTTATCGCCTATAAGGTTATTTGCGCCCAGTACAGTAACGCCAGTAACGTCAGATGTCTTAAAGGTCCTTCGTCATATTACGGAAGGCTTCCATGCACGCGCTCTTCCACCAAAATCAGTCTCTCTCGCTTTTCAATGCAAGTTGTTATGTAGAGAGGTAAATTGCGACTAGACGGGTAGACGAGTTTGGTTTCGTATTGTTCTGTTCAATACTCCTTCTCCTTCCAATGACGCTTGATATGTGGATGTCGGTCGAAACTCGTCTGCCTGTGGTTAGGATAAACATATTCAGACGCATAGCACCTGAGTACTTGCCTGATATTTGGTAATTGCAGCCGCAAATAGCTGTTCACCTCACGCGTTTCCGAGAAATGAGGCGCATGCAAATTTCGTGTTTAGGCTACATGCGTGAGAGACGGAACCGACCCGACCACTGTATATATTTTCATAAATTTTTCAGAAATTGTCACGTGCATAGTACAAGGGCATTAAGTAAAAGCGTCTCGGGATCGTTATCTCCATCAGGACGGAATCCGACGAATGTGCTCGCAATCGAATCGGTGTATCATGATTTGACGTGCGGCAGATGACGCAAGCACCATTACGAAGCCCGTAAAATGGAAAAAATGTGAAAAAGGGTATATTCAATGTTGCTGACTATTGGGGTGCTTGATGCAGAGAGCTGCGTAAAACCATAGGGTTGCATTTAAAACAAAAGGTGTTTAAAATCACTTTGCTTAAGACATGTTTTAAACAGTGTCAAAAATGCATCTTTATTATAACAAATTGCGTTTTCTCTTCAAATGCTGTATAATTATGCCAATGTCAAAAACATATAGTACGAGCCTACGGACGATTTGCATCCGATACACTCAACGCATACCATACGGAATGGTTGTGATCCTCGAAATCGGTTAAAGAGTTATAGCAAGTAGATATAGATATGGATCATTGGTACGTAATGGATGTTCTGATGATGATGACCGCTGGCCGTAACAATTGCATATCGCATCGCTGCAGTCCTGCGCATAGACATTTTTATGGTCCGTTTAAGGCAGGGGTGGGCAATTATTTTCCTTTGCGGGCCAAATGAGAAGTAGAAAATACGTTGGTGGGCCAAGTGAAAAATTCTAGCTATATTCCCCAGAGTCGTTTGATTTTATTTGTAAATTACATTGGTAATAAATGCTGCTCAGTGAATGTGTTGATATGTTAGGTAATGAGTAAGTGACGGTAAATCGAAATAATGTTAAACCTGATACCTTTTTTAATATCTTTAAACCCCTATCTACGTTCGTCTATTAAAATTCTAAAACAGTGGTTCTCAAACTTCTTTAAGTACGGCCCCTTTTATGATCGTAAATGAATTAGCGCTCCCTTATCATGATATCACAAAATGTTAAAAAAGCTCAACCAGAATGCTAGCAATTCCAACGAATAGCTTAATGGCATCGAATGTTATGGCTGTTGATGGGAGAATTTTGAAATATCAAAGTAGGACAATACACAGGGCAACAACCATAAGCTAGTATGAAATCGCGCCATGCGCGAAAAAAATTCAGTAATCTTCGGTTTCGCACCCCCTTCAGATGCTTTCACGGCCTCCAGTTCGAGAATCACTGCACTGAAATGTATATCGATAGTACAAAGCTTATTGTCTTGGTGGTTGCATTACGAGCAGTGCGCAGCGTAAACACTGAACAGCCTTCATGTTGAGCGAAGCAGCTTTTCTGAAATTCGCCTTTCCTTTACCAAGTGTTTCGTGTTTTCTTCGACTTCAATTAAAATCCTTAATCCCGGCGAAATGCTTGGCAAAATCCAAAATGACTGATTCACCCCTGACTCCAGTATACAAATATTTGGTGCTCTAAACCAGTGGTTCCTAACGTGGGCGATTTTGAGAAACAAGGGGGCGAAAAGACCAAACGGGGCGATGGGCGGGTGGCGGGGCGAAAATATTCGAACGTCAAGTGAGATATATTTAATTAACACGGCCAAAAAATGCAAGTGACGGTGGCTAATTTTGCATATGATTCGAAAGTTGACGTAAAAAGGTAAACTCAATGGAAAATAGACGTGGAAACAGGTTTTCGGAGCACCTACTCGGAAAAATGACCTTTTTTTTAGTCAATTCGCCAGCAATCAGAGTTTGGTGAATAAATTACCCGATGATATGCCCCGTTTATCGGCTCCGTAAATAAGGGGGGCGAAGATTTGTGTTGAGCTTGATAAGGAGGCGATGAGTCGGAAAAAGTTAGGAACCACTGCTCTAAACTTTAATTGAATTTCAGTTTTCGATTTTCTTTTTTTTACATGCCCGTTCATCATTTATGGGTCATAGATATGATAAGTCATATAGTAATCGCGAGCACTGATTGACTTGTTTCACGAATTAGGGATTTGGAAACATATGACAAAACAATTTAAATGCGTGACAATGGCAACAACGAAGGTTTGAAAATATATACATGAAAAGAGTGATTTCTCGTGACTTTAATTGCCACTCACACTTTACCACATTGCCTTTATTTTGAATCTGGATTAGGCACGCGAGGTATGTATATAGCAGCGTAATCGTGGCATATTAATGAACACACGAACAGGCTTCAAAGTAAACGAATTCCCTGTTCAGTTGATACAGCTTATGGTTTTAGTCATTCAAAAAGCAAGTTTTATGTTTTGAATTCCAAGCAACCTTTCGCGGGTCGCACGGAATAGCTTCGCGGGCCGCATTTGGCCCGCGGCCGCACTTTGCCCAGGTCTGGTTTAAGGCGTCGCAAGTCTTTGTCATCGAGCAGCCATATATACCCTGTATTTTCAATTGTCAATGTCAAACCACTGTCACGTCCCAATTAAATATTCATGACGTCATGGCTAAAAATGTTAAACAAGGGCCATGTTTGTTTTAGATCGATTTTTGTTTTAAATGCAACCCTACATATAACTATTTGCTATTTAAGATAGTGTCTTTATATGGAGAACGAAGATGAAAGGATTCCGATATTTTTTATTCTAATTCAGCTCGAGTCCGTGTTACTCCCTCTCAATTAAATTTGAGGATATGAAGTAAATCTTACATTATGTCATTGAATGAATTCGTTATTGAAAATGTAGGTTCATATTTCTAGCCCAATCACGCCAGGGTCGAGGTAGGCCAACCTCGATTAAGGTGGATGTGGAATCCTTTGTTGTAACGTTTCCGGCAATCATATATTTACTTGTATTCTTCTTGATTACGTCTGGGATCAATGCCTTTTACTTACCTATAACTAGGGTTACCATATTTTGGGAATCCAAAAAGAGGACACATTTTCAAAATTTTCCGAGGAGTGAAGTTAAGGAACAATTTGTAGGTTTGTAGTTGGTTGACTAAAATAAAAACCGCTACTCGAGTGCTGACTCCCTATATCTCAGTCCAATATTCGCCTATATTCAACGAATATTTAAAAAAAAAAAAGAGGACAAATTCTCAAAAAGAAAACATTTGGGCGTCCTCTGAGGACACTTTCAAAATAGCCATAAAAGATGACAAATCCTCTTAAAAGAGGACGTATGGTAACCCTACCTATATCTTGTTTCTTCATTAGGTAGCGTTCGGGCATGACGTTCGCGCACGCCGCACAGGCTCGATATCTTTCCTTCCCAGCATACGCTTAATCTTGAAATCCTTGATTTGCAGCATGCCTCTTTTTCATCAAATATTTTACGAAGTCCCTTTTCGTACGCTTTTGGACGACTATATCTCTTCAGTCTCTCTCGTTTCCGTGCGTCCGATTCAGGGTCATATAAGTCGCCTCACTTAATATGACCGACTGGGCTTTGCAATACGCTGCAGTTGCAATGAGCCCAGATTGCCATCCGACACTTGCAAGAATGGCTGAGCGGCACTAACCTGCCCCGTGTACGTGTCGTGGCGGTGATAGTCAACCCCTACACCGCTCGTTTCCCACAATATCCAACTTCCATACGTGTTTGCTCCGATCATGAATGCGCACATACTTAAGGCACCCATCGCTACTATAAGCAGCCCCCTATTATTTCTTATCTTTTAAAGGTCGGCTGTAAGACATGCATCGTCAGTAGGGTTGTATTTAAAACAAATGGTTGCTATTTTATTATTATGTTTTTTTTTCAAGTTGTAAAACTATGCCATAATTGTGTAAATACTTCCCCAAAAACATGATGTATGATCCTACGGACTATGACAATGGTATGGCGAACGTATACGATATCGGATGGTTGAAACCCGCAAAATAATCCATTAAACAGCTATAGTACGTAGATATTTCGTCAAAGGAGCTATATTCACCCTATATTTTCAATTGTCAAAGTCAATTCTTTATGACGTCACAATTGACTATTCGTGATTTCATAGCTTTAAAAAATCCAAAAACAACAGTAAAAGATATGTTTTAAACAAGAGCCTTGTTTTCAACATGTTTGTTTCAAATTGATTTTTGTTTTAAATCCAACCCTAATCGTCAGGCTGATGCAGCTACACTAGCCGTCCGCCGCAAACACGATCTCAAAAAATCTAATATACTTTAGTAGAACAGAAATAGAGTAATAATGTGATATGTGGTTCAGTAAGGACTGGTCCGCTTGTTGAGTGGATGCAAATACATTTCAATCCTATCAATCTGGTGCATTTGCTGCCAAGTTGGCGAATGCGTATGGATTAAGCAGCACTGCGCTGGTTCATTGATGAAAACCGGCATTTGCATAACCGGAGGTAATCCAGTGGCTGATTGATTCTTCACGTTCAACGTTTAGAAGGACTTCGTTGCCAAAACCTTGAATACTGGAGTTATTGCTACTACAATACTGCTATAATGCACTATTTCTGTAATAGCATTCACATTGATACACCACTCAGTCTTCCCTCTACCTCACCACGATGCACCATCTTGCTGTACTGCTACGAGATGGTAACAAAGATGCAAGAACAGACATATCTTAGAAAGCATAAGATTCATGTTTCTGAAGATATTGAACCTGACATCCAAAGGGAGTGTATGGAACTTGTCTAGTGGACCCTATTTTTATATATCATCGCTGATGAAATTCGGAGATGGTAAAACGTGATGACGCAGTTCATATGAGCAAATGTGTTTTTGCGGTGCGATCCGAGCTTGATTACAGTTGATTCATAGAACGACCACATGTCGTCGATTTTATGTACTGTAAATTTCACTCACTGTACCGCCATCAGTCAATTTTCGGACGCCATTACTGTAAGGTATCTTGACGGTATTACATTGTCAAGGGTACAGAAATTCGCGGTGGATGAGGTCGACATTGTACTTTTGTTTGTTTCAATAATATATCTTTGATTTATATTCGTAAAGTCGTATCAAATATATTAAACAACATTCTTCTCCAGTTGGAAAATGCTGATGGATTCTCACCTAACGACGGCTACATGCGAATGAACATTACTATACCAGAGTCCTTAACTCTATGTATGGTTTACTTACACGACATTTTGAATATTCAATTCTCATAAATACATCCAATTCAATCAGGAGCTCCGCAGGGGTACATATCAGCTGAGAGACAGATGAACTGAGTGACATAAGAGCGGTTCATTATAGCTATACGTTGAAAAGTCATTTTGATCTCAGATTTACAATTCCTTAGAGCAGGTGTGGGCAATTATTTTTCCCGGCGGGCCAAATGTGAAGTAGAAAATACGTTGGCGGGCCGAGACAAACGTTTAGACTATATTCTGCGGCGTGCAGTTGTATTTCTAAATTGACAGTAGTGAATTATACTGTGAACACATTTTGCTAAGTGGATGCTCTGTGTGGCTTCGCTAGCAGGTCCGCATCAACCGAGTGTGTGTATTCACTGCATGATTTTTCTCAAAATGCGACTCAAATTATGTTCCTTAAACACGGAAACCTGCTCGGTTCTCGCCATGAACTAAAAATACCGGTTCACGGCTGACTTCAGTAAACAAATATTTAGTGCTCCAAATCTTGTTGAAAAGCCGCCTTCATATAGCCGCATCTTTCATTGCATAACATCGTTCGTGAGTGAGGATGGCCGCTAATCACGAGCACGGATTGCATTATTTTAAGAATTAGGTTTTGGAAACGTATGACGTAACAATTTAAAGCACAGACTTGGCAAGAAACAAAATTTGAACTTGAATATGGAAACAGTGACTTGTGACTTTAATTGTTTCGGTGTAATTTACTATATTGACTTCATTGTGAAGCCGGATTACTCACACGACGTACGTACTACGTAGGTACGTAATCACCATACACAAATGAACTATAGACTTCAAAGTAAACGCATTTCCGGATTAGTTCATACAGTAGTTTTTGTTCACACATTATCATTAATAAATAACTTTTCGCGGGCCTCATTTTGCCCATGGGTCACACAATACCCAGATCTGCATTAGAGTGACAGAACACTGTTTTAGAGTGACACATTAGAGAGTGCCGTTCTTGTCGTTCGAGTGACAAAACATATAGGTGGTAGGATACCGTTTTTTAGTGTCACATGGAAACGTGCCGTTTCAATCGCTGACGTCACAATAACCAAAACTGGAATGAGTGTTGGCCTACCCCAGGCTACGCCGCTGAGTAGTGTGGTTGGAATGTCCGCCATTGATAGTATAGCAATATCAGTATTTACTGGACACTCCGCACTCATTTTTCAGGTATTCTAATCTATTTACCCTGCCTAAATGACGAATACGACGCGACACTGGATTCCATGGTATTAAATGGTTTGCCGCATCGGTAATCCGAGATACAGACAACATTGTAATTATATGTTGTAAACGTGACGTCGTGCAATCTAAACAGACCCGCTCGTGCCTGTACTATGCTGGGAGTTGTATATAATCATACCAATGAAATAGCTGATTGGGTTAAAATCGATTATTTCCTCATCTACTTAGTTGAAGTGACACAGCCGAACTTGTACTCGCACGGAAGTTTCACATCAACGATAATAATGACTGAAGCCAGTAAGTTACCTTATATTGTTTTTCTCTTTTTACAGAGTAGCCTACGTACAGTCTTACATGCTAGAGAAATATAATCAACCCATGCCGAAATAGTTTATATCTGTATATGAAGCCTAACACCGATTCTCGAGTACGTGCACGACGCGCGTGCTATGTAAGACGTATTAATAGTGACGATGAACAGTTGAACTATAGAAATTAAACATGGAACGGCAACGACCGATTTTGCAGCTTCGTTCCGCTTCGCCGAAGCTGGAGTAGAGAATTGTTTTGCGTAAGCGACTGTAGGATTTCTGGCAATCCAAAAGCTATCTTCCCGAGCGCAGAAATTATTGAATCTGGTCTTGATCGAAAGCTGCTGTTGCATCGATTCCGAAAATATAAATTAAAATAATGATCAGGCACTGATCCACCTAGAATCCGTCCTCCAAGTCTGAAATATCGGCATTGTTCGAACAATCGGAGAGTCGTAACGGGTCCTTGTTATGGCCATTGTGTTGCGGTTACTCGATTGTTCTGAACAATCCCGATGTTTCAGACTTGGAGGACAGATTCTAGGGGGATCAGTGCCTGATCAATATTTTAATTTATATTTTCGGAATCGGTGCAACAGTAGCTTTCGATCAAGACCAGATTCAGTAATTTCTGCGCTCGGGAAGATTGCTTTTGGATTGCCAGAAATCCTACAGTCGCTTACGCAAAACAATTCTCCACTCCCGCCTCGGCGAAGCGGAACGAAGCTGCAAAATCGGTCGTTGCCGTTCCGTGTTTAACTTCTGTAGTTGAACACACTAACTTCAGTACCAGCCGTTTTAAAAGCTCCGATGTAACGATGACATTACGGGCAAACGTCTGTTCAGTGTACAGTACATGCACACTGCCCAGTGTGCACTATGTATACAGTGACGGGAAGTGTCATGCTTGCTCCAAGTGCATTTACGGGTCGGATAGCATCCGAACCGAAATAGCTGACCGCATTCAGCCCACAGGCCAGTGACTTCCTATTCCCGACTATATAGCAATATCGATTTATCAGTATTACACCTAAATAGAAATCCAAATCGTTAACTGCTGGTCTCGTGTGTTGGGCGCGTCGCAAGCTTGACACGTAAAGCCCTCAAAGTATGAGCTAAACCTTGATTCCTCGTTATATGCATTAACAAAAATGAAAACAATTCCATCAAAATCATTACTACTTTAGCATCTGGTGCTGGCATGGCATTGCGGAACGAAACCGAAATATACATGTTTCAATTTGTATCTAGGTATGGGACTCCGAGTTAGTTAGCGTGTGAACAATGGTGCAATTGCTCATCGCGTGCGATAACTACCATGTTAATTCCGACCGCCTTGTATATTGTCCTGCCATTGATGTAATTACCAATTAGCAAATTTGCGGCGATGGCAAAATGTCGTTCGGAATTAGCGGCGAGGGTTGAGTAAATACATCACGTTTTGAAAATACGATCAATCAGGATTATAGTTCCTCCAAGTGTCATTAACGGGCTTATTATTATCACACTACATGCCACTTCGACACGATGTTTAGGTGGAGGACACTGCGATATCGTAATGTAGTGTCTGTCAACCCTATAATACAAAACAAAAATAGCTACCTACCAGGCGTTGTTTCCACCTTAGCTCAGACATCTTTGCGGTGAGATTTTTTTCAACAACTTCATAATTGACTAAATAATTGGCTATTTGGTGAAGTAACCATGGATGCCGTACAATAATTCTTTGCAGCACTAATCGCCAAAGAAAGGTCTGTCTACTCCATCTTCAATCAGGTCACTGGAATTGTACTCGATGTTGTTGATAAAGATAATACATTTGCTGCTTCGGACGTTAACTGTTTCAACGTCCGTCAGGCCACTGTCGCCTAACAGCGCACTTACACAAAATTGGCTGCAGCGACACTGATCTATGCGAACACTGCAAAGTACCTGAAATCGTGGAACATTTTGCGTTGCAGTGCTATCGACATGACTTTCACCGAACCTTTTTATTCGTCAAGGCGCGTGAGCTCGAGATTGCTGCAACGCTCGACAATTTACTGGTTTTGTCGCACAGTTCGTTTCAGTAAATATTTCTAATCTGCCGTAGTCCGCATATTGCCTCAATAACTGTGTTCTTCTGGTTGGCAACTATTTTGTAAATGTGTTTGTCCCTGTATCATTTTTAGACCGCTCGCAACTTCAAGTCCGCCGCGCACTTAGGCATTGAGGCGAAAATAGCCGCTCTCTGTTTAACTAACAATAATAATATATTAATAAAAATACACATAAAATTTATGTTCGATTATAATATAAACGTGATCGCGTAGGGGGCAGAACGAACCGGAGACCCTGACCCATAGTGCCACCCACATAGACGAGGTATCCCCCTCAATTACCGTAACCATAGTAATAGGGATGGTGCGAACCCCTGAACGTTCTGGTTCGTGTGAACGCTAACCTTTTTGAAAGGTTCTATGTCTGGGGTTGGGAACCTTTTTCGAGCGAAGCGCCATTGTTTTCTATTGTAACTCCCGAAGAGCCATACATGTCAATCAACTGTTGCGTCACAACTGAAATTCATGACGTATTAGTAGCACTAATACATTAGATTCGTACTGTGCGCCATATTTTCTCTGCTCACATGTGTATAGGTGGAGTCAAACATGGTCACTGCATCAGTACATACCCAATGCACGGTGTAATACGTCAGTGAAGTGGGATTAGGGGAGGCAGGTGAGACAGTGCCTCACATGTCAACAGGGATGAGTGATGGAAAATTGTGCAACCTTCAATGATTTGGTATTTTCTATCGATGTTTATGAATGACTAGATTTACAATATTTTCACTTCCAAAATCATACAATTTTGATATTTATTGTTCGAAAATAAAACGCGAAAAAAAAGTTAAGGCACAGGTGAGGCCCAGACGGGCCCAGCCTCACCTGTGATAGCCCAACTAATAGTAAATATCTTAGGATTTATAATCACTGATATTAATCGAATGAAATTATCGCACTGATTCCAAAAATCTAAATATTGATCGATTTCTCGAGTATTCAGCGCAACATTACGTTGCGCTGCATATCTACATTTAACGGAGGTACTAGCAGAAAGCTCCTTACGAATCAAGAACATGGATAGCTATGACGTTGTTTTCACTTTGAATTTGTAATTATGATTGTCACTTCTAAGGCAGTTCATTTTTCGGCGTGGATCAGGAAGACAATGTGCACTTGAAAACTGCATTGTCATACAAGCGTCGTTATGTCTGCTATACTGCTATATATAGGCCTAATCCAGGGGTGTTCAAAATACTTGCTTCTCATGGACGTGCTTAGATTTCACATATAGTATACGGCCGCATTCCGGCGGAAAGTCGTCATGGCCCATTTTTATTTTTTATTATTTTTTTTAATCAGAGAAATCACGAGGCAGTTTTGCTTCATAACTGGTCAAACTGCAGGACTCACATAAACAGAATGACCATCTGAGATGAAATATTTTACTGAGCAAACTCATTTTAATTGCCAATAGCCTACTGATACAATCATATTGCCGGTTGGAGATGTTATGTTGGGGTTGTTTGCTAAGATCAATTTTATCCTGTGATATAAATAATCGATATTCCAAAATGACTTCAAGACGAGCTGCTACATAAAAATGACTAGGCTGGACGGTATATGTTCTGTTTCTCAATTTTGGTGCAATGTATATATAATACCCAAAACTACTAATATTTAAAACAAACTACATTCGAGAATCCGAAAAAATTTCGTAACGAGTTCGTAACGAGTTCCAGAATCTATTCATAAAATTATCACCCGCGATTTAGGTGCGTACAGTAAGCCGATATGAGCAACTAGATTAGACGGGACTTTAGCGGAAATGGACGGTTAAGCATTGGTCTTTGACGTCCAGTTCATTTCGACTATGCCCAGGAATGCGGCCGTAGGCTACATGACTAATCGAAATGCGACCGTGAACAGCAAAGAGGTTGGCAAACCCTGGCATAGAGCGTTCGCAATCACTCAAAAAGTGCTCAACTGTATCATCGATACCGAACGTCTTACATAAACCAGTTGTATGACAACCGACTCTACGCAGATGCCCATGGAGTCTGTCGTGGCCTGTTTGCAGTCTTAACAATATTGCTGAGATTTCTCGCAAGGATATCTTGCAACCTGAGATGATTGTAGTATTTAACTAAAACAATTTAGTCTCAAATTTCATTTAGAGTTCTAATGTAGTTTGTCAGACAATTTTTTTGTGGTCAGGCTTGCGAAAATACGACCAGATATTACCGATTTTGCCGTGAACCGGACAACCCTGGTTATCACAGTATCGACGTTACGACGCAATTACTAAGCAGGCGCATCACAATATTGGCCTACTCAATTCTTTTAATATAGTCTTTGTATATCTAAAAAGTTAAGTAGTCGTCCTTTTACAAAGCAACCGGTTATATAAGCAAAATTGTCAGTTATGATTAATTGACAATGCTGTAATCTCCCTGATTTATTACGATTGCAAATCAGGTCTGTCCCGAACAGGCCTACTTGTAATCATTGATTTAGTTTTAGAACCCAAGCATCCATTCTCCACCTGTACTTTGGCTAGGATAATACCAATAATACTATATTTAAATAAACGTGTGGTTTTGAGCTGTTAATTTTCGGTTAGTTGTGGGATTAAACGGAGGTCGAGCTCGAAGAACACCTTAGGTTTGTTTGTTTACGACGCTTCCGTTAATGAAGCAGCCATCTACCTGAAGTGGATATCGAATCCGGTGCATAATTTGTGGTGGGTGCGGTAATTCGAAACCAGGTGAAATTACGTTTCAAGTTCGAGTTGACGATAAGTGTGACTTGTGTCGCTATGCAAATAAAATAACGGATTGTCTCCGCACGTGTATGGTTTCGTTTGCAGGACAGCATTTAAGTCTGGAGTCTAGACGTCAACAAATAATCAACATACATATATGCTAATGAGCGTAGAGCTACGAAAATTGCCAACTACCTCGAACTAGCTTCTATAGTGAAACTGGTAAATAATACTAATCCGCGTAATCATAGATTATAGATTTGACGCTGAGAAATTCAATTTTCCCCAAGTTTATATGCTGGGTTTTTGCGTTTCAGGCTGCTGGAACAGCAATCAAAGTGTGTTCACTGTTTACGCACACCAATTATTCCTAGATGATGGAACTCTGTTACAAGGTACAACTGTCTAGCCACACCTCGTAAATGTTATATTCTGTTTGGAATGGGGGAAGCGATGGTACTCGGTAACGAAATGTAGCTACGTCTACAAGCAACGTCTCAGCTTCATTTAGTCTGTAGTTCCTACCTGATGTTTTCAAGATGTTTTCCAATCTCACCGACTGAATTGCTAGCATGGAAGCAATATAGGGAATAATATTATAAATTCAGTGCGTTTAAACTTCTCGTCAGTGGTGATGGTCTCAAATTGGTAACCAATTGTATCTGCATGTGCTTACAAACTGATATCGTGAACCGAACCCAACAAAATGGAGATCGTCGCAGACATCTCTAGTCGATACTGTCTAGCTAAGAATTGACCACTTCATACCTGACCAAAATAGAATGATGGAATGTACATTGTACATCGGCGATTATAGGACACGACAAAATCATCAATAGATTTTTCTATTGCACTTTGTGACAATGCTGCTCGTTGATGATATAACTCTTGCTAGAAAGATGTGTATGATTTTAGTACACGAAAATGTTGTCTCCTGGATAACTCGGCTAGAATCATTATCAAATCAAATGAATTAATGAACCATCAATTTGGATTTCAAGTACTTGAGTCATTATTCCAGGGCTATATTTGATACTGGTTTACCTTCACAGCGGTACAGCTTACATTTCGCTTATCGTTAACTTCCACTCCGTAAACCACTAGGATGAGTGTTAAATCGTGGGCTCTGTGGATGTAGCAGTTACATGAATATTTATATCAATTTGTTGAACTTGGAAGTCATTTTCTGTGCTTTGATCGGATGATCATCATGCAATATATATATTTGGAAGAAGCATCATTGTAATTCAAAAATATGTAGCTTGTCTCAGAGCAACCTTACGCCACGCCGGCCTCCAACACGCATTGTATCTTCATTAAATATGATTATCTTTCATAAAAAATGGACCACCTGATGTTGGCTAATGAAACTAATGACTATGACCCATACATTGGCGGGGTAATCGGACATTTTATTCGCTGCCTGTTGCAAAATCCCTAGTGATTTAATGGCGATATGAAATTGTATTCTAAGTTATGTTCTAATAAATTGGACAATATGTTTGTTTTATGTAATTTTGAATATGATATCTCCCTATTAATGCTAGCAGTGCATTGCCACACTAGCTTTACATGTCATGAGCTTTTGTTGTGATTACCAAATAATTCCGTATATATTTTACGTTACGTCTTCGATGATTAGGCAACCTACATCGCTGACGTATGGCACAAAGAAATTGAGGATATAATTCGTGCAACAGAGTTGTTTAGATGGATAGTTCTGTCTGAAATAATTAGAGTAAAAACCGGAAAATTTCAACACATCAAAAATAGAATATTATCTGAAAGGTTTGGTAACTGCGAAAGTATGGAAAAACTATCAAACATGGTATGGAAGAATGTTGCTATAGTAGAGAAAATTGAAAGTATGGTATGGAACGATTGAGGCGGGTATGGAGTATGGAAATTTTGTATTTCATACCATACCATACTTATGCTCACCAGAGCCTCACCTCCCGGTGTGTACTATAATTATGCAAATTACGCGAGACTCTCGCAGGTGACGCGAGAAGCTTCGGCCGATCGAAAACTGAACGAATTTTACAATTCGATGAAGCGAGATTTCTACTTAATATGAAGGCATCAGATCTGGCTGCGATTTTGTAAGTCACTACACGTTGCTTTGCATCGGGCGGTTACTATCAAATTGAAAGTCTCCAATCCTCATTCCCTGAATTAATCTTGCCTACTTGACAAACCGCGTGTGGAGGACACTGACGACTTTTAGGCTGTATACAAACTATAGTCTTGCGGAATGCAATATCTGACATGGGAACAAGAGTAGTCTTTCATTGTTGTCGAGTGTGAAACACTGTTATAGTCAGATACAATTTATGTGGTACGCGAACTCTGTATCAAACATAAAAAATAGTATGCGAGTAAATAAAGTTTGGGAAGCACTGGTGTACATGTACAGGATCATCACAACTAGTGATGTCCAAACGATTTTACTCGCGCAGCATTCAAACTTTTGTACAGTGTTTTGTACAGTTATTTTACATGGTTTTCAAACTCTAACGCGCTTGAAGCTCACACTCGCCGTTTGGTTGACCATGAGTAGCAAAATTACAATAGAGGTATCGGGGCGTCTCACCTGTTTTTACAGAAAGTAGATGAGTTGTGGTACAACAGTACATGGGGGCCGGTCATGCCGACTGACACGACGCACACTGGATACAGCAGAAGTGGGCAATTATTTTCCCCGCGGGCCGAATGAAAAGCAGAAAATACGTTGGCGGGTCGAGTCAAAGTGCCTAACTATATTCTGCGGCTTCTTAATAGTATTTCTAAATTGCAAGCAGTTAAATAGGCCTACCTTGTTAATACATGTTGCTCAGTGGATGTATTGATATAAGGCAATGAGAAAATGACGATTAATTAACAAAAGATAATGTATCTTCGCAGCAGTGTTGGGATCAAGTCACTACCTTCGAGTCACGAGTCATTTCGAGTCATTACATATTTTGACTCGAGTCAAGTCAAGTCAGTTGATTTTTGGAGGTGACTCGAGTCAAGTCGAGTCAAGTCAAGTCAAGTCACGAGTCAAGTCACAATTCAAGTCAAGTTGCCTTTTCGAAGTGTGAGGCATGATTACGTCATTGCGTTTTGCTATCTGTCTGAGATGCAGATTGAGTGGTCATTGATTCCGAACCGATTAACGAATATAGAGATAAATAACCACGCAAGAAGGTGCTGTATCGCTGAGATATACGTAGAACTGGTAAACGACGGAATTAATTGCATAGCCTCGGTTTATATAGTTACGAGCCAGAATAAAGAATAGTGAATAGATAAACAAATTGATAAGATGCAATACATCACCCATTTACAAATTGAAATGATACAATTCCAGCCCGCGCCAATGGTTTAGGACTATATAAACTATATTCGAGCTCTATTTCAATAAAACAAAGAGGTTTGGTTAAGGTAAGAACTGAGAACAGAAATAGACACTTTGCTATTTTATTACTTTACTACTAGTTTACGACAACGTAAGCTGTAAGCTTCGATCACTTCGTTTGTGGTCGATTGATTTGTGAGAGAACAATGGAGGCTCAGTGAAAAGCACGATCATTGAAGGATTGGTCGCTCTCACGGGTTATACAAGCGTTTCGCGAACATATGCGAGAAAGCAAGACACAGTGATTTTTATCGACACCTATTACTTGATAACTTGAAATTGACTCGTGAATTTTGCTCCGAGTCACGAGTCAATCCATATTTCTGAAGCGCCGATTCAAGTCAAGTCAAGTCATTTTAGCAAAGTGACTCGAGTCAAGTCGAGTCATACGAAAAAGGTGACTCGAGTCTGACTCGAGTCACGTCATGACTCGAGTCATCCCAACACTGCTTCGCAGTCATAATTCAAAACAATGGTAAACATCATACATTTTAAACTCTTTTTAACCCAGAGATGCGATTTTCTAAGACATTAAAATGCATCCAATATAGCATCCAGAAGCATTCAGTAATAATCATCCGTTCGCTATACAGAAAAGATAAATTACTTGTATATTCAAGTACATACCCCACCTATCGTCAACACCGTAATAACTAAGTTACAGTCTTCTCAGTCCTAACATCCCAATATCCCAACATATATGCTAATGTGATGCCTGATGCGAAGAGTGAGAGAATTTACGAGAGAGATCCAGAAATTACATTTGCGATTTCGAGATCAGTATATCGCGAATAGTAGCTGAGAGACTAAATAGTGGGTGAATAAATCTATATTACCCAAACTAATTCGTACTATCTTTTTTGTTGTTTTCAATATGATTTACACGGAAAAGGTGATAGATCATCCTTCGTTAAGATACAGGGCATGGTGAACGTCCGACGTCACCTTTTATTGGCTTACATCGCTTATTCCAACATAGTCTATGTGCCACGGTTTCTTCAGTATTGCACCAGACACCATTGGTGGTATCGGATCTTTGTATTGATGGTATCAGTTTTCTATAAAAATGTGTGTGTTTTTGTGATGTTGTAGTGGTACCACGTGAGCATGAAAACTATAAAACTAAGTCTTGTGTACATGTGCAGTTGCAATCTATGCCGAAGGTCATGCATATGTTTCAATCTTCCTTTACCTGTCAGGAATATGCATTTTCAAGAGCTAATGTGCACGAGAATGATAGTATCTCTGATCTATTCAGGTGTCCAAGCTATCATAAATTGACCTAAAAACAATATCATCATTTCCTACTGCGGGCATTTCGTCAACGACACTGTTTAGTCATATTCAAGCCGATTGTGAATCTACGATTTTAAAGGTAATTAATTTATGGCATTCTGCTCTGATACATAACGATCAGAATACGGCAGCAGTTTCGGTCGCACATTAGTATTTTAGAAAGTAATTACTGATTTTGTTTCAATATGTAATGAAATGATGAGATTACTATGTAGGCTACTCAAAGAAATTGTATTCGTAGGCCTATAGTTAAATGATTGTTATCAAAACATATTTGTCCTCACTATTTAAGGTTAGGATAAGATCACCGTGTGAAAGTTCGTGTTTCTCAAGGATTTTCTACAAGTGGGAATCGCGTGTGCAAAAACAAGTTTTCACTTCTCCCACGTTTTCGAGCTATAATCTCTGTCGCTCACTATTTAAAAACGGACTTAACAAGTTTACTCACACCATGCATGCAGGTCTATATGCAAAAACAGGACTTTGTGTTTACTTCTATATTGCAAACCAAATCTGACCAACGAGACGCCTCGCTCTGTTGCATGCAGTGGAACGGATAATTATACGTCACAATATACAAAAGTAGTAGGAAGTAAAACGGTTTGTTTTCGTCTGTATCATCGAGGTGCTTGAACGATGGAGAAAGTAAGTCGTCGAATTGGCACCACCATACCATAGGCAGGAGTGTCGAACGCCTTTGGGAAGACGCCCATAACTGTATTACAAGTGAGTATAATTGGTCTGACCCGGCCGGTATCGCATCCCAATACTTAACGACCGAGAACCGGATAAGCTACCACTACGCTCTCTTATCGACCATCATGAATTCCATACTCCCAAAATGCACGGATACAACCTGGAATAGAACACAGCGTGATTCCTTAAATGGTAATAAAATAGCGCATTTCTGGCATATCCGAGAGTCAAACCAAGGTTGTAACCAAATGACAAGGTTCCTTGTCACAGGTCAATGTCACTTTTATAGTTTTGACTCGAGTCAAGTTGAGTCATTTTCAATTCCACACCGAGTCAAGTCCGAGTCCAAGTCAATGATTTGAGGGTCAAGTCCGAGTCATAGTGTGTTGACTCTTGAGTTCGAGTCCAAGTCATTGTGTTCACTGTTCAGTTTTCAGTTCAATACGGTTCTCAGATCACTTTTGCAACTCTGCTCGAATGATATAGAATGGCTCGCATTCATAATGTAGTAATTTTCCTCTGTCTTAACAGTTTCTGGCCCTATTTTCCAAGCATCAGGACGGATAGACGAAATATCAATAATGTGGTAACTATACTATTCTTACAATGAAATGTCTGTCTTTGCCGGCCTATAGTCTCGAATCATTTAGGGATGGTGTGAACCTGAGGTTCACGTTCGCGTTCTGTGTGTGAATCAAACTGCTGGATTAGTATTCATAGTAGACCACATTCTTGTTTATAGGGCTAGAAACATCAATAATTTCAGCAGCAGAAGTCGAGAGTTTAGCTTTATTTTGGCACCCTGATACAGCATAAATCGTGCATACTAATTATTTGACGAACTCAGCAACATATCGTAATTACAGCGTATTATCAGTTTGCCACCGGTGCTGAAGAAATGAACGAACATATTGGTCATGAGTTTGATATGGTATCAAAATGATAAAAATTAAAATTTGTAGAAGAAAGAAGTCCTTCTCCTTGCATACATGTAGTGGGACTTGCTATTTTCTCGTACGTCATGCTCGCTATAGTATGCCTATTATAGACCAGTGTTTCTTAACCTGATCGACAGCGCCCCCCAAGGAGCGATTTGGAGTTTGAAGGAGGCGGAAACGCTCAAGCGCGATACTGCGGGAATCGCTGGGCTCAGAGGGCGGTATGGGGGATGAATAAATGTGGCGTCGCAGTAGCGGGTGCAGTAGGGGCATATGATTATATAGTAGAACCTCATCGCTAACCTCACTGCCATAGCAGTGTCTCAAAAAGCCCAGTATGATGGTGAGCCGCGCCAGTAAGAAATCGGTAGTAAAGAATAAGTCCGGATGCATGAAAGAGAGAGAAACTGAAGTTGGCAGCGCGCGAGTGGGGAATTCGTCCGGAAGAAATACGAAAAAGCAAAGATTCTGAACATTACAAATATCATTGTCGTGGTGTACATGACCCTAATAGTAGGGTTACCATACTTTGGAAATCTGAAAAGAGGACACTTTTTCAGAATTTTCAGACTTGCAAAACCGGAGATGAATTCTCAAAAAACGGTAAATTTTTCCCACTTTGTGGTCGGTTGAATATAAAAAAAAAAGGTCATCTTGCCCGCTCAGCGTCCAAAATACCGTTTTTTCCTCCACATTGTCAGGTGGTTGACTAAAATAAAAAATAAAAAAAAAGGTCAACTTGCCGCCCAGCTCCCGAAATACCCGCCAGAGCGTCACTTCGGTGCTGATTTACGGCATATCAGTCGCATTTTGCTATAAATATGACCTACATACTCAAAAAAAGAGGACAAAAGGGCGTCCTCCGAGGACACTTTCAAAAAAATCAAAAAAGAGGACAAATCCTCTTAAAAGAGGACGTATGGTAACCCTACATAATAGGCGATAAACACCACTGTTGTATGTGTTAAATAAATAAATGAACAATATATTAGAACCACAGATATATATCCCTGAGTTCTCATTGCAAATTAACATTCGACAAAATCTGTGAAATCCCGAAATTTGTCTTAGCGCTGCGCGCGAATATATACCGACGATATTTCGATGAGAATGTGAAAGGTGCCTTCGCCTGTCCCCTCAATCTTTGACGTGGTTATTGTGACGACAAATTTCTCAATTTATCAGCGATGTCACGTCATTGCTAGTATAATCGGACCCCAAATTTTCACCCCGGATACGCCTGGAGGTCCTATAGATAGACGTGTAATGTAATCTGGCATTAAAGTTTTTGGTGTTTTCCCAAAACCTGTACGTATAGGATCAAGATTTCAATCGAATAGGAACCAGTAAGATTTAACATTTAGTTGGGCTCGGACTCACATAGCCTACTCACGTGAAGTTTTGAAGGAGGGCAAATTCCGATATTTAACCGATCATAGTCGCTTCCATAATTATGCTTTGGAATTGACTAACCATATTGAGATTTCTTAAGCAATGCACAACGCTATCACAGTATATTTCATGACAGTTTTCAATGTCTATGGACGGCAGCAAACTAGGGAATCTATATGAGATGCTCCGTTAACTCTTGATCGCTTGCGAGTTCGAGCCTTAGAGAGATCGGCGACTCGGGAATTCCAACGTCAAAGTTAGGGATTCATTTCGGCTTCACTATTCGACACGATCCGCGTAAGTCAGGTGTTCTTAAACAGGGTCGCGAACAGGTTTTAGGAGGTCCGTGGAATGGCAATTTCATTATCACGAAACCACAAAACTAGAATATCCTTTGAGAATGACGTCGTGACGAGTAGTATTGGGACTACCTTGTTTGGTCATTAGTCGGCTTAATTTCGGCTTGGAGTATACTAAATAGATTCGATCTTGATATGATTGCCTTCCAGTACCGGCTTCTGAAATTTTGCAGGCATGTGTAACCGCTCCCTAAACTTGAAGGACTGCGCGATCAAAAAAGTTTCAGAACCGCTGGCGCAAGTGCTGTCATACAAAATCCTAGAACGAAAGTGGCCCGAGCGCCGTAAGTCAGAAAATCAGGATTATTTCTAAAGAATATCGGCCCGGTCTAAAATAAACAATGTATAGTTAAAACACCATGGACACAAAAAACAACAATGCGATTTTCCGGTGTTGGATTTGTAATCTCAGAGGCTGGGCGGGGCCCCCGTGGATCCCAATTTTAGCGGTCGATATTCCAACCTGATCCAGTATTGCGATGACTGGAGCTCGAGTCGCGTTGCTCGAGTAACTTGACTTGTCGAGTCACTGCACTAAAACGACTTGGCGTGTCAGAAATATGAAGTGACTCGTGACTTGGATCAAATTTATCGAGTCCAGTCATCAAATCAAGTACTTTTGGGAAAACAATATATGTGAAAAACTGTCCTGTCTGACATGATCTAAGATTTCAATGCAAAATTTCATCACGCCACATAATCGGCAACTCCACCAAAAGTACCCTCAAAGTACCCGATGCGTATCGTGTGCCTGGTTCGAATGTCGACATTAATTACTACGTCACAGCTCCTGACATCGAACATCGTCGAACTTATTTCAAAGCTGATTAATGCGGTCAGTCGTCAGAGGTAACGGTGAAACCAACTCCGTATGGATCAAAATCACTACAACTGGTGTTAAAAATCGCTAGATGTCGCTACAATCTTGATTGAGTTCGTAATGTTGTTAAATTGAACCAGAATATCCATTATCCAAACATTCTTGACAGTTATATTTTACTCGTCCTTGTAAAATTTCGAAAATGTAATTTGTCGCTCATTTCGCGCAATACTTAGGGTTGCCAATTACCATACGTCCGGAATATCCCGGACATGTCCGAAATTTCACTGTTCAAACCTGCGTCCGGGAGGAAATTCTAAAATATGCCTAAATGTCCGAAATTTTGAAGGTTTGAAGTAGGATCAAACTTTTTCGTAAATCAACATAAATTTTTTGGGCAGATTGATTGCACTGGAAACTTTTCTTCTCGCTGCGCGCGATTTAGTGTCACATTGATTGATTTTAATATGGTGACCACCGACCTCGCAAAAAATGCAATGAAAAAAAAAATAATCATAATTTACTGAAATAACGCTAACTCTAATCGCAATTATAGGAGTGTGGTATATTCAAATGTTGGGATCAAGTCACTACCTTCGAGTCACGAGTCATTTCGAGTCATTGCACATTTTAACTCGAGTCAAGTCAAGTCAATCGATTTTTGAAGGTGACTCGAGTCAAGTCAAGTCACTCGATTTTGGAGGTGACTCGAGTCAAGTCGAGTCAAGTCAAGTCAAGTCAAGTCACGAGTCAAGTCACAATTCAAGTCGAGTTGCCTTTTCGAAGTATGGGGCATGACTACGTCATTGCATTTTGCTAGCTGTCTGAAATCCAGATTGAGTTGTCATTGATTCTGAATCAAGGAACAACGAATATAGAGTTATAAATACACGCAAGAAGCCGCTGTATCGCTCACATATACGTAGAACTGCTAAACTAAAAGTAATTGCATCGCCTCAGTTTATAGTTACCTGCCAAAATAATGAATAGCGAAATTAATTGATAAGATGTAATACTATATTCGAATTCAATTCCAATAAAATAAGAGGATTGGGTTAAGGTAAGAACTGACAACAGAAATATACATTTTGCTATTAAATTACTTTTCTATACTAGTTTACGACGACGTAAGGTGTAAGCTTCGATCACCTCGTTTGCGGTCAATTTATTTGTGAGAAAACAATGGCTCAGTAAAACAGACGATCATTGAATAATTGGTCGCTCTCACAGGTTACACCAGCATTTCGCGAACAATCCGAACATATACAAGATACAGTGATTTTTACCGACACCGAAAAGGCTACTTGATGACTTGAAATTGACTGGTGAATTTTGCTCCGAGTCACGAGTCAATCCACACTTTTTATACGCCGAGTCAAGTCAAGTCAAGTCATTTTAGCAAAGTGACTCGAGTCAAGTCAAGTCATACGAAAAAGGTGACTCGAGTCTGACTCGAGTCATTCCAACACTGGTATATTCCTAGAGTCAGTTAGGCCATTAATTCTGGGGTTCGCGAAGGTGTTGAACGCAATCGGCTTCCAAAATAGGCCGTGAGTAAGTCTGTGCAAAGGCGCTGAGACGCCACGACACATTTGCAAATTGGAAATGGAGTCGCGACCATAAATAAAAGGTTGAAAACCACCGGATGTGCCACCTGCTGGCGCGGACCGACATTTAGGCTCAGAAATAGTCTTAGCCGTCGGACATCAACCTGACTTCACGATGTTCAATTACGTTCCGCGCATTTTCGAAGTCATCAACCTCCATCAGGTTTTACGCTTACTATGATCATGTTGACGGAAAGCGAGGATCAAAATGTTATGGTAATATATGGAATAACCAATATTATTGATATAATTCAGTTACAAAATTTATCGACCAGATGCATATAGTAAGCCCGCTAGAAGCTCGCCGTGTCATCATCACGGCATATATGACAGAGCGATGCGTTTTCTTGTATTGGGTCCTGATCATAATTATTGTGGTAGTCGTTCTTCGAGGACGCCCGTGTGTTGTAGTTATGCGCTTTTGATTCCGGCGTGAAGTAGTTGCATTGAATACCCTATGGTGGGTCCCAGATCAATGTTGATTTGGGCGGGAGGAGTCTGAAAAATTGTTGTTTCAGTCTTGGTTATAAACAACACAAAACCACATACTCAGGCTCCTGATCCGGATCGTGACTACCTCTGGTCGACAGGCGAAGCTTTGCTAGTGTGACGTAATGTTGACCGACAATGTGTCACATCTCATTTTGGAATCTGCTAGTGGACGCTAAAGAGTGTCCGGAATTTGATCCATAAAAATACGGTAGCCCTACGGCAAGAGTCACCGTAAACAGAACAAAAGCTGTAGGGTAGGGTTGTCGAACGCGACTTGGATCGTGAACGTGAGGTTCACGTGAGGTTCACGTTCACATTCTGTGTGTGAACCGCAGAAAGTTATAGGTTCACGTTCACAAACGAACCTTGGTAGGTTCTGCACTGTGAACCTTTTTTAAATATTACAATTTTCACTAAATTATAATTTGGTTGAAATTTATTGCATTTTAACTCTATGCATGGCGCTGGCAGCATAAAAAAATCAACACTAAACGAGCATGCACCTTGACAATCTCAAAAAATTTACTTGCTTCGTTACAAAATTTTGCTCGAAATATCCAGCATTGTGATTGTGAATATTTAGTGACTCTCTGCTGTGAGCTTGACCCGAAACCACGCAACATCAAGAGCGCAATACACTACATGTGGTCTGCGCATGATGCTTATTCAACCAATCAATGAAATTGATATCGTTGTCTTATGTAAAAATCTAGCAGGCGTACGGGGTCAATCTTGACTTCATATACTTTTATAGTATCATAAAAACTAAATCCGCGCGATTGGAGTGGTGGCTACCGCTGTATAATTTGTGAATGGGGTAATATCGGTAGCATGAATAGAAACCCGTTTTGCACTTTGCTCAATATCGACGTAGCAATACTCAAGACGCCACATACATTCTCCGGTCTGGCCTAGACCGTTCAGGTGTAAGCTTGTATTCCCTTGCAAGTCCTCGCCAAAATTGTTGGCAAAGCGACGAAATATATTGATTTTATGGGATTATTTTATCATTCGATTGCCCCAGTTGATACATTCGGTGACGTTTAAAAGTTTAATATGTACTTCAGCATTGTGGCATTGTGTGACCCAAGTCGTCACTAAGTATCGTGTATAGTATGTGTTCATTATTATAGGGTAGGCCATCACTTCACTGAAATGTAGGGTTGGAATTAGCAATATGACGTCACATGACGTCATGAGGTTCACGTTCGCGTTTACATAGAACCTTTCAAAAAGGTTCGCGATCCCACGAATCTGAACCTTTCAGGGGTTCACACAATCTCTAGATCGTAGTTATATTGATGAGGGTGATGAGAATTCAGTGTGCTCAAAGGTATCTTGCGCTATTGTAAGTGTACGGAGCGGCTGATTTATAAGACATTTTGCTGACAAAGAAGCAAAACCCTTGCAAGTTAATTAGAAACTCTCTTTATGTCGTATAGACTTGCTTCAGCAAATTTAATTTTAGACCTATCAAGAAGTTCTCTTCCATATCTTTCCTCATATCCCTTACATACGCTATGGCAAGGGTTTCCATCCAGTGGGTCGCCACCCCCAGGGGGTCGTTTGCCTTTTCTGTGGGGTGTTAACAATAAAATACTAATGATTACTAGAATACAAATGAACAGGATGCTATTGGCGGCTCATTTTCGAAATATTTTTGTTCATTTTTTCAATATAAAAAAACGTCCTTTGAGGGATGGGAAACCGACAAACAAAGCCATGCTGCTGCTTTGTGCATGAAATGAATAGCTGAGTATTTGTTCCAACATAGTGGTAACATATTTACTTGAGTCAGTTTTACCGCTAGAGCAGAGTGAGGAGTTGTCTTCGAAAATTTCGGGCACACAATTATTGATTGAACAAATTCGGGACGGCCCGTAGGTAATTACTTTGTTCCATGTTGTTATTTCGTGACCTCGAGTCTGTAATGTGAAGATATATTGAAATCGCCCAACCATGCTGAACTAAAAGCCGCGCACGATTTCAAATTGGTATTTCTTTACTGGCAAATAATTTTTCTCAGTCCGAAGGTATTTTTTCCGTGGGGCACAGATTGCCAGGACAGCGAGATTCGGTGCCAGCCATTTAGGCACCTATGGACAATTGGATATATATATATCTATTACAGATGTACAGGATCAGGATTTTGGATTCTAACCGGACAGGAATCCGGCAAGTTTTTCTCGAACAGGATTGGATCCGGATTCA
This sequence comes from Botryllus schlosseri, assembly GCF_051294905.1. Classification (NCBI taxonomy): domain Eukaryota; kingdom Metazoa; phylum Chordata; class Ascidiacea; order Stolidobranchia; family Styelidae; genus Botryllus; species Botryllus schlosseri. The sequence continues at coordinate 16,641,561 of NC_137247.1, read as the reverse complement.
CATTTTTGCCCGAGAGCCGGATCCGGATCAGGAGAGGATTCTAAATTTCTAGTGCATGAAAGTGGTTTTCTGAACTCGGCTGGCTTCAGCATTGAACTACTACTTCGAAAAATACCTAATAGAAAACTTCCATGCATTCTCAAGGTGTAGTTAGAAAAATTTCGACCACAGGGGCAAATGATGCTCAACTTTGTGCAGGATATTTTTGGATCCGGATTTTGACATTTGAGACGAAAACAGGATCCGGATTGGATCAGGATTCCATTTTTTCAAACAGGATTGGATCCGGATCCCGAAAAACCATGATCCGTACATCTGTAATATCTATATTAGGGATGGTGTGAACGTGAGGTTCACGTTCGCGTTCTGTGTGTGAACCTCGGAAATTTAGAGGTTCGTGTTCACAACAGAACCTTGGTAGGTTCTGCACTGTGAACCTTTTTCATATATTACAATTTTCACTTCATTATAACATCTTTGGTTCAAATTTATTGCATTTTAACTGCGGGCCACTATATGCATGGCGCTGGCAGCATTAAAAATCAACACTAAGCGAGCATGCACCTTGACAATCTCAAAAGTTTTACTTGCTTTGTTACAAAAGTTTGCACGAAATATCCAGCTTCCCGTTTATGAATATTATTGACTCTCTGCTATGAGTTTGACCCGCAATCACACGACATCACGAGAGAAATACGTAGTCAGCGAATGATGCTTGCTTATTCAACCAATCAATAAGATTGATATCGTTTTTTGGATGCAAAAAATCTAGCAGGCGTACGGGTTCAATCTTGACTCCATATATTTATTGCATCATTAAAACCAAATCCGTGCGATTGACGTGTTGGCTACTGCTGTATAACTGGTTAATGGGGTACTATCGGTAGTAAGTACAGAAACCCGTTCTACACTCTGCTCAATATCAATGTAGCAATACTCAGACGCCGAATACATTGTCCGGTCTGGCCTAGACCGTTAAGGCGTAAGTTTATATTCCCTGGTAAGTCCTCGTCGAAATTGTTGGCAAAGCGACGAAAGATATTGATTTTATGGGAGTATTATAAACTTTAATTGCCTCAGTTGATACATTTACCGATGTTTAAAACGCCAACATGTACTTCGGCATTGTGGCATTATGTGGCCCGAGTCGTCGCGGGGTATCGTGTACATTAATATACGCTATCACTTCATTGGAAGATAGGGTTGGAATTAGCAATATGACGTCACGTGACGTCACGAGGTTCACGTTCGTGTTCACACAGAACCTTTCAAAAAGGTTCGCGTTCACACGAACCTGAACCTTTCAGAGGTTCACACCATCCCTAAATACTGAAGTTCTCGGTCAACAAGGTGCAGTCATTTTCAGCCAAGGTTTTCTCGCTGCCGAGTTTTGGCACACAGTTCGGAGTCCCACGTTATCCTAAACTGCACTATGTGTATGGTGCGTTGGTAAATCACGCGTATTTCTTGGATACGGGCACCCAGTAAGCAAGACATTTAATGACCCTAAATCGTGCAAAGCGCGAAAAGAAATTGAAAAGTGTTGGGAAAAGTGTCAAAAATACTATGATTTATGTTCATTTGCGAATATTTTTGGGCCCCCTTCAAGCTCGCCTCCTGTAAAATCGGCGGAATGTTTCTGAGTGCCACAGTTACAGTCCTGCACAGCATGAATGAATTGAAAACGAATGATCGCGCATACAGCGCGGCATGGCGAGTCAGCTCGTACTTGTCGCTTGCATGTCGTCAAATGACACGTCTTGAACTTTAAGTCAAATTGAACATGTTTCCAGCCCTAATGTTGCCTCACAAAGTTCTGAATCAGTTTAAAATTTATTGTTTTAAGAATTTTATCAATGGACAAGCCTTCCACATATTCCATCCTGACCTCAAGGCATAAAAGTGTAATATTCCTGACGGACCGGCAGGAAAATCGTCGCGGACCGGCACCGGTCCGTGGACAGTCGGTTGAGAACCACTGCTATAGGCTACGCCGGACAGATTCTCAAGGCGTAGTCAGACTATTGCTAAATTGATATTGATCAGAGTGAAAAACCGACTTCTATACTTGCTCCAGATATTACCTCAAAAACAAGGTATACAGCTCTGCTAGCAAGCTAGTATAAACATGCTAACCAAGAGGAGCTATTGGATGATGACAGGGAACTACCAAAGTATGTTCTGTCCAGCTCTGTGATCTGAATCACATCTTCCTGTCCCCTGGGTAGAGGAGTTATATTTCTTTCTAGTTTCATCTGAAGTTTAACTGTGACCGTTTTTTAAGATATAACCACTCTCCTCTCCCACATTTCCCTGCTCGAAGAAAATTTACCACACTTCAACTCATATTACAAGATCACAGGGAAACCTGGCAATACCGCTTAGAGAAAGAAATTAAGAAATAAATCTATACAGGCAGTTTTCAATGTTGAGAAGGTTGAACCTTGGTGTCTTGTATGTCCTGTAATTTGCTGGACGTTGCAGAAGTAGCAGTAAAAGTATTTACGACAAGTAGGCCTAGCAGTTGTATTATATTATAGTTCACTGGTTCTCAACCTGGGGGGCGCCCCCCCCCCCCTTGGGGGCGTGAAAGCATCTGGAGGGGGCGAAGAAGCGGTCAACTGAACATTTTTCGAGCTCCGCGCGATTTACCTCCAATTCACGGGTGTTTATCTATATGTAGACCGATTTTCATATTTTTGAATTCTCTCATCAACAGTCATAACCTTCCATGCCATCAAACAATCTGTTGGGGCTGCTAGCGTCCCGGTTGGATTTTGTGATATGACGATAAGGGGGCGCGAAATTTACACTATCATAAAGGGGGGCGTGTCTAAAAAAGGGTTGAGAACCCCTGTTATAGCTGATATCGTAAACCGCGAAGTATTGATGACTTAATAGTGGTCCATGTCCTCTTGATCGCATTCTTGAGATATCCCGGTCGTTGATGGTGATAACTTCAAGACTATAAGAGATTTCTAACTTAGATAGGGTTACGCTGCATTACGCAACAGATGCGCGAATGTTTTCCTGCGCCTGTCAATCCTGCGATCGTTCGCCTCTACTTGTGCCCGCGGGCAACAATATCGAAACAAGATTCGCAGTACGTCTACATTGACATTCAACTCTGAAGCCGTTACGTGCGACTGTTCAAGAATAGATTGTTCACTCGTCTTACGCGTGATAATGAAAGGCAAGGAGTAAAGTAGTTGAAGTGACCAGGTTGACCACTGCGAAGGGAGGAGGCAAATTTGACTTATGTAGGCTACGTTCAGCGAAGATGTTGAATTTGAATGAGCACTGAACACTAGATAGAAAAAAGGCGTAGATTTTTGTGGAATATTTTTTGTCATCCCCTCAGATAAAATTGTAGTTACTTGTATGGATTCTCTTTCGACTGTGTGTAGTGACATCCGTTAACATCACTTCTGGTGCTCCCAGTTATAGCCAGGTCACATGCCTGAAAATATATGTTTCTCGATTAATGTCTTGCATTTTGCGACGGTCATTCTTTCGGATACTCCTATTCATGTTAGGATGTCAGAGGCTAGAGATTCAGTCCTTAATAACTGATGAAAGGTCGTTAGGGCTATTGAGGTTTGTTAAGGGATTATCAGTACGGGTGCACGCTTGCCTTCACCGAAACGTGCCCTCGAAAGTATATTCTTTGTTGGTGAATGTGCATTACACTGGGTGGTACCACGTTCGACCGCGAACGGTGTGGGGTTTCATGACAATATATTTTTCTTCACAGCTGATATTGTAATTTAGACAATCTGAAATAGACCGTGAATTATCGGTCAAGCGTGGTAGAATGCAATTTCGATATCTTGCAAAAACTTGTTGAAAAATACGTTACTATTCGATTGAAAGACAGCTACAACAAATTCGGACATATAGGTAAGTGTTGAAAAGTTGAATTATCACTTTTGATAGTGTGACATCGTTTCATTCCCCATTTTGATATTGGTGTGAAGCACACGGGTCAATTATGAACGCAGAGCAAATTACTTTTCTAATCTGAGTAATGCACATGTTTTCAAAATAAATGTTTTAACGAAGCTAAGCTCCGTCGAAGTGTCACGTACTTAGCATTGACACAAGTATCCGGAAGATTTTAGAATTCTAGATCCGACGAGATGAGAAATATAAGCAATAAGCAATACATTGCCAGAGGTGGTCAAAGTAGACGATGTCGTCACTCACGTAGAAGTAGAAGTAATCCGTATATGTCTACTTAGTCAAAAGTAGAAGTAGCGATTTGATGTTAAAACTACTTCAAATCGAAGTAGAACATGAGGATTTAGATAACTCAAGAGGTTTTAAACAGACTGGATACTTTTTAAATAGCAGGATGTAGCTTCACAACTAAATTATTAAATTATCGCAAAATGATTATATTCAGTTACCGCGATGCGGCGCTATTTTACTCATTGTTACCACTATTTCACCCGTAAATGTGATGGAAACATATCCCAAAAAAACTATTTTCTACCTTACAAAATCCAAAGTTACAAATTTAATTGGTTTTGCCAAAAACAAACTGTTCAGTAAAAGTGGAAGCAGTCAAGGAACCGTACCACTTGAGTATGCAGTGCAAAGTCTAAACTAACTGCAATACTCCGAAAATGTAGATGTACTTGGCTACTAAACAACTCCGTACAGGGGTCATGACCCTGTTACCAGTGGGGCTGGACAAAAAGGTGTAGGATCTGAGTGAGTAGGTCTATTCTCCTTCGAGTATAGCAGTGGTTCTCAAACTTTTTTAGACACGCCCCCTTGATGATCGCGAAAAATCTCGCGCCCCCTTTTCGTCATATAAAAAAGTATTAAGAAAAGCGATCAGAATGTTTGCAATCCCAGCGCATAGTTTCATGGAACGGAAGGTTATTACTGATGAGACACTAATTCAACCGAGTACTTTTTGGGCTGTCATCAAATGAGTTTCCTGAGAGTGGCATTCTACAAAACGTGTGTCCTACTTGAGTATATTGGCAGTGGCTACTTCGACATTAATGTAAGCCACTTCGATTTAAATCCTTGTTTCTTAGATTCGTAATACATATATGTATTGCATATGTGTAATACATATATACATCTCCTCAACGGTGCAAAGGCCGGTGTCAGTCAAAATGTAGCATCGATGTAGGGATGGTACGACGCAATAAATAACACTATTGCCGTTTTGAAACTTGGAAGTTTCAGCATAAATCAAACTCATTCTGAGTTCAAGAACTTTTTTCTCTCAGTTGACTTCGCGCCCCCCTTCAGATGCTTTCAAGCCCCCCTCCCCCCAACCAGTTTGAGAACCACTGAAGCACAATATTAATCCAGTAGCGCTGATTGTCACACCATAATGGTTTGGAAGATTCCGAAAGTTAAAATACTGTTTTAACTTTTACGCGTACAGAATGGAGCTGATGACAGTTACAGCGCATAAACGTACATCTGGTATTTTCCCTATACCGCTACCTACTTCATAACGCTCTGTGACAATGCTGCGAGTTAGTCACAGATTTACAAAAAATGTCGTTTACGCGAATGTGAAACTTTGTAACCCCTGATTTGGATGCTGTGACCAGGCCAATCGAGGTTTCAAGACTTTTCTGGGGGCAAAAATATATCGAAACAATAATTCATATCGGTAAAATAGCCCACATGGAGAAGGGGCGTATAATTTTACTTCTCGACTGGAATCAATACCATGAATACTCGGTTCAGATTTTGAGTTATACCCGGATAGGTGTTCCCAGTCATAGTTATGTCTGGCGGAAAATTTAGCATGATTACAATGGCAGGGCGTATGCTAACCTGAACAATTGAACAAATGAACACGCAATCCATCACCAGCCACTATGCCTATATGCATACAGCATATTCTAACACAAGGAAATTATACGCGATGCCCATTCGTGACAATTTTTCCGCCGCTGGTGTAGATTGATAACGTATTCCACGTTTTCAGTATGGTATCAAGATGTCTTTATTTTGCGCTCTTCACCATCACAGTTGCACTGCAAGGATCAACAGGTTAGTGTCATAATGACCCGTGCATATTGCATTCATGTGAAACAGTAAACTGGCGGAGTTACACCTGGGCACTGGTCCGCATTAGCTATACAACACGATCGCCGATTCTGGTTTGATTCCGTGCGGGATCGGGAAAATACATAATCGATAATCCAGTATTTCGGGCCATGCAAAGCAATGAGAAATCTCGGAAATTAGCGATTCACTTTTACATTATGGGATTATCCTATTAGAATATATCAGCGCAGTGAGGTCTCGCTCTACTATAGTCTCATGTTTTTTTAATATGATCAAAACTGCGACGGTGTTATAGATTTTTATATTCATCGCGTTCGACTACATTGGTGATTTTACACCAGGCCGATGTTCTTCCTTATGATTCCATATTTACCGACTCATAGCAGTATAGCATGCCGCACTTCTAGACTTTTATAAGACACCGCTTACGCTTTCGCGGATCACACGGCGAGGAGGAGCCTAGATAGACCTCCAAGACATAGATATAGGAATTGTGGAGTCGACCTCGGTCGTACTCTAACTCGCAATTCATTGGTGATGCAGCTGTATTACTTACCACTATATGCGCTATCTCGTCACCAAAACTACGATGTGATAGCGCACTTAAGACGAAATTTACGATATCTTGGAACTATGACAAAATGCGCGGAATTCCAATAATGCATACGAGGCTTAATTTGGATAGTTTATTAAATTAAAACTATTCTATTGCAATAACCATCAAGTTTTCCATTTCCAAAAATATATACAAAGTCAATACATTTTTAATGAGGAGCATGTGATTTGTGCAATATCAGTACCGAGTATACCTTCTCGTTTATAAGTCGCAAGATTGGAGCACGTAATTTATAACGCATTGTCGCATAAAGGTGATGACAATGAAGGTGTAGCAAATCGCTTGACTGTGGCAACATTCCACTCTTTAAAAGACTTTAATTTGTAGCTGTCTAAACCACATTCATACTACGATGTTTCTAATTAGCCTCCATGGCAATGGTGTCATTAAAATACTGTATATCTGTAGCTACAACGTTGCGATCGGTAATATGTTGTGGAGATGAAAGTGATTGGCGTCGTAAGTTACATGGGTGGTTGCAACGACGAGTTTTGAACTAGAACTTATGGGTAAAGTGCGGTACAGGGAATTCTTAACTAAATGTTGTCTGGAGCTTGCTTATCCCGAGTTTGATACGTAAAAATAAATTGTGTAAATCAGGGCGTTTGCGTACTTGCGTCGGGCGTATAACATAATCAAATATTCTAACGTCTTACGGTTACATTTATGCTTCATTTTGTAATCATGAATCCCATAACCACAGTTACCTTGGCCTAAAGTATTTATATTAGCCTTGAGCATAATAACTAGGCATATAAAGCTATATATACATATATGTTTAATTGTCCAATGTCCATAGGCGCTATGTGGCTGGCGCCGAATGTTCCTGTTCTGTCCCGCAATCTGAACCCCACAAGACAAATGCCATCCCGCAACAAAAAATTATTTGCCAAATACCAATTTGAAATCGTCTGCGTCTTTTCGTTTAGTTACATAACGAGCTTTAATCGGCTATTTTCTCAAAGTATAAAGCGGAATTTGGAAATATCTTTGTCGCCTGTAGCCTACTCGAGAGCACACAATCCACACTCACATAGTCGATCGAACTTCAGTACTATAGAACTTATTCAATGCTTGGCTCCAGAGCCGCCGTAACTTTCAAACCCAAACCCTACAATTGGGGTCCAAGCTCAAAGAGGGACACAATTGTTTCGTAAATCAAGATTAAATATCATATATAGTATTATAAGAGAAATTTATTCAACGTAAAAATTTTGTTCGCGCCTCGCCCGATTCAATGTCGATCTATTTCCTGATTTTATGTGTAGTCATATCTCACTCGACTTCGTTCGCAATTATAAGACATACTTATATTTCTAGCATGGCTTGAGGTTTCTGGGACGCGTGACTCCTGACTATATATACTAGGATCAGGCATTCCGGCGCCCGTCATTACCGCGCCACGACACATCAAATCATATGAGGTTTAAACCAGCATGCGCATATGCGAAGTGTGCTGCCAAAAAGATTGGCGCCGACTATGACTTGAAAAATGGCATTTGAGCCGAAACCTGTCCATGGTCCATGGTCCATAGCCGCCTCCCTGTCCTTGCAATCTGAGCCTCAAAGTACATAGATGACCCTCATATGGAATGATGCGACCGTGAAGAAACGACAATTTGGAATCGCGTGCGTCGCACTAATTTCGTTTTGCTCAGTTTCGTCTGACCAATATTAGCGACAATCCTGACGGTAGGTCAATAAATAATAAAATACCACAAAGGAATGAATGAATGAATGAATGATGTATAATTATTACGTGTCCTAAATTATCGTAGACAACCCTCGCTCAGCTCTGCCGGTACATCAGATAACGTGAGCTGAGAGAGGAGCAAAACAGAATAGCAATATATGAAAACAGCGACATTATTCCATCGAAAATTAAAGAAATTGCGCGAATAGTGTGACTTCACATCAAACCGACACAGACACACCGCATCATATAAGCAGTCGTGTTTATGAGTGGTTGCGGCATGGCCCGCTGTAAAAGAGGGGCTGGGGGTGAACCCCAGAAATCACGTAGATCACCATATTGGGGCCCAAGGCCAACGTTTGGGGTGCTGACGAAGTGCTGTTTCGGTCCTCCCTGGCTCTTAAGTTAAATCGGCAGTTTCAATATTGTCTAACAGGCGAAGGTCCTTGTGCCGGAGTCTCCTGCAATAACAAAGGCGTGTGCGTCGAAAACTCGGTGTACAGCAGGGGCTATTGGTGTGAATGCGATGACGGATGGGCCGGACAAGACTGTAAACACCGTGAGTAGATCTTTTTCCTTTGTCAGTAGACAAATTACCGCATAAACTGTGGGCTATTCTTGTCAGCGGAGCCCACTGTAAAATGTGGCCATGAAGACATCGAGGTTGTTATCGACAAAGGTTTGGTGCGAGAATTGGAAATAGACGACGATGCGAAATACGTCTACTTTGGCCGATCATCGGCATCGCGCGACTGTCGTGCGAGGGAGGAAGAAAATCTCTACCGACTAGTCATCAATGCCCCGTTTTCAAATTGCGGTACCCAAGTCATAGTAAGTATTCCGTTTGAAATGCGCTCGACGTGGGTCAGAGTGAAGGAAACAAATGCTATTCTCGTATGGTTGTTGGTTTGTTTGCTTGTTTAATTGCTTGCATCTGTGAACAATGGCAGGTACTTGACCGCGCATTGAAAGCTGTTTATAGCCCGGCGAGGTCTATTGGTCGTTTCTTGCGTGGGCCGGAAAGCGTAGTATTGATTGGAAATGTGACTCAAACCTGTTTCTGTTCTAACTTTAATCGTAAATATCATGAGTTGCGTCTTGTAAGTGAAAACCTAGCCAGTGATTCTCAACCTTTTGAACCTCGAGGCACCCTCTACAACGGAAAATGGTTCTGAGCACCCCAGCACTTGGAGATTTGGGGAGCTGATGACTAAAACAAAAGTATGTTCATCAAAATAAGTCATATCACTGTTCAGTCCCAGATTATATGATGGCGATGACTAAAAAACTCATCATTTTCGGTCAAGCCTCAATGCTGGTGAGAACCATTAGGGCGATTATTTTAACCTAAAAAATCAAAAATTTGACATTTTTTTACCTTAAAAATCTTAATTTTGACCAAATTTGACCTAACCTATGCAAATCAGGTGTTTTCCCTGATCATGTTAGAATTGTACTACATTCTGGTTGGAAATGACTGTCCTTACGCAGTAGTTTGGTCTGAGAAAATACATTTTTGCCTCAGAAACTGTCAAATTTTTTCATGAAAAAACTTCATTTCAACGACACCTGGCCCTATTAAGAATTCGAGTAGTTACATTACGCATTATGGTAGAGAGAATTAAAACTAATTGTAGTGCAACGAAATATATTTTCCTACATTCTCGAGTAGAATGAGTTTGTAAAAAATTTTGACATTTTTTTACCTAATGCTACAATTTTGACCTAGTTTTGACTTTTTTTGACATGTCAAAAAAATCGCCCTAGTCATCAGCTTCCCAAATATTGCTCCAAATCTGTATGATCTTTAATTTTGTAATATGTCGACGGTAACCCTCATCACCACCTTTTCGCGCGGTGCCCCTGAGCAGTCATATGCGATGGCAGTATCCAACATCCATCATATAAAACAAAATCAGACATTAATAGTACGTGAGCAGTTTTTACGAATCTACAACAATTGACCGATGATATACTGCGACAGTGCTTTTATTCTTTTGATGATGTAAGGACAAATATGGAGTTATATAGTGTGGGTGTGCTGTATTATGTTGTTACTTTTATTTCTTAGTTTCTATTAGTTGCCTTATACATAGATATTAAAGAGTACCCTCGACCTGTCGTTAAATTTGAAGCCTTAGTTGTAGCGATACTATATATGGTTTAACAGAACAGTCTCCGGTAATACGAATGACAAATGTAGATTAATATAGCTTTGTAATTTTCGCAGCTTTTGAGTTTCCAGCTATTTCCCCATTTCCTTCATTATGGAAACACATATTCTATACACACACACTTTTAGCTTGGAATTTAAGCGATCGCAACTTTCATGCTAGGATTCTAATTTTCGACCGCTTTGCAGTTTTCGCATCCGCTTTCATTTTCACAAATCCTGGACGTGTCTTGGAATGCACTAAAAGTCTGCAAACTCCTTGCAGTATCTATTTAGCTTGCAGTATCTATTAAGCTTACGATCGACGAAGGAACGATCGCGATGTCCTCTGCATACACTGATTGACCCAATTAATTCTCAGCTACTTCACCTTAATGCTGAATTCGATATCTTATAGAGGGATACAGAAATACATAGGATTATGTCTTATAATAAGCATGGTCGATCTCAAAATCACTACCGAGCGAAAAACGACGGCTGACAACTGGGGCTACACCGTCGATAACATGTGATTTACGGTGCTCGACCCATGATGTAGGCGGGTCATATATATGGAGTCGAATGATTGCTAATTGCTACTGGTACTTCACCCTCGTCATTTAATTACAGCAACGAAATCGTGGAGATGATTACACCTTCAGCAACACTGTAGTTTGGAACCGAGATGTGCACAACGAACAGACTCTGATAGATCGGGAATTAGTTCTTCTCGACTTCAAGTGCATTTATGAAGACACTTATACCGTTACGGGACCGCCGATGCTGCCTGCACTTGAGTAAGCTAGGAATTGTATTGTCCAGTTATATGATCCACAAATCGACAACGAGTCATGGTGCCAATAAAGATACATTGACAGATATTAGGTAATTCCTTGGTAGAGACAATTTGCCATTTGTCTGTACATCGCCTGTAATGGAGCTCCGACTTTGCTCTGCTTTTCGACCATGTCAGCTTCTCAGGTTGCTCATCCACAAGTCACCAGTCGGCATCATGGCGGGTGGTGCTGAGCGATAACCATGATGTTTCTAGATACTACATATATCTCCCATAGACGTTTTCCAGTTATTCGAATTCAAACCCGTTACGTATAGTGTTCGACTATATGAGCCTTATGCGTACAATTTCACTCCTGTATATGAAAATAGGGACATGATCTGGTAGCGATTTTCGGTCGATCAACGAACTTTCAACCTCTCTCTTCTTTGCAGCGTACTCCAATTCGCTTCAGAGCAGGGACAATTTGAAGTGAGAATGAGACTCTATGACGACAGCAGTTACTCAATATCAAGCGAATACAGCAGTTCCCCGTCCATAATGATTGGTACCAATGTTTACGTTCAGGCATGTGCTTATTTCTAGTTCAGTATATACGACATGGCAGGTTGTAATCCCCTATAAATTTCGCCAGGCATTGGTGATGAATATTGTATAGAAAACCACCCAGTTAAACAGGTTGGTTCATCTTACTGATCCTACGTTCATGAAAGCAAATGTTGCTGTAACTGTGGCGACAGTTGAGCCTTCGAAGTTGGTCGTCACCAATATTTTAGTAAATATAGTCTATGTTGAGGAACATGACTTCATCCTGTATATAAATCAGAGTAATCACAGATATATGGAGATTGATATTTAAGGAAACAATTTTACTTTGAAGTGAACTTTCAACCCTCTTTAGGTTATCCTGGAGTACATGGACGACCCGCATCTTACTGTAACTATGGACCGCTGTTTCGCGTCACAGTCACGCGACCCTGCTGATCCAATAGCAACAAAGCACATGCTCATAACTGAGCGGTAAGTATTAAATAGATTTGAAAAATGACTGATCTATTCTTCTGTACATTGACAATTGGGGGTTGGTTAGATGATACCACGTGTTGTCACCAAAGTCATGGAACGGCTATTATAATCAGTATGCTGAGAAACCGAGATCATGCCCATCTCGGAAAGCATGAGTTGTAAGTGATTTGATCTACTAGTCGGGCCATGCAGACGATGAACCATGCTCAGCAATAGTCGGTGGGAACCGCTTGAATAATATGAGACAAATAACACTGAGCCATAGTTGGGCATCAAGCCTATTTGGCTGCATGGTATATAGACAAACATGATGAACCCAATAAGGCAACATCATAATACCATATCGCTCTGGCTCTCTGCGTTTGGGTCGCAACGTTCTCTCCGTCTGACCTATAGCCAGTTTGGAAATCTTAGTGCTGGATTCCTGGCCTTTGAATTTGACATAACTTTAGTAGCCTATATATAGAAAACTACCACGGTGCTCATTCCGGAAGTATAGCAATTATATTCTGGGCTTGTAACCGGAATCCCCCTAAAAAGCCATGTTCGTTTCCTCGACTGATAATCATTATGATAACATGCTCTGTCTCTAGATGTACTGATCCCGGCGACTCGACGGTGAAAATACAATATAACGGAGAACAGCGTGAAGGGAGATTCAGGTTCCAAATGTTCAAATGGCGCTGGAGCGCGGAAGATGTGTATTTGCACTGCGAAGTTGACATTTGCAACAAGACTTTGGAAAGATGCACCGGATACGGGGTAGGCTTCAGAGAAGACATGTGCTTACAACACATTTAAATTGTTTGCTGTATGTATTTTGTCCCTGAAAGGATGAGTGCAACGGCCGGGGAAGTTTCCGAAAAAAGAGAGCGATCGACTTACAGAGGGAGGGAGATTACATTCCGGATTTGGTGGTACATGCTGACCGATTTGTCAGCAATGGCCCTATTCACGTGGAAGTAAAAGATTCGCTACTCGACTTCAACGCAAACAAAGATGAAGAAACATGTAAGAATAGAAACCTATTTTAATTATTCTATATTTTGAAATATATGTGTGGTGCGGATAGCACGGATAGCAGCGTCAATTCTGTTGCATAACAATTGAGAAGTGAGTAGTCGACTGGAAGGTATGGATGGATACATCCTTATTGCTGAGATATAATGGCGATTGGCCGAATGCAGCGGTTCCTAAACTTTCAAACCTCGACCCAAATCTGAGTTTTATTGGCATCTCACGACACAAGTCTGGCGCATCGAAATATTGCATTTTTAATGTTAGTATGCTACTTTTTTTACGGTTGTATTATATAAGAAATAGAAAATATGCCGGCAAACATTGGTACGCAGCGCAGTTCTAAGAAACATGTGTGACGCACGCGATTTGAAATTGAGGAACAATGAGATTATTCGGTTCCGACTATTTCGACGATCGAACATATCGGAAATATGCTACGTCCGCTTCTAATTTATATTACATTGGTAAAAACTACTTACTTTGTATAATTTGGATTTTGTGGAGTATGAAATAGTCTTAGGATACTTTTCCATCACTTATAGTAGTAGTTGTTGTTGTTGTTTGTATTATTCATAGTGTTTTTCGACTACTGTGGTCATTTACACCAGGCCAATTTTTCATCATAGCTGCGGCGCACTTCAGCTTTTATAAGACACCACTTACACGGATGAGATGGCAAGGAAGAGCCTAGATAAACCTCCAACACTTAAGTAGGAATTCTAGAGTCGACCTCGGTCGGACTCGAACCCGCAACCCATTGGTGTTGCAGCTGTGGATTATGCCACTTCGCTATCTCGCCACTTACTTATATCGGTGAAATCGTCATAACTACTTGGATAGATCTGTATTTTGCGGTAGTTACACCATGTAACATCGAAAGTAGATGCCACCGATTGACAGCTAAAAGTTAGCTACCCCTCGATCAAATCTAGCTTTCGAAACCACTTGCTCTTTGAGTGGTTTCCCGACATTCTTACTTCGACTGGAAGTACTTTTGACTTGTCCTAGAAATGGAAAATTCTACGCGTAATTAAGTAGAAGCTTACAGTTTTACATCTACACTTTTAACGAATAGGGTGTGTATTCATGCCCAAAGGAGTAACGAGATAGCGCAGAGATATGATCCACGGCTGCAACACCAATAATGGGTTGCGGGCGCGAGTCCGACCGAGGTCGACTCCAGAATTCCTACCTATGTGTTGAATGTTTATAGGCTCCTGCCGCATACGTGGTCGACTGGTCGTGCAACAAGTCGGCAGGTACGGAATATACATGAAGAATATCGGCCTATAGCGTAAATGACCCCTGTAGTCGACCAACAACATGAATACCACAAACACACAGAAGGTGGTACACGAAAACAGAACCGAACTCAGTTTTATATCGCAGTTATAAATCCTTCGTGCCTATACGTGCATACCGACCTAGGTCTCTAATAGGGATGGTGTGAACCCCTGAAATGTTCAGGTTCGTGTGAACGCGAACGTGAATCTCATGACGTCACGTTAAGTCATATTGCTAATTCTGACCCTACATTTGGGTGAAGTGGTATAATAATGTACACGATACATAGCGACGACTCGGGCAACATGATGCCACAATGCTGAAGTACGCCGCCAAATGTATCAACTGAGGCAATCAAATGATATAATAATACCATAGAATCGACGAGAACTTGCAACGGAATATATGCTAACGCCTTAACGGTCTAGGTCAGACCGGACAACGTATTCGGCGTCTGAGTATTGCTACGTTGATATTAAGCAGAGTGTAAAACGGTTTTCTGTACTTTATATCGATATTACCCCACTAACAAGTTAAACAGCAGTAGACAACACCCCAATCGCACGGATTTGGTATTTATGATACAATAAACATATGAAATCAAGATTGACCCCGTACGCCTGATAGATATTTTACATCAGACAACGATATCAATTTCATTGATTGGTTGAATGTGCATCATTTGCTGACTACCTATACATGTAGTGGTGTTCGTGGTGTTGATTTTTTATGCTGCCAACGCCATACATTGAGAGGTGCGAAGTTGAAATCCAAAGAATTTCAACCAAAGATGTTATAATGACGTGAAAAATGGCAATCTATAAGAAAAGGGTCACGGTGCAGAACCTACGAAAGTTCGTTTGTGAACGTGAACCTCTATCAATTCCTGAGGTTTACACACAGAACGCGAACGTGAACCTCAAGTTCACACCAGCCCTGGTCTCTACGTGCAAGCGTAATTGGGATTGAGTGTTTGAGTTATACCGTGGTGTAAGTCGGAGGTAGGTTCTGGGTATCGTGTACCAGGGATGTATATTCACCAGAGGTGGTCAGTAACGAAGTAGATGTGGCGTGACAAATATGTTTTAACGAAAGTATATAATTTAGATACATGGTTGCGTGGTTCCGTTCACACCGCCTTGTCGCATATATTAAATATTTCATCGCAGTAACTATGGACCCCAATAACGTTTGAAACTACCGTTTCACAATCTAGCAATTAACTATTATACCTAGCAACTCATGACGTGTCCTAATCTGGAAATGATATTGTCTAAAACAGGGTGTTCGCGTAAACAACGGATTAGTATCGCATTTCCATATCAATACTATCATTTACATTCCATGATGTGGACGACTGCTTATTCTGTTAAAAATTGACACCTCCTGGGATGCATCAATATGAATCGAGCTCTCTACACTTTCCGCATAGCTCCATTTGCAGCTTTTGACAGTCCATGCGAGCGAATTACCATCATTTCACAACTACTTACTTACTTGAGTAGATTTAAAGTCAGTCAATTCTATACTTCTACTTCAAGTAGTTTTAGGTTGCTTAAGAAAGAAGTACTTGCACTCGTACTTGAGTAGATTTTTCCGTCGCTACATCTACTTCTACTTGAGTAGCTTTCTTGACTACTTTGACCACCTCTGACATTCACACCCATTTATAACGGGTGGCACACGGATGTGACTACACATTCTTTTCTTCGCTAAGAGCGTACTGCTATACTTGACTAACTATGCTGACTACTTTTATCGCCTCTGATATTGTATATCGATAGAAGTGTTCCAAATAAGAATGATAAAATGTGTTATTCCCCCAATTCACGGAATTTTGAACTGCTCTTGCGTTTCAGATGACACCACGATGGTATTTTTGGGCATTCTTCTGGCCATGATACTGGCTGCACTTGGCGTCATCATAGCATGCATTTACAAAAAGCGGCAGCAAGTCAATTATTCGAAAGTACCACAGAAACATCTCAGCTCTTTGCGATTCACAAGAGAGGCGTTTTGAATTTATTACCTTATGTATTTATTTATTTTGATGCTTTGCGTCGTGTTATTCAATGTAATATAAGAAGCGTGCAAAGCATTACGAAATACTTCGCGAACACTTCGCACACTGGCAACGCACACTGCTTATGAAACGCCACACAAGCTACAAGGACGGTATAATTTCAAAGGTTCGAAGCATATGCATATCATTTTGTTGCAATATTATATAGAGCCATCTTCCAGTGACCGCATATCGTGGAAACGCAGACGCACAATACGTAACATCTAGTGGTATTGCTGCACTGCTGCAAGACATGGCTTGAAGCATGACAATTTGTTATGATAACAAATGTGCTGTGGCTTTATTATAGAAATCAGTATGGTATGACTATTAAAAAGTAATAAAACCAGCATTATCTTGTTGTCTCTTGCATCATAAGAACCAAGTGCGTACGCTGCATTGCCAGGTTAGACCAATCTAGGGATAGCCTACTTGAGAATGTAGTGATGCAAAAAGGAGAATAAGTAGCTAGATATAAGGGCAAAAGTGCTCTTCTGAAGTTGACTTCATGAATCAGTAACTAAGTGATGAGGGGATCTTGATTTTTGATAATACGTATCCGTCCGACAACTTGAGTATCTCAGGAACAATCATTCCGACTCTGAAGAATCTGATCCGTCGGAGTCGATACGTTTAAAGACTCGGGAGTAGAAGTAGGAGTCGCTATATTGAAAATGTGTGGAGTCTGAGTTGGAATCGGTATCATCAAAATGTCTGGAGTCGGAGTTGCAGTCGGTGGTAAAATTTACCGAATCCCCAGCCCTGGACTGAAGGCATCCCAACACTGATTGGGAGTGGTGTAGCGTTCCTGATACGGCTCCCTATGCAATAACAGGAACGTTTTTGTATTCCCTGTGTACGGGAGTTCGTCTCTTCACGACAAGTTCATACGATTATGCATATATATACATATATTATATACATAGGCCGCGATATAAACCCAAAAAGATATCTATAAATCTATGCATCAATATGTAGGTTATATACGGAAGCAGACGACCTACTGATTCCTGGCTCTGTCAATGTTCTAACGCAGGCCTATAGGATCACACCCTGTGCCAGAGTGCACGATTCTCTTGAAAAATGTCATGTTTATTGCTTCAAAGTTTTACGTTTCACGAAATAGCCGTGTGCTCTGTCACAAAATGATGATTTTCTGTGCGCGGAAGCGCGCAGCTTAGAGGGAACATTACTACTGACCTATACCAAATTACCAATACGACGTATACAAATACAGCAGCCAACCTAGATCCCAATCAAGACTCACTCGCTCACATATATGGCCGCCTTCAGTCACACCCTTGGTCAGAGAGATTCATCGTGGCCTCTCTAACCACACCACGGGCAATGTAAATTGTGAGTGAAAATATCAAACGTTCTCGAAGCCCAGACTTCCACAGTAGCAACAGCTTCTTACAGACTCATTGGGAGTTTTACCGTCCCCTTATCGCAGCACCGCTTGTGTCCTTAGGGTCTTTTTTTATGTAACAACGGCGATAGTTGTGCCTCGCTTCCCCACAGTTTCGAGACACAGATATTTTCATTAGGCTCCCCATGAGTCTTACCGCTTAAATATGAATGAGGTGATGTATAATTGTATATGTATATATAACAGGCCATAAGGAGTCCGTAAGAAACTATTCATAATGATATTTGATGTATCCGTCCTGAACCAACTACAAAATCAGATTGCTGGTATCACCCATTAGCAGGCCTGTTTATTTTTGGATTTCTACAAAAATAACAAAAATAGCTTAGTTTTGGATGTTTTCAAGTTTTATTTCTGGAGAATCTCCAAAAATAAGAAATGAAGGTGTTTTTAAGCCCTATCACTACTGGAAAACTCCTACGAAAGTATGTTATTATCATGTATTCAAGTCCTCTAACACATCGACATCATCAGTGATCTTGATCTAACTTTCCAATACATTCGTCACAAATCAGTGAGAGACGCCCGACCGAGACCCTTTACCCACTTGATTTTCGAGATATCGGCCTCGACCGATCGAGCCTAGGGGTCAAAAAACGGATGGATGGCTAACTCTCCAAATTCCTCAATCTTCCAAGCCTTTACTCCTGACAAGCGCTGGTCAGTTATACGCTTGAAACCTCTGATCCTCCACGAAGTTGCGTGCCCCATTGAACTTGACTGCCCAACACCCTCTGACCAGAAAACCTTCCTTGTGGCGGACATCGTTGCCCCAGTCCTTACCTGGACACGGAGCTCGAAGGCGTTCGACCAGGCGCTGGAGATCATGCTCCATCAGAACGCCAAGACCCTGAAGCTCCGTGACGGTGGTGCTCAGCTCTGTGACCATGCGATCGAGAACGATCAGTTGGATCCACCACTGCAGCGAAGGTGCACACGCCGGACTTTTCTCGTCCATAACATCAAGAATTTTGGTACGGTGTCCCTGTCCAGTCAACCGAGAGGCCACCTTCTTCATTGACAACCAACGGGCGTCAACAAACTTGAGGCACGCACTTTCCATCTCCTGAATCAAGTTGTGTTGCCGTCTGAGTTAGCCAATCAGTCCCTTCATCGTGTGGACGAAGTGATTGTGACAGAGGTGGCGGTATTTGATTTCACAGTATCACGGTGTCGCACTGTGAAACTTACAGGAGTACAAAGACGGAGAGGTGGGAAGGAAAGGTCAGCAGAAACGTAGAGTGGAATGAGTGGAAGATGTTTTAGCGTTTTGCTGACCCCCTCCCTCACACACATGATGTTTTTTATGAGTTTCCTGGCTGTTTACATCGCTCTGACTTGTTTATTTCACTGAAAAACTTGAAAAAACATCATCCGAAAAAATATTATTTTTGGATGTTTTCAAATCTTATTTTTGGAGAATCTCCAAAATTAAAACCCAATCTCCAAAAATAAACAGGCCTGCCCATTACAGATAAATTCATATTTTCGTAATATATACGATTCTTCTTCTATTCGCAGAATTTTTAATTACTTCTTTGATGCTTCGTCGCTGAGTGTAAAGCGCGTATAGCATGGGTGCCGTACTCCACTAATGCAGTTGACTGCATGATCAGTGTATTTTGATTGCGATTCTGTGTGGCTGACTATCTATCAGTGTAAGCAGACTCGTGTGATCATGATGTTCAACGGAGCTATGAGCGAGCCAGACTGACGCATCGGCTGTCAGATATGATGACTCTATTTGTAACTTTTAATAAGTATGCGTATATAGTGGGAGATCGCAACAAAGTGTGGCCATTTCGTAGGCCGGATAAAGCTGACTTCATCACAGCAGCGAGATGTAGCGGAAGAACAGTTTGCACCGCAGGTGGCATTTAACCATCATAATTATTGAACGAAACTTTGAAATAAAATTTCAAATTTCAAACCTTGTCAAATCGATTGGATCTCGACACCTCCGCCGAAGGTCATGTGGCGAATTTGCGTATTCACGAGGGAGTTTGAGATATTTATTAAATCGCTGCGCTATGACATTCATGCCTGCAAATAATTCACTCGCAGACGGAATAGGTGATTGGGTCCATTATACATAAGCAATACGTGAGTACATCCAATCATTGGTGTTGTTAAAAGTTGCACCGATTTTGACTCCGCTATTTAGGTTATGGACGATAATGGAAAGGGGAAATCCCTTTATAACCGCATAATTCCATTACAATAAGGTGGCTATACTTGAACAGTGACCTCAAATATCAATCGATTTTGGGAAAGAAGGTATATTTAAAAATGTTCTTGTCGGATATATAGCACGTAATGAGCATGCGAATGTGAACCATTATGGTTGACGAAAGGCAGACTATATATTTAATAACGATGGGATCAATCTAAAATTCCAAATCATAAGATATATGATTCGATCGAAACCTGATTCCGACAGGCACTTGTGGAATTAGGATGAATCCAGGATTTTTTCCCGAACATCAAAACCAGTGGTTCTCAGCCGGGGGTCCGCGAAGCATTTTCAGGGGGTCCGCGGAGCCTCCATATTGCAAAATGGTTGATAACCTAAGTTGTAGGGATGGTGTGAACGTGAGGTTCACGTTCGCGTTCTGTGTGTGAACCTCGGAAATTTGGAGGCTCACGTTCACAAACGAAACTTAGTAGGTTCTGCACTGTGAACCTTTTTCATATATTACAATTTTCACTTCATTATAACATCTTTGGTCGAAATTTAATTCGTTTCAACTGCAGGCCACTATATGCATCGCACTGGCAGTATACAAAAATCAACACTAAACGAGCATGCACCTTGACAATCTCAAATATTTTACTTGCTTTGTTGAAATTGAAATTTGACATTGATATAGTTGTCTGATGTACAAAATCTAGCAGGCGTAGAGGTCGATCTTGATTTCATATGTTGATTGTATCATAAAAACCAAATCCGTGCGATTGGGGTGTTGGCTACTGCTGTATAACTTGTTAATAAGGTATTATCGGTAGCAAGTATAGAAACCCGTTTTACACTCTGCTCAATATCAACGTATAGCAATACCCAGACGCCGAATACATTGTCCGGTCTGGCCTAGACAGTTAACCCGTGAACTTATATTCTCTTTCAAGTTCTCGTCGAAATTGTTGGCAAAGCGACGAAAGATTTTGATTTTATGGGATTAATGCATCCTTTGATTGCCCCAGTTGATAAATTTGGCGACGTTTAAAACGCCAATATGTACTTCAGCATTGTGGCATTATGTGGCCCAAGTCGTCGGTTGGTATCGTGTACATTAATATAGGCTATCACTTCACTGAAATGTAGGACTGGAATTAGCAATATGACGTCACGTGACGTCATGAGGTTGACGTTCGCGCTCACACAGAACCTGAACTTTTCAGAGGTTCACACCATCCTTACTAAATTGTAATAATTTTTAAATTAGAGAAATCACGAGGCAATTTCGCTTCCTAACTTCTAAAACTTCAGTACTCCAATAAACAGAATGGCCGTCTGAGATGAGATATTCTTCTGTGCAAAGTTATTTTAAATTTCTACTTGCCAATTGCCTCCAGATGCAAACATATTGCTGTTTGGGGATGTTTTGTTGGGAATTGGACAACATTTGTTTGCACACGTCCATATCCCTCTGTGATATACACAGCGCCGTAACAGCACTTCGTCAGCCCCCCCCCCCCAAAAAAAAAAACTTTGGTCTTGGGCCCCCCATAGGGTTATAGGTCGAACTTCTGGGGGGCATCGCCCCCCATACCCCCCTCCGGCGATACACTGTTTACCGCTATTGATCATTATCATTGGGAGTTTGTTTAGTGAACTAGCTTTTGTTGCCTAGGCGCGCGAAGCGCGGAAAATTTCTAGAATTCATGATTGAATCGGTCAGTATGATCTGGAATTGCATATCGTTATCAATTTTTATCTTCTCTCTGCTCACATGATCAGATTCGCCGGTAGAGCTGAGTGAGGTGTGTTTGAAAAGGTAGTACCACGCAATAATAATTGAACATCTTCGGGCGTATACTCGTTGGCAGGAACGAAAGAGTACCTCGTCAGGCCCCCAAAAACGTGGGTCTTGGGCTCCCATAGGGTGTAAAACGACCCCCCATCACGTTGTTCGCGTTTGTCACGAAATCATCTGTACTGTATTGTGAGGCAGCGCGACGCGCGAAAATTGTCGATAATTTATGATACAATCGGTCAATCAGATCGGTGGTTGCATAAATATTATGCTATTAATTTATTGTCCTCTCTACTCACGTAATTAGATTTACCGGTAGAGCTGAGTGAAATGTCTTGAAAACGGGAGGGCCCGTGGATAATAATTAAACATCTTCGGGCGGGCGGACCCGTTGATATGACTTCGTTACATGATGTTATTTCGTGGCTTCCAGTCTGCTATATCAAAAAATATAGAATCGCCCAAACGTAGGCTTCTAAACTAAGAGACGCACACGATTTCAAATTGGTATTTCTTCACTGGCATAAAATTTTTCCCAGTGGGATGGTATTTGTCTTGTGAGGTTCAGATTGCAAAGACAGGAACATTCGGCGCCAGTCATTTTGGCGCCTATGGACAATTAAACCTATATGTATTTAGTATATATAACGAAGTCTTCGGTCAGCATACGGGCATAGACCTTTACGGCCAAGGTTTTCTCGCTGCTGATCGTTCTAGCACACTTCTCGGAGTCGCATGTTATATGGCCTGAAACTTGATTGTCTGTCTGGGTGGGTCGTGGCGCGGTAATGGCCCAATACCTAATAATAAAGATAAACGGCCACTTGAATTTGCGCCCTGCGCGAAAAAAAATTTGAAAAAATTGCATAAATTTTCAGAAAATACTCTTTGATTTATGCTAATTCACGAAATAATTTTGGGCCCCATTCGAGCTCGCCCCCCCCCCAATTGGGGGGTTTGGGGTGCGGCAGTTACGGTGCTGGATACACATAACCGCCATTCCGGAAAACTTCAAGATGAGCTGCTAGATAGAAATGACTACGCTTGACGTTATATGTTCATAAAAATCTGTTGCTCAATCTCAGTGCCGTATATGTCGCGATCATACCCAAAGGTGTCGTCAGAAGCGTTACGCGTTATTATTACATTCGCCACCACCTATCTTTGTGAAAATGAATTTTCGAAACCCGTTCATATCAGATCGACGGCGCTGATATTCCAGACACGGCCGCTTATTTCAAGAAATAATGTAATGTAGATTAGTATACCCAGACTCGTATGTTTAGGTCGGCTCGTGGCCTAAATTAATTGAGCATAGCGCCACTTTGACGTACTGCCAAAGAGAAGACTTTGAAACAACAAAATTGAAAACATATAGTTCAAACAATTTAAGAAATTCGTAATTTGAAGAACATCCTTGTCACTAACTGTGTCTCTGTGAACGAAAGGATAGCCTATGTGCTGCATTATTTATATATTATTTTGTATTCTCCAATTTATGCTTTTTCTACGATGCTTATTGTCTTGTACGAAAGTGGGCATGTGTCTATACATTTATATCGTCAATATCACTGACATGGTGATTATCATGCATGTCGAAATGCCATTAATTCAAGTTTTCTTAAGAACGTGTTATTATTATGTCATTGACTGAGCTCAACGAGGCTAAAAAATACTCAATTATGCATTGATCACCACAGAATATAATTTTCTTTTAAATTATCATATCAGTGGCTTTTAAAAATATACGTTTCGCATTATCATTGTCCACCAATCGCTGTTAATGCCATTTATTGTTTTACAATTCGAAATTTATCAATAATTAAGAAAATAATGCATGAGCCGAGCTCGGTGTTTGGAAATTCGGTATTATTTCATGCCCAAGTCCTATATGGGAGTGAAGCATAGATGGTTTGAAGTAAGGTTAGTCGCCGCAGAGAAAAATCAACAGACCATTGTTTCGTGTGATCGTTGCAAGTTTCTAACATGCAATAAGTAGGTTTTCTTCTGTCTTCCTTTGGCTGTAAAGGTGCTGAGGACTACAAATCGACGAGCTATAGCCTATTATGACGCTCGGTGTTTGGAAATTCGGTATTATTTCATGCCTTAGTCCTATATGGGAGTGAAGCATAGATCGTTTGAAGTAAGGTTAGTCGCCGCAGAGAAAAATCAACAGACCATTGTTTCGTGTGATCGTTGCAAGTTTCTAACATGCGATAAGTAGGGTTTTTTCTGTCTTCCATTGGCTGTAAAGGTGCTGAGGACGACAAATCGACGTGTCGACTACAAATCGGCTCTCGAAGCAGTCATAGCACGATAAGGGCTTGGTCGGTGCGGAAACCTGAACATCGATTGATTTTCACGTATGTGCAAGCCGTGACGTGAACTTTGTGGGGAGAGTTATCCAATCGCGTCACCGACACGGGCCGAAAAACGCAACATAACGAGAGATTGCTTTTGATATAGTGTCTAATATGGCATATTACAAACGTCGTCTTTTTTTCAGCGTTAACGCATAGAAATCTACGAAATATGCAATATTCATATACATTCTGGCTGTAGTCTATACCCATTGCATTGTCAGCACCTTCATGTCGCTATAGCTGGTGTAAGGTGGAAGCAAGCGGCAAGCCAAGATCTATACTTTCCGTTACGAAGCAAGTTTTGGAGCTAACTACAAGAGATGGTATCACACGCTGATGGATTGTCACGATGTCCCAGAGTAGACGGTTCGTTCAATAAAATGGCGGGTAAATATACCATATCAGGCACCGGATTTCAGTTCATTTCAATATTTGTATACTCCAGTTATAGGATTATTGCTGACGCTCGTTCCGGCGCGTGAACACTTGGCAGCAAGCACTTTGCCCTCGGCAAGGGTATCGAGCGACGACGATGGAAGACATGAAATTGATCTGGAAGTTCGCAAAGAAGACTGTGACGACAAATGGCCCTTCTTTAAATGCAATAAGGAATCGCAAAAGTGTTTTTCCATGCAGGTGAATATTTATCTGGCATACGCTCAATATTTTTATACGAGGTTTAAAGAATTGCGCATCAAACACCTTCTTCCACCTCACTCGAATTCACCAAACTGTATGTAATACTTGTGTAACGTATCACACAGTGATGCAAGATACAATATAAGTCAGACTTCCATAGTTTTCCAGTGCTTTCTTGTCATCTACCATCACACAAGTCATTATAGCAACAAGAGCATAATAATCCAATCCGAACCCACGAAATATATTATGAAGCAGAGAGTGTTTTAAACAGAAATATACAGTAGGATGACCGTGTCCGGATATGTCCGGGATTTTTACGTTGAAATCAGATTCCGGCATGTCCGCTTAAATGTATCGGATTCTCAAGCAATATATCGTACAATTTGGACAACATGAGAAGTTGTGCAAACGTCACCAAGGAGATTAGAAATATAGGCTAATATTTCACATTATTTGGGGACATTTGCGCTGAAAAATCTACGGTAAACGTTGCGGTTTAGACAACTATATGTAAAAAACAGATCGACGTTTTCATGACAACGGCAGTAACTATACACAAAAGAGAATTTTCTATTCCTAATGAGCGTTAAAGCGACATCGGTCGGATGGCGAACGAAAGACATAACGTGTGTTAGGGTGAAGCAAGAACAGGAGGGTTTTATGATTTGTAACGATGTCCGTTTCTGAGCATCCGCGGTACTCCTGGTTCCAGCATTCCATGCAGTTGTGTCGTATTGTGTCTATTATTCATTTCATGAGTCTAGACCAGTGGTTCCCAAATTTTTGTGATGTTGGTGTCGCATTTCGAACTTCAGAGCATGTATGGAGCCGCATGAAAACACCAGCTATTATTGCCTCAACTTCACTAAAACCAGGTATAACAAGTCTTATAAGGCAGCATTAATTGAAATTTCCAATATTTACATTTCAGTTGCATACATTTGTTGCAGTTGCAATTTGGGCTGTTTATGATTATTGAAGGTTCTCCAGTCCTCGACATTTATTTTGATGTTTCACCAGTCCTCGAAGCCTCTAAAACGTTGCGAACCGCTGATCTAGAATAAAAATCGTTGGGATCGAGAAATCGCCAGCTATAAAGGTGGGCAATGGATATATCGGCTCAAGGAGAAATAAATGTAATCGTGATAGATTTCGCAATCGTTCACAATCGTAATCGTAATCGATTGCATTGATGAAGTAATCACCCCAGGTATGAAATCAACATTATGACCTCCACACCAGGGCTACTGCTAAAAATCTTGGATCTCTCTTACAATCGAATTTTTGGTAATAATCCATCGCAGGTTCCTGCGCGACATGTATACTACGCTCAAGTTTGGTGTTACCTTATTTAATGCATTATCCAATTATCGGTATCAACAGGTGACAAGTGACAGGGAATCAAATACAACACAAATAATGAAAATTTTATTATTAATAATTATGGGATTTGTGTAGACATAGAGTGAATTCGAATATACCGATAGAATGCCATGGGTGGTCGTTTTGATTACTGTGTGCCACTTCAGAAAGAATATCCAGAGTTTCTACCTTGCTACCTGCCTCAATCAATTGATAATTGATCTTTACGATGACAGCTATAGTCTATTATATACACTTGTAATAGGCTATTTGGCATGAGCACACGCTGAATGAGCTCATACAATACATTGATAGCTTTGCATGATAAATTATTCACACGCAACATGCAGTCCTCGGGGAGAGTTGATATGTGCGCGAGTAACTTCCGTGTGCTAAGAACCTCCTGAATTAACTATCATCATCCTGCGCATGTCTGAGCCTGTGTCATTTCGATTGCAAGGCATATCAGATGGTGACGCCTTTCCGTTAGAGATATCTAGAAATATAGCCCTACTAACAGCAATGTGAAATACATTATAAATCCGGCATTGCCGTCTCAGACTTCGGTCATGTCTGAATATACGTAATGCGTTATGTAGCCTACTTATTTTGAGAAATAATGAAACGTTACCAATGGGATACATATCATGCGACTTTCGACAATATTTTGTGTATTACATAAGCAATCAGCATAACCTTAGTCGAAGTCCCATGGCAGGGGTTCTGAAAGCATGGGTCAGGTCCCAGGTGGGTCGCGATGGTATAATTTTGGGTAGCGATGTCACCCGAGCGATCTTTTTATATTAAGGTAGCCTAATATTTGTTTGATTTCTGGCAACAAAAAAGTTCTTCCTGTGGAGAGTCTGTACATATCCATGGTCACTGTGTAGGATACTATAGCGAATAAGCTAGACACCTACAAAAGTCGTTACTACAATACAGTGTTGCGATCAAGTCACTACCTTCGAGTCAGGAGTCATCTCGAGTCATTGCACATTTTGACTCGAATCAAGTCAAGTCAATCGGTTTTCGAAGGTGACTCGAGTCAAGTCAAGTCACTCGTTTTTCGGAGGTGACTCGAGTCAAGTCGAGTCAAGTCAAGTCAAGTCACGAGTCAAGTCACAATTCAAGTCAAATTGAATTTTCGGAATATGAATAATGATTCAAAGTCATTACATTTTGCTAGATGTGTGAAAGACAGATTGATTGGTCATATATCTTGAATCAAATAACGAATAGTGCAAAAAGGCGTTGTATCACTCACACACACTTAGAGCTGCTACTAAAAGACGTGAGCCAAAGTAGAGGATCGAATACGAAGCGCCGAGAAGTTGAAACAAATTGATATGGCACAATACACTACGCATTTACACATCCGCGAGATTATGAACGCATAAACCATATTCGTTCGATTCAAATCATACAAGAGGGTTGGCTAAGGTGGGCTCTTCGCGATGTAAGCACTGAGCCGTCTAACAAACAGAGATACGTTGCTACTAGATTTATCTACAGCTACTACATAAACGTAAGCTGTGATCATTTCGTTTTCGGTCAATTTATGTGTGTTGTAACAATGGATGATAAGTGAAAGGTACAGTCAGTGAATGACTGGTTGCTCTCACAAGTCACACCGGCGTATCGCGAACAAGCCGAACATCAACAAGATGCAGAGATTTAAGCGGCACCGTTTACTAGATGACTTGAAATTGACTCATAAATTTTACTCCGAGTCACGAGTCAATCCACATTTATGAAGCGCCGAGTCAAGTCAAGTCAAGTCATTTTCGCAAAGTGACTCGAGTCAAGTCAAGTCATACGAAAAATTGACTCGAGTCATCCCAACACTGCACAATACGGCTTAATCATGAAAACGCGCTGACTTAGGTATTACGCGCTGACTTAGGTATTACGCAAATTGGTTTAAATTCATTATAAGATTTGTCCCACATTAGTCCTATGGAAAACACCGTCGGATATCGGTGAGATGCTTTCGTGTAGGGGTGTGCAACGAGCGGGTGCGGGACTATGAGGCGATCGTCGAACTGGTCGGAACCGAATAGTCTAGTCCTTGCAATATGAGTAGACAGTAGTGCAAACGGAATACAAAGACGACCCACAGAACAAAATAATGTATGCGCCAAACATGTTTCATAGAGATGCATTTCGTTCAACTGTTGTCTGGGCGTTCTTCATGCCATACATGTCCGTGTTCGTAAATTCTTACCGAAGTGTTGAGGTTTATCTAGGCTGCGCCTCGCCACATGATCCGCGTAACCGGTGTCTAAAAAGCCTAGAACTGGGCCGTGCTACAATCGGCAGCGACGGAATCAAAAAATAAGAAATATTGGCCTGGTGAAAATGACCATTGTAGTCGACAAACACCTTGAATATCAAACAAACATGCTTGCCCATAAAAACGTAGCATACTAATATTTAAAATGCATTATTTTATATGTGTGAGGCTTAGGTAGCGATATGCCACTAAAACTCAGATTTAGGTCGCGGTCTGAACAGTTTGATAACCACTGTCCTCTATTGCGTGAAAAACCCGAATTATCCAAACGGCGTTATTAAGGGCCGGTCACAACGATTCGAATAGCCTATACTCGTGTCCGAGTCAAGTATGAGAGATAAGAGTCGATATTTTCCAATAACGAAATTATTCTTACTTTTTCCCGTCGCGAGAGCCTTGAAACCTCGATTGGCCGTGAAATAATAATCGTCCCGCTGCATCGTTATTCGCCGCAAAGCTCTATAAACGGCCTTGGTTAACAATGACAAAATCATTTTCGATAACGGGTGATTGGCAGTATTTTATTATTATACATATGAATAATATGTGGTATACCCGAATACTGGACTGAAAATAGGATCGCTCAGGTACTAATGTTGCCGAGTGGCACATTCAACTTCCAAATTTCTTTATTTTGCACCCTCAGGCTGTGGCCACCTGTTTCGCCCTCTGATGCTCGATTATTATGAGTTCAACCGCTTTGCGGGAAATCTATTATTAGAGTCGTATATTTACCCGCTAAATCTGAATGGAATGCCTACTCATTAGTCTACGCTAATTCCAAAATTTAGGGCTTTCATTCACGAATCCCAAAAAACGCCGAATACCTACGAAAATCCTACGTTTACGGTCAAAGACCATCCACCTCCTAATCCAGTGGTTCTCAACCGGTGTGCCGCGGCACACATAGTGTGCCAATTGGACTGCTCAGGTGTGCCGCGAGCAGATGTGGTGAACTATGTCGAAGTATAACAAAAATCCAAAATTTGAGTATGTCATTGTTGGTTTTTCTATTGAATTTACCCGATCAAGACACTCGATGTACAATCCGATGTAGTGAACAGATATAAGGATGTCGAGACGACCATAGTTACGGTATCTCAATCTAGCGCCGCCGTAAGGACATGGATTGAGTCTTTCTCTGGGCTTTTTATTGTAAAGACGCTCTGAGCACAGCAACGTTCAGGGGCGGAGAATCTCATAAATCTGCGACGCTTCGTAACTTGCTACTGCATTGCCATGAATCAAACTGGGGCCTCCACCGTCAATGGGTGTGATACGCCAGTTTGCACACATATAGTAGCATTTAGTACGGTGATGACTAAACTCGGGCAATTAGGGAAGCGTAGGGAAGCGTAGGGAAGCGAGTGGCGCAGTTGGTTAAGCGCCAGCGTCACGTCATCAATGGTAATGGTTCGAATCCCGGTTAGGACTAATTACTATGTGTCGGAGGTTCTTTGGGCTCCTCATCGCCGACCTCAATGCTAAGCAGTGACTTGAAAGTCACTTGAGTGAGTTGAGCCAAGCTATATTTCGGTAGCAATCGAAACGAAGATCAACTGATGAAGCGTGCCTGAGAGAGTGCAAGAAGAATGAAAAAGTACAGCAAAGAAACGATGATAAAGCTATCGAGATAGAGACTGCGTGAGAGAGTGGAAGAACGTCAAAGACCTGAAAAAATGCAATACGTTGTACGTCGTACGTGAAATTGTAATGTCGTGGAGCACGAAGCCTTAACCTGGCTAAAAACACCACCGTTGTGTTCTATAATAATAATAATAATAATAACTCGGGCAATTGCACCGTGATATTGAGGTGTGGTGTTCAGCTTTAACGTGTCACCCCTATCAGAATTGGAGACAGAACAGGGACATGACGCAGGTTGATGACCTTTTTCTGTTTCTATTTGTAGTAGTATTCTTGCCATGTCTTCGTCATCGATGATCAATTGGTCATTTTACACCATACCGATATTACTTATTTTGATTCCTGAGATACGCACGGCCCACGTTTTGTAAGACACTGCTTTTGCAGATCGCAAGACGAGTAGGAGCCTATATAAACCTCCAACACCTAGGAAGGCATTTACACCATCGAGAAATGAACTCATTTGGAAGTGATGTTCGCGTTTGCAAATTAGAATTGCCAACATAACCATTCACATTGCGATTGTTAGGTAGCGTGCCAGCACTGCAGGTAAAATGTAGGCTCAGGGTGCAACGTTTTGTTGCAGGCGACAAATTTGAGAATTGAGAAGTAAAAATGATCAAATTACATCAGGTAACAAATTTCCCCGCCGCTAAGGTTTATTATCTCGGTTTGTTGAGACTACAATTGAACTGCGGGTGACTGCCAGTAACACTATTGAGGTATTGCCATCCTCACCAACGCTATTACACGATCTGCGAGGAAATGCGTTTGGCATTCATGTATAACACACCCCTACGCCTCCGTATTTGTTAGTGGCGACGTGATTGGACTCCTCGATGCGACGGTTAATTACATCGACAATGCGTTATTGGGCAGACTTTATTGCCAAGCCAATCTTAGGAAATTAGGCTCAGCCTGAAGTTTAAACGAGATCTCAGCAGGCCAGTTACGTGGTAACAGAGGTAATAGCAGATAATTCAAAATCTCACGCGGAAGCGAAGAAAGTTCTTCTTCCGGCCTGCAATAAAATTGTAAAAACATGTTTGGGAAGAATGGAAAACGATTTCCATGATAAATAATAGGCTACCATTCGAAGACGTATTTGTGACATGTCCGCAGAGATGGAAGAAAACTTAATATCGTATTTGAAGCAGAGAAAAGCCTACTTGAGTGCACCGAAAAGGTGGAAGTACTTCGTCAGTGACCGCCTCTGTGAGACTGTGGTTGCTGCTATACGCATTCTGGTAGTTTGCCTGTGCCGTAAGCCAAAAGAGTTCAGAATCACTGTGCTAGTGTGTCGCATACTATTCTTCATTTTTAAAGTGTGCCGCGAGGTCAAAAAAGGTTGAGAACCACTGTCTAATCGCTGAATATCATCTGTCTTCTCATCGCTGGATTGATCAGTCCACAGATTGGCCGTAAATCCAGATTTCGTTCGTCGACCTTTTGACCTCAATCCCAAGATTTTCATTCGCCATTGATGGACTCCTTGGAAGGTAGTCCTCGGACTGTCGAAGGGTTCACAAACCTCAGCTTAAAGGAATTGCTTTAAATTATTGATTTGTCCCTCAATCAAAACTCATTTTGTTCTTGTTGACAGTTTTAATAAAAACTTTCTAAAAAATCTAAATATTCAAAAATTCTTATTTTTGGCATTTCGGGAACCAGATGAAAAAATCAAAATTTTAAATATGCCAAAAATAAACATGCCAGTCCATAGCGCTACATATGGAATTATTGCCACGCAGGAGATGTGTGACGGCCGGAAGAACTGTCCTGACGCTTCGGACGAGTGCGGGAGCATGTGCAATCAGTTTTTCACTTGCTCCACTTCGAAGACGTGCCTTGCTCTTGATCAATTTTGCGATGGCGTAACGGACTGCGAAGATGCGTCTGACGAAATTTACGTCACGGCTGGCAGCGATGACAAAAGGTACACGAGTGTAGTTATATGGGATAGAAAGAGACATGATAGAGGGAGAGAAAGAGACATGATAGAGTAAGAGAAAGAGACATTTTCATCCAAGAGAAATCGGGGATATATAGATATCCCTGATAGAAATACGCAACAAACCAGCGGCAACAATGATACTGAAGAAAAACACATACGCAGTATTCGGTAAGTAAATGAATACTGTAGTCGAAAAACACGAATGTTTGTTTTTGATATTCATGGTGTTTCGACTACATTGATCATTTACTTACCGATATTATTCATTATCTTCATTGGTCATAAATGTTTGATATCGGACAGCAGGTTGGATACTACCAGAGGTGGTCAAAGTAGTCAAGAAAGCTACTCAAGTAGAAGTAGAAGTAGAGGCGAACAAATCTACTTAAGAACGAGTAGAAGTACTTCTTTCGAAAGCAACCAAAAACTAGTTGAAGTAAAAGTAGAATTGACTAACTTTAAAGCTACTTAAGTAAGTAGTTGTAAAAACGGTCATAATTCGTTCGCATGGACTGTCAAAAGCTGTAAATGGCGCTATGATGCATCCCGCCAGGAGGTGTCCATTATTGACAGAATAAGCGGTCGTTCATATCATGGGATGTATATGATAGTATTGATATGGAAATGCGATACTAATCCTTTCTTTACTCGAACAACCGGTTTTAGAGAATATCACGGCATGGCGCCCTCCCCCATATTATAAGGCCTCCAGTTCAGTCGAAGAGCAATACGGAGAAGTTATATCGGATACGGCTTTAACACTTTCCTCGATTAGTACACATTAATTAAAAATATGGCAGATCGTAAAAATGTCATATATTGTATAGCTTTATTTTCGGAAAATATAAGGCACTACACTTACTTTAATACTTATGTTGTTCTCTGGACAAAAGTCCATTTTTCAAGATTAGGACACGTCATGGGCTGCTAGGTATAATAGGTAATTGCTAGATTGCGAAACGGTAGTTTCAAACGTTATGGGGGGCCATACTTACTGTGATGAAATAATCGATATAGGTGACAATGCGGTGTTAACGGAACCACGCAACCCTGTATCTAAATTATATTCAGCGATACTTTCGCGCAACGAAAATTCTGGGTATGTCATGACTTTTATGAAAATTAAATGTTTGTACTTCGTGAAAAATACCTCGAAATTCCTTAGGCTATCTTTCTTATTGGGGGATTAAACTAACTGAAAATAGCGAAAAGTAAGTAAGTAGTTCACACAATATTACGAAGTAGAAGTAAAAGTAGTGGAAAATATGGTGTATTTTGACTACAGTCAGGACCGTAACAGCACTTCGACAGCCCCCCCCCCCTCCCCATCCCAGACCCCACATCATGTTATTTGTGTTTGCAGTGACTTATCACTGACATTTATTGTACTGTTTAGTGAGACTCGAAATTCCCATTTCCATAAATCATGCGTTTTTGATGTTTTAGCGAGGGGAGTATCTTATAACCCAGATTTTTTTGCAAAAGTTGCATAAATCTCCAAAAAACTCTATAATTTATACTAATTTACGAAATAGTTTCATACATGGATAGGACGGCGGGAAGGAGCCTAGATAAACTTCCAACACTTAGGCAGTGATTCTGGAGTCGACAAAGACGGATCGGAACCTGTAACTCATTGATTTTGTAGCTGTGGAACACGTCTATGCAGTTAATTCCCTCGTCTTCCTCGCAACGCATGCACGACGGGTTCAACGCCACATCATGAATAAACAAATGGAGCATATAAATATATCAACTTATATCATCATGCCCGCAGATTGGAGTCACTAATTTAGCGGTAAATACGACTGTATTCAATTTGATTCTCCTCGTATTTTTCCACTTACGTTGTTACCGAATAGGGATGTTGCCAGTAGACTCCCTATTATCCGTAATAGTATGTATGATATGTTTGTGGAGGATTAATAATGAAGCATTTCAGTCAAAAACAAGGCTATGGATTTGAAGGTAACATTTTGTCATCATTTGAATGATCTGGTCTGTAAGCGATAAAAAGGTGAGAACCCGGCCCGCGACCCAAATCGAGCTTGGCACCATGGTGTACAATGTATCTGCATGGTGTGGTTGTAAAACGATGTGAAGAGGAGCCTCGCCATCTCATCCGCGTAAGCCAGTGGTTGCCAATATTTTCCACCCACGTACCATTTTGAGGTTTTATGCAGTGCTCGCGTATCACCTACATAAGTTACGCGCGTCAAAGGCGGTCAAAAATATTTCCACCGCGTTAAGCTGCGTAAGGCAGCGAAACAGAAAATAAACTGCGCATTTTAAGGCGCATTATGATTTCTGTAGTGGATCCATTTGGAATTCTTGTGGTCAAATATAGTAAAACGGAATTTGGTCAGGTAAGAATCCCAATGCTTTACGACTAGATCTATATTCTTCGTAGGCCGTCATTGGTGGGATTGCCCCGACCCACGACGACGACGACCTTACACCTTACCACGACAGCGACGACGGCTTCTAACAACTCAAAATCAACCCCACCTGAACTAATAACTCTCTTCGGTCGAAAAAAAAATCTTCTCGCGTATACCACCAGGAAGACCTTCGCGTACCACTATAGGTTGGGGACCGCTGGCGTAAGCGGTTTCTGACAAAAAGCCTATAAGTGGGCAATGCGACAAGTCGGCAGATACGGAATCAAAAATGCAGAAAATCGGCCTGGTCTGAATGACCATTGTATTCGACAAACACCATGAATACCCCGATTTTTCGGATGCCCTGCCCATTTCAGTTATCCTAGCCTAGTTACCGATCTCACCTGTTGTGAATCTGATATGATGCAATAATACCAACGTCAAATCGTTGCACAGCTGAGCTAATTCGTACATCATGTATTTACAGTGACTTTAGCTACGCCAAATGACAGAAAATTGTAGACTAAGTACAATTAAAAACCGTGGAACTCTTCGCGTTCCACTTAAAAGGCTCTCTCACTATATAATCAGTGGTACGCTACCACAGTTAGACTTTAACACTCACTATTCCAAATTGATAACATCCCAATGCAGACATTCAAAACATGTTTCGTGTCCAGCTTTTCCTGTCGCAATCCGTGGAATATCAGCAATGAAGGGGAACCCCAAAATTGCCGCCTGCCATTCAATCTGCTCTGCGACGGGATCAATCATTGCGGCGATCATTCCGACGAATGCCTCGAGCATTGCGGCAACGATACGAAATTTATTTGTACAAATGGAAGGTATACATAATAGCTGGTTATAACGCTTCGCTTTAAACTGATTAGTGTCGTGTGTATATGTACATTTCACTCAGATGCATCGCTGCGAGACATCGATGTGACGGTTTTGACGACTGCGGTGATGGAACGGATGAGTGCGTCGAATGTCAGTCTATTTTCCAATGCAACAATGGTATTGTGACTTATTTCTTGCCGTGCACAATTGTCGTCATTTTTTTTTTAAATGGTTCACGAATCTATTGGTGCAATTCTCTTTCTAATCGAGTTTACATTTCTCCGGAGGCAATTAGCATATATTGCCCAGGACTGCTCAGGAGAGTATACGCTATGTATGGCGAGTTCGGATTATTACTAAACAAACCGCAGATGCGTGGGATATCAATGTTACAACTCGTTTCTAAAAATACGGACCCAAATCGATTCCTTATAATTCACAGAATAGGAATCGTGCTGATTCATCTCCTAATTCAAAATTGGCGTGACCAACAGAACAAATACAAAATGCCAATTTATTGGCTGCCAACGAACAATCTACCTAAAAATGTCGCAACTTGTAAAATTTTGTTAACTCTGTTTCGGTATAACGATGGACTCCTTCAAAGGACAGTTATCTGTACAAAAATCGACATATCTACGATATATAGTCTTTATACTGTTCCTGTATAATTGAACTCTGATCCACCGTAGCTATCGAAGGACGTTCTGTCCTCGTTTGTGTATAATTATTTCGCGCTGCACCACTATATAGGAAATAATAAAAAATGCTATTGTGCCTATGGCCTATCAGTAGGGTTGCCATACCGTCCTTATTTCTAAGATTTGTCCTTATTTTGAAGGGCCACGTCTTAGAAAACTCAATTGTCCTTATTTCTAAGAAATGTCCTTATTTTCGACTTACGTCCTTATTTTGTCTTATTTTCAACCATTTCTGAACTTCGATCGTTTTCCTCTGGTATCTGTGTTGAATAACACTCTAAAATTATGCTTTTGCGTAGAGATTTTATGACATCATAAATGAAAGGAACTCTCGTGACGTACACACCACAAGATTTGACTTCTAAGTGGTGAGATAGCTATGGCAGTGGGTGGTGGTATAGCAGTTTCGTTTGTCCAAGCTATCGCAGCGGATGTTATTTTACCAGTAAACAGCAATACCCGGTTCCTGCTGTTTGGTCTACAGCAGAATAAGCTCAAGCTGTGGGGAATGCAGCATTTATTGGGAAAGGCCGTTTTTTTTTGGGGGGGGGGTGACGAAGTGCTGTTTCGACCCTGAGTAAAGGTAAACCTAGACCTGAGCGGTCGTGAGATCCATGAAGCACTTTCTAATAACAAGGCGTTGCTGGAGCAGATTGTTTCTGGCGAAAAGTATGGAAGGTAATAGCTGGCCACGGCTCGTATAAATACAAAGAATGTACAAAAACGCTTTTTCATGCTAATCTAATTTTTCGACTGTCCTTATTTTTGGGTCCATGTTGATGGCAGCCCTGCCTATTACTCTATACTACCGGTCGGTAAACTTGCGTTCTTGTCGCCGATGCTATTGGGGCATGTTGTAAGTACTAATTAAGACAGCGTCTTGTCTCAGCGTCTTGTCTCTATTCGAAATAGCGGAAGTTGGCGATCAATGATTTGCGCGGAAAGAATGAATTATTTAGAAACCTATTTCCACATTCGAATGGAGAATTGTTCCAAACCTAACTCTCATATACAAATATTTTGTGATGCAGATTTGATTCGTCGTGTCTTTCTGTAAATAAGGATCTGTTGTTATGCCAATTAAAGTTTGTAGTTCTAATGTAAAACATTCTGATTCATTCCAAATTTTTGTATTAGAACCAAACATGTTAGTTTACAAAGACGCGCAGCTTGATAAGACTCAAAATAGCAAGTTGCAATCGAAATGATCAGTTACGGCGTGAGATTCATGCGCCCATATTTTTATTGTATTCATTTAACTCATGTTTTTATTTTCTAAATTTTAGTGGTGTGATTATTTTGTGAACATCATCACAACAATGTTTTGGCAGTAAACAGGGATACATAGAACTTTCTCTATATATAGAACAATCCCTGTATATCCCTGGCAGAAAGCAATCAACTTTTCTTTGTAAATAATTCACACCGGAAGAACCGTAATGAGAAAATCAGTTTTGGGATTTGTCGGCAGTGCTATATAGCATGACTAACCTACGCACTCACAGGGCTATAGAGATCACATAGAGCAGTGATTATCGACCTTTTTGTCTTCGCGGACCCCTGTTGAACGGTCAAGGACCCCCGCGGACCTCCAAGTTTTAGTTCAAATTTAACTCAATTGTTGTGCAACCGTCTTCTGTGTTTTGCGAATATTACCTGTGGGCTAGTGCCAAACAGAAACAAAATCACTATCCTTGAAAATATCATCACACTAGCGAGCTCTGCAGCTGCATTTCTTGAAATACGTGGTCGTGTCTTGAAGTTTCGCGACTTCGATTTGATATTAAGGAGTGCCGAAAATTTATTTTCACCAAAATGGGTGGTAGCGAATAGCATAATAACTGGCAACGCTTCTGACGACCCCTTGGGTATGATCGCAACTTATATGCCGCCAAAATTAGTACACATATTATTTTATTGAACATCATAGCCATATCTATATATAGCAGCTCATCTTGAAGTTCTTCTAGATTAGTGGTTATGTATATCACAGTAAAAAAATGTTTTTTGCAAACATTAGAAGTCACGTTGATTAACCTTACTATTCCTACTCTTTTTCAACAAACCTCAACAAAACATTTCTAATTAGCCATATGTTTGTATCAAGGCTATTGGCAATTGGCAATTAAAATGAGTTTGCACAGTAGGATATTTCATCTTAGACGGTCATTCTATTGATGTGAGTCATGAAGTCGTAGATGTAAAGGAGCGTAACTGCCTCGTATTTCTCGATTTTGAAAATAAAATAAAAATATACGGTTATCAGTCATTTTGTAAATTAAGAGGCTTCGTGGACCCCTGGAAATGCTTCGCGGACCCGTAGTTGAGAACCACTGACATCATCATCCGCTCTGTTATTTATCTTGTAATTTTGTGTGGCAGTGCAACCAGGTATATACCTTTCTTCGGCAGGACAATGCGTACCCCTGGAATACTTCTGTGACGGGGTAATTCATTGCGTTGACGGAAGCGACGAGTTACAACAAACTCAACTCGAAATTGACACTTCTGCGACACAAGATCGAGTGACTTGCGATAATTTGAAAAATACGAGGAACTTAACATGCGTTCTTCCGCAAAGGTAACGTAATAATCGGTGTTGTTCTAGGACAGGGCAAATCGAGTACCTGAGTGACTTTATCCTGAATTGACTATTTTGCTTCGAGTCTTCTATCAGTCATTATGACGTCACAACAGCATGAATGACGTTGAATTTTAAAGTATGTAGCCTGTACTCGAATTATTGTGCCCAGCGCAATAGTTGTTACCTCCGTTTGTTCGAATGCATAAATGTACCTCAACAGCCCACTGATACCCTCCGCGATTCTATAGATCATATAGTTAGACTATTGCACGAATACAGGCGTAAAAAGTTGCTCTTTCCATAATTGAAATCTGTCCCATGCTGCGTAACTGCTAAGGCCGTCGCTGGCGACAGCTTTAAATTATTTGGAGTTCACAAATCGTTCAGACGTTTTTTACCACCTATCTCGACCGAATGTCAACGAAGGATGGATTAAATCCTATTTTCAACTTCTAAAATGATGGATGGATCACAAGCCATGAGGAGTCGGATATTTATACGTAAGGGCTAAATTGAGAATTGCTAATTGGCAACACAATAGATTTATTCAGGGGCAGGGTCGAAGTAGATGAGGATCGGTTTGATCTTTAGGCTACGCCGTAACGGTGTGAACAAAAATGGACTTGATTATCGATCCATATTTCAATTTGCATTCAGCAGATACCGACAAATGTAGGGTTTCGTTGGGAAAATCGTAAAAATGCTGTGCGACCTGGTGATTTTATCACGCGCACACTACTGTTACGCGTTAGGCGTAGGGTATACGTTTGACATAGCTCGTGCAGAAAAGATATCAACGTGGTAATGTTAATCGATATGCGTTGGAAATTCAGGTATTCTTTGATATATATCATTGAAAAATTAATAAGTAATTCATCGCCGCGTTAACCGGACATATATATATTAACCCAGCTGATGTCCAGTAATTCCTGAACACTACAGGTAGCAATGGCTACATGCAACGTCAGACTTACAATGCCGTGTAGCATCCGGGAGAACGCAAATCATGTGATTAAACCAGCTGATCGCGACGCATACTGTTGGATACGCGCGATGATTACTCGAGGTGTCCCGAGTTTTCAATTAAGTGGTGTTATCTATTGCATCATAAGTCGCGGATTTGGCTGTCAGTTTACAATTTGTTGAATGAAATGGCAAGGTGTTGGGGAAGATACTGCGACTATAATAGATAGAATTATCCTCACCGTGAAATAAAGGTCTTGCTTAATGAGTAGAGCCGTTCTGTGGCATGTCAAAATGTTGTCAAAATTGTAGCGTTAGGTCAAAAAATTGACTAAAATTTTTTGCCACCTGCATTTCGTTTGTATCGTAGATGTTTGCACTGCCGGTGAAGTTTTCATTTGACATTTTACAGCTTTTAGCCTGCTTTATAGGCCTACCGTTGTAGACGGCCCGTTATCTGCTCATTGTGAATCATAGAGAGAGAGAGAGAGAGAGAGAGAGAGATATGATATTCTTTTTCGCCTGCACCATCGAGATGCTTTGAGATACGGCCCCATGAGGTCATCCAGTCTGCGCCCCCGTTTTTTTTCTCCTCCATGCTATCCATGATTGCTGAGCGCCTAGCAGGATAGCTGCGGATACCAATTTTCGAGTCTTTGGTATGACCCGGCCGGGGATCGAACCCACGATCTACCGCTCGAGAAGCCGGACGCATAACCATTACACTATCTCGCTCGGTCAAATGATAAATAGGCTGAGAGAGAGAGATATGATATTCTTTCTCGCCTGCACCATCGATATGCTTTGGCGACGGAGTTGCGATACGGCCCATGAGGTCATCTAGTCTGCGCCCCCGTTTTTTTCTCCTCCATGCTATCCATGATTGCTCAGCGCCTAGCAGGATAGCTGCGGATACCATTTTTCGAGTCTTTGGTATGACCCGGCCGGGGATCGAACCCACGACCTACCGCTCGAGAAGCCGGACGCATAACCATTACACTATCTCGCTCGGTGGTGACCTGTTGTTATGCTGAATGCACCGCAATATCTTCACTGAAGCAAGACTGCGTGGGCATTTTTGGTTCTTATATCAAGAAGCGCATGATGAAAAATTGTGATGTAGACAACATTTTCCGAATGAAGCATCACGCTGTGTCACCAGCAGTGTACGCAGAACTTCATTGTTGCCAGCCTCAACTGCTGCTGCTGTTGAACGCTCTTTCTCCTTTCTAGGCAAGCCACTTAGTAAGGACAGACACTTTCTACTCGAGAATGTAAGAAAGTATCTTTCGTTGTACTACAACAAATTTGAAGTATTTCTACCATAATGCGTGATGTAACTACTAGAATTGTGGCGAGATAGCGTGTAGTGGTATGATCTACAGCTGCTTCACCAATGGATTGCGGGTTCGAGTCCGACCGAGGTCGACTTTAAAATTCCTGCGCAAGTGTTGGGGTTTTTTCTAGGCTCCTCCTCGCCACTTGATCCGCGTAACCGGTGTCTTATGAAAAGCCTAGAAGTGGACCGTGCTACAAGTCGGTAAATACGGAATCAAAACTAAAGTACATCGGCCTGCTGTAAAATGACCAATGTAGTCGAAACACCATGAATATCAAATGCACAAACAAACAAACAAACTACTGGAATTCTTCATAGGTCCAGATTTCGGTAAAATAAAGTTTTTCATGTAAAAATATGTCATTTTTCAAGTCAAATAAGTTTTTCAGGCCAAACTACTTCGTAAGAACAGGCAGTTTCAACTAGAAATGAAGATAAGTAGTACAATTCTATCATTATGTGGGAAAACACCTAATTCACATACATGAGGTCAAAATTTGGTCAAAATTCGGTTTTTTAAGGTCAAAATAATGTCAAAATTTAGATTTTTAGATAAAAATCTTACTTTTTTAGGTCAAAAAAATTCGCCCTGGTAATGATTAATGTACATAGTAAAGAAACGGATTTTAGAATATTGATATAGATATCGCTCTGCAATGGTGCGTACGTAGTTCTTTGATTGTCTGCTGTTTAGTGAAGCCGTTACCTTGGAAACAATCGTCACGGTCATTATCGGAAATATTTGCGCACAGGAATGTTACGCACTGTACGCAGTTTGTAATGATAACTATTATCTATACTTTATAGTTTTGGCGGTTTGTTAGATCATGACATTAAAACAAACTTTATGTGCTGCGATCAACCGGTTTCCTTAATCCCGGTTTGTTAAATCCCGATGAACACGATAATCGACTTTATCGGTTATCCAACTTTATGATCCCCGCCCTAAATCGCGAGGTTTCGAGTCGAATCGAGTAATAAAGTATCACTTATTATGAAGTCATAAGATATGAAAGATATGGATAGTTCAAATATGTACCGTTTATCCACAAAGAATATAATGCCAATTGGTACATCATGTAAAAGTAATTAGTAGCTTTGCAATGCATGTTTCGTGTGCTGGTATACGACCAATCGAGGTTTCGAGGCTTCCACAGCGGAAAATAGTATCGAAACTATAATTTTCGTTGATAAATTAACTCTTAGTGGCACGGAACGTACGATTTCACGATTCGGAAAAATCATACTTTGCTAATCCACTCAGATCATTAGAATTGACATCCGAATCATCGGGTCCAACCTTACACGTGACACTTGATGGCGCTATTTGTACACATGCGAGCAT
Organism: Botryllus schlosseri; assembly: GCF_051294905.1. NCBI lineage: Eukaryota > Metazoa > Chordata > Ascidiacea > Stolidobranchia > Styelidae > Botryllus > Botryllus schlosseri. The sequence goes on along the minus strand of NC_137247.1, from coordinate 16,599,047 downwards.
TAATGCATTATCATGACGGCGTATAAAGACTGGCGTTAATTGAGAGTTGGAGAGATCATATAGTTGCGGAACGATGTAATTTTATATATTGGTGCCATCCCCTCTCGTATATTCAATGTGGAAGATAAATTGTTGAAGTCCACCATAGCTATGACACCACGGCTTCAAATTACAGCATCAATAATGTCGCTACTAGGGATGGCGTTAACGTGAGGCTCACGTTCGCGTTCTGTGCGTGAACCTCAGAAATTTAGAGGCTCACGTTCACAAACGAACCTTGGTGAATTCTGCACTGTGGACATTTTTCATATACTAAAACTTTCACGTCATTATTGGGCCTACATCTTTATTGCATTTAAAACTGCGGGACACTCTATGCATGGCGCTGGCAGCATAATAAAATCAACACTAAACGAGCATGCACCTTGACAATCTCAAAAATTTTACTTGCTGCGTCAGAAAAGTTTGCGTTACAAACATGTTTAAAACAAGGCCCTTATTTAAAACATGTTTTTTATTGTTTTTTTTTGTTTTTTATTAAGCCATGACGTCACGAATATTCAACTGTGACGTCATAATGATTCGACATTGACAATAGAAAATATAGGGTAAATATAGCTCATTTGACGAAATATCAGTTCTATAACTGTTGAACCAACTATTTTGAGGGTTCCAACCATCCCATATCGATATACGTCGGCTACATCGGGTGGTAAGTGTCCGTAGGCTCATACAACATGTCTTTGGGAAGTATTTACACAATTATGGCATAATTTCACAACTTAAAGAAGAACAATTTTTTTAAAAGTTTTTGTTTAAAACGCTGTTTAAAGCATGTTTTAAACAGTGTTTTAAAACACCGTTTGTTTAAATGCAACCCTACATATATTGTAGAACACATGCTTCGTGTTTGTCGATGACTCATTTTGATGTGTTCTGGTTTTAGATTAGAGGTCGACCGATATTGATTTTTACACGCCGATACCGATATATCGGCACACTCACAAGGCCGATAACCGATATCATAGGCCGATATTAATATGAAAGGAGCAGAGAACAATTTCACCAAAAATATTATATATTAGGCAAGATGGCACTTGTTCATGCCACAGAAAGCTGAACAACAAACGGGAAAACTGAAATTGAAAAGAATTATTGCTTAATTGTGCACATTCGTTGAATATTGGGATAACCCAAAAAGCAAAACATGATATAGAATTGCAGATCAGTTCAGAAAAGGTAGATTGTAATGCAGGAAGCATAGTTTCTCTGCATGCTCTCCCAGTTAAACTCGTCCTGCAAGTATAAATCTGTCGTGTATCACCCTTTGCTTCTGTGGCGACATAGCGCAGTGGTATAATCCGCGGCTGCAACACCAATGGGTGCGGGTTCGAGTCCTACCGAGGTCGACTTCTGAATTCCGATACCTAAGTTTTGGAGGTTTACCTGCTCGCCATTTCATCCTTGTAAGCGGTGTCTTACAAAAGCCGAGGTGGGCCGTGCTATAAGTCGGCAGCGACGGAAGATAAGAAGAATATCGGCCTGGTGTAAATGACCGAAATAGTCGACAAACACCATGAATACCCCAAAACAAAACAAAACAAAAAAAACCTTTGCGTCGTCGATTTCTTGAGATTGAGAAAACGGCGCATTGAATTTCCAACATCTTGAGATTTTTTTAAATATAAAATATCGGCCGCAATATCGGCCTTCATAGGCCGATATCGATAATCGGGAAAGCTCTAAATACCGGCCTCGATAATCGGATATTTCGATAATCGGTCGACCTCTATTTTAGATATGCTCGAGTTTAAAATGAACTCTGTGTTTGATACTTGGGTATTTCGATTTCGTATCTGACTCGCGTTGTGTAATACGATACGTTGCTCTCTCGCTGTACAAACAGGTCCGCTGAACTAAATTCCAGTTTTGTTAATTAAACTGATATTATCAAGTATAGAAACAGATTTGAAGCCACATGTAGGATGTTATTGATCCAGAACATCATCATACATTACCTGGGATCCTCTTCAGTTTCAGTGACATAGCATCAGATTAAATCTGCATGATGGGATGCATGTAAAAATCAAATTCAGGCAAATATTGAAGTTGTGCATTAACTACAGGTACGTCTGCGATGGTATCGACCATTGCTACAACCGAGAAGACGAATGCGCTAAGAATTGTACCCACTCCGTCTACTGCGACAACGGTGACTGCATTCTGCCGTCCAAGCGTTGCGACGGCGTGGCCAACTGTCGGGACATGAGCGACGAGTGTCAGAAGGATTGCGGCATCCGGTTTCATTGCGAAGATGGCAAGTGCCTGTCTCTCGACAGGTTCTGCGACGGCATAGCTGATTGCCTCGATGGTTCGGATGAGGTTACGGAAATGTCACAAGGTGTGCGAAGCGAAATTTTAACGAATTGATCTTTTCTGTCCGTGGTTTACATTCCATTTCTGCAGATAATCTTTACCTTACCTAAATGAAGTATTATATCATGTTCGAACGAGCAGGTCAGACTGATGCTGTAGCATGTTAAACATACCTTGACTAGGCCCAATTCGATACTGCCTTTATCAATAAAGTTTGCATGTCCATTGTCCAGTGTCCAGTAACTTCCGATAAAAAGACACCAACGCATCGAAAATCATAAAACTGCATCGATCAAATTGCAATAAGGAAATTGAATTGGCTTCATATGCGCTGCTGCATGGTGTACACTATCACCGATATGCCTCCTCGTCAGTTGTTTCAACGCGACACTGTAATCCTAATTCTAATGAGTGCCGATTTTCCAGACGTCGAATCCCGTTTGCTCAGCTAAAATATGCTTTTGTACTAGGCAAACCTTGTATGACGTACTTCATATTCCACTTTCCAACCAAACAGCCAGAGTCGATGAATAATATAGACTTGGAAGTTCGTTGTTAAAAATACAAAGATGCTAAATCAAGCGAGATCCGCAATAGCGCTTGTTCGCCCGATGCTAGATGGAATGGAGATTGTGAAACAATAGTAACGAGGACATTATATATAGCACAAACGAAGGGACAATTAAACAGTAAGCAAACAATCAAATGAAATAAAATGGGACAATTAGAATTGAAAAAACGAAATACAAATGAAGGATAGTAATTGAAATACAAACTGATTCCCTGAAACCAGGAGTCGCCTCATCAAATAAAGGATTTAAAAAAATAACATGCGCAATCGCAAACATCAGTCACCGGTGGTAGCGAACTTTCGATGAGCGGCGAGTTCACGTTACAAGTACGTCAGTGAATTACTGAAACTATATTGCCATGGACGAAATCAGAATCAAGATTTTAAAGTTAGGGGCAAAAACTTCCAATGTGTAGCGTCGGCTAGCAGTATGCTAGAGCGTCACGTACTGACATTATAAGGTTGTTCAGAATTGACCGACATTTAATAATTCGTGATTTTCAGTCCGTTTCCCGTGTCTTATACTTTATATTAGAAACGCATTTTAGTTGCTTTTTCAGTAACTCATCCCTTGCATCTGTGTGCGTGCATGTTGAGCTGGATGATTATCTGCTCACTACAGGAGCCTCCCCTATAATTTGAGTGCCACGAATTTGCCAAGCCTAAGGTAATAAATAGGAGGTTTTATGCAGCTGTTGTGGTTTGGGGATATATTTTTTTGAGTTCAGGACATCATTTTCATATTGCACACTGCCTTAGAAATTCTCAAACTTACCTAGGAATGATCATCATTTTGCAATATTCGCCATGTAAAATAATATAACGTTAAATGTACTATCCACTCGCACAGCGTCATGATAAACGTCTGGTTATATAATGAAACATAACAACATAACGGGGAAATGGATAGCGAAACGATATAACATGACAAAGAAACGGATAAATTTGACAAAAATCCAACACCAATCAGGTGGTTGATATTTCGAAATTATGAAATCTTTTCATCTGATCTTCCGCAGCTTATAAGAGACTGGCTTGTTGTTTTTGTCGTCTGGTATGTACGTAGCGTGGTAGTGGTGTTTAATTTGATCATACGCTCTGCTTTATCTTTAACTACTTTGCCATTATTCATGAATTGCCGGCCACTCATGACATGCGAATCACTATACCATTCTGACACCGGAAGACTCAACGTAAATGTGCCCCAGAGCTATAGCATCAATATGAACCACGATTCCATCTCAATAAAATGATCAGTCAAAGACCTGACATAGGTCTCTGTCGTTGGACATTCTACATTGGACGTTGAGACCCTGTTGTTATGACTAATAGATCCAACATTTTGCCTGTTGCTTGTTCTGTGATCCCCTGCCGAAACCTAAAACCAGGCAAATTATGCTGTGGCATCGAACTGGATTTTGGAGCGTAAGGCTGAGTCAATGCAGTGGACTCAAATTTGTGCGTAACGTCCGTAGAAGAGATCGAGAAACTCCTATGATAATATTTAAACTGCACGAAATTAAACGATCGCACTGGTGTGACTAGAATTATCGCGACCCGAACTTATACACTTCACTGGCCACTCTTTGGGAATCATAACGTTGCGATGATATTAAATGAAGTCCAATATTCTCCTAACGAGTTATTTACAATCAGGCGAAGGCGGAATGTTGTGCCAAAATATATTCCAACGATCTCCGAAGAAATGCATTCTTCCGAAAAAGTTTATTTGCGATGGAGTCGCTCAGTGTTGGAATCGCGAAGACGAGTGCCATATCGGCTGTAAGCACAGCTACTTTTGCGACGGTGGCGAGACGTGTGTGGCTAGAAATAAAGTTTGCGACGGTCACGTTGAGTGCAGGTATGTATTCATTTCGATGATCCAATATTGTAAACCACGCTCCTTATGTCGCAACAAAGTTTCGCAGCATATTCCCAGCAAGCGTAATCACTGGCGAAATATATCAAGTAAATAGTTTGTTCAGTGTTTCAGCGTACACTGTGCAGTACAGTGCACACGGTGCACCCATACACTACACTAGATCACACGTCGGTCGCAATAATTCTATTAGTCATGTCTTTGTGAAACCGAAATTACGTTAATGTTCGCTGCATAGTGGGGCTGCGCAAAATCGATTACTTGAATGATTCGATTCCTAATCGAATATTAGGCTTCGTCTCGATAGTATTAAAGATGTGATAAGCTTAATTTTATGGTACCGCTAATTATATATTGTCAGTCCGCCATCATATTAAAGTAAATTTTGTATTTTTTCGATCATGCATATTTCATTGTACTTCGTGAAACGGATGTAGGTTGATCAAGGGTTTCAAGACATATATCTCATTGCAACTAACGTGAGATTTATCAACCCCGGATTAAGGAAACCGGTTGATAGCAGCGCATAAAGTTAGTGTTAATCTCATGATTTAACAAACCGGAACAAGCTACAGTATAGATAACTAGTTATCTGTAAACGCTACGTACAATGCGTACCATTCCTGCGCATAAATGTTTCCGATACTGACCGTGCCAATTGTCTCCTAGGTAATGGCTTCACTAAACAATCAACGAATTATGTAGGCTACCCACCGTGGCAGAGCGATATCAATATTATATTATCCGTTTCTTAGCTGTACCGTACTAATTGGCCACGACTTTCATTTCGCGATGATGATAATTCTACCTTACAGTGCAGACTTGGACAACTAGATTATTCTAGTTGTCTAATTTCACTAAATTAGAGCGAAATCCAAGTAATCCAATTCTAATCTAATTTGTGAAATGTTTATATGCTCTAATTCTAGTTCTAATCTAATTTGTGAATAGTTCTTATGCTCTAATTCTAATTCTAATCTAATTTGTGGAGTGTTCCTATAGTCTAATTTTAATTCTAATCTAATTTTTTGTTTTCCTTCAAATGCCTATTTGACCGCGGCATTTTACAGCGAGTTAACAAGAATTTCCCTCTTGCACAGGGAAATCCAGTGCCAAGCCGCCATCACATTACTTCGACCGTACAGAAATAGTAGTTATTGTGCGACGCATAATAGCCATGCTAGCATAGTAGCTTGTTTGATGGTTTTATTGAACAATTGTGACGCGTATCGCCTAATCATGTTATTTGCGCCATGATAATGAATGATGTAATGTGCATTGATCATTATTCGCGATCTTCCAAATTCACAGACCAGATCGCTGGCTACAAAATATGACCTCGCGGGCCGCATGTTGATGTCCCCTGGTATAGTGCAAAACGAGCAAAGCTTGGTATACAGACATTAATCATTCTCATGGTTATGAGACTCCACCGTGATTTGAAATGAACTGAACTTTTTGCTGTATTTATTTTTTTCATTCACTATTTCATTCAATTTCCATGTTTTTCCGATTTCAGTAATTCTAATTCTAATTTTAATCTAATTTGGAAAAAGCTGCGAAACTCTAATTCTAATTCTAATCTAATTTGGAAAAAGCTGTGTAGCTTTAATTCTAATTTTAATCTAATTTGGAAAAATTGTGTAGCTCTAATTCTAATTCTAATCTAATTCGGAAAAAACTCTGTAGTTCTAATTCTAATTCTAATCTAATTCGAAAAAGCTGAAAATTTTCTAGTTGTCCAAGTCTGTTACAGTGGTAGTATCGTTATCAGCAGGCTGCTGTTTCATTCAACACATTCACAACTGACAGCCTATAACGCGTTTTCGGATTATGATGCAACAGATAACGCCATGCACTTGATTGAAAACTCGGGACACCTCGGCTAACCATCGCGCGTAAGGTTTTCCAACTTTATGAGTCGCGATTAGCAGTATTTAATCACACGATTAGCATTCTTCCGGATCAGCTAACTTTATTGTCTCTGCCTAAAATGCGTCTCGATTAACAGTTTTTAATCACAGGATTAGCATTCTCCTGGATCAGCTAACTTTATTTTCTCCGCCCTTAGTGACAAGGATCGCACACTTTCGTTACTCGGAAAAATGATCTCCCACCATATACTCGACTCGAATCTTTAGAATCTGTATAACTCAGATTCGAGTTACTCGAATCCTTGTGCTCATCCCTACTGTATTGTTGATCAATCCAGCCAGCTGAGTGTTTCTATGTATTTGTAGATATAATATATTATATAGAGAAATCCTAATTTTCACCGTTCAATTCAAAACTTTTGATTCGCGTATGTATTTTACCTGACAGGTGAGCTTAGACACATCCTTGCGATCTCTTGATAAATGGTTCTAACAGAACTCGTTTTTTGATAAGATCAAATTAATGGAGTATCGAGTTTCACAAAACCGCGCATCGGAAATTCATTTTTATTTTTGCTCAAACTTGAGTTCTGGTTCCTAATACAGTGATGCATATTGCACAGCATTAAAACTTGATAAAATGGTACATACAATTTCAGAGACAGGTCAGACGAACCGAGCACAGCATACCCCAAAACGCGTGGATTCGTCTGCAGTGTCGACAGATACGGGGAAAGACGACAGTGCGTTATGCCACAGGTAGCCTACACGATGTCGTGCAGCAAAACATACCTCGCTTGTATCAAGTCCAGAGGTGTTCAAAGTAGTCAATAAAGCTACTCAAGTAGAATTAGAAGTAGCGACGCAAAAATCTACTCAAGTACGAGTAAAAGTACTTATTTTAAAAGCAACCTAAAACTACTTGAAGTAGAGGTAGAATTGACTGACTTTAAATCTACTCAAGTAAGTAAGTAGTTTGGAAAACGGTCGTAATTCGTTCGCATGGACTGTCAAAAGCTGCAAATTGAGCGATTAGCGATTTTGAGCGATTAGTAGGCCTATACGTTGATAAAAATTATATCGGATCGTAAAAATGTCATGCAGCGTAGCCATATTTTTGGAAAATAGAGGCATTACTACACTTGCTTTTATACTTCATCATGTATGGTCTCCAGAAAAAAGAACTGAAACTAATTAGAACATAAAGTATGATACTGGGAATTGAAAGAGAAATACCAATACTAGCCTACTTCAGAAAAGCAGACAATTTATTTCATATCTTTTGTCCAGAAAGTTTAAACGGTGTTCTGCTAAATCAGGTCTAACGCACAAAAAAGTTGGAGTCCACTTTTCCAGATTAGGACACACGTCATCGGTTGCTAAATTACGATATGATTGGTAATTGATAGATTGCGAAACGGTAGTTTCAAACGTATGGGCCATATTTAATGTGATGAAATATTTCATATGGGCGACAAAGCAGCGTGAACGGAACCACACAACCCGCTACCTAAAGTATATTCACCGATACTTTTGTGAAAACATATTTGCCACTCCATAATGTCCGTGCGCGAAGCGCGACGAAAATTCGGGTACGACGAAATGTTGTTACTCCGCGAAAACAGCCCCAAAATTCGTCAGACTATCTTTCTGATAGGAGGATTACGCTACTTATACTTGACAAACTGAAAATAGCTAGAAGTAGAAGTAGAAGTAGCGTAAATCAGATTTACTTGAGTAAGTACCGCAAGTAGCGGAAAACTACTTGAGTACTTGGAAATAGTAGAAGTACTTCGTTACTGACCACCTCTGATCAAGTGTTAATTTCAAGGAATTCATCAGAGATGATTACCCCGACTGCTTCGATGAGGAGGATATTTGCATGTCTGGTTCGAACAAGAACGATGATGCCAACCAGACCCTTATATTACAGGAATCGTCTTGCACGCGTTGCTTGAGTGTGGATGTCATAATTCGAAATAAGTAAGTCATTTAGAAATGTACCTAATCCGAATTGCTTCGAATCCGAAAACGCCCAAAAAGCAAAACGTAACTAAGCTAGCACCTTAATGATACCTCGTGCTCAAAACTCCAAGCATGTCGTTAATACCTGGTCAAATTCAATCCATATTAAACTTCCCCAATTCTTATCTCAGTCAGGTATGTGATGGAATCTACAATTGCCCTGATCTGTCTGATGAATGCCTATGTTACGACACCGAGGCAAGCCACATTTGTCATTCGACTTGTTTCATCCAAATCGGGGAAGAGGAATGTCTGTGTGCAGTAGGTGAAGTGCCGTGCCTGAAAGGGCAAGCTGCTTGGTCGAGACATGACTGGAGATCTTATTATACATTGCAATCTAATTATTCAAATGAAGTCGAGAAACCCCAATGTGTTGATATATCAAAGATTTGCGACGGGGTAATCGACTGCTCGAATGAATCCGACGAATTGTATTGCTCTAAGGATACAAGCTGCGTCGAGCCGGAGAACGCTTTTCCTTCCAACAATCATCTGATACCTAGAACACATAGGAAACCGTGTGCAGATGTGTCAATATGTTCAAGACATCAACTTGACAATCGATATACTCCGAAGTACGCGGTGCCTTGCGACGGAGAACCGGAATGCTATGATATGGAAGATGAATGCTCGAACTTGTGTGACGGTAATTACACGTTCTGCGAGTACCGTAGCTACGACGGCTCATTCACATGTCCCGTGAGTGGGATCATACCCGGCATACTCGTGTGTGACGGTAAAATCGACTGTAAAGAGTCTGGCAAAGACGAGGAGAACTGTCCTGGGAAATTTTATTGCAAGTCTGGCTTAGTCATCAACGTACCGGCACATATGAGATGCGACCACGTGTCGGACTGTGATGATGAATCAGACGAGTCGGATTGCTCTGGCACTCATTTCTATTGCGAAAACGGGTCTATTTTATACGTCCCAATTCGCGCCAAGTTTGACGGTAAAATTGATTGCGCTGATGGTAGCGATGAGTGCCCGTCGGACTTTTCCGGCAATTCGTGGTTCTCTTCTAAAGGCAAGTTGGTTGCTAATCCGTTCCTAAACGCAATGATATGGGTGATGGCGTTCATTTCCATCTTCGGAAACATGTCGGTGTTGAAGCAAAAGGTACAAAAAGTATTGACCGATGACATTCGCGTGAATAATATTACTAAAAACCATAATTTTCTGGTGATGAACCTTGCTTTTGCGGATTTGATCATGGGCATATTCTTGTTGATATTAGGCATTCATACAGTACTTTTCAACGGTAACTACTGCAGACTTGATAAACCGTGGAGGTCCGGAAAAACATGCATGGTGATGGGCATATTGGCTACAATATCCAGCGAAACATCGATACTAATGTTAACTATTCTTTCTACGTACAGATTGTATTGCATTGCCGCCCCATTTAAAAGTCAAGACATGACAGTGCGAAAAACGGCAATGTATGCTAGTATCGCTTGGGCTGTCACCGTTATGACTGCATTGGTACCAATCATACCACTTCTTGATGATGTGTTTATCTCCCATGTTTGGGTATCCCCCAATCCATACTTTTCATCAGATATAATCAACAAAACATCTGCGAAGTATTTTTACAGCATATTAAATTCTTACATTCCGAGCCGGCAAGGTTATTACTTCAAATGGGATTACCTTGCATCTCAATTCCCGCGGGTAAACCCTGATTACAAAATTTTAGGCTACTTTGGGTATTACAGCACCCACGCTGTTTGCCTTCCGAAAATATTTGTTACGAGGGACGATCCAGCGTGGGGATATTCCTTTGCGTTGATGGCTACTAATTTTTTTCTTTTTTTGTACATTGTGCTTTTGTATGTTTTAATGTCCAGACCAACTATTTTCCGCAACGCGCCGTCGTCGCTATCGAAAAAGTACTGTAAGAGCTCCTCTAAGAACCTTCAAAAACGAATAGCCGTTCTTGTAGTGTCGGATTTTGCCTGTTGGGTACCGGCCTGCATGATCGCTTTTTTGCGACTGGGCGGGGTCAACGTATCCGATAACGTCTATGCCTTCGCGGCAGTCATTCTTTTGCCTATTAACAGTGCTCTGAACCCTATACTCTACTCTGACACTGCCCGGGTATTAATAAGACTCGTGTGTCGTTGTTTTGGTTGCGTTAGAAAAAATATGGTTCGTGGAACGAGCACGAACGTACTATCAAGAAAAGCTGAAAGAGCGGGTGATGCGCACATGACAACGATTCTACCTAAGCCTAATTGTGAACCCCCAGAGCTCACGGAAACCCTGGTTAGAATCAGAAAGTGAATCTGGGGAATTACAAGGTTCTAAACTCCGTGCAGAGTCACTGAGGGAGGATGTGATATGGCAAGTATTGCTGATAGTACACTATACGTTTGTGCTTGTAGACTACTACGTATATTGCATTTTAGTCCAAAATTGCAGCGAGATGCATGTGTCTTAACTCAACTCAACCGGTATTGAAAACGTCTACCGAATTGAGATGCTGGGTTGAAGACATCTTGAAATTTGGCAGTGACACCATTTACATATATCAATAACTCCGTGCTTATTTGAGATTTTCGTGTCCGTAGCCGTTGGAGGATTTGTAGTTGCTGACTTCTTGAATATAGGTACATCAGAAAACAAATCGATTTTAAAATATCACCCGTTCATCTATTCCACTTGCATATAAAGTCAATCGAATATTGAATCGTATAAAAAAGTGCCAATAGCACGAGTACAGTTTATTATGAGATTCGAACAATTTAAGTCTGTTCAATTTCTGAAGAGGTTGCTTCTGAAATTTACACTCTACTTCGCTCTTTCGCCGTTTTCCCTGATGATCGGTATAGCGTGTGAATCGTCAGCAGTTCAAGCATGACGAAAGGCAGCGTCCGGGCGTTCTTCCGAAGACTCCGGATTACCGACTCTTCTGAATACTGGTATGTCATATGTTTCATCCTGAGAGGCACTTCCGTTGATATTTGACCTTTCTTGGTGACCTAATAAACTATTCGCTTCGTCGTCCAATATTGAAGATTGCAGCACTCCTACAATGAGTTATAGATAGATGGATATTGAACTTGGTACATGATTAAATTTGACATACGAGTATGCGCCAGAGGTACAGGGCTATCAACGTTTTCAGCTTGTAACCAACGGGCAGAATCCGATTCTTCTTTCGGTTCGGACGATAAACCCTGTTACAATAATAGTATAGTGCGGAAGATGATTTTAATACCGTTTCGGCTACACTGTACACTGTTCAGCGTTTCTGTACGATCGATTTTTGAGGTACGCCGATACCGTATAGTCTGTCAGGCATTAAATGTCAATTATACCCGTCTTCGATTGACGCGTGGTTCCCTGCTGTATTCACGCAAGGAAGGCAATTGCAAGTATAATTGATCTTTAGGATCAGTGTTACTTCTTCTCGGCGTCGACACGAATGTCTCGGGACAAGCGTCAATAACAAACGCACTGCTGTCGCTATCTATAAACGTATATTAGAGTGTGATTTCCATGATTTCATATCGTCAACAGAAGAAATCACCTGATGATGATGATTTACTCCTTGTGATCTTCCTATGCACCGTATTCTCAAGCTCCATCTCTTCTTCCGTAACAAGAATGGCCTTCGCTCGTCGCATCTCCTTTTTGTATTTGCTGGCGAAAAACCCGCACTAACGACAAGTATAAGTGAATATAATTTACTTTCGCCGAGCTGTTCAAAACCCTACCTTCCAGCAAATGCATATCAATATTATGATCAGAATAAGTCCGATCAGTATCGCAATTAAAAGCAACGTCCAATCCGATGTTCTTTCCGGCCTGAGTGGCGCTGTCGTGAAATATTGGTGGGTCGCAGTTGAAACCTGTAAATTGCGGCTAATTGTTAGGAAACGAGTGATACATATTTCTTAGGGTTGCCTGACATTTCATCATGTAACACAATGAAAAACGAAGGTTGATCATGTGACATTTTAGCGTATAGGCACATATAAGCCGTAGACAATAGACATGGCGGGCGGTACATAAGCAATGAACATTGATACTTGAGTATAGGGAACTATCGAAGAAGCAATTGTAATTGTCATCGCACATATCAGAAGTAATCGAAATTGTAAGCGATTATCTATTGATGCAGTAAGAGTCCCATATCACTTTGTAAGTGATTAATGTAATTTAATGAGTCGAGTCGAATAGGTCGATGGAATGTATTATGAAAATGAATCTGTGTCTCGGCAATAGTATTGACATATGCTCAAATCCGAAAATCGTGCGCACGCTCCTTAGTTTAGTCGGGCCATTACTCAAGCAAGACGTTTCACCGTGACGGCACTAATGACTACATATACTCACGGTTACTTGATGTAATTCCGTTGAAAAATAGCTGTCATTCGCAGTATTCAGAGTCAACATAGTTTCAAGATAGATCTTTGAATTATTCTGAATGCACGATGGCGGTATGTAAAGTTTTACCACGCATTGTAATATGTTAATATATATTGCAATATACATATTGCGATTGTATATGTGAAAACTTGATGATATCAACTACCTTTATCGGTGCACGCTCGGGTAATAGCTACTCGTACTGCGCCGTGTGCAGTGCATGTTAAGTTTGAATCAAGTTGCCGACCAACAGATGATCGGCGCAAGTTGATATAATCCAATATTGCGAGTTATAGAAAATATGATACGCCCATCGCACAACGGGAATGCAGCGAGTTAGGTTATTTTACACGAAAGGTGCGATGTATATGATGTTTACTCACTAATACGGTAGCTTTCATCGATCTACGTCCTGAAATCAGCTCAAAATTCACCCAATCCAATAAAACCTATATTGCCGACCTGAATTTCATTGATACAGCAGTTGCAAGAAGCGTTAGGACTACAACAAATCAAGCAACACAATTTTGACACGGCGCCTGTGACTAGGATCCTGTAAGATAATATTTGGCCTTCGATCTCGAATCCCCGACATTATGTGCAATTGACTTGCCATACTTCGGCAAATCTGAGACTAAAGAGCCGATATACGTCGTTATAACAAATGAAACAGTATAACAATATCGTACATACCTTGTGCAATTTGAAGGTTGGGGTCCAAAACTTCATTTTCGCTTCTATTTTAACGTTTGTTTCGGGCATAAAACTTGAAATCTTGCACCAGATTTTTCTGCACGTAATCATACCATCGCCATCATTGCGGCACGCCTTCAAGAAGACGCGAAGTCATAGCTATCCGAGATATGGAATCATGACAAAGCCAATCTTACAATCTGACTTATTCCGAATGGGAAGTCATCCGGAATTTCATAGTCGCTCGCTGACGGAATCTTTGTTGCGTTCCAGTGTGATTTACACATGGAATCCTCAGACAGTGTGGCGTTTTCGTGTCCATTATGGTGTTGACGTGTATTTACACTATCACATACCTCTGACATATCGCAACTGCAGATCGATCTCGGCTTGGTGGTACACAGGCAATAAGAAGGATGTTCAAATTACAAGCAATTGCAGCATAACTATACCTCACACGAAAAACCGAACATGTAGAGAATTGGCAACGCGTTTGAAGATACCACTGCTGGCCACGACAATGTAATGTTCACTCCAGAAATGGTGAAGGGTCCCGAATTCACTACCTGTACCGAAATTGCGCTTTTCAGCGAGCCAACTCCAGTAAAAGATGGCGCTGTCATGTACAATCGACTAACTTGATATGTGTGAGATACTGTTCTATCCGCATCGCCGAATACTCCACTGCCCGTTTGGGAATGTAAGGTGTTCCTTCCTGATTCGTTTCTCGAATAGTGAATTTCAGCTGGCTCAGAAACGCTTGTTGAATGTTGAATGATTAACGTTGCATGGCAGCATGTGAAACTCGCACATATTGAGCATATGATATATATATCTCACGTCAAATGACATCAAAAACCCTCCAATGGTTGTTCTGAATGGTATTGGGGACAACGCCGATTCAGGCTACCAGGTAGATATCATGGAGAAATGGACATGTAGACGATTCTTATAGGGTCTAGAAAATCTGCCACTTACATCTATAGATATGCAGACACACACTCACTCGTTCCAAAATATGAGTGAGTATGTCCTATATTTAGCAAGAATATCAATGTACATTAAGTCATTACCCAATCATATTGAAGGATGTCCTATACTTCACAGTTCTAGCAACTCTGATTATGTTGTTGTCAGGTGTCGCGTCAGTTGTCTCAATTTTGTCATCCATTCTAGAAAAATATGTGGTAACACGATGCTATGAGCTGAAACGCAAAGTTATGAGTTGATAGAACTTACAACGAAAACGCCTCAATCGTTATCTCTATTTCCGTTTCGTTTGCAAATCTCGCCAGGGATCCAAGAGTGAACGAAATTTCGGTTTGGCACTGAAATCACAGTGAATTGTCGTTTCGCTTGTTGCAGTAAAACACTATTCGCTAACATCGACGTTCGAGCGCAGGCCAGGAATCATTCGGACCGAATAAGAATTGTTTGCAAATGTCACATGTCACTGTTGATCTGAGAATATTATGATTCCCAAGCGAATCGTATATTCGGGGTACGAGAGAGTGGAATATGTTCTATAAATTGTGTCTATGTTCTAATATCAACACCAAAGGGGAATGATGAAAACTATTGAAAAAGAGTTGGCAGTAATATGCACTTGGTTTATGATATATATATGCTTCGGCGTGTTTGGAAGTTACAAGCAGAGATGGTGAGCAAGGAAGTATACTTCTACTTTTTCGGAGTACTAAAGATATAGCTTTTCCCTACTTGCAAATTTACTCAATTGGTTATGATCATGGCTATTGAAAAGTCCTAACATGGTACAATCAGGGACTTATAGTTGTATGAATGAACAGGCATGGTGCAAAAGGCCTCAGTTTGCCGAGAAGCACCCCCTTCCCCCTATACATGCATGCATCAGGTTTCTAACCAAGTCACAAGGTCCTGAGTCAGAACTCATCTCACTTTTATGGTTTCGAATCGAGTCAAATCGATTCATATTCAATTTATCACCGAGTCAAGTCCTAGTCGGGAGCCCAGGGTCGAGCTCGAGTCATAGTGTTCAGACTCGAGTCCCAGTCCAAGTCATTATGTTCACTGTTCATATTCGAGTTCAGGTCATCTTCAATCCACTTTTTACAACTCTGCTGGGGTGATATCGAATGTCTCGCATTCATAAGATGCTAATTTGCTGACTCTTACCAATTTCTGCCCCTATTCCCAAGTATCAGTACTGATAGACGAATTAATAAGGGATGGTGTGAACCTCTGAAAGGTTCGGGTTCGTGTGAACGCGAATCTTTTTGACAGGTTCTGTGTGAACGCGAACGTGAACCTCGTGACGTCATATTGCTAATTCCAACCCTACATTTCAGTGAAGTGATAGCCTTGCAATACCTAGCGACGATTCGGGCCACATAATGCCACAATGCTGAAATACCTATTGATGTTTTAAACGTCTACAGATGTATCAACTGGGGCAATCAATTGATATAATCATCCCAGAAAATCAATATCTTGCGTCCCTTTGCCACGATTTCGATGAGAACTTGCATGGGAATATAAGCTTACGCCTTGACGGTCAAGGTCAGACCGGACAATGTATTCGGCGTCCCGAGTATAGCTAAGTTGATATTGAGCAGAGTGTAAAACGGGTTTCCCTATACTTGCTACCGATATTACCCCTTTAACAAGTTATACAGCAGTAGCCAACACCCCAATCCATGGAGTTGGTTTTTATGATACAATAAACATATGAAATCGAGATTGACCCCGTACGCCTGCTAGATTTTTTTACATCAGACAACGATATCAATTTCATTGATTGGTTGGATAAGAGTCATTCGCTGACTACCTACATGTAGTGTTTCGCTCTGTATGTTGTGTGATTGCGGGTCAAGCTCACAGCAGAGATGAGTCACTAAATATTCGCAAACGGAAAGCTCGATATTTCGAGCAAACAATTGTAACAAAGCAAGTAAAATGTTTGAGATTGTCAAGGTACATGCTCGCTTAGTGTTGATTTTTATGCTGCCAGCGCCATGCATATACCGGGCCCGCAGTTGAAATGCAATAAATTTCAATCAAAGATGCCATAATAAAGTGAAAATTGTAATATATGAAAAAGGTTCACAGTGCAGAACCTATCAAGGTTCGTTTGTGAACGTGAACCACTAAATATCTGAGGTTCACACACAGAACGCGAACGTGAACCTCACGTTCACACCATCCCTACGAATTATGAACATTGAAGAATGTGATAAATTTACTTATATTCGAATTTACAATGAAAGGCCTCTCTTGACATTGGCACACTGTGCTTATGAGTGATTGATATTCTAAATGCCATTGTGGGTGTCCGATTGAAAAACTACTCCAAGTCGTTTCGACACCCTCCTCCCTTTCATTGTATCGCAATTTTGTGGTGTTTTCGAATCGATGAATATACCAAAAAGGACTGACTGAATGACATTGTGCTGTGGGATTCTTGGAAACGATGTTCACCAAATTTGGTTCAATTCCAACCAGTGGAAGCGGAGCTATTGCCGTCGAAAAATTTGGATTATCAATAAAATAGTATTTACGGGGATCAATTATTTAATTATGTATTATAGATGTGCCCACCGTAAATACTATTTTATTCAAATCCAAATTTTTCGACGGCAATAACTCCGCTTCCACTGGTTGGAATTGAGCCAAATTTGGTGAATATCGTTTCTATAGACAACACAACACTTTCATGGAGTGAACAGAAAATTTGAAATTTTTGGTAATTTTTTTTTTATATACAATAAATAGAAACTTTGTTCTTCTGCAGCAATGCGGCTACTGGCTGGAATTGAACCAAATTTGGTGTGTAGGCTTAAATTAGCAACCTAACAATTTTATCAAGTAGCCAGTACAATTACTAATGTTACTATTATTATTTGAGAAAAAAAGTCATTTTTGAAGACCCCTAATGAGGATATATTGTTTGCATTCGTTGCGAATCGCGAAATTTTCACGGCTGTAGTGTAGAGGCGTCATCAAATAGTATCGATTTACTCACAGTCGTATTTTGCAACATCAGCGATCCAAGGACGGCGTGCTTGTACGAAATGATCCGTCTGTCATTTTCCAGAAACGAACAGGTACTGATGATCTGGGAATATACCATAACTGCGATTAAGTGCATGTACAGAAATCGATGTAAAATATACCTTTATGATGCTGGCTTGGTAAGACGCGACTCGTAGTTTGGGGAAGAAAGCCGGATCCCGCTCATTCGTCAGGCCAATTTTCATTGTGATTACCTCGTCCTTTGCTCGCATATGGATTGGATTGGCTATCCTACATGTTAACCCAATGCCAAAGTGATGTTAGAAGGAAATCATCATCATTTTATCAAAATTGTTATCAAATCAAAACACCACGTCAAAATAATCAATAGTCAAAACCTTTTAATGGGATTCAACTAGTAACTTATTATTACTCTAGCTAGGGACACCTTTCTGTCGAGAATCAGAAATACATTCAATTCAGTCCATATAATACTTCATTTTATACCGATTCTTGCCATAAAACCACAATGTAGTCAGCGACTTTACTGACGCAGAGTCGGTGCACTCTGATGCCCCTCATGATGGTATCGGCGGTCTATGGTCCATAACAGACTATGAGCGCGATGCGACAAACAGTATATAAATTGTTTTATAGTAATGGCAACAGACTTAACATGGTTTACTCTCGATGTGGCGATTGATAGAAATGGAGCTTTATTTAAGCCTCATTCATTTCTATATTTCCTCGGGATTCGTTCGCTGTTAATAATATCACCAAGTGTTGCTTATGTGGCCAATTGTAAAGCCGTGGGCTCACTTACTCCTGCTCGTCTCGTAATACCAAGTCGTAAACGCATCTATCGAACGACATGCAGCCTTTATTGAAATTGATATGTTTCACAGCGACAGACTCCGGTTTAGACATAACCGGCGACATCACGATACCATCCGTCTTCTCGGACATTGCCGTTCTGACTTTTATGGAAGCTCGTTCCGAAAAGTCCACGGCATTTACTCGAGATAATATCCCCTCCTGTGGAAATTGTATAGAATTATTTATATGAATTTTATTGTGATGGACTCTATATCGTCGCAGTGGAATTAAAGTAGCTTATGTCCACTGTCCAGTTTTAACATTTTGAAGGTTCATTTTTAAAACTTGAAAAAAATTAACTTTTCGAAAATTTTTGAAATTTTTTGGTCATATCTGGGCCATGCTTATGTCTGTCTCAGTTTTTCAAAGTTAATCGGGGCCAATATATGGCTAAAAGAAGATGAAAACTTCACGTTAAGTTAATTTTCTCAAAATGTGCAAAACGGACATAGGATACTTTGATTACACTGCGACAACATGGTGTTTTGAACTTTTAGACCAAAATGCTGTATCGGAGATATTAGAGCAGGGGTGGACAAACTTTTGAGCTCGCGGGCCGCATTCGACATCTGAATCCATTCGCGGGCCGCACTATTTAGAATTGGGATTATAAACTAAAATGCAATATTGGTATTTGATTATAGTGAGGACATGGAGATAATATATATGCTTATTTAAAACAAAACAAACATTGCTTTGATAATATCGTACACGCGTCCAAAATAGTGGCGAGATTTCATAGGCTGATCGACCTCAATGACCAATTTGTCAAAAAAAAGATGAAAGTCGGTTGTCCCGATTCTTAGAACAGGATTGAAATTTAAATCTGTGAGCAGCGATCTGTTCATAGATTTACTAATTCCACTTTGGATTCAGTTACGGGACACAGAATGCTAACAGCATCATAACCATGTTAGCTTCAAACACGCTTATACTATTTGTGGATATAATATAAATACCATACAGAGAATGAATCTACATAAGACACGCGCGAATCGTTTTTTAAAAACACACCACTAAAATAATTAAAAATGGAGTAGCCTATCTGAAATCACACTCGTGATCCGAATTATGTCAATCTCGTTTAGGATTTCTGTGATGTTTAGCTGTTGAAACCTTTCAAACTGCGAGGGGCTTAAGAAGGTCGTGCAAAAATTTAAACAAAAAAAAACAATATATGAAGTATTTACATTAGGACAGTGGTTCTCAAAATAACTGGGACATGACCCCCTGATGATGGTGAAAGATTTTGCGCCCCCTTATCGTCACATCACAAAACGGGACCAACATGCTAGCAAACTTAACGGATAGTTTGATGGCATGGAAGGCTACGACTGTGGATGAGAGACTATTCGATATGAAATTCAGACTAAATACAGAGCAATAACCAGGAATTTGGTGTAAATCGCGCGGAGCGAGAACAAAATTTTCAGTCGAGCTCAGCTTCGCGCCCAATTCAGATGCTTTCACGCCCCCAAGGGTCGCGCCCCCTGTTTGTGAACCACTGCCTTAGAATTATCATGGTGAATTATACTAAGAAAAAGTTTAATCAAGTCCCTTCATTAATTCGATATTTAGTACGCATTTTATCAATATTTTCAATAAGTTTCTTTAGGCTCTCGCGGGCCGCACAGAATGGTGTTGCGGGCCGTATGCGGCCCGCGGGCCGTAGTTTGCCCACCTCTGTATTAGATTATAGGTTGAACCTGTTTATCTGTACTGAAAGGCGGCCGAAATCAGCATGGTATACCATGATTACTTTGCATTTACAATATTCATGAATTATAATTCTGAGTCATACAACATTTCCTGTTTAATAATTTATATATTCGGAAGAAATGACTCGAACAGAAGCGAAACATGAGTATTTACTATGATGTGGTATCCGTCAAATCAAATATTCTAATAGAGTATAGCAGTTAACTTACTCGCAATATAACTAAATGATTTCCGCAAATCTTATTCGCGGCAAGAGTCACTGTTTCGCTGAAAATCTGCTTTTTATTAGCAGTGAACATCAGTCGTTTATCTGCCAGGTCGTTTTCCAGAATAATTTCATTCAATAAATCTGTAATTAGGTGATACGAATGATTTCCTTTAATTAGAGTAAGATATAAGCTGTAGTTCGGGCAATCTAGAGCAGTGTTTTTGATTCGGCGTGCATGTGCAGCGGCAATGCCAATTTATTTATAAACGTATAGGGCGGACTTCACCGCTATACGTTTCGTACAGAAGCGAAATGTAGGGTATCATACGAACCGATGTTTTGTTCCTCTGTTCCATTGCGCCAGAAAATTTCAAAGCAGACTCTTAGAATGAGGCAAGGTATGTTCTCATTCTGATTTCTGACGCACTTGATAACGTCCATCTCGACCATCTCATCATTATTCGCATCAACTATAGCCATTGTTACATTCAAATCAACCACAGGTCGTGCGCTGTACTGGCATAAGATGATGTGAGAAACCAGACGACTATGTCGGTGATGGCGTACGTACCGAAACGAAAAGAATGATCCAGTTTTTGGCGAGCTTACTACAATTGCAGATGCTGAATCTTCATGGGCAGCTATCGAATATCCGAAATACGGAGAGTTTGAGCTGTCAGGTCCCGGTATCCTCTGTGAAAACATATCATTGAGAGATTGAACTTTTCTATGATGTACTGTATAACGATAGCAACCCGACGTGGCTTCAACACTTTGGCTCTTTTGTAATTATTCCACTTAGCGGTATATCTTCCGCGTATATACATTATACACATATCATGGGGTGTTGAACACTTTTGACCGCTTGGGTGCTATCTTAAATGCAAGAAGGTAGCGAACGGTAGCTGAAATTGTGTATTTCGACTCCAAGCTGGAAGTCTTTGTTGATACCTTTTGTTGCAACTATGATTTCATTAGCACCAATTGTAAAGATATGGGCCAGCACATCTTGATATTGGTAATGGTCCTGCTCCTGCATACTTAAGGCATGGTGCCGTAGCAATCAAGCATAACATGACTACCAATTGCAATACTTACTGAGTCAAAACAGGATATATTTTTCGATACTTGATGGTTCTACGTGGGAATTCAAATCGTAACAGTGGTGAAATATTACCTGATATCTGGATGGGCACCCCACGCCTCCATAGTATATCACTATTTCACCTTGTCTATTATTGTAACCCGGTGCACCTGCAAATGGCAGCAGTAAGAAATTCTTCCAACTTGTACACAAACCCGGCATGTTACCGATCACTATGTCGGGAAATCCATCGTAATCCAAATCTCCCGCTGCCGCAATAGCGGTGCCGAAGCGTGAGCCCGAGTCGAATCCAACCAGCATGCATCTACGGCTACGAGTCTTGATAACACAATACAGAATAAGTGGCTACCATTGAACGCGCATAACTTGATTAATACGAGTCAGTTAGTGACCAGTTGCAGACAAATACACTTGGCACAATTAAGCAATATTACTAGCAAGGTGGTTTGGTACGTAAATATATTCTACCCGTGGTCCATGGTTCCCTACTATTACCGAGAATGCTATTACCGAGATGGACATTAGCGAGAATGCTATTACCGAGAATGGACATTGCCGAGTAGTATATTCTCGGTAATGTCCATTCTCATTAATGGTCATTCTCGGTAATAGTATTCTCGGTAATGTCCATTCTCGGTCATGTCCGTTCTCGGTATTGTCCGTTTTCGGTAATGTCCGCTCTCGGTATTGTCCATTCTCGGTATCGTCCATTCTCGGTATTGTCCGTCTCGGAAATAGCACTTTCGGTAATAGCATTCTCGGTATTGACCGGACATCGGTGGTCCATGACTCGTTGACAACCCTTGAACGCTCAAAATCGATAGAGCATCGTTCATAAGGCTAACTACAGAGCACAATATTTAGGCCGCAACTCAAGTCAACAGACAGTCGCTTACGGAATGGGCGATGGCCAATGTTCCCTCTAATCTGCGCGCGTGCGCAAGTGGGCAGTGCTGACACGGTCTCTGCGCACAAAAATCCACGCTGCGCACAAAAAAGCCCTCGTGATGACTCTTTTTTAGTCATTACGCACTGTTGTCCAAGGGACCGCGCAGTGAGTTGGCGAATGCGCGCAGACTCGTGGAAAATTAGAGGGAACATCGGCCAATGGCCATGGTCTCTCTCGTCCACATATCTGGGCTGCGGCAAAAGTTGATTAACCAATAGATGAGGAATTGAAAATAGGTAAACTCCATTAGAATTATTATTTTTGAGGTACTATAGTCTAGCATTGAATCTGAACACGGAATTTCGAATTATTGTAAAGTGATAAAAGCCTGCCTCATATAGGCAAAAGGATAGGGACTTGGGACTTGGCATGATGCAAAAATGTTAAAATGAACTCGGAACCTGGATTTCAATGTGATTTAAATCTCAATTTCTGAATCAGATTTGGATTCGAAAATACTAAATATGCACACTAGCACATATCCACGGTATTGACCTAACTCTGTAGTGATCGTTTTTTCCGAGTATACGTCTGTACCACTTAGCTAAGGCGTTATATGCAAATGAATGAATCTGATGCGATATGAAAAGCAACTGAACCCCCGTTATAACTCCAACCAAACAATCGTGCGGCAGCTACATACTAATTTCCTAGTGGATTCGTTGCCTCCGTAAATGATTGTGACGCTGCCTTCATCGTAATCTTCCAGGCCAGAATCGATGTATAGTGGCGATCCAACAATGAGCTCGTCAAATTCATCCTTGTTCAAATCCGACGCAATCAATGTATGTCCAAAATAGGACCCTAGCATAGGCATGTCTGGTATTATGACGGACGAGCTCTTCCTTATATCTTCATCTTCTGCGGAAATGCTATGCTTCAATTCCTGCCAACCTTAAGCCTATATATCGTAATGTCATTTTAACCCGACAAACCTGTGTGTGATGGAAATAGTAACACGCCACCATGGCCCAGAAATCTCGGCATACCGACAGCTACCCATTCCGTATCAGGGCCGAAAAAGAAACCACTTGACATAGCATATCCTTTCAAGGAAATGCGAAGGAAATTACCGTATGTAGTCGAAACAAACATCATATATGATAGCCTACCGAGGTAATTGTCATCACCAGTATAGTTGTTGAATGCTAGTTGGATCATGGCCATCAAATCGTCACTGGTTAATGTTTCCACACTTGTCAAGTTGGATATATTACGTGACACTACCGATCCCATACCATCGACCGCTCCTACTGCACCAACATACAGCTTGCCATTCTATACAGTAAAATAATTGGAATCATAGGAAGTAGTGGTTATGTTTTATGGCAAAGATAATCTGGCTGCAACAGTAAATGTCCTCAAATGGAGCGTGGCGTCGTTATCAAGGCATAGCCGCAAATGATCAAAATATTAAGTGATAGGTATGAATGGAATGGGTAAATATATACAGTTGTAGCAACAGCTATATTCATAAGCTACATCGATACCATGTATAAGGATTATGTGGTCCGAAATCGGTGGTAGACGAATTAGACTACCAGCGTGATAGAGTCTATGATTTTCACTACCAAGGACATGAGAATTTACGGAGCTAAGTATCCGAATAGATACCTGATTAAATTTATTCTGGTCGTGCATTTGACTGTATCTATTGTACCCAAGAGCTATATGAATTAGATGGGATTTAATCCACTGATTACCTCCGTTTTCGCAACAGACATCCCTGTTATGTATTGATTTGAATCGCCTCCCTTGTTTCTAGAAGATCCTGTTATAGATATATATTTGTTAATCGGAAACGCACCAGAAAAAGAACCGGTCACTTTCAAGAAACGATCCTTCCGCGGCAATGATAGCGTTTTGTAGATCGTCCAAGATGGTGATCAAGCCTTCAAATTTTGATACGTTGAACTTATACTGACTGTTGTCGGCTATTTCGTCGAGTTGTCGCTCATCGATTTCCGATCCAACGCCGACCGCAATTACCGCTATGCCTGCATAGGTCATGTATAAAATACAAATACAGGATAAAGTTAGCTGAGATGTTTGCGCAACTCTATATCCGCCTTATAAAACTCAATTTGGGTAGCGTGCCGGATTAAGACCTTTTAATGATTCAATCGCTTGCGGGGCGGACCGAAATGTTACCTCCAAATCAATAATGTTTTCATAACCATCATCATTATCAGTTTAGTATCCTTTCAAAACACTACAAGATTGAAATACAATGAAAAGATAGTAAGGTGTCGAAACGACTAGGAGTAGTCTTTGAAATCAGACACCCCCCTGGGCCTGCCCTAGACGATGTGAAGAAGAGTGCGAATGAAAAGCAACAGAAGATAACAAAAAGGGCAAGCGATGAAGATGAAATGACATGTGTAGGAGGCCGCGGGTTACATCAGAAAGTGCTCCAGTAATCTCGAACGCTGTCTAGCAGTTATTCAGATGAATCTGCTTCTTCAGTGATTCGTTTAATTATCAAGTCATGATAAATAATATTACTGATCACTAGGGCAAGTTTTTGCAAATTTTGCAATTTATTTTTACAACTTCCGGCAGCTTCCTAACTACTTGGAGTTATGTAATATTGTGTTTGAACTACGATGTTTGGAGGAATCTTATATTGCATCTTTTTGCAACTTTTCTTCATTTTTTCATGCAACTTCTTCGATTTTTCATGCAACTTTTTGCAACTTTTCGATTTTTCATGCATTTTTTGCAAATATTTTTCGTGCAACTAACTCTTTACTGGAAATATTTGGCACTGTATGTAAATTAGGGCTGTTCAAATATAAGCTTTTTGTTAAAATTGTTAGGTTGGTGAAAACAACGCTGCACACCAACTTTGGCTCAATTCCAACCAGTAGAAGCGATTTTCTTGCAGTAGAAAGTTATGAATTTATCATTAAAAAACAAAAAAAAATCATAATTTTCTAATAATTGAGTTAAATTTTAATTAAAATTTGCGGGAGTCCGTGGGGATCCATTACGGTCCAAAATAGGTCCGCGAAGACGAAAAAGGTTGCGAACCACCTCTATACTATCCAAAATTATCGTAATTTTCTAAGCCGTGAATAAAGCGGCCTTGGAAAGAATGGGAAGAAAAATAAACTATTGCCAAATATATAGTGTGTTGATGAGTTTTTTTTTATGTTGATGGTTACAGAAGACCGCGACCAGAACGTCATAAATTGTAGCTAACACTTCAAACTTTTTACAATATTATAATAATACAGTGTGCGTAAATTCACGGGTCGCATTATGACTAAGAGGCCGTTGTTGCTGTTTGTGGTATTCATTAGGGATGGTGGGAACGTGGGGTTCACGTTCGCGTTCTGTGTGTGAACCTCGGAAATTTAGAGGTTCACGTTCACAAACGAACCTTGGTAGGTTCTGCACTGTGAACCTTTTTCTTATACTACAATGTTCACTTCATTATAACATCTTTGTATGAAATCTATTGCATTTCAACTGCGGGGCACTCTGATTCTATGCATGACGCTGGCAGCATGAAAACATTAACACCAAACAAGCATGCACCTTAACAATCTCAAAAAATTTACTTGCTTTTTTACAAAAGTTTGCTCGAAATATACACGTTTGTGAATATTTAGTGACGCTTTGTTGTGAGATGGACCTGTAATCACACAACATCAAGAGTGAAATACACTACATGTAGTCAGCGAATGATGATCATTGATATTCAATCAATCAATGAAATTGATATCTTTGTGTGATGTAAAAAATCTAGCAGACGTACGGTGTCAATCTTGACTTCATATGTTTAAGGTATCATAAAAAAACAAATCCGTGCGATTGGGGTGTTGGCTACTGCTGTATAACTTGTTAATGGGGTAACATTGGTAGCAAGTCTAGAAGCAGGCTTTATACTCAGCTCAATATCACCGTAGCAATACTTACGTACTCCATCATTGACTGATTTTCATTTATTACGCAATTCTTGATCGTGGTGCAAAAGACCAACAGGTGATAAGCGCCAAATTTTTCTTTTTAATAAACAACAACAACAACCGTAGCAAACCTCAGACGCCGTATGCAGTGTCTAGTCTGGCCTATACTGTTGTGCCGTAAGATTATATTCCCTTACAAGTTCTCGTCGAGAATGTTGGCAAAGCGACGGAAGATATATATTTTATGGAATTATTATATCATTTGATTGCCCCAGTTGATACATTTGCCGACGTTTAAAACGTCAATATGTACTTCAGCATTGTGGCACTATATGGCCCGAGTCGTCGCTAGGTATCGTGTACGTTTATATTGGCTATCACTTCACTGAAATGTAGGGTTGGAATTAGCAATATGACGTTACGTGACATCACACGTTCGCGTTCACACAGAACCTTTCAAAAAGGTTCGCGTTCGCACGAACCTGAACCTTTCAGAGTTTCACACCATCCCTGTATTCATGGTGTTTGTCGACCGCAATGATCATTTACACCAGACCGGCATTCCTTATTTTTGATTCCGTATTAGCTTCCGACGTGAAGCACGGCCCACTTCTATTCTTTGGTAAGACACCGCTTACGCAGACAAGACAACGGGGAGGTGGCTAGATGAACCTCCAACGTTAGGTAGGAATTCTGGAGTCAACCTCGGCCCGTAAATATGAATGAAATTGCTTTTAATAGAAGGAAACGTATAGCGAGAAGTCAGAGTGAAATATTTTTAGGAAAGAAGGACATGGTTGACTCGTGGTCCTGGCCGGTACTGGCCTGTGGTCGATGATGATGATGACACAAAACGAGATAAAATACTGCATTACCTTTTTCTCTGGCATGATTTGCTGCTTCCAGTACAGGGTCATACGACCTTCCGTCCGTGACAACTATCATGACATCGACACTGTCTTGCCTGCCACGTTCAGAAAAGTGGTCAACAGTGACATTGATTGCGTCGCCAGTCAGCGTGCAGTGTCCAAGTCCGACTAAGTTTGAGACGATTTCATTCACGCTCGACAAAGTATACTCCCCGAGTGGCATCGCAAACTGCGTACGCGCAACGACAACAAATATATTCAATTCTTCGCATTGCAGTTGCGGTTTGGGGTACCTGCAAACGTCTGGTCCAATTCCCGTCATCGCAAGTTCGTTCTGTCGTGTCTCCGCTGTATTGTATTATTCCAACACGAACATCTCCGGTATTTATCCCAGCGCTATAAATTTTTTTATCATAGTTAACATCAGTTTAAAGTACTCCCAATACTGAGGTGCATGAAATAGCCTAGGAACGTTCTCACAGTCACGGTGGCTCCCACGTTTCATTTTAAGGACTACAGTTAGGGTTGCATTTAAAACATCTTGTTTTTAGACTCTTCGCTTAAAACAGTGGTTCCCAACGTGGGCGATATCGCCCCCATGGAGCGATTTGGCGGCCTATAGGTGGCGAAAATAACGAAAGGGGCGATAGGGGGGCGAAAACGGACGAAGGGGGCGATAGGGGGCGATAGCACGTTAAAACGTCTATATGAAGTCAGGAACGTAACTGCCGCACCCCAAACCCCCCAATTGGGGGGAGAACTCGAAGTGGCCCAAAATTATATCATGAATTAACATAGATTATAGAGTAATTTTTTCGAAATTAATGAAACTTTTTCAAAAAATTTTCGCGCTGGGCGCGATTGAATATTGTCATACATCTTGATTTTGGGGTACCCTTCCCTCTACAAAAATACGCATGATTTATGGAAATGGAGACTTCGGCTGCAGCCATTACTGCGCCACGACGCATCAAGACATATGAAGTTATAGGCCATGTAACATACGACTCCGAGAAGTATGCCAGAACGATCGGCAGCGAGAAGACCTTGTCCGAAAAGGAATGCCCTTGTGCTGACCGAAAACTTCGATATATATATACATATGGGCCTATGTTTAATTGTCCATTGTCCTGGGCCAAAAAGAACTGCCTTTACGCTGTCATAGGCGCCTCAATGACTGGCGTCGAATGTTCCTGTCCTGGCGATCTGAACCCTACAGGACAAATGCCACCCCGCAGAGAAAAATTATTTGCCAGTTAAGAAATACCAATTTGTTATGTTTTGGCGATTTCTATATATTTTGACATAGCAGATATAGGAGGTCACGAAAAAGCATCTTGCAACGAAGTCAATATAACAACGGGTCCGCCCGAAGATGCTTCATTATTATGTATGGGTCCTACCTTTCCAACACACCATATACTCTGCTCTACCGGAAAATCTGATTACGTGAGCAGAGAGATGTTACAAAATTGATAGCAATATATATGCAATTACCGACCATATTAACCGTTTCAAACATGGCTTATATAAATTTGTCGCGCTTTAAGCGTTTAAGTGAAATACGGTGACTCACCAAACAGTACATGAAATAGTGTAGGTATATATATATACTTTATACTATATAGCTGATATGTAGCGACAAAAAGGCCACTGGCTGAGGGGGGTCTGCCGTTTGGTTTATCACCCTATGGGGGACCAAGACCAACGTTGGGGGGGGCTGGTGAAGTGCTGTTACGGTCAGTTTAGAGAAATTATTTTTTTAGTCAACTCACAAAAATTTAGCTATAAAAGCGTAATTTCGAGGTCAAGGCGAAAAGTTTACAATGTTTTTATTAGTCAACTCGCCGGTGATCCCAGTTTGTATACCCATCTTTCGGTTCCCAATATTTGGGGGGCATGATCGGTGTGGAGCGATGAGTCGAAAAAGGTTGGGAACCCCTGGTTTAAAACAAGTTTTGAACGGTGTTTAAAAAATACCTCTTAAAAATGCATTTTTCTCAAACGTAGTATAATTATACCACAATTGAGTAAATACTTTCGAACAAACATGTAGCATGAGCCTATCTACGACTTTCACACAATATAGTCGACGCATACGATATGGAGTGACTGCAACCCTCGTAATCGCCGTGGGTTCAACAGGTATAGCATGTAGATATAGATCATTGGTACGGAATGGGTGTTCTGATGATGATGACCGCCAACCGTAAAAATGCTGCATTACGACGCAGTCGAGGTTAAGATCTTTTCGGTCTGTTTAAGACAGCGGTCGAAAGCCTTTTTCGTCGAAGGACCCATATTTACCCTACATTTTCAATTCAATCGACTGTGAAGTCACAATTAAGGATTCGTGACTTTATGGGTAAAAACCAACAATAAAAATCATGTTTTAAATAAGGGACATGTTACATGTTTGTTTCGGATTGATTTCTGTTTAAATGAAACCCCTTACTATAGTACAATCTCTACTAAGCCCACACAGCACACATATGACCTGTATCTCTTCAGGAACTGTAGTAACCATCTCTTCGATACAAAAAACTCGGCAGGGGTGATACTTCCGGAGCTATCCAGCAAAAATACCAGGTCCAGTTCACCAGGGCAATCTACGATGGGAATTCATCAGTCAGTCAGTCAGATCCGAGGAGCAGTAGCAATGATATTCGTAGCATATAGGCTACGCATATTACATGCAGTCTTTGCAAAATGAATATGTCTGAATATGTCAATAGACAGCATCGCTCCACCCGTGTCGATATTAGAGTAAATGCATTATTGCTCAGTGTCCGTATGATTTTTATTCTATTAGTCATAGAACAGTGGTTCCCAACCGGGGGGGAATTCCCCCCTTGGGGGGAATTTTGAAATTTTTAGGGGGGAATCTGGCTTATTATCTGGCTTTGGCATTGGATCGAAAGATACACTGGGTTCACAAGGCTTTTAGATTTTTATGGTATAGAACTGTGAAGTAGAAATTAGTTCTTAACAATTGTATGTTTCCTTGGCGGATTTCATGCTAGGTGTATGTTTAAATGCCTTCTGGATATATTACACCCCCCGATAAAGTGAGGCTCACGAGACGATTTCGTTGGGTCCGCGACAGCCTCTTGACCAAATTGCTACTAAGCAGGAAAACGTCAAGCCGAATTCAGCACAAGGAAAAATAGTGAAATTGTTTAACTTCTTAAGCCAACATATGAGCTAACGTGAAAAACATACCGTGCCAAATTCATCGATTCAACTCAAGTCCATAGCAAGCGAACTTGGTGATTTATTTTTCGTCAGAGGCTACCCGAACGGTCAAATACAAGTCAAATTCGACTGTACTTTACCAAAGTTTAGTGCGGTCCGCATTCGCCATAGTTCGGACTTATCTGAATACGTTTGGCCATCAATTGCTCAGTCAACAAATGGCTGCACGTTAAAAAGCACATTTTTTTAGTCACAGGCTACTTTTTCATAGGGGGGAATTTCAGCTCAAATATCGGCCAAGGGGGGGCACGAGACGAAAAAGGTTGGGAACCACTGTCATAGAATATCACGTTTAAGTCAGTAATACCGAACAATAATGATATTTCCGTCGCGAACACTGGTTTTAGGACTGTGATCGCAACTCTGCCGAAAGAGGTGGGATGAAGCTCCCTCGAAATAATGTGTTAGTTTTAGACTTGAGCTGTCACGTCGTTGTTAAAAACACCCGGTACATCACATGTGTGTGAGTGTGTGTGTGTGTATGTGTGTGTATGTATGTGTGTGTGTGTATGTGTGTGTGTGTGTGTGTGTGTGCGTGCGTGCGTGTGTGTGTGTGTGTGTGTGTGTGTGTGTGTGTGTGTGTGTGTGTGTGTGTGTGTGTGTGTGTGTGTGTGTGTGTGAATGACATCTGTCGGCAAATCGGTCGGTCGTCAACTTGCTTTCAAAAAACAATAGATAAAAGACGCGTTAAGGAATACCACCAACCATAGTAAATAGATTTTCTACATTTTTGGAAAATGAAGTGGTGTTGATTCATTGCTGATGCCACTTACCGCGTACAAAAGGTGACACCAACATTGTCGGGTTCTTGTCTTGAAAGTTCTCTCTGTCTATTATATAACACTTTCCTACCATCCGCGTTGGTAGACTCGCATTTAAACACTGATAATTCCACTGAGGACCGCAAACCTTGTATTTGAAAATGTGTTAAGAAACCCAAAGCTAATAAACCGACTTTACCAACCAGCAGGCCGTCATCCGTGACGTCGGCTAGTGTCATTCCCATGCCGGAGCCTGGCTCTGTAAATACAGAAAGTTATATTTATCGGGGATGTAGCATCAATATCATCTCGCATCATTATAACCGAACGATATTTGAGTGCACTGTTCTTCTGCTCCGGTAATTGCTTTCAAGCTACATTTGGATATAGCCCCGTCAGGTGCATCAGTGGTCTTGGTGATATGATCCTTGCGATACAATGGCGCACTCGTGAATACCGTGGCGTCCTCTGGTCTGTCACATACATATTGTTCGATCCGTGATTTAATAATCTATAACCTATCTTAATTTAATGCTGATGGTGTTGTGCAGGGCCGTAACAGCACTTCGTCAGGCCCCGCCCCCAAAACGTTGGTCTTGAGCCCCTCATAGGGTGATAAACCGAACTTCTGGGGGGACTGCGCCCCCCCCCCATACCCCCTTTGGCTATGGGCTGTTGACCCCTACTTATCATCTGTGTTAAGCGTTCGTTTAGGCGTTAGGGGGTCAGTTATTCTGCTCTAGATGCGTGAAGCGCGATAAAATTCAAAATTCATGATTGAATCGGTCAATATGATCGGGAATTGGATATATATATAGTTATCAATTTTTATCCTCTCCCTGCCCACGTAATCAGATTTAGTGGTAGATCTGAGTGAAATGTGTTTGAAAATAATTAAAAACATCTTCGGGCGTATACCCGTTTGCAGGAACGAAACAGCACTTGGCCAGGCCCTCCAATAAAACTTGGGTCTTGGGTTCCCATAGGGTGATAAACCGACCCCCCATCACGTTGTTCGCTTTTGCCACGAAATAAGTACCACCGTTCAGTGATTCAGCGCGTGCGCGAATATTTTCGATAATTCATGATAAAATCGGTCAATAATATCGGGAATTGCATGTATATTGCTATCAATTTCTTGTCCTCTCTGCTCACGTTATCAGATTTGCCGGTAGAGCTGAAGGAGGTGGTTTGGAAACTGTAGGGCCCGTAAATAATAATAAAACATATTCGGCGGGCGGACCCGTTGGTATGACTTCGTTTCATGATGTCATTTCGTGATCTCCTGTCTGTTATGTCAAAAAATACAGAATCGCCCAAACGTACTAAACTAAAGACGCACACGATTTCAAATTGATATTTCTTCATTGGCATATAGTTGTTCGCTGCGGAATGGTATTTGTCTTCTGATGTTCAGATTGACAAGACAGGAACATTTGGCGCCAGTCATTTAGGCGTTTATGGACAATTACACCTATATGTATTTTGCATATATCACGAAGTTTTCGGTCAGCGTAAGGGCAGTCCTTTTTGGCCCAGGTGTTCTCGCTGCCGATCGTTCTGGCACACGTCTTGGAGTCGCATGTTACATGTCCTAAAACCTTATACGTCTCGCCGATACGTCCATTTCGATAAATCTTGCGTATTTTGTCTTGGGGAGGAGTACCAGATAATTAAGAAACTCGGCAATTCGAAATCGTGCGCAGCGCGAAAATTTTTTTGAAAAAGTTCCATAAATTTTTGAAAAATACTCCACATAATTTATGCTAATTCGCGAAATAATTTTGGGCCCCCTTCGAGCTCGAGCTCGAGCGACTTGCTTTGTTACAAAAGCTTGCTCGAATATTCAATTACTCAATGCTGTGATCTTGACCCGCAATCACACATCAAGAGCGAAATACACTACATGAAGGTAGTCAGCGAATGATGAATATTCAAAAAGTCAATGAAATTGATATCTATATCGTTGTCTGATGTAAAAATTCTAGAAGGCGTATGGAATTAATCTTGATTTCATGTGTTTATTGTACCAATAAAACCAAATGCGGGCCATTGGGGTGTTGCCTACTGCTGCTTAACTCGTTAATGGGGTAATATCGATAGCAAGTATAGAAACCCGTTTTACACTCTGCTCAATATCAACGGAGCTATACTCAGACGCCGAATGTATTGGCGGTCTGGCCTAGACCGCTAAGGCGTAAGATTATATTTCCTTGAAGTACTCGTCGAAATTGTAGGCAAAGCGACGGAGGATATTCATTTTATGATATTATTATATTATTTGATTGCCCCAGTCGATATATTTGACGACGTGTAAAACGTCAATATGTACTTCAGCATTTGGACATTATGTGGCCCGAGTCGTCGCTAGGTATCGTGTGTACACTGTACAGTTTGCACTATGCATTAATATAGGCTGTCACTTCACTGAAATGTAGGGTCGGAATTAGCAATATGACGTCACGTGACGTCATAAGGTTGACGTTCGCGTTCACACAGAACCTTTCAAAAAGGTTTGCGTTCACACGAACCTGAACCTTTTAGAGGCTCACGCCATCACTAATGACAGTGCTATACGGCAAGCAACACAACTGCATGATAATACTGATCGACATTTCCAAATCAGGTGTACGAAAAATATACGATATTGTACGATTACGGCAGTTTCGTAATTTTTTATACCATATACTTCTCGCTAAATCCAATCTTATGCCTGCCGTACCAATTCCTTGGTCTTGAACGAATAATCACGCTACCGTCGTAATGTTCTTGAAGTACGGTGAGTAGCTATTTTTTCAGCGTCTACTTTGGTCCGCCCACTCATGCTAAATTTGAGCAATGGTGTTTGTCATGTCATGTCGCTAGAGCGGCGTTGGAATTGTTACCGCCAATTTCAAAGGTACCTCCAGCGTAAAAGCGACATTGCCGTTATTTCGACTACGGATATTCGACTCGGTGACGTCAAGCACTCATGCTGTATATTACATTTAACGCCCATAACCGTTTTAATCACTTTTACCATGCTGATATTTCATGGGTTGCATGCATCACTCGATATCGAGTTGGTTATGTTATGCCATCCCTGAGACCAATGTTCCCTATAAAACTTGCGCGCTTGCGTGGCCACGCACTGCTGACAAATTCTGCGTGAACAGAAAAATCTGTGTAGCGCACAAAAAGCTCAAAGTGATGGCCAGGGGACTGAGCAGTGAGTTGGTGAGTGCGCACAGACTCGTGAAAAATTGAAGGGAACATTGTCCCTGACTCACGGGGAGCTTCACAGCTCACAACGATATCCATAATATCGGGGATGTTACTTTATGAGTGTAAGATAATATCCTTTTTAGATTTCTAGTCACATGACGAAATCACTACTCACGAAGTAATATCCAAAACCATGCTCTGACCGAACCAACTTCCCTCCTGGTTATTCGTTGGCGTTACAGCTTGCACACCTCTGGTCTCGATATTGAATCCACAAATGTGTGCGAAATGCAGTCCGACCAGAAAAGCTAATCGCAAGACACCACGACAACTATCGCTCGACATTACTACAGTTAGATACTGTATTATATTACAATTACATTATATTATATTATATTGTACTAGTATATTATATTATATTATATATTACTTAGCCTGGCGTAGTTCCACCCTTATTAAACCTTGCAAGTATTTGTACGTTGCAATAATCTTGAAGAGAACCAAAATTTTAGGTCACTAGATATCCTCAACTCAAGAACGACCGCGTAGAATCCAAGCCATTTATCTGATGCGCCGCAATATCACAAAAACACGATTGGGTACCGACTTGCTAATATATAAATTATCTCTCGAGTACACATGTGTATTTACAACGTCACGTAGAATTGTGACCGTACCAGAATGAAGTCTAGTGATTAGCAATATCGGAAATTACTTATTTGCCGACGAAATCATAATCGCGGCGATTGCAGATATAATAAAATCTTACATAGACTTTTGGTATACAAAATATCTTCATTTCCTGATGACGAACGAAGCATGAACGGTCTCGGACGATAACTGAATAGTGGCCCGTGTGTTACTGTTCACGAATGGGCCTTTTACATACATTTCGCACGCCATCAAAATCTGGCAAATCGGCATCAATTATACACATGGTCATATGTAGGGAAAGAATGAGGTTTTCATTCATAGGTCTGAAGCGGTCAAGTCATTTATTCCATCCTGCCAAGTGCCTATGTCAAACATGTCTCCACGCACAGGACCGTGTATGATGTCGGAAGATAATATAATATGAAGCTCGCGATGTGGAAGCACCGTTGTATGCTACAGGAAGACTATCACACTCATCAATTACTTGCCACCCGTCTTCAACTGATAGACGGCTAGGACAAGAAATAACATATATTTCACAAATTTGAGACTTAAACATATGTTATTTTAAGATTCATTTTTTGCATTTGTACAAGGAACACACCAACAGTCCAACACTGATGTGTCACAATAGGTGATGATTCATTTAGGTAGTATATAAACAATAGGATACACAGATGTGTCAAGTTCTACGATCAACAAAGATTTGGATACGTTTCGAACAATTCCCTATTCTGTGATTCAGAAGATATCGTTCGCCATCGTTGCGTTCTTAAATTTTTCGTCTTCGTAATTGAACTCGATCAACCTTTTCGCAAACACAACAACGGTACCAAGTGTGCAGGCTAGTACAAATACTTGCAGGAGACAGCGATCCAACACCATAGCAACGTACTTCCATTCTGTTTCTTTCTGTAACGAGAGTCAATATCAAGTCATACGTGTGCAGAGGTGGACAAAATAGTCAAGAAAGCTACTCAAATAGAAGTTGAAGTAGCGAAAAAAATCTACTCAAGTACGAGTAGAATTACGTCTTTCATAAGCAACTTAATACTACCTGAAGTGGAAATAGAATTGACTGACTTTAAATCTACTCAAGTAAGTAGTAGTGAAAACGATCGTAATTCGTTCGCATGGACTGTCAAAAGCTGCAAATGGAGCTATGATGCATCCCGCCAGGAGGTGTCCATTATTGACAGAATAAGCGGTCGTTCATATCATGGGATGTATATGATAGTATTGATATGGAAATGCGATACTAATCCTTTGTTCTCTCGAACACCCCGTTTTAAAAAATATCATGGCATGGCGCCCTCCCCCACATGATAAGGCCTCTAGTTCAGTCGAAGAGCAATACGGAGAAGTTATGTCGGATACGGCTTTAACATTTTGCGAGATTAGTATACGTTAATTAAAAATATGGCAGATCGTGAAAATTCCATATAGTGTATAGCTTTATTTTCGAAAAATTAAGGCAAAGAACTGAAACTATAATTAGAACTCAACGTATAATACTCGTAATGGAACGAAAAATACAAATACTAGTTCTGAAAAGCTGAAAATAGATTTCATGTCTTTTGGCTAGAAAGCTCCAACGTTGATCTGCTAAAACAGGTCTCATGCTCATGCTCAAAACCTTAAATAAAGTCAAAGTCCACTTTTCCAGATTAGGACACGTCATGGGCTGCTAGAGCTAGGTATAATAGGTAATTGCTAGATTGCGAAACACCAGTGTCAAACGTTATGAGGGGCTATACTTACTGAGATGAAATATTTGATATATAGGCGACTATGCGGTATGAACGGAACCACGCAGCCCGGTATCCAAATTATATTCAGCTTTACTT
Organism: Botryllus schlosseri; assembly: GCF_051294905.1. NCBI lineage: Eukaryota > Metazoa > Chordata > Ascidiacea > Stolidobranchia > Styelidae > Botryllus > Botryllus schlosseri. Next base: position 16,561,901 of record NC_137247.1, on the reverse strand, counting down.
TCGTTAAAACACATCTGCCGTGCGCGAAGCGCAACGAAACTTCTGGGCATTACATGACTTTTATGAAAATTAAATGTTGGTACTACGCGAAAACAGCCCCAAAATTCATCAGGCTATCTTTCTTACTACTTCTACTTGACAAACTGAACATAGCGAAACGTAAGTAAGTAGCACACAAAATATCACGAAGTAGAAGTAGAAGTAGCGAAAAAAGATCTACTTGAGTAAGTACCAGAAGTAGAGGAAAACTACTTGAGTACTTCGAAAAAGTACGTGTGAAAGCTGATTTCAAAACGACCAATCGTACAGTCATACAGTTCATCGTGCAATCGTGAGAACTGGCTCTGGGTACAATGATGATGGCCTGATGGTCATATATGCGCGGAACGCTGATGATTCGTATTATATAATCTGCCATCAAGCATTGATCGTGATCTATGCAACCAGCCATAAGAGTCAACGTATCAACGACATTTATAGTTTCGATGTATTTTTTCAACACGGAAGCCTTTACAGGTCAAAAGGTCGTGTCACAGCATCCAAAACATGTAGTACATGAAGCTACGCACATTAGAGAAGATGATATTCCACAGCATTGCCGCAAAGTCCAATGAAATTTGTATGGTCAAAAAATATCAAATTATCTTTAAGTGATGTGTATAACTGGCGTTAATTCGTGTGTGGGCACGTGGAGCTTTCCGCATCACCCATATACTTGTGACTTCGTAACGAGTGATGCTCGAACACTCGACTCAACTCGAAGTCGAATACTCGTTTCGGAATCGACTGACTCAGGTATTCAATTTTGATCAGTCCGAATGCCAAAAACTAAATATATTTTTGTTACTTCTTGGTCTGGGTGTGGCACTGCCTACGCGAGTTATACTATATACCAGTGATTCCCAACCGTGAAGCTATCCTCTAAATATGCCACGAAAATATAATAGACGACATTTGTTGTTTGTTTCTATGCAGGGCCGTAACAGCACTTCGTCACCCCCCCCCCCAAAAAAAAAAAACGTTGGTCTTGGGCCCCCCATAGGGTAATAGGCCGAACTTCCGGGGGGTTTCGCCCCCAGACCCCCCCTCCAGCGATACACTGTTTACCGCTATTTATCATATTCGTTATTGGTTGCTTGTTGAATTAGCTTTTGTGACCTAAGCGCGCGAAGCGCGGAAAATTTCCGGAATTCTTGATTGAATCGGTCAGTATGATCGGGTATTGCACATATATTGTTATCAATTTTTATCTTCTCTCTGCTCACGTAATCAGATTTGCCGGTAGAGCTGAGTGAGGTGTGTTTGAAAAGGTAGGACCACTTAATAATAATTAAACATCTTCGGGCGTATACCCGTTGGCAAGAACGAAACAGTACCTCGTCAGGCCCCCAAAAACGTGGGTCTTGGGCTCCCATAGGGTGATAAAACGACCCCCATAAAGTTGTTGGCGTTTGTCACGAAATCATCTCTACTGTATTGTGAGTAGAGCGCGAAGAGCGAAAATTTTCGATAATTTATGATAAAATCGGTCAATCAGATCGGCGATTGCATATATATTAGGCTATCAATTTATTGTCCTCTCTACTCACGTAATTAGATTTACCGGTAGAGCTGAGTGAAGTGTCTTGAAAACGGGAGGGCCCGTAAATAATAATTAAACATATTCAGGCGGGCGGACCCGTTGATATGACTTCGTTAAATGATGCTATTTCGTGACTTCCAGTCTGCGTTATCAAAAAATATGGAATCTCCCAAACGTAGGCTTCTAAACTAAGAGGCGCACACGATTTGAAATTGGTAATTCTTCACTGGCATAAATTTTTTCCCAGCGGGATGGTATTTGTCTTGTGAGGTTCAGATTGCAAAGACAGGAACATTCGGCGCCAGTCATTAGGCGCCTATGGACAATTAAACCTATATGTATTTTGTATATATAACGAAGTCTTCGGTCAGCATAAGGGCATAGACCTTTTCGGCCAAGGTTTTCTCGCTGCCGATCGTTCTGGCACACTTCTTGGAGTCGCATGTTATATGGCCCAAATTGTCTACTTAAATTCGCGCCCAGCGCGAAAAAATTTTGAAACATTTGCATAAATTTTCTAAAAATACTCTATGATTTATGCTAATTCACGGAATAATTTTGGGCCCCCTCCGATCTCGTCCCCCTGGGGCTTGGGATGCGCCAGTTACGGTGCTTTTTCTATCAATAGTTATAGTCACTCAATTTCTGTATATGAATGCTAAAATGAGGGATATGAGTTATGTTTAATGCCGTCCAGGGTCGCTTCTGAAAACCGGGAGAGAAATCTTGCAGACTAGCGTCAAACGCATGGATGAATAACCGTCAGACAAGGATATATCTTGAGTTCTGCTTGTCATATAGACCTTCATACATCGTCTCTGTGAAGAGTAAATTTCGACACAATTTTATATACATCAAAATAACGGCTTACAGTCAGGTATAAATTACAATAAGGCCAATATTACCCAGCGTATAATTCCCCGCAAACTTGTGCATTATGTACTGAAGAGCTATCACAAAACGACACAATAGTATGTTATAGTAATGATATGCATTTTCAGTTTATTCAATGTAAAGCACTCGCGGATCTGCGTCTATCACTGCTAAAACATATCGATATAGAATCTATAGAAGTCAATGTGCATGCTGTTGGATTAGCTGGATTGTGAGATCCAGAGGTAGTCTAGCTAGATATCATCATTTGATCGTTATATGAAGCCCACTCGAGTGTTTTAATGCGGCTGCATACGTACTCTGCAGTATGAAATGCGGCTCGAACATATAGAAAGGTTGGGAGCCACTGCTATAAACACTAAATATACAGCTATCGCGTGAAACGTGAAACTAGCTTCGCCATTCAAAACAGTGAAAGCTGCGCAAGTGCCTATTGCACTATTACGCAACAACTTATCGGAAAATATTTTAGGTATACTTTGTCGAAGCTATAATATAGATGACCATGCCGCTAAGTTGATATCTTGAATCAGTATTCTTCGGGAACTTCGCCAAGGAATCGAGCACCACAATCAATGGAATCGAAATGTAATTACTACTCGGGAAATGGCTATGCTTAATCGCGAAATAATTCACAGCATTTTGTAACTGTATCAAATGTGAAATTGAGTCTACAACACCATGAATTGGCTGCGAAACTGCATATAGCGTTTAATAACGGGATAGACTGACGCGAATCATGATCTTGGCATATAGCCCCGAGCAAACTCTCACCTCGGTGGCTGTCTCTTGGCTCTCAAAGCGTTTTGCCACTGTGGCCAATTCATTCATTGCTTTCCTAGAATCTGGATTTTTCATGTAGGCGCTTTGTTCCACCGCACTGTTGCGGCCCGATATTTCTGAATTAGAAAAGTTAACGCAGCCAAGGTAGCGCTCGGAAACTTCGTAACTTGCACCACGCCGAGTCAAGAAATATCACAGACCTGACACGTATCTTGAATCTACCTTCCTATCCGCCGCGGAATGGTGTGTATCGAATAATTTTATGGATATACGTAGCAGTTTCCTCGGTAGAATAGTGATGAAGGTCTACAGTGAATAAAATAATTTCGAGAATTAGGGAATCGGAAATATATTTTCTCCGTTGGAATACCTTTCGAAGCCAAGGTGGCATTGTATGGGTCGAGGGTGTTCTGTAATGTAGGTTGAGATCGAATATCGTGATGATGATCGAAAGAGTGACCAAGATCATAGTGAATAAAATGTACGATCCCAACAGCGGGACTCCGTTCGCGGTTGATGGGATCGTGTCCACTGCAATGAACAATAATGTCACACAACGTATACAATTCGACCTGTGGGCCTCCATAAGGTGAAAGGATTTTCTCATGTCGATAAGATATCATGTTTTTATCCTCTACCCAGATTTTCAAGTGATAACCTAATTACGTAAGATACAATTGGAACGTGAAATAAGGGGCATCAGAATACTTATTATTACCTGAAATTCGTCACTTCTACTTCTACTTCAAATTGGGTACCAACGATGACACTTTAACCACATCTGGGCCTGCTATATTGAGGCCATGGTTCGCTGTGGAATTGTAGGACTCTATATACGTGTAACATGAGCGAGTATTCCATTCGATATCTGCAGAAACGATCAAGATGCATCGAATGAACATTTGCATCGGCCTAACAGGTATGCAATTGGTCAAAATTACTCACCAATCACAAGCAAAAATAGCACAAGCGTCAACAATAGCGAGACACTGAGCGTCATTTTCTCGGCCCCGTCCGAGGGCAAATAAAAAACGGCGCTTGTCAGGGCAGCAAACAACATCGTTGGAATCATAATGCTCATGAGAAGATACATCGGACGGCGCTGAATCACAAAGTGATACGTCATGTCCACGTACGGTTCTAGAATCATAAAAAGTATTTATAAAAACTGGGATCGATGAGTTCGGTTAAGGTTATGGTCAAAATATAGGCATGATTGATGATATGCGGATTTTACAAATAGCTGGAATTTTGCGATGCCAATAGCGTGGATTAGCAAGATTCTGCCGGAATATGCATCGTCATAACTCCCGGGCATTGGTGCTACATGGTACCAACAGACTTGGACAACTAGATAATTCTAGTTATCAATTAAGACTAAATTATAATTCAAATCTAATTTGTGAAATAATTCCATGCTCTTATTCTAAATCTAACCTAATTTGTGAAATGTTTTTATACTCTAATTTTTCTTCTAGTTTCCGTCACAAACAGAACAGTATATAGTTCGCCCGACTGCGAAGAAAAAGAGATAGCGAGTTAACACGGGCTTGTTCTTTTTCATGCACTCAACTACATCAGGAAAAAAGAGAAAGATTGCTTCAGATCCAACCAAATAAAATATATTAAAGGATGAATTGGAAAGATATTTCCCAGCAGCGCGTGAGAGCGTGGACTGTGATATCTTGAGTTACTGGAAAAGAAAAATCGTTTTCCTCATCTCAGGACTGCTGCGCGATAACTCCATGTACAGGGGTGGCCAACCTTTTTGCTATTCACGGCCGCATTTCGATTACTCATGTCGCCCACAGTCGCATTCCAGGGGATACTCCTATAATGAACTAACTGGACGCCAAATGCCCATGACGAACTGTCCAATGCCCATGTCCATTTCTGGTGAACTCCGGATTAATGTATTTATTCATATCGGCTAACTATATCGCGCCGAAATCGAGAGTGGTCATGGTCATGTTTGGAATATAGTTTGTAGGAATCGATATGGCCGCGCCACGCCCGAAAATTGTTTCAGATTTGCGAATGAATTTCGTTGTTAGGATTAGTAGTTTCACATGTTACCATCAAACATTTATCCTTTCCTGGCCCATGTGATCAGATTCACCGGTAGCGTCGATAGAGGTGGTGCTTACGAAAATTTAGGGCAAGTTATAAATGATGATGGATCTTCGAGTGGGACAATATTGTTATTGGTCACTTTGTTGCATGCAGTTATTTGTTGACATCACATCAGGATTGTCGAAATGTCGGTATAGTGGAAAGATATTGAAATCGCCCAAACGTACTAGAAACATTTTTATGTTGGGAGAACACGAGTCCACGTTGATATTTCCATATGGGGTGCGTCATTTCCCACTGCGTTCCACATATACGTACTTAGGGGTCAGATTGCAAAGGGCATTACTGTGATATAATAGAAATGGAAGCCACATTGAATAGCGCGCAGCGCGCAGCGCGCAGCGCGCAGAAATTTTCGAGATTATATAACATCTTTCAAAAATTTGAGAGTCAATTCGTAATTTTAATTTCGATGTCGACGACCGCCAACAAATACTAATTAAGTTACATGTCGACGGCCGCACAATTTCCCTTTTACGGTCGCAGCTAGCCAGCCCTGCTCTTATGCGTGACTGCAGCATCAGCTCCATCGGAAAGAATTATCAGCCATGCAGCAGAACTGTATGGTGCGAAATGAGCCAAGCTTAGTGTACAGACATTAACCATACAGTTGAATTTTGTTGTATTTCATTCTCATTAGGCATTTCATTCAATTTCCAAGTTTATTTTGGAAATTCAGTAATTCTAATTCTAATCTAATTTGAAAAAAAACTGTGTGGTTATAATTATAATTCTAATCTAATTTGAAAAAGCTGAAAATAAAATTTTCTTGCTGTCTAGTCTGGGTGCCAGGATCAGTTCTTGATTAGACATTAGAACTTTTTGACGTGAAGAGTCTGACTAATATATACAGAGTAAGTCACGCAATATGCATATAATACAGTCAACTCCAATAAGCTTAAAACGATCCTAAAAATAAACCAGCGCAATACTCCTACCTACACAGCAGTCGTACTCCAGGTAATGTTTATAACATCCGGTAGACAGTAGCCTCCACTCTCCGTTAGAACTGTAATCACTGATGTCGGGTTCTTCGCAAATATGATCCCTGCGATGATTTTAGTAAACTGACAAGCGTGGTAGTAGAGGATATTACTCGGCAACCAGTATAAGCAATGGGCAAGTAGATTAGTTCCCGATGAATATTCGAATCATGCAGCCCCGGTCAGTGAATGGTATCGGAATTGAGAGCTGCCATATATTACATAGACACTCCGACAAAGGAAGAGAAAATAAACTGACATGCAGATACCGTATAGGAAACATATTTTTTAAGTCATAGTCAATCTTGAAGGTATCCATTATCGGTCAAAACTCGATTTCAAGAAATCAGAAAAAAGCTTGTGATTTTTACAATACATTATTATATTTGCTTTTCATTACTCCTGTGTCTATGCTATGTCCTTCATATTTCCTTATTTTATCAGTTTTTGCGGGTCGCGACAAAAAAGTAGGCTATATGAGAACCCATGATATATAGTAGCCTATGCGAAGGTCTTCTCACGTAATTTTGCCGTCCATGTTAACCATATCTAGTAGGTCCATTCCACGCGTCCATGGTCCGATTTTCATTGTGCAATTTTGCGTGTCAAAGGGGAAATTGGCGACCTGGAACGAAATTCTTAAATTTATGGCATCGGATTATTATTCACGTGATGAGTCGATTGGCACTCACCACTTGCGATTTGCAAACGGACAAGATTTGACTTCATGCATAGGCTACATTCCTACATACTATACGTACCCCTATCCATCAATGTGACAACATTTAATTAACAACCGTAGATTTGAATTCCAATTTTCAAGGTAACCAAATATTAATTAGCCTGCCCTAGGGTTGCATTTAAAACAAACATGTTTAAAGGAATAAAGCCCTTGTTTAAATCATGTTTTATTGTTTTTTACCCACGACGTCACGAATATTTAATTGTAACGTCACATTGGATTGACATTGACGATTGAAAATATTGGATAAATAATGCTCTATCGACGAAAAGGGCTTCAGACCACTGTAATACACAGACTAATAGATATTTAACTAGGACTACACCGTTATGCAGCATTTTTACGGTCGGCGGTAATCATCATCAGAAGACCAATTCCGTACCAATGATCTGTATCTACGAGCTAAAACTGTTGAAACGACGACGAATTCGAGGGTCCCCCACCCCCAATCGTATACGTCGACTATTATGGGTGCAAATCGTCCGTAGGCTCATACTACATGACATTTCAGATGTTGACACAATTAGGGGATAATTAGACAACGTTTGGAAAAAAATTCGCAAGGCATTTGTGTAAAACATATTGTTTATATCATGTTTTAAACAAAGTGTTTTAAAACAACGTTTGTTTTATAAATGCAGCCCTAGCCTGTCCTAAACTGGGTTATGATGATTTACAAGCAAATACTATATATGTGTATCTTATCCATCATATATATAGGGTATCTTATCCATCCCCAATACAAAGTGTTATGAATATATAGGGTCTACTGCAGAATATGTTTAGGTCGTACAGAGTCTGCTGCTCGAGGCACCAGTTTAATTAAACGTATTGGCAAAATAGTAGACTAATTGGTGAATGGTGAATTGGTGATATATCGCACAGTTAAGGCTACGGTCAGTAACCGGATTCGGCTGGTTCTATGGAACTGTCTCACAAATCACGAACCGGTTAGCATTACTGCTGGTTACAGTTAAATACTTTTCGTAACGGAACCGGCAGAAAAATATGACTGATATGGCTGATAAATTTGAATCGCGCCGTGCATGGCTATGACACTATATGATTCATGATTAACCGACGATAGATCATGCAAACTACACTATTGAATAGATACACGAGTGCATGCCTACCTCGATTTCACAGAAGCTACGATACATTGCCGGTGGAAACCATTCGATTGTGCCATTGTAGAATATTTTGACTTGACGAGGGTTGGAAATTGTGAAGTCGCCATCCGCACTGCCGTTAAAATGTTTTCAGGTATTCTCAGTTGGGATATGTTGGCATATCATATACTGAATGGCAGGACCGTAACTGCCGCACCCTAAATCCCTCAATTGGGGGGGGGGCGAGCTTGAAGGGGGCCCAAAATTATTTCGTGAATTAACATGAATTATGTAGTATTTTTCTAATGACGTTTCATGCAAATTTTATATCTTGATTATTTTATACCCTTCCCCCCGAAGAACAAATACGCATGACTTATAGAAATGGTCATTTCGGCGTCGGCCATTACCGCGCCACGACGCACCAATACATATGAAGTTTTAGGCCCTGTAACATGCAACTCCGAGAAGTGTGTCAGAACGATCGGCAGCGATGAAACCTTGGCCAGAAAGGACTGCCCCTATGGTGACCGAAAACTTCGATAGCCTATATATACAATATAGATATATGTTTAAATGTCCATAGGCACCTAAATGGCTGGCGCCAAATGATCCTGTCCTGACAATCTGAACCCCACAAGACAAATGCCATCCCGCAGAGAAAAATTATTTGCCAGTGCAGAAATACCAATTTGAAATCATGAGCGTCTTTTAGTTTAGTACGTTTGGACGATTTCAAATCTTTTAGCATAGCAGACAGGAGGTCACGAAATAGCATCATGTAACGACGTCATTATACCGTCCCAATTATTAAGTTTAATTATTATTTACGAGCCCTATACATTTTACCAGCACCTCACTCAGCTCTACTGGTAAATCTGATTACGTGAGCGGAGAGAGGATAAAAAATTGATAGCAATATCTATGCAATTCCCGATCATATTGATCGATTCAATCATGAATTATATAAATTATTCGCGCCTGGCGCGGTTTATGCGACACAAGCTGACTCACAAAACAGGAAAACAAATAACGCTGATAAGTAGGAGTAAAAAGTATCGGCTGATTGGGGTTATGGGGGGCTAGGCCCCCATTTTATTGGTTTATCACCCTATGGGGTCCCAGGGCTAACTTTTTTGGGGGGCTGACGAAGTCTCGTTTCGGTCCTGCTGAATGGTAACAATGCACATTTATACTATTTATTAGGGATGGTGTGAACGTGAGGTTCACGTTCGCGTTCTGTGTGTGAACCTCGGAAATTTAGAGGTTCGCGTTCACAACAGAACCTTGGTAGGTTCTGCACTGTGAACCTTTTCATATCTTACAATTTTCACTTCATTATAACATCTTTGATTCAAATTTATTGCATTTTAATGCGGGCCGCTCTATGCAGGGCGCTGGCAGCATAACAAATCTACACTAAACGAGCATGCACCTTGACAATCTCAAAAGTTTTACTTGCTCTATTACAAAAGATTGCTCGAAATATCCAGCTTTCCGTTGGTGAGTATTAAGTGACTGCTGTGAGCTTGACCCGCAATCACACAACATCGCGGGTGAAATAGGTAGTCAGCGAATGATGATTATTCACCAAATCAGTGAGATTGATATCGTTTTCTGATGTGAAAACTTTAGCAGGCGTACGGGGGATCAGTCTTGACTTCATATTTTTACCTAATCATTAAAACCAAATCCGTGCGATTGAGGTAATGACTCATCTTGTATAGGCTAACATGTTAATGGCGTAATATCGGTAGCAAGTTTTACACTCTGCTCACTATCAATGTAGGAATCCTCAGACGCCGAATACATTGTCCGGTCTGGCCAAGGTCGTTAAGGCGTCAGCTTATATTCCCTGATAAGTCCTTGTCGAAATTGTTGGCAAAGCGACGAAAGATATTTATTTCACGGTATTATTAGCCTATATCATTTCATTATTCCATTTGGCGACGTGCAAAGCGGCAGTATGTCCTTCAGCATTGTGGCATAATGTCGTCGCTAGGTATCGTGTACAAATGGGTTACCACTTCACTGAAATGTAGGGTTAGAATTAGCATAATGACGTCACGTGACGTCATGAGGTTCACGTTCGCGTTCACACAGAACCTTTCAAAAAGGTTCGCGTTCACACGAGCCTGAACCTTTCAGAGGTTCACACCATCCCTACTATTCATTACCTGGGGAAATAATTGTCAACAGGCTCTTACAGACAGTTAAATCTCCGGTACGGTGCCCGATGGGACTAATTCTTCTCTTCATGGAGGTTGGAGGTTTACAGTAGGCTAGTTAGTTATACGCGATAGTCGATACATAGACCATGATTCCCCACTCCCAAAACGTACTTGTTGTATAACACAAAAAATGGCAGCCATATTTTTTCAGCGGGTATTCGAATGAGTTGCAGTCCATCATAATGATCAGGGTTCCACTTTAATCGTAGGTCTGTCCAACGGTGGTGCAACCAAGTTTTCGTTTCGATCTTCTGAGAAACTTCGTCCTGAAATTCGATAGTGGGCCTAATTGTTAGAGTATCGATTTATTCTATCTTCAATACACCAAAACGTTGATTTTAGACGTCCTAGCGCGGCTGTGATACAAACGTGTAATCCTGTACACGCTGGCTATACTTTCAAATTGCTGATATAATTTTTTGGTAGGCTGCACTCTGGCCCCATTCGCGCCAGCCGACAACGCAAAATACAGGACACTTTCCACAGTCCACATCCACATGACGAAAGGATTGTTGCGTGGGGAATCTATGTCACAAATGGCCGAGCCTGCTGCATAAATATATAGTCATTGATCAATTACGGAAAGGGTGACAACTGACGAGACCATATTGAACCGTCTGCAGGATTTGGAACACCGTGTGCCCCGTGTTGCCTGCTTCGATGCTGGTTTTTGTTCCGCTTGATAAATTAGATAAGTATTTTCGCTATGCTCCACAGCTCTTGACGTCATAATATCGACACCGCATAACCCTGCATGTGCAAGTTTATCCCGATACGGGTGGCATTTTATAATTTATGAAAGAAATTAGTCCATTTTACCATGACGTGATTAAAGAATTGTGGAACAAGGTAGTTTACTTAGCACTGAGGACGTGCAATACATAGGATATCATTAGGTTTAACATACTATTATAATACTACCACGTCGATGAGTTCGTTTAGAACCAGCCTAAATCGAACATCAACACTTTCATTGAATCCGCTCGCCGGACGCACGCCTCGCTGATAACCATCCAGCAGTTTCGTAACCAAGTCGCGAGCGCCATCCGCATATCCGCAAAGACAAATCACAGCAATCCAACAGCCTATAAACATTGCATTTCAACGACGATCGACCGCACGCTATAACTCACACAAGCCTACATTTTCGATAAAACGCTGTCCCCAAGTACATGATCAGACAATAGAGCACACCATCAACTTCCTCAAGCCCAACTGAATCTGAATGTTCTCGCTGTCAACTCTTGCCCACGTCACCTCACCACGTGAAGGTTCAATTCTCCAGGGACCTTGCAACTGATTTCGTCAGTACACGGTTCATAGTAGCCGCTAAGCAGTGTACCAGGTGATTATATTTCATCTACTGCATAGATACACTTTGAAAATGCATCAGACATCGCGACCTTATTGAAAACAACAGCGTAGCATAAACAAGGGAAAATAAAACTCAGCAGTACGAGGAACTATATAATATTCTTGAAATATACACACAATACAATACCGAATCACAACAAATTTAAAAAGACAAGATTTCGATGCAAAATGCAAGAAAACGAGGACTGTACTGGCGAGAAATGGCTACGAATGCAACTTCAAAAACAGAGGCCTACGTAAGGCCCAAGTGGAGATCTGCTAATGTATGTCACACTAAAATACAGTTTGAATAATATCACCATCGCAATGCTTCATAATGGGCAAGATATACAAAACAGAAGCAGCAGTAGAGAAGTGGCGGCAAAAAACACGCCCGTCAGTAGAATAGCGGTCTTTGAATTGCACGACAAATTCTGCATAGACAGTCCATTACCACACTTAGATCAAGGGCTGGGCAAAATTTAGTACCTGGGTGATACAATACCGTTTTAACTATTAGGATTCGAGTCGAGTCTAGTATCATTCATCACAACGCCATAATAGTAAAATGACGAAGAAAGTTCAAGTACGGTATGTGGCCTGCCTTTACCACAAAAACCACATTAAATACAATAGGTTATTTTTAAATGTAGCTATTTCATTGCACTTGGTGAAAATACTGTAATTCTGATGCCCAGCCCTCGCAACCCTAATCACATCACCGCGTGCCACTCAATATCAGATCAAATAACATTGAATTTCCAACCCTGCGCCTTGAACGACGCTGCGAATCCGAGGCAATGCCTGCCCGCCGCGTTTTCGGCTACAGAAGTCGCCGGGATTCGCCAATTGAAGACCGCTTCCTTATCACTCATGGTGATGGTTACGCGTAGTACTACGTGGGAGGATTTTGACTTCACTCTTTTACTTCCAGAGTCGTTGTGTTCGTCAGATTTGATTTCCTGCGCGTTGAAACGCACCATGCTGTTCCTGAGAGCATAAGACAGTATTTTGTTGGTAAATTCGCTCATAAACTTGCTCACAGACTCATCATCGGGTACATGATTAATGAGCAAACCAAGAGTATCCTAACAAAGAAGGAAATACTAAATTGTGGTGTTAACAGTTTCGCCGGATGCCAAGAATTCTAATAGTCCATGAGCTCAAGTTACTAAGTAGTGAATATGAGAGCCATTCAATGTTCCATACATATGCAATACAGCGGGCTATATAATACATAACATAAAACACAATCAAATCTTTTATCCCGCATCATATTTGTGACACAGCGATTGTAACACCATCACAGCTCTAGCAACTTTATATTGGCCTAACTTTCGAAAGACTTCATGACATCATTCGCACAGCGTGACTCACCGGCAAAAGTTACAGAATCTCGTCTTGGACTCGACACCATTGATGAATATCTTTCCTGAATAAGCAAAAGAGCATTGTGGTCGTGTGATAGAAAGTGTCCGTCACGACGGTACCTTCAGCGGTGACGCAGAGAGAACCTTCTTTTATAATGGACGCGCTGAGCGAGTCCATCTCTGCTATAAGGGCGAATCCGTCTCCTGAGCTGTGTGATTTGCCCTCGACTTCTATTCTGTAAATAGACATTGATACTATCAGAGAGCATAGGATTGCATATTCTTACGCACAATTGGTAGACACCGCTTTCAAATTTTCAAGTTCAAGAACGGATTAGTTTCACACAATTTGCGCAAATTGCGTGTTGAATTTGCATGCGATTTAGCAATAAGCATAGTCACATAATTTACATGAGAATTAACATAACCGCATAATCAGGAAGGCCTGCAAATATCTAGATGCCTACAGACCCATGCCCTCTGATAAAGTTGATATGAGTAAGGGCAGCCACCAAACACTACTCGCAGTCGCTGGCAAACTCGTTGCGTTTTCGACAAAATTACAATTATTAGGTTACCTCAACTTATTTCTACAAATGTACAGGTAATTAATAACCCTTTGTGGCTACATTAATAACTAATAACCTAGAACGTGCTTGCACAAATAGATTTGGTAGTTTAGGCAGATAGCAAATTATTATGGTATCGGTATCATTCATACCCTATGGATGCAACTAAGGATAAATAGGGAAACATATATTCGACTAGATAAACTTTCCGACCGCATGAACATCAAGTCATGCTCAAAAGTTTATGTGTTAATAAGTCTAGTAAAATTGTTGCGTTGGGTGTGCCGGCCTGATCATAGCATGCGAGTTGTTAAAAATACTCGTGCTGCTATTTCAGTCGCATCGTAACAACCGTGGCACATTAGATAATGTTTCAGGAGTCATCATGGCAGAGTGAGCTTGAAAAAAGTCACTTCCTGTATAATATTTCAAAATTAACGGAAGCTCTTACTGTGTGTATGAATTCATAACGACATCTTTATAATATCAGGTTCGCCGCTACTGTGTTTTTAACCAAAGTTAGTAGCAGTTAACAGCTACTTCTCAATTTGTTCTGTCTTTCCACCGAGACAGCTTGGTCATTCGCATTCAGCCGAATAGCTAGAATAGCAGTTTATATACAAATTTTCGTTAGCCCAGTTTGCAACTCAATAAGCAAGTATCAAAGTGATCTGGAAGCCAAGCTGCGTCCTGGATAAAACAGTACAAATCAAGAAAATTTGAAAAAGCATGATAGCATACTTGTACAAACTACTGAATTTTTAAAAAGCGCAACTAGAACTAGACCTACCACCTTTTCAAAATCCGCAATTAGAACGAGAACTGCTCACTTTTTAAAACTCGCAACTAGAACTAGAACTACTCAGTTTTCAAAATCCGCAACTAGAACTAATGAAATTTAAATATTAATACACCGTACTGAACTGGATTTCATTCTCCTAGGCAACACATTAATTTTTATTTTCTCGGAAACATCAGACTTTACTTGACATTTCAAAAGGACGTGGTTTCGAGTTTGAGATTTCGACCTAAAAAAACCATCCGCTCGCTACGCCACTGTTACTAGTGATGACTCAGGCTGCACAAGCATCGCCCACCAAAACACCGGTATCTCGATTCACGCAAAATGACGACACGTGCTTTCTAGTTATTCGGCAACTAGAACCAGAACTACTGAATTTTCAAAATCTTCAACTAGAACTAGAACGACTCAAAAAAACGTTGGTTTGTTGACCGTCAACTAACGAATAGTTCACACAAGTCTGCATAAGCATCTACCCGTACCGCAATATATATTGTAAAAAATTACACGATTACAGAAATAGTCAAAAGACAAAAGTGGCCAGTAATGAAGTAGTTCTGCTTTTTGGAGTGATCAAGTAGGTAAAACTAATTACTTTTTACAATCTAGATTGTGAAAAGTAGAAAGTAATCTGGGGATAACTTTACTGGACTAAGCGAAGAAGTCCCGGTAACTGAACATATTTTTGTGTTAGCCGACGAGATAAATCATGCAATTTCATAAGTAGCCACCTCCGATCAACTGCTCTGATCTTGTACTTACACTTGAAGTAGTTTTGACCAGAGCCCGACCAATTATCGGTTCGCCGATAATATCAAGTTTTCACACTTTGATAGAACTATTGGTACCGGCCATCGAGGTGAACAAGCATCGGCAATTTTCGTGACGTCACAACATGGCGGTAGGAAGTCGGAAAACTATAATCTTCCATTGGGAATACTGATATATTTCATATAGCTTGCACTTTACAGGTGTCCAGATGCAGCCTTTCTAGATCATTTCATGTTCAAGTATAACAAACAATGACTGTAAAGCTGTTCAAAGAGCTTCTTGGAGTTACAGAACTTCAATATACAATGCAGCTGTTCAAATGAATGCTCAGAAGTTGTGCAAGTGTGCCTTTTAAGGTAGATCCCCCCCTCTTTCGAATGTTGGCTTAATGTATTGGGGTTACCGGTGAAGGTGTTAGATATCGGTTTTATCGGTATCGGCCCGAAATCCAATATTAGTCGAGCTCTAGTTTCGACATGTCTTGGAAATTGCTACTGCTATGGTTAGCAATTCACTAGAAATTGACGGGTGTTACTTCTACCTATGTTTGAGTAGTAACGGCAGCTACTTTGAACACCTCTGGTATTGTTACTGTTCAGTATGACATTCAGTCGGTACTATGACTGCTCCCGTAAATTATCGACGAAACATTCCAATCCTCACCGGAAAGTAATCGGATACCCGATGATGTATCCGCCGGCTTTAGAGTAAAGTATCTGCGCAGCGTTCGAACGTTTCACGGCGACTCTCGACTTGTCTTGCACGTTATAACCTTCTCTCTCATTAACAGAGCTCCATTCTGAAATTGAAAACGGTGATAATCGAGAGCCCCGGACGCGAATCATATCGTAATACCGTATCCAGACAGTGTAGTAACTCCGCTTTGATACACACTCCAAGGACTCCAATCCAACTCGACCAGGCTATCATCGTCCGCATTTCCTTTGACGAGGCAACGGCTTGCTCTAAACAAAGATTGATCGCATGGCAAGGGTCATACTTGAGGCACGGCTCAACGATTGGAGTTCGAGTACTCGAATCTGCATCGAGTATTAACTGTAATGTTAGGAGTCAATTACCGGAACGTGTAAGCCGTGTTTGGCGAAAGTTTTTTGACTCGGTAACACATGTTGCTGCCCGTGTACGCGTCTCGAAACGCGCCGTGCGATTGAGAATACATGCTTGTCGAATTGGACGGTGCTAAAGTGGCCTGCAAAAAGAGACACAGCGCTTTATAACCCACCGATTTCATGTCATTTAGAATCGTGTTACAAGAGATGAGATCCCTGAATAATCACGAAAAATGCATCCAAGCTCATAATACGCAGACACTGCACACATTTTATATTTCTTTATTAAACCATTTTCTATTTTACAAAACCCCTAGTCTAACAAGTGAGCAATTTTGCCAAAAAAATGGTACGTACAAGTGGAAGCTGACCGAAAATATAGTCACTTGAGTAGGTGATGCAAGTGGGCAAAACTACATTTTGCAGCACTACAGCATTGCAAACTAGAAAATATATGTGACAAGCCAGCACTGTGGATTGTGGATACTAGCGATCAGATATGGAAGGATGCCCTTATCGACACGGTAATGGCGTTAAGGGGGATTCAAAACCATATTCCACTGGATATTGGAGCACCATGCACATTGCACATCTTCTAGTCAAGATATACAAGCGGCTTTTACTGGATCAATAATAGGGTGTGTATGGAGATTACCATATTACTATACCAGTACCCACATCCAGTGCTGTATCACGGCTATTCATCGTCTGCCCATTTATTTACAATTGCATAGGTTCTTTCTCATCGAGTGTATATGCCTCTTTTTGCAACACTTTGGATAACCTTTTTATTACTATATTTATAGGCCCTATGTTTTCATTGTATCTGAATCGCGCGTGTCTTTTGATCAGACGAAATTCTTAAAAAATCGTTCTGAAGGGAATGATACCTATCGTGAAATACAAACACGTCAAACTTGAAATACCTTCCCGTGGCAATATTGAAGTTTGTACAACACAGTGTTTCCGCCTTCAATCCATTCAGCAACCTCGTCCGTATTGCACTAAGAAACGATATGAAAGCGTTCAACGGCCGTGTCTGCAAATTCCAGTTACCAGCACATACTTCATCCCAAGACACGACAATTCCACCCGGTATAGGGCCGAGCTCCGTTATTTGAATTGGCGCCTGTCGGCTAATCTGTCCGTGGCATTTTATGGCTTCGCAGATTTCTGACAGAGAAAAGAATCGGAGCTGTCACAGAGATGTACAACATACATAGCAACACCACGAACATACTTTGACAAAGGTCCTTTTCCTTATAGTGGAAAGTTAAAGATGCCACTTCCGTCAGTGACGGTACCTCTGGTATGCTGAGAAGGTGGCAAAATTTATTGTTGTCGGTTGAAATCGGTCATGAAATTGCAAATGCTAACCCGGAAAGAGACAGACCAGCCGTAGAATTGGTGAACTTTTTCAATTTCCTCCCGTCTTGGCTACAATCTTCATCTGAGTGCAGCAATTTTTCACCTATAATAGTTTTAGTACTATAATAATTATAATATATTATATAATTCTAATTATAAAATTTAAAATTCTAATTTTAATATTTATAATTATACAATTATATTACAAAATTAAAGTATATAATTATATTACATTTATGCTATATCACGGTTGTGCACTGTGCGCACACGGTTGTGTGTGAGAGCTCACATAGGCTTTCTAGTTGCATAGTACATCGTATCTTGAAAAATGGATAACAAATGGTGCTTTTAATATAGGTTCATTTGTCTGTAGCCCAAGACAAGCTTCATTATACACGATGTAAGTATATACATATAACCGCGTAGTACGTCGTTGATTTATGAAATAGGCCCAACCGCGGAATTTCAAAACTATTTCTCATACTCAAGACAGAGAGAACAGTTAACGTGGTTGCCACCAAATTAATCACTTTCAAGTCTATCCAAATAGGCTTACTGGTTTCTAGCCTAGGCCTTCTTGACAGAATTAGACAAAAGAAATCATAGCTCATAAACTGAGATAGTAGAAGTGGTGTGAAAAACTTGACAAGGCTATACAGACAAAAACAAACTACACTAAAACATTTTATACTGGAAAGTAACACTTCCTCATCGCCATGATAACGCGGAATGTGACTTGCTGACCATTTTCAACCACAGTTTCAGATTCCTGTATCCCTTCTTCTAAGAACTGCTTGCAATCCTCCAGCGGCTTCAATGCTTCTTTTTCCGTTTCTGAGATCCTGGAAAAGATATACAATGAGCAATAGGTATAATAATATTGACTGACAAATATCGCATGAATGTTAGTTTCAACGTGGCTGCAGTAATAAGATACATGCCTATCATTACAATGTCAAATTGTTAGATCATTCCTGATGACTTTTTTTCAATTTATTGATGGCTTATGCTATATGGTTGGTACTATTTCGAGAGTAGAGTGACCACCATACTCGTCCAAAAGTTCTTTGCGCTTCTGTTGAATTTGTGAGAGAACCTTGACTTGTAATGTGTTGAAGTGCTGTTCGATACTCTTTCTCGATTGCCGGCTAGTGACAGATACCTAGAATGAAAGTCATACATATTACAAAACAGTGCAATGGTTGAGCAATACCAATACGTTATGGTTAAATAGCCTAGTAGGTATCTATGAATCCAGATATAAAGACTTAGAAGCTGTATTGTAGAAGTAAGTTTGACATATGACAAGAGCAATATAAAATTTTGTTACCCATGCCTACTCCCTCTCCCTATGATTTCTGTAGTTTTTTTAAAGGTTACAACTGCCTAGCACATAGCCCTCACGGTGTTTCACACGATTCATAATTTAATGTGCATGCAGGCATTAAAAATGAAAGATATGTATTTTGTAACACCACACTGTTATGTCGATTCACAGGATACAAGGAGAAGACCAATTACTCAGCCGACAAGACACCATAATGATGGAGCGTCCGGCTTCTTGATCGCCTTATGCCGTGATCGGTAGATCGTGGGTTCAATCCCCCACCCCCACCGGGTCAGACGTCGGACCAAAGACCTGATTAGTAAAACTGTGAGTGATATCCATGGCTTCCCAGCTTGGGGCTCAGGATTACTGGCATAGCATGGAGGGGTGATCCAAGACTTAAAAATCCTTATAAGGCTGTAACATAACATAACATAACATGGTTGGGTTATATTTTTGATCTGAACAAGTCACACACAATGTACAATGCGATAAGACACAATGCGATGGCATGAACAGATAGGGGGATGTCGAACGACACGCATCAGTAGCGATCCTTTACTCTAACATCCACCTCGGCCTAGATTGCCCGATGTCAGTTCTTTTTCGATGTTGATCTCTTTGAAGCCGCGGCCCTTTCTACTAGTTCTTTCCATTCATTGTGGGTGCTTTCTTTTTTTCGTCGGATCTTTGTCTGGGCTTTTTTGTCGCCGTAAGAACAACGGCAGGGGAAGAGGAGCCCAGATAAACCTCCGACGGGAATCGAACCCGGTCCGTATGCGTGCTAGGCGCTTATCGTAACCACTACACTATCTCCCCCGCCACTGTATCTGCAAGTTCCTTGTCCAGCGGCATATGCACATCACGCATTGATGCACTCATCTCATCCTCATTCCTCGTATATGCAGGCTATGTGCACAGATCGTGCCGTGCGCATGTATTATCATTGAGTCCGTGTATATGCCGCAAAAACACCAAGGACAGAAATATACCAAGCCATATTCGTATTGACCGATCGATACACAATGCATTACTCCGACAGTCCGACCTAACAATGATAACATAGCCTACTCTTACCTGTGAAATGCAGGCGTTCAACTGTCGTAATTTTCCTTCAAGTTCACACTTGTGCTGTCTTGCAGCGTCGACTGTGTCAATAGCATTTTGTAAATCCTGATCCATTGAGCAAAACTACTACCACTCTCGCATATGGGTGTTGAAAAACTACGCGCTTCCGAACGAAGAGCACAAATTTCGTTCTTTGCGGTACACCTGCATTACTATACTGCTGCAGATCTTGATTGCAGCACCAATATATGCACTCGTGTGCTGCGGTCGCATTGAGCAGAAAGGCACGTCCAGCTGAGAGATATGCTGTGAAACGATCGAACTTCAGCGATTTTAAAAGCGCGAGCATGAGCATGCGCATGACCATTGACCAATCTACACTTGTCGCCATCCTTATGCAGTAACATAACAATCAATCTGAAGCCCCGTCATGTGTACTATCCTAAACAAAACCGGCAGCAACCCCCAACCAGTTTGAAATATTCATGAACTACGAACATAGAATTTACGGCGCAGGAGCTACGTTACAAATTACTATGCTACGAACAGAGGTGGTCAAAGTAGTCACCGTCGCTACTCAAGTAGAAGTAACGCCGGAATTTCTACTCAAGTAGAAGTAGGAGTGGTGGTTCACAAGTAAGTAAGTAGGTATTCTACGCTTATTTTTTGCCTACAAAACTGATAACTGTCAAGTAGAAGTAGTCTAAGATCATAACTACTTAAAAATTAGTGTGAGTAGGCAAAATCTACTTCAAGTACTACAAAAAGTAGAAGTACTTCGTTACTGACCACCTCTGGCTACGAACCATAACACGCTTTGTAGCTGCAAGCATAGCCTACTCCTCAGAGGCAACAGCATCGACAATGCGAAAATGCAAACCAATGTCAGTACAATGATGTTTCAGCAGTTAGGTGTCTTTCTGTCTGGTATTCAATAACAAATGTCTGCTTAACACCCCCCACATTCCAGTAACCAACTCACTCATGCGAGACCTTTTACTTCCTGAAATTCTAGACACACCAAATTGACATTTCAAAGAATACCAATCAATTCGCCGGCATCAGGAAAGTTTTTTTGAAAGCGACTAAAATTAGGTAAAAAAAACTGGAACACAGGGCGTGGTTAAGGCGCACCATCGCCTTGTTGGTCTTGTCCTTCCGGATCATTCGGTCGCTTGATCCGATATGTGATAAGATACTCTGGATAAGCCTGGAAAAGTAGATTGAAGCGACATTCAGAGTAATGCTAAGACGGTATGATAATTTTGAGCGAACCTGCTCTCCTCTGTAAATCACATATTCAGCATGAGACAGCCCGCCAGCACTTGGCCTTCCTATCACGGAATGATGGCCCGGAGGGGCGTGGGCCATTTTCATTGCACTGAATTGTAAGAATGGCTTCCCTGCAAAAAAAACACGCGAACGACATCATAAGGAAGCTGCAGGCTTGGAGGTAATGCGCAATCATTCATTCATTACCCAGAGTTACTCTGCAAAAAAGCATTTGCCTGTCGCAAAGGTAGCACGATCTGTCCTTGTGCAGCGAGCAGCCCGTGCCCCCATTTATTCCGTAAACATACTGGTTGCTCTTGGAAGAGTTTTCTGCAAAGTAGATTCCGGCCCCAAACATACCGCCTATGTAGGCGTGACGCTCATCAAAACCTGCGAGTAGAAATGGTTGTTACCGACTCAAAAATTCATGCAGTAATAAAAAGGTGATCACTGATCACAAATAGTTGTTGACGATAGTCAAGTACAGAAGTAATACTGCAAATTTCCTATAAATTAACAGTAGGATGTCGACTTTGCTCGAAGTAGATGCCGAAAACGTGTGATGTCTGAACAGTACTCATGCGAAGTGATTTCAAGAAGCAGATTGGGATGATGAGTCGCACCGACTTTTGTTGGTCAATCACTGGGTAATAGCTTTAAAAATTTGTGATTAATCCGGGATGCCTAATGGTGTCAAATAGGTGATTTTCAAATTAATACTCTGTCACCATAATACCAGGTCTACATCTACAGATAACTAACCTACGGATAGAAGCGGAACATGTGACTGCACAGTTGGGTACCCAGAGACGGCTAGCAAATTTCGGCAGATTTGTGAACAGATATGGTAATTGGTAATGTTATAACTTTCAAATCAAGCACAAAATCGAATGTGCCAAAAGTAAGTGGCTTTGCCTAAAAACCAAACGAGTAGAGTAGACTCTGAGCAAGTGTACCTTTCTGAACGATGGCGCTAATGAACGGCGATCCGTGAAAAAGCATTCTCTCGTTGCTGTGGGCGTGATTCTCGTCGGCCACTTCCCTGCACCTGTGGTTGTATCTGTCCCGTAGCTTTTTATTTTGCACTTTTTGAACCTGAGACAAAGCAACGTCTAGTAAGCATTCCTTTCAATACGCATAGGTTAAACAGCTCACTTTCAAGATACAGTAAGACTTGAAAACACCGCCGGCAGCCCCGCCGTCTCTATGCTCACGGATGGTGGAGATCATCTCTTCGTGAACAGATTGGAATTCCTTGTCGTCCTGCCCCAATTCGATCAAGACCGATCCGCTGTGGGCCACCCTACAGAGAATAAAAGCTTGGTAAGTAGTGAAATTGCGACAAGCAAGAGCTGACTGCATATAAGCAAAATTGACATATAAGCAAAATTGATAGCACTAGTCGGGTGTGAACAAAGTAGCCAGCTTTGGTATGCAAGTAGAAGTAGAAGTATCAACACAAATTTCTACTTAATTACAAGTACAACAAACGTTTTCCAAGAGATGTGACCATTACTTCAAGTTGAAGTAGAATATGAACGTCTGAACATTATTCAAATGGTAGATTTGGACGTAGGACCGCAGTTGATAGGAGGTGGCTTATTTCAAAATCGTTGGGTGCACTTTCCTGGCCGACACGAAATGACTAATAACTAGGGCATGACATTGCAATATAAGTCAAAATTTCGACAAAATTGTAGCGTTTGGTAAAAAAAAAGTCAAAATTGTTAACAAAGTCAAGATTTTTTTGCAACCTGCATTTCGTATGTATCGTAGATGTTTGCACTGTCGGTGAACTTATAATTTGACATGTAGGAAAGCATCTTTCGCCTTATTTACATACATGTGGGCAAAATTTTGTCAAAAGTAAGTTTTTAACGTCAAAAATTGTCAAAATTTTGATTTTTTAGATCAAAATCTTCCGTTTTTAGGTTGAATAAATGGCCTTTCGCACTACAAACCTAGCCGGCCCGTTATAGTCTAATACGCGTACAAATTCACCTGGTGTGCGGCAGCAACGCACTGCCCGAGTGATTATCCACGGCCCCGTCCGCGCAATGCAACGCCAGCCGTTCCGCGGCCTTTATAATCTTATGCCGATACCCGTACGCCGACACCCCGATCTCCTTCAGCTCCGTGTGTCCCATTTCTGCCAGCACGTCCACGGTGATCTCTTCCCTCTCGAAAATATCCTTCAGATGCTGCAGGCCGAGCCTCTCCAGCAAAGAGGCCACGGCATCTACCGAGTTACTGGACTCGACGGGTGGCACTTCGGGAGCCGCGGATGTCGCTGCAAGTGGAAAAGAATGTCATTGATTTGGAATGGGAGACGAGTCGAATTTTTCTGCCATACCACTTTCGTTTTCGCTGTACGGTACCAACGGTAGCGCTACACTGGTAGGCATTCTGTCGAGCAGCAGGCTGCGGACGTCTTCCTGCGTGGCCAGATCGAGAGGGTTGTGCCCCTCCTGTAATAGGAATTTTGTGCATATCATACACAAAGCGATGATTATGTGATCTTATACAGAAACATATACAGACGTGGTCAGTGATGAGGTACTTTGACTTTTTCCGGGTACTCAAGTAGGTTTTGCCTATTATCAATACTTACTCAAGACAGCGAAGTAGTCGTGTTTTTGACCCCCTTCACATCTATTTGACAGATTTTTAAGCAAAAACGGATACTTTATCCAATGCTCATCTTGTAGGTAGAGAGTACTTATGTGTTTACAGCAGTTTTAGGAGTAAAATTGACAAGACAAGACGGGAAAATAGCTTTTCTATCAAGGCGACTGAATATATTTCGGAAAATTGCGCTTGTTTGGAGTTGGCACGAAGTCATTTTGCTCAGGTTGCGAAGTCGCTTCCGATCAACTGCTTACAGAACAACCCTTCGATAGTCACTTGCATAGGTGCTGCAAACATACCCCAAGACTGATTTCTATTTCACAAAAATTAAAAGTGTGAGTAATTTGCAAGTACAAGTAACTAATCAGTGCAAGAGGGCAAAATCTGTTATGCCAGTGCATTTACGTTGGTATTTTTCACTCGTATTTGTACAGGATTAGTAATTACCAGCAATCATTATTTCCGTGTGTGCCTTAGGAGCAAAAGAACTGGAATACACGAAATCAAGCTCATACCTGATTTTTCATGGTCGGGTCAGCGCCGTGGGCCAGCAGCAGCGTACAGAGCTGCGTCCGGCCTTTCTGCGCGGCCTCGTGCAGCGGCGTAAACGCCCACCGGTCCGTCGCGTTGACAAAGGCCCCGTGCTTGATCAGGTGCGCGGCGATGTCTACGTGGCCGTAGGAAGACGCATTGTGCAACGGAATTAGTCCGCCCTTGTCCTGGGCATTCACGTCAGCACCGCGGTCTATCAGGTATTCGACCACCTGCGAAAAAATAGGTTTCCATCTTAAAGATGGAAAATAACTCTACTCGAGTCAATTTGCGTATGGACTCAACTTGTACTGTATTTCGCATGACTCAAGTCATACGACTCGGAAAGGGTCGTTTACACATTCATTTGTGTGCCTTGGAGTCTACTTTTATCAAAATACACCAGCCAAGGATGTGTAAACAAAAAGAGTTCGTGTATCATCTAAAAATAGTACATTGAACGCTGTCGTATTCGACATTTTATGCTGGTGACGTCACATTTTGTGCTACGATTGTTGATATACGATGTTCTTTTGAATTCTCTACTAGTTGCTGACGATTACCCCTGACGAGTGTCAGCCCAAAATATTCGGGTTCATTTCAATATGAATATACTATTTAATTGCATATTGAAGTTCTGTACCTCAAAGAAGCTGTTCTTCAAATTCTATAAGACTAATTCAAATCTCGCATATCAGGACCGATAATTACTAAATAGGCCCGGAAACTGTGAGGAAAATGAGTATGAGGCCTTCCATATCACCAAACAGTTGCACAGAAGAGAGTTTAACGTGACTCGAGTCATTTTTTTAAATGCGTAAAATGACTCGACTCGAGTAACTTTTTGTATTGACTCGACTTTAGCGTTGGGACCCCGGGAAATCCCGATCCCGGGATTTGAAGTAATCCCGATCCCGGGATTAATCGCAATGAAATCCCGGGATTTGTAAACAGCATCTACCAAGGCTTACGTAGCGCCATATCTCTTATTTTGGTAATAAAGCAGTGTTACAAACTCAGCTGATTGTCTAAAACAATTCACAATTATGTGATATTAAAACCAACTATGCCATAACATTGAACTGCACAATCACTTCCGTCGTATATAGCAGTGTAACTCGGTATCGGGGCGTTGCAAAGACAGTGCTGTGGAGGTGAAATACAGGTCGAATTTCAAAGATGTCAGTGCGAAGAAAAAATCAGATGTGTGGCAAAACGTTTTGTTTTGTAAATCTACAGAAAAAGCCAAATGCAACGTGTGTCAAGACGTTTTGAAAGCTTCGGGGTCTAGCACAGCGGTTCCCAACTTGGACGATATCGCCCCTCAGTGGGTGATTTTGAAAAGTGCGCGACTGGGACGCGAAAATGTTAGGACGTTCAGTGAGATATATTTAATCAACACGGCCAAAAAAATGCACGTAAAGACGGCTTATTCTGCATACGACGCCAAAGTTGACTAAAAAATGGCCAACTTAACGGCGGAACCCGGTTTTTGGAGCACCTACCTGGGAAAATAACCCTTTTACTTACTCAATTCTTTGGCGATCAAAGTTAGGTGAATAAATTTCCCGTTTATATTTCCTCGACTTCGGATCCGTAAATATGGGGCGATAGGGGATGGTGGAGGTGGGGTGGGGGCGATGAGTCGAAAAAGGTTGGGAACCACTGGTATAGCACAAAGGGACTGGTATCGCACTTAAGGTCCGTACACATGATAGTAATAAAATCATCCATGACTCAATCGGGCATGTCAAAGAAAGATCAGGATTCCTTTTATAAATCGCATAATCCTCGGTTCGATGAACTTCCTAGCCAGTTAACTGCTGTGGAGGTGCTGGCATGTAAACAAATTGCTCCAAAGAGAGCGAGTTCGTCGATCCTTTAAGTCTGACGGCTATGACTTGCCAAGATGACACAAACGGGTTCGGGACTTTGTGATCGATCACAGCAAAAAAATCCGCAAGTGTGTGAAAGAAGAGGTCAAGGCAATGTGACGGAATGAAGGACGTTTTTCGATCACGTTGGACAAATCAACTCCTACACGAAACAGGCGGTACATGAATTTAAACGTTCATTATCCGGGTGGCTTTCAATCGCTGGGTTTCATTGGTATTCACGGGAGCATGTTTTTGCGTCAATACAACGAGGAATAAATGTTGTTTGTGTAGCTTGTATGTGCATTTTGCTACTTTGCCAATCCCGGGATTGAGGAGCGAAAATCCCGGGAAATCCAGATCCCGGGATTGGAAATTTGATCCCGAAGTCCCAACCCTACTCGACTTGGACTCGAGTCATTGTGCAAGGATCAAACAAAGTCTTGTGACTCGAGACTAGGACAGTCATTTCATTGTAACTTCGAACAATAGTAAAGTTGCCACATTATTGGTATTTCGTCTTTCAGTCCTGATACTTGGAAAATAGGGCCAGCAACTGGCGAGACTGAGGAAAATTACGATATTATGAATGCGAGCTGTTCCATATCACTCGAGTAGAGTTGAAACAGTCGGTTGAACCAGATTGAACTGAACGGTGAACAGAACTCGGACTCGAAACACTATGACTCGAACCCGACCCATTCCTCCTTGACTCTGACTTGACTTGGGGGTTAATTGAAAATGACTCAACTTGACTCGAGTCAAAACTACGAAATTCATGTTGACTTATGACTCGGATCCTTGTGACTTGGTTACAAAATCCTGATCAAAACTACTTCGAGTAGAAGCAGAAAGTAAAAATCTGGAAAGTTTAACGGAAAATGACCGATGACACCACAAATAGCTGCACTTTTTAGAGATAAATTCAGTTGCCACGCCAATTTCATTCGCTGATGCAAGCATATCCCAAAGTACTCTCTACTTCACAAAAGCCAAAGTGAAGAAAGTTAGTAAGTAGTATCGGAAGTAGATAAACCCTACAAAGTACACCAAAAAGTAGAAGTACTTTGTTACCAACCGCCTTTGTTGTCGCATACCTCAAAATTGTTGTACCCGGCAGCCAGGTGCAGCGGCGTGGAATTCCGTCCCTGGTGGTCGCGACAGTTGATGTTTTTCGACGTGCAAAGCTTTTGCACTCGCGCGAGGCAGCCTTTTTTCGTGGCGTCCAGGAGGGCTGCGTCGCCCCTTAATAGGTCCTGTCAAGACCGCCATTTCATGAAATTATTCCAAACTTGAATCGCATTATGACGTCGTAACAGTATGTATGGTTTGGAAAGCACGAATTTTTATCTTGCACAAGACCACAAAAAATAATGCTAAAATTTGGTATTTTTTTACCGAAAACAGTATTTTTTCGTAGATACTTTCATGAAACCACAAAAAATAATGCTGAAATTTGGTATTTTTTACAGAAAGCAGTATTTTTTCGTTGATGCTTTCATGAAAACACAAGAAATAATGCCAAAATCTTATATTTTCTATGGAAAACAGTATTTTTTCGAATATACTCTCACGAAGCCACAATAAATAATGCTAAAATTTGGTATTTTTTACAGAAAACAGTACTTTTTCGAATATACTTTGATGAAACCTCAAGAAATAATGCCAAAATTTGGTATTTTTTACAGAAAACAGTATTTTTTTGAATATACTTTCATGGAACCACAAGAAATAATGTCAAAATTTGGTATTTTTTACAGAAAACCATATCTTTTCGAAGACACTTTCACGAAACCACAAGAAATAATGCCAAAATTTGGTATTTTTTACAGAAAACAGTACTTTTTCGAATATACTTTCATGAAACCACAAGTAATAATGCCAAAATTTGATATTTTTTATAGAAGATTAAGTAATTTTTCAACATCGCCGCTTTCATCGAGCTTCTATACGATGTTGATCTTTAATTCACAGAAAAAATATTAACGCGAACGAAACCCTCACTTGAATATCGACGTCTGCGTCTTTGACGAGATCGAGTGGCGTCTTGCCGTCTCGGTTTCTCTTCTCCGGGTCCGCGCCGTGATGCATGAGCAGCTTGCAGATCTCGTACTTGCCCTTGGCCGCCGCCTCATGCAGCGGGGTGAACTTCCACAGGTCGGCGACGTTCACGACAGCGCCGTACTTGATCAGCGCCTCCGCCACCTGGTAGCAAGCGAAAGTGGGAATTCAAAGGATTTGTCGAGAAAATCTTCATGCCCAAACTTGCGCAAACTGCTGGATGCAAATGCACTCACGTCATAATGCCCGTAAGAGCACGCGTTATGCAACGGCACCAGCCCGCCCTTATCTTTTGCGTGTACGTCTGCCCCGTTTTCCAGCAGGTATTCCACAGCGCTCAGACGGTTGTATCCGGCCGCGAAATGCAACGGCGTCGAATGCCTGCCCTCCGTGTCCCGGCAGTTCACCTTGTACTTGGGACACAGCTGTTTCACCAGCTCCAAATCGCCGCCTTTCGCAGCTTCCAGAAGCTGAGCAAACAACAGAAGGTGTCGGACAAGGAAAACACACTGGTTCCCGAAATGATTTTGAGGGACAACGGACCAAATAAATGAAGGAGTGATAGGCGTGGCGTTGAGTTAGAATGGTCCATCATTTATATTTAATCAAGTGTTTCAAATCTTTGAAATTTGTTCCACTCTACACCAATTAAACTTTTGTATGAACTCACACAGGTTCGTAGCAATGCGCCGTAGGTGTGCATCAAAAATTATTTCAGCATCAAAAAACTGTTGTAGAAGCAGTATACAATCAAAACTGCTCGAGTACGTGACACAAGCACATAAAACCCACTGGAGGACTAAAGAAACCTAAAAACGCTTCGTTACTGATGACTACCAGCCTTCAGGGGGCTATTACGATACTTCAAGTTTGGTGAAGGAGTGATGAGTCGAAAAAGTTTGCAAATGACTTCTTTAAACGGACAACTCTACCTGTTTTTCACCGCTAGTTGGCAGTGTGGTCACGTCTGACGTTGACTGCCCCACGCAGGGTGGCGTGTGCGAACAGGCTAGCTCTCGATCTGTCGTAGCGGACTGGATAGGATCATCTGACGTGGTATTGGCGCTTTGTGTATTATCCTGCAACATAAACAGCGCTGATTATCGTCGCCAATTACAGATGTTGTAAATTAAACAATTTAGGTCTGCCCAAATGCAATTTCCAGCCGGCATTAAATGTGATATATAAGTGGTATTATTTTCTTTAGTAATAGGTTCGAAAATTTGCGCTTAGTGTTCGTGTCCAGTACAATATTCAAAGCTTCACATGACAGAAGTGAAAATTCAACCAGCGAATTCGACATGTTGATTTCGGCACTTCGTGAATTTGGCATTGGAAATTCAATATTTTATTATTATTATTATGAAATTGATGCATCAATATTATATTCATAAATTCAAAAATGAATGTTTCACACTTTCACCGTGTATGAGCGTGAATTTTTGTATACGGTCCTTGGTAAATTGTTGGCACTTGGGACGTATGTATTAATGTATTCGGGTTGGTTGCGGTAGGCTAGGATTATGGGCCGCCAAGTGCCCGATTCATCGAGTTACAGAGCTACCCGCAGAAGTGCATACTGCATACATGATCAAATTCTCTTAACGAAAATAACACATACCTGTAGCATTGGCTGAATGCGCTCAGTGGCCAACTGCGCCGCAGTGTATCCTTGCAAAGACACTATCGTCGCATCAATTCCGTTGTCAAGCAAGAAACGACACACCTGCAACCGACCCAACAAAACATAACAAAAAAATCTGCAAAAGACAACACACTTCCGTACCTGCGCCAAGCCGAGATGTGCGGCACGGTGCAACGCTGTCTGTCCCAAGCTGTCGAGGCAGTTCACCTCGACCGCGGCGTGTTTGAGGAGAATTTCGAGAACGTCCAGGTGCGCCTTTTCCGCCGCGATATGAAGCGGGGTGAGGTGTTCCTTGTTTTTATCGTTGAGGCCGGCGCCTTTTTTTAACAGAGTTTCTGTGATCTGCAGTAAGAAAATAGCAAAATAATAGATTTTTAAAATGGAATGTAGGCATAGAATGTTATTGTAGGCGCACGACGATACAGTTCGCTGACACCCCGAGACGTGGTAAATTTCTTCTCAATTACATTACAGGTAGTCGTAGCAGCAATTTAAAATACAGTTTGAAACTATTTCATGCGGAAGTAGCTAATGAAGATGCAAAGTACTATACTAGAACAAGTAGCTTCAAAGAGTAGAAGTAGAATGATATAAATTTCAACTCAAGCACACTTAAAAGTAGCACTTTCCACGTAAGCATTCTAGGCAAGGTTTTGCAGAAGAAAAAAATGAAAACTATGAAGTAGAAGTAGTCTAAAATCCAAGGTTGTAATCAGGGTTACGATGACTCGACTTGAGTCAATTTGTGCATCGACTCGACCTGTACTCGGGTCATTTTGCATGATTCAAACCAAGTCATATGACTCGGGACTAGGACGGCCAAGACAGACACTTCAATGCCACTTCAAAGAATAGTAAAGTCATCACATTATAGGTATTTCGTCTATCAGTCCTGATACTTGGAAAAAGGGGCCAGAAACTGTTACGATTATACGATTTTATGAATCAAGCATACCGGATTGAACTCAAAACCGAACCGTGAAGACAATGACTTGGACTCGAATCACAACACTATGACTCTGACTCGACCCTCCACTCAACGACTTGGACTTGACTCGGTGATGAATTGAAAATGACTCGACTTGACTCGAGTCAAAACTGTGAAATTCAAATTGACTTGCGACTCGGAACCATGTGACTTAGTCACAACCCTGCTAAAATGAGGAAGTTCTGCAAGTACACAAAAGTACTTCCGCCTCTGCTAATTTCGATACACGGAGACCGAGTCGGACTTGAAACTCTGGCCGGGACACGATGCGAATATCGAGGCCCACCTGTCGTCTTTTTGGATACGGCGACGCCACCGCACAGTGTATCGGCGTGTCGCACGTGTAAGGGTGCATGAAGCACACCGTTTCGCTGGTCAGAAATTTTTTCACGGCTGCCACATCCGCCTGCCTGGCAGCCTCCAGCAACGAATGGCCTTTGAACTCGCTGCTGATCTTGTCCTTCAACGCCCTGAGAGAGAGAGAGAGAATGTTGTTATTGATCAAAGCCGTTGCTAGGGTTGGGCACAACGATTCGAGTGCTCGAATCCAAACAAGGATTTTCAATAACTGAAATCATACTCCTATTTTCTACTAAGAGTTATATTATGAAAGAGATTGAAAGTACTTAATGCTTTTTGCCTAATGTGGAAGCCTTCAAACCTCTTCTGGCCGTATCCTCATGAAAAACATGCAGTACAAAGCTAGGGGTGTTCAAAATTTACTTTTTTCACTGATTAAACTGTAAGGTTGCCTAACATAACGCTGCATACCAAATTTGTCTCGATTGCAATCGGAAAAAATTGCCGCAGAGCCAATTGATATTTTTGAATTTATTATAAAAAATCAAAATTCCCAAATTTAACTGTCAACCCCATAAAATTGTCAAGTTGCCTAAAAGAACGATGCATAACAATTTTTGCTCAATTCCAACAGGTAGAAGCAAAGTTATTGCAGTTGAAAGTTTTAAATAAGCAAAAATAGTATTGATGACGGGAAAACCCAGAATTATTTGTGAAAAGCTCATATAACTTTGCTTCTACGGGTTGTATTTGCGTCAAATTTGTTTTGCATCGTTTTCGTAGACAACAGTTCACGAGGTTTACAGTAATAAATTTTATAATAAATAATGAATTTCAATTGACTCCGCGTCGGCCTCTACTGGTAGGAATTGAGCGGAATTCGGTGTGCAGCGGAGAAATAAGTTATTTTTGAACAACCCTGCTGCGAACGTCAGTCGAAATGGCATTTCTTGGAAGCCGTGATCAACCGCTAACATTGTCAGAAAGTACAATGAAATTGGTATGGTCGAAAAAAGACCAAATTCTCTCCATCTATATATCAAAACATACATTTGTTTTCTAAATGGTCGCAGAGTATCGTATATATATTTCACCGTTTCACATCATACATCGTACATACTGTTATGACATCATGAGTGCTACATCAATGCTCGGCTCGATTCAGAATCAGATCATTCTGGCAGTCGATTTAGCCAAAACCTGCACAAACAATCCGTCACCTTGTCGGGGCCAAGTCGAGGGCGGTTTTGGAATGGCAGTTTACGATGGTCGGATCTGCGCCGTGGGCCAGTATGAGAGTGCACACTTCCGTCCGGCATTTGGACGCGGCTTCGTGCAAAGGGGTGAACTGCCACAGATCCATCGCGTTTACGTTCGCGCCGTGCTTGAGCAGCAACTCTGTCACCTGCGCGGTAATAGATTACAAATTACAAAATGTAAAAGCTAAGTAGTTTAGTCTAAAAAAATACTGTCGAGTACAAGTGAAATTGGTCTAAAAACATAGCACTTGACAGTTGTTATAAAGACTCACGATTTTTTGGTGACTATACTCGTCTCGAGTCATTTTTTCAAATGCGCAAAATGACTCGACTCGAGTCAATTTGTGTATTGCCTTGAACCAAGTCGTATGACTATAGATAACTAGTCTACCGATTGATGCGCATTACGTGATTCACGGTCGAGTGATACGATGGTCGGCAGATTTGTTTGATTGCTCTCTAAACAATCGCAATGACGCATCACAATGACCATAGCAACGGTCCTTGCGTGGTTGCGATTGTTCAGAACAATGCCGATTTTGAAGGCTATTTTGGGGTGTTTCCATTGCCTTGATGAAAGTTGAATGTATATTATAAGAATCAAAACTGGATAGTGGACAGTGAACACAATGACTTTACTCACTGACTTGGAAGACTCGGTGGTGAATTGTAAATGACTCGTCTTGACTCGAGTCAAAACTTGCGACTTGGTTACAACCCTGCACTTGAGTAAGCAGCGCAAAACAAACCCACCTTGTGCACTGTGACGCACTTCGTTACTAATCACATCTGATATCTAGCAGTATTGCACTTGCACAGCATCGAGACTCACCTCGAAATGACCGTAGGAACAGGCGTTGTGAAGAGGAACCAGCCCGCCTTTGTCTTTCGCGTGAACGTCAGCACCGAATTGGAGAAGCAGTTGAACGATATGAACCTGAAAGGGGGATAGTAACGAAACTTCATTCTTAGTATGTTTGCATCTTTCAAGACGGAACAAATTGGATGGCACTGCAGAGTGGGTCAAACGACAGCCACCGTCCCTCAGTGATTGCAACTCCGGTCAACTAGAGCTTACTGCACAGAAAATATTCAACATCTGCACTCAAAGATGTCGCCCAACAACAACAGCAATCGTTAGATTATATTTTCATCTGCTCAAGACACACACAATGTACAATGCGATATACAAGACTCAATGCGATGTGATGTTCATTTAACTCATGACCACTTTTGGGACCTCTTGTTGACATCCAGTTTTACCTCACTCCCTCCTTCTCTCTCTCTGTCACACACACACACACACACACAAACACAGGCCATTATTGTTTTCACAGGGTCAATCATAGAGTCACCATATTTGGAATCGGGGAAGGAAGACCCTTTTACCAAATCGTAAAAGTTACCCAAATTTTGTTTGAATTTTGTGACACGTTGAATGAAAATAAAAAAATAGGTCATCACTTTCACTCGACTCCCGAATGACCCGCTCGAACGTTCGTATTACCTATTTCACGTCATTTATGCCTATTGTTAGTTGAACCTGTCCATTATCCTAGCTGTAAAGGAGGACGAATTGCCATGAAGAAGGACATTAAGGCGTCCTCGGAGGACATTTTCAAAAACCTGAAAAAGGACGACAAATCCTTCTACAGGAGGATGTATGGTAACCCTAGTTTATCACCCCTCTGCTATTATCATTTACGAACACCATTCACGATTTGCAATTTGTAGTGAAAAAATTGTCAAGTGACATAAAAATAAGTTGAAATCACGTCTGACAGTAGGCTAGGGAAACTGACTACATCATAAATATTTGAAAAACTGTTAAAAAAACTGCCAAAGCTAACACGCATTTTCACGTTAAAAAATATAAAATCGACACACATACCCGATTGTATCCCGCCGCCAAGTGCAACGGCGTCGACTTGCGTCCGTCGCACGCGTGGCAATTGACATTCACCGGAGTAACGAGTTCCATAAGCCGGTCTTCGTTGCCCCCGCGAGCGGCTTCCAGAAGCTCCTCCTTTTTGAAGTCGCCGAGAAGTATCTCCTGCAGATTACACAGCTCTTGCAAATCGAAATCAAAATCTTTTACATCATGGAATACTGTTTGATAGCTTATCCGGTTGACACCATGAAAAAAGTCACATACCACTACGTTGAAAATCGATTACCAAAGTTAGATAAATTCAGACGAGTGACAAATAGGAATATAAACCGATAGCATCATCTATCCCAGTGCGGTACCTTTGTTGTCGGGTCGGCAATGTCAATTGCAGATTTGCTGTCGGCGTTGCGAATCTGAGGGTCCGCCCCGTTTTGCAACAGCACCGTACAGACGTCCATCTTGCCTTTGGCCGCAGCCTCGTGTAGCGGAGTATAGTTCCAGTTGTCACAGACGTTAGGATTGGCGCCGTGCTTCAGCAATAGCTGAAATCACAAGAAATGAATAACGGGTCAAGGAGTATTACAATGATACTAATAACGACTAGGGCTGGGCATGTGGGCAAAATCTACTAGCCGAGCTCAGCAATTGCAAATCAAGTAGCATGCTTCGAGTAAAGTACTCGAGTAATTACGGCGTCATAAGATCATGAATCATGTAGGAAGCACAAATATGCCCCATTTATGCGAACACAATGAAAACAATGCCCATGCCTTTACTGTGTGACCAAACTGAAAACCAATTTTAAAAATAATCGAACTGGCAACATGTAGGCTACTTCGTGACCGCAATAAATGTGCATATTTGAAGTCTTCAAATCTGACTTATTACTTGTGACTTCATAATGAAACAGCTTAATACTCACAAACGAATCCCTTAGGTGGGCCTACTCGATTTCACCGGCCCCAATAATGACTTGAATGTTCCCCAATGCTTGAGATGTCAACAGTTAACATATATTTTTTCAGATTACTTATTAAATGTTCGAAATCTTGTATGCTGACTGAAAATAAGGACACGCAGAAATGCAAGGTCTAAAAATTGTCTTCGAAGCGGTTAGGCCTATCTCCATTAGTGAGACTTGACACATATGCCATACCCTTTTTCTTTTTGCTGGCTTCTTGCCAACGACTTGTCAAAGACAGCAGGCCTACTTGGTACAAACATGCTAATTATCCTTCAAAAGGAGCGTCACTATTTATTCACTTGATTGCAAACATGGAAGACAAAACTCTAATTTGAAAATCGTAATCGTTTATTCCCATCAATTCGTGCCAAGGACGAAATTTTGTACTGTGTTTGACTCGATCATAAATTGTTATGATAAAAACAAGTCAAAATAACAAGGTTCTGTTTTGTAATGGAGTTGCCAGTATCACTCTGTTGGCAAACTGACAGTGATTGATGTCAGGACTTCAAGAATCTCATCAGATATGTCCACAAACACTTTGTGCGATATCAAATTACAGTGTTGACGGCAATCTATACAATTTACAGCTTCAAGTAATATCAAGGGAGAGAGCCGTGTCAATAG
Organism: Botryllus schlosseri; assembly: GCF_051294905.1. Taxonomy (NCBI): domain Eukaryota; kingdom Metazoa; phylum Chordata; class Ascidiacea; order Stolidobranchia; family Styelidae; genus Botryllus; species Botryllus schlosseri. Next base: position 16,525,706 of record NC_137247.1, on the reverse strand, counting down.
GTAGACAAGAAAATGTAGAATTTACCAAAAAGTATATCCCTAGACCCTACCCATTATAATCTATCTCATATCATATCAGAACAATAATAGACTGGTAAATAATAGACTGGTAAATAATAGACCAACATACTCACACAATACAAATATATTTGCTGATTGGTAAGGAGCTAAGAAGTATGACATCATCTTAGATTTTAGAAAATCTGAACAATGAATCATAGAAAAGGTAACGAACCATGTATAAATTATCTATTGGAAATAACATCAGTAATTTGGACTAGATTGCTTATCTCCTGAACTTATATAAAGAGCATCAACAAACAAGTTCAATTTTATGATACTATTGTAGCTTATGAATCTTAATCTTAAGATCGAATTTTCAGAGTTTTGCGTAAGGGACAAAATCGTACTCAAAAATAACTCAAATAAACAACGATTAATTATAAATCATTCTAATTTCAACGAGTATTATCATAAGGATGATGTGTCACTGCTTTTCTAGGTCATGAACAGCTGCTTGACGACAAATTGGTTTTACCCTGCATGTAAGTTATGCAATCAATAGGCAATCAATCATTTCATCAATAAGTAGCAAGTCTATTCGTCTCGAAAGACTTTAGAATTGACAGGACATTGAACAGTTTCCAAATTCAACTATGCAACATATATCCCTACTTTGATTACATCCAAATTCTCTTTCAATCTTGCAATAGTAATTTTGTGATACAGCTATAAGAATAAGATCTATTCTAGTTTGTCATCAATTCATTACCATGTGACCTAAATAAATGTCATCTTTACGGAATTCCAAGTGCTTTAAAATTCCAGTGAGCGAGCAGTGAGCATCATAATTTGTGCAAAGCTCTCCCTGAGTAGGCCAACCGTTCCGCTGTGGCAATTCGCTACCCTACACACACAAAAAGTCAATGAATCCATTATCTCACAGTAACTGCTCACCCAAAATAATGTAGAATGCAAGATTTTAGTGGTGTAATTATGGAAAGGTGTGTATAAGTGAAATGTAATGTAAAAATGAGTATTTCAAGTGGTATGCAACCAGGCTACTGTCAATGCTGCTCAATATATAGGATTCTAATTCAGCACTGCAAAGACCTGGTCATGTCTATCCTATGCTATGCTCACTTGCACGACTTCTGCGTGTCCGAAGGAGCAAGCATTGTGAAGTGGTATCAAACCCCCGTCGTCTTTGGCGTGAACATTAGCTCCACACTGGAGTAAATATTCAACTACATCTTTGCGACCGAATCCGGCTGCGAAATGAAGTGGAGTCGATTTGCGTCCTTGCGTGTCTCTCGCATTGACATTGTGTGTGGATATCAGTCGCCTCACCTATTGAAGAAAATAATGTCAGTAGCCTATGAAGATTTCACCTGGGCTGGGCTCTAAAGTTTGCGGACAAATTGCAATAAAGAATATCAAAAAACAAAATGAATCCAAAATTTAATTACAACAAATGTATTCTGCTCAAAAAGCATTGTAAAATATTGTAAACTTCATTCAATGATGCCCTTTTGATATTAGACATGATATACGTCAGAGAGGGAGAGAGAGTCTTCATTTTATTTTCATCCAACCGAAATACAGAACAAACAAACAGACGGTAGGCTAACAATGATACAGCAAAATACGCATGCATACGTAGTTCTATAGAAGTCTTTGCATGGCGAATTCCCATTGAAAACCACTACTTTGATTTTGATTGTGTGGTGTCTTGTGAAAAATGCGACTTACCAGTTTGGCTGTTTGCTGATGCCAGATGTCGCTAAATTATACCATTGAAATTGAATAAATTTTGTTTAAAAAGTCCTCTTAGCTTTTAAAATTGGTTTTAAGCAAGGCTACTTTTGGAGTTTCGAAGAAAACTTGGAGCATCGTGCGTTGTCAAATAGGCCTGCACTAAGTCCAAAGTGGATCATGAATGATATTACAATACCGTGCGGAAAAATATGTTAGCCTACCTATGGGAATAGTAGGTACCTAGTAAATTTTTTTACTTGACGCATATGTCGCTGGGACGCTGGACAAGGAAGGTGCAAATATAGCCTAGTAAAGGTTTCCAAGTCTAGCACCACCCCTCCATGCTATCCCGGTAATGCTGAGCGCCAAGCAGGAAAGCCATGGATACCAGCGTTACTAATGAGGTCTTTGGTCTGAATCGGCCGGGGATTCAACCCACGACCTATCGATCAAGAAGCCAGACGCTTCACCATTACGCTATCTTGAGTTATGGCATCACGCAATCCCCAGCTAGGGAGCTATAGCTATATTTCTAAATCAATTATATTTGATGTTTCATTTCCCCAATAATGTTCAAGCGGTCAACTTCTGTATTTCGGAATTGAGAGATAACATAATAATATACCAGAGTGGAATCGGTGGCAACGGCACACGCAACGTCACGCGAGCATTATATCTGATCACGCCGATTAGTGAATTATCATGACGTCACAAAGCGATACCAGATTTCAGATCCAGAATAAGGCGCTTGCGCTTTACCATGAACGCAAGCAAGTGTGGCATTTGCGCAACAGCGAATATTCGACGTAATCCTAGTCCGACATATGCCAGGTCTATTTTAGCCATTTTAGCACATTGTGTCGTTTAATGAGTAAATCAGTATAAAATCAGAACGAAAAATATTTCCGTCACGCGGATGAAATTTTCCAATCACGCGAGAAATTCGTCTGTCACGCACAACATGTTGTCGAAAACAACCACCAATTCCAGTCTGGATAATATATTAATTTTGAAGAACCACTGCACTATAGAGCAGACATTAAAATCGCTTTCTACCTTACACGCTAGTGCTGATAACTTACATATACACTTACCCTATTAATATCTCCATTCCTGCACGCGTCAAATAAATCCCTGCCGGCAATGACCGCTCGTGAAGAGGTTGGAGACGGCGTCAAGAATGCGCTGCCGGTACTCGTTGAAGATGAAAGAGATGAACTTGAAATAGGGCGCCGGAGCCCAGAAGCCATTGGTACTCCCTAGCGGTGCTGCCCGGTGATATCGCTTGTATGATGGTTTCACTGCAGTCCCTTTTCCTCTGTGTCTAGCTTGTCTGCCTTCCTATACGATACCTGACCTACCGCTCTGCTGTTGTTGGAGTGATCAAACAAAAAGTGGTAACCACTAGGTGGCATGATTCCTCAGTTAACATAATCTTCGCTCTGATGAACAATAGATAACTAAAGGTAGGTTAGTTATCTATAGATGAACCACATAATGGACTAATGTGGGCATTCAGAATTCGAGCATGATAGAAAAGACACCGATGTCACTATTTCCGTCCACGATAACAGTACAATGATCTCTTCGATCAAAGAGTCCTACTATGCACGAAACTCGATTGTACACCGCAGAATGACACAGACATTGCAATCGACTAGTTTCGTCGCCCGGGCATTTATTTGTTTTGAATCTGAACATATTTCAGTCACAGGAAACGTAACACACACTGTGCAAAACGAATTGAGGAGGGACTTAGCAAGTGAAAGTATTAATACAATTAGAAGAACAAAAACTACACCCGCCAAAATCATTTGCCTGATGATTCGTACCATATTTCGTCCAGGCATTTTTCCACAAGGCGAGATAATCCATTGACAAGAGCTGTATGCACTAACCGGACAATGAGCCCTATATCGACAGTAATTCACAAGCACTGTGACAGTATGCAGGTATATGAAGTCAGCAGCATAGTAGGCTGCTTGTCCGAATACTCGAGTAGATTTTGGCTGCTTGGACTTGTTACACAAGTGATACTAATTGTTTCACACTGCATACCAGTTCCACCAGTATTTTGACTTTTCCAAATTCATTTTCTACTTCTACCCTTAAATTAGTTTTGACATGCCGTCGAAATAGCTACCCTACTTGCAATTGAGTGCAAGTGGATGGCGTTACCTCTACTTCAGTAGCAATGTTGACTACTTCGGCCATCTCTGTATAGAGGTTTTCAATGTTGCTGGGGGATGTATAATGTCTTGAATGGGGGCACTTCCTCGTAGCTACATCAGTGAAACAGCTTTGGAGAGCAACCATAATGCTACATTGAACTGTAATCAGAATTCCATTTGAATGTCCCATGATGCGGAAATCAAAAATTCGTAGTAGCCAATTGTGATCTTGACTATGTGCTCTGTGATATCCAATGACGGAATCAGAAAACGCCTGACACACTTTATTCATATGTACAGTGCATCAGTGTGATGGATATTTCACCCCAGCACTCTCACGCGAAAGGCGGCGATAGCTAGCTTACATAAGCTAGACGGCATTACATAATGTGCTACAGCATGACAGTGAATAAGCAACACTAACATGAGAAGCATACTTAATCGCCATAGCAATTGGATATGTCGCTGCAACTCTTAGGAAGCACATCGTCATTAACATCGACTCGAAAAACAAGAAACAGCAGTACATTTGTACTGGCGGATAATATTCAGATTGAATACCCACAGACCAAAAGTTCATTAAGACCATATTCTGGGAAGTTTGCTAGTTCTATCAAGTATACATTTAACAATTCAATGGAGCATGAACACAATATGGAACATCAGTAGGTGGCTTCCATACTACCGACAGCTGCAATGGTAAGAAAGGGTAGATATAAGCAGATGCAGTAAGTTCGGATTAGCGCATTCCAAGCAGCATTGCACCATAAAATTGAGGTTTTGGACTAAAGTCATCAGTAATTAGTATTACCAGTGGTTGGTACTTTTCAGAATCAACACTGAAGAATTTTATGAACTCGCAACAACTGATATCTCGGACTAGTTGTAAAAGTGAAACAAAGAACTAGCAGTTTGAAGCGTTCTAGGTTGACGTCAAAACTTGCGCATAAAGTAGTTAGGAACTACCAACTGATGGTTTCAAAATCGAAAAAGCATACACGGTACGCTAAAATACAGGAAAAATAGACAGATTATATCATAAAAAGCACCCTGTTTACCCCAAATCGTGCGCATGCATATCTGACCATCGGTAATATTGTATAAATTATGTTACACGTCACGGTTGTCCGGTTAATGATAAATATAATTGAAAGCATAAAATATATTCACATTTTATGTGCTCATCATACAAAAACTTATGCCCAAAGTCGATCTTCATAAATTAAAACCGTTATTAGAATGAAGTTGTAAACCTGTCGCAGATGTCTCACTCTCATCACAACCCATTTCTTCATCAATGCTGGGTAACACTAAATGATTCGACTGTACATTTCCATTTAAATTCGTTAATAAATTGTCTGAGGCGGTATCACAGCTAACTGCATGCATCTCTTGCGATTCAGCCACAGTGTACAAACCCTGCTGTACCGTAATGATAACCCATACCATGTCTCCGAATGGAGTATCAGTGTTGGTGTAAGTTCTCCATTGTCCCCGGTGTACGCCAGGAACATTGGGGCTTATTAGATTTATTGAAATATCTGTCATTTCTCCCGACGCTAGCTGTGGCATCGGAATCATGGTCTCGCCAGTCATTTTTACGCCATTGATAAAACGTAGACAGCATCCACCAGGCCACCGTTCTTTCCCGGTATTCTGCACACGCCAGGTCTTTACAAAAGAAGTGTTCGGCGGTATGGACTCGCTTTCCTTAACAGTGACGTCTGACACTAATGACATAGATGGTAAACTGGATTCTTGCCCGCCTTCAAAGTCGTAGTAAGCACCAATTGCTGATTGCAAGTTCCATCCTGTCATGTCGAGAAAGAACGCGCAACCGGCTGGGTTAAGCTGGAATCCAAGCAGGTCTTGGAATTGTGAGATTAGTACGTCCTTATCCGTTGTGCCCATCGATCTGAACTTGTTAAGAAGATTTGCTTCTAGTGAGTCCATTTCGGCGTCTGAATCCATATTGCTGCGCTTGATCTTTTGCTAGTGTTTGACTTAATTCTATAATATGAAAATAATGGAAAATGGAAATAACATAATATATATCATGTAGAGGCCTACCCAGCGCCAACAATCCCAGCTTATGTCACAGTTATATCTTTACAATTTTGTATAACATGATTATCTCAAATTTAAAATGCGGAACCAAGCAAAAACAATCCTCTCTCTCCTCAAATTTGACTATTAGACCTATTTAACAATGTAACACAAGAAATTTTATAGATAATTTCATAAGATACGATATCACCATACAACCATATCAGATATGGGTAATTTTAGTCACAAGTTACAAGTCTTACAACCCTTGTAGTTTTCCAACCATGAACCACCATTACCGACTCTTATAGACAATCTTGGAACTTGGCGATATCGATATTGCTTGTTAGACATACTACGATGGAAATGGTGATAACTTAAAAAATCGACTCAGCCAATGGTAACAAATGAATGTAGAAGCTAAATCTCGACAGCCCAGTTCAAATCAACCAAACCAACAAAAACAAACAATCAAGAAATCAACGAGTTCGGGCCCCCTGGCTCTGGGTTGATTCAATCCCACCGAACACAGAAGGCGTAATGTAAATGTAATCACAGAATCGTAATCACGTATCTTGAGCTCTCCCGTGCGGTTGAAGATTACTTGGCCTATCGTGTTAAAATGTTTAGTATTTATAATCAATACATCAACTTTAGCATGCGTGATTAGATGAATACTTCCCATTATTATTACCTAAAAATATGAACATATTCGGTATACGATTGCGATGTGCAGTGTGCACCGCGCGCCGTGCGGTTCAGTCAGTCAGCGATGCATCATCATTTTATTAAATTTTCTTATATAAAATCAATACACCACACGATTACGATATCATGAAAAGATGGCAGGGTACCGAAACCACTTGGAGTAGTCTTTAATCAGACGCACCCACCTTGGCCTACAGCATGTTAATAAGAGGCATGCACAGTACACTGGATATAAGAAAGGATAACATAAAAGTCAGCGACAAAAATGAATGCTGCATGTGTCGGTATAGCTGAGACAGGCAATACGCAATGTCTTACCATAGCGTTTACAGGCGATGATATCATGGACCAAAAATATGGAATGACATTCCATTATCCAAGAAGGAAATGTCTTTTTCGGCCTCTCTTTCTCTCTCTCTCTCTCTCTCTCTCTATCTCTTTGTATGGAATTTATAACATTTCAACCGCGGGCCACTCTATGCATGGCGCTGGCAGCATAAAAAAAATCAACACTAAACGAGCATGCACCCCAGCGGGGGAGGTAACGTAGTGGTAACGATAAGCCCCTACTAAGCCGGTGGACCGGGTTCGATTCCCATCGGAGGACCGGGTTCGATTCCCATCGGAGGTTCATCTGGGCTCCTCTCTTCCCGCTGTCGCCGTAAGCCCAGAAAAAAGACCCGAAGAAAGAAAGCACTCACAAGGAATGGAAAGAACTAGTAGAAAGTACCGCGGCTTCAAAAAAAAAAGATCAACATCAAAAAGAACTGTGACATAACATAACATAACATAACAAGGTTGGGTTATATTTTTATCTGAACAAGTCACACACAATGTACAATGCGATAAGACACAATGCGAAGTCATGAACAGATAGGAGGATGTAGAACGACACGCATCAGTAGCGATCTTTTACTCTAACATCCACCTCGGCCTAGAGTGCCCGATGTCACAGTTCTTTTTCGATGTTGATCTCTTTGAAGCCGCGGCCCTTTCTACTAGTTCTTTTCCATTCTTTGTGAGTGCTTTCTTTCGTCGGGTCTTTTTCTGGGCTTTTTTGTCGCCGTAAGAACGGCAACGGCAGGGGAAGAGGAGCCCAGATAAACCTCCGACGGGAATCGAATGCGATTCGCCTGCGTGCTGGGCGCTTATCGTAACCACTACACTATCTCCCCTGCACATCCCCTGCACATCCCCTGACATCGGGCACTCTAGGCCGAGGTGGATGATAGAGTAAACGATCGCTACTGATGCGTGTCGTTCGATATTCTTTTATCTGTTCGTTACATCGCATTGTGTCTTATCGCATTGTACATTATGTGTAACTTCGCGCCCCCTTCAGATGCTTTCACGCCGCCCAAGGGGCGCATGCCCCCAGTTTGAGAACCACTGGTTTAGCCTATATGATCAGGACCGAATACAAGAAAACGCATTGCTCTATCAAGTATGCCGGACCCCAATTGTGGAACAGCATCTCGCCGGCTATCCGTCAGTCGTCGAGCATGTCCGCATTCAAGTCGAAATACAAGCAATTTCTTCTAAATCAACACTAGCCAGTCTTCAGGATTACCGGACCACGACCTAACATCGACCTCGCCCTCCGCCACATGCCACCCCATTTTGTCGCTTGCGTCTTATATTTCTCTACATTACTTTTCATTCAGTGTGCATGCCTCTTATTTACTTCGCCTAGGCTAAGGTGGGTGTCTGATCTTAATGGCTACTCCAAGTTGTTTCGACACCCTCCTATCTTTTCATTGTATCGCAGTCTTGTGATGTTTTGAAACGATGAAAATATTAATAAACCTGACTGACTGACTGACTGACTAATAGTCGTTTCATGTCCTCCCTTATTTCTTTCCACTCCGTGTGCGTGCCTTTTATTTACATAAATCGCCTATGTCAGGTGGGTGTCTGATTTCAAGGCTACTTCAAGTCGTTTCGGTACGTTCCAGACATTTCATTGCATCGCAGCCTTGTGGTGTTTTGAAATCATGAAATGAACTGATATTTATACCTAACGAAGTCACAATCAGCCCATACTCTATTCATTTTAGCTAAGTGGTACCTGAGTATTGTAATTCACAAAATTTTCTGTTGCTACTGAAGTATGGGAAACAGTTTAGCATGGCTGGATTATCTCACGTTTGCGTTCACACAGAACCTTTCAAAAAGGTTCGCGTTCACACGAACCTGAACCTTTCACAGGTTCACACCATCCCAAGTAGAAACTCTCTGCGGGCCGGTCAAATCCCTTCGCGAGCGGGATCCGACCAGTCCCCGCATTAGCCTGTAACACAACTGCTGGCCGCTGGGCCTAATCGTCACGATAGACGTGTTATTCGCCACCACTGCGTTATGTCGAATTGTCTACCCAGTACTTCTATTAACTATAATACATTGGATAGTGAGACGGTCCTTCAGCGTCTTCCGCATGCGCTCAGTGTACAGCATCATGATTGGGGGCTCAAGTCTTACACGGAACGCCCATCCTGCGCGACCGTGTCTATTAACCTGGCTTGGGGCCAGCAGTGGTTTGCTCGCCAGGATGTGGGTTCTGGCGGACAGCTAGAAGCAATCGGATCAGTTGTGTAACTAATGAAGCTACAGGGCTGCCATGTAGAAAGGGTGTCTAACTGGCTATCTCTAGTAAGTGAATTTATTTGCGAAAAGACCCCAAGAAAATGTGCTGTAAAAATGAATACAAAAAGAAACTTGCTTACGACCGAAACATGATATACCTAATGAAATCGAAAGCAGCATGGTCTGCAGCGGAACAATTCATTGTAATCAGTCCAACACGATGATGTTGATTTCGACACCATGCACATTTGAAAATAGAGGATTGCGATGCGATGCAACAGTAGCAATGTCTCACGACGACGCTAAAACTTGGAACGGAAAAACTGTTATCCAACGAAACTGTGGTGTTGTTATGCACTTATGTTCAACGCGTTAATGCGCTTAACCACGGAACATGTTTCTGCACATATTAATCTCCGCTTTGCGAGCTGTTTCTTCCGTGGAATCGATCAACTTCAATTCCTTTCTGACATCGCCAGAACCTGGCTGGACTTGTCGGGCGCGCAGCATGTATCTGCGAGCCATACCGAAGTTACCCATGTGCCTCAACGACTTGCCAGCGACATAAAGCGCTTTCGCGTTATCGGGCGAGTTCTCCAGTACACGTCTAGCAGCGTCAAGCGCTTTACCGTAGTTACCCAACTTCAGCGCACAGAGAGACATGTTTTGATACGCCTTTTCCACAACCCGGAACATTTCCTTTTCTTCGTCATCATTCTTGAGATGCACTGATTCCAAAACATTGATGCACCGCATGAACTTTCTCTGCGCTTTCAAATAGCTGCCTTGATTGAATAATTCGTTCCCCTCCATCCTTTCTGCTTTAGCGGCAATGACAACTTTGCTAAAGGTGGGTCTGCTTGAAGATTCCTCTTCGTTAACACACTCCTCCAAAACGGAGGGTTCGGAAAAGTTTAGCAGCTCCACTTCAAACAAAACTTGCGCATTTGGGGGGATTCGAGGAGCGCAACCTAACGCCCCATAAGCGTACCCGGGCTCAATCATGAATCTTGACTTCTCGCGTTTACGCATTGTTGCCACAGCCAAGTCCAGCCCTGGAATTACATCACCGTGACCGAGAGTTATGTGGACGGGCTTACCTTGCAGATAACTTGAATCGAACGGTTCACTCATATCCTCCAAAAAACCATGGTAATGCAACGCGACTTTGGATCCTGCAGGTACAATGCACTCCACGCCTTCGCTCAGTATTATTTTCCTCACGCTACCGCATGGAGTTACATCATTCATCTTCAATCGCAACCGCTCAAATGTTGGCAACGATGAGTCATCGCTATCGTTATCCGAAGCCAAGTCTTCAAAAACACTGGAACATTTCATCATATCGGGAGTATCGAAGTATGCGTCTCCAACCAATAAACCACCGAAGTTGTCTGTTAATTCCTCAGTGTAAAATTCCATCTCGGCGCCGTCAGCGTGGCTAAGCTTCGACATATCAATCCCATGCTTCAGCTGCCTTGTTGGGCCAAAAATGCCATACTTAGGCACGCTATCCTTTACTTTTGCAGACATAACTACAACCAGGGTACTGTAGATCTAGTAAGAGCAGTCACTCAATGTCGAACAGTGCACTTTATCAAAACAAAGCTGCAGGTTACCAAGACACGAACTAACACGAATCAAAGCACGCTTCGAAATTAGCCGGACTACGATTGTATCGTCACAACCGATCTACAGCTGATTTGGAATGGTATCAATCAGGCTTTACGTACAATTAAATTTCATTGCGTGCTGGCGGCGTGCACCCTGAACTGCTGTGCCCAGTTCTCGTTGATCATTTAAACATGCCTGCACCTGCACAGTGTACAACTGTACATGCGATAAGCCTATCAATAAGAACATAAAACTAATTTCTAGCCTCATATTTCCCAGTCATATCCAACATAGAGATGCTAGCAAAAGAAAGAGCAGCCGGCTAGCGCAACTCGCCGCATAGAAGCTGCACTTTTGCACAACGTAATTTCGTGAAGTGAGACGCAGTACTCTACCGCCCCTGCGACAGCAAAAAGTAGCCATGTATCGTGTTGTATTGGCTTCTCTGATGTCTGACTGCCTCGGCTAGGGGAGTTTATTCCGATCGGTTGCAGGTGTGCTTTTAATAAATTCTCTGCAGCAGTTGTTGTATCGTGGATCATCGTGGCGTTACTTCAATTTCGACGATAATTTGACAACGAATGGGACGGTGCCAGTATGCTGAACAGAACATGGGTGGAATGCGACTGCGGCAAAGCCATGGATGTAGCCTCAGTGGTCCATTTCGACCCTGCGGCACCCGATCAAGGGATGAACAGTTCGCGGCATGGCCACAGGGCGCAAATTTTTCGAAGGATACGCGGTTTCGATGACGTCACAAAATGCTGACTTCATAATATGGCAAATAGTAAATAAATGCCGAATATCTACTATTAGAGCGATTTAGGGTTTGATATCGTCAATTGCTTAGTATAAGGTTTGATTTTTTTTAATTTAGTAGGATCCATTTATTAACAGTCCACTTTATGCATCTTTCATAGACAACTTCGCGGAATCATGTTCAGAATATTCTTTCAAACCGAAATTGCCGACTTTCCGTGTTTCAAACCAATCGGAAACTGCCGTAACTCGGACTGAAAGTCACAATATTAGCAGGCTTTTTTACATAAAAACAGAATGTGCATTGTGGCATGTGCATGGCATCTCTTCTTACCACAGTGCATGGATTGGATGTATGCGTGCGTACTCTCAGTGGGCGATTATTTTAGTTAGTTATGGCGAAGATTTCGCTTGTATAGACTGAGCTATATAAACTTGTGATGGATTGGCAAGTGATGTTAAAACTGAGTCTGAGTATACTCAGATGTCGACTGTAGGCCTACTTATACTTGCAAAAGTAATGTTGAAATGCGTACGCGTTTCAGCCGTTCAGGCGTTGATCCGCTCCACCCCACATCCAGAGGTGGTCAGTAACGAAGTACTTCTACTTTTTCGAAGTACTCAAGTAGTTTTCCTCTACTTCTGGTACTTACTCAAGTAGATAGAATTTTCGCTACTTCTACTTCGTGATATTTTGTGGTCTACTTACTTACTTCTCGCTATTTTCAGTTTGTCAAGTAGAAGTAGTGTAACTCTCCAATTAGAAAGAGATTCTGGGGCTGTTTTCATATAGTTCTAACTTTCAGTTTTAAGAAAATTTAGGTCAAACACAGAATTTCCGCCGCGCTTCACACAAAGTATAGATATGGAGTTACAAATATGTTTTCACGAAAGTGAATATTATTTAGGTAGAAGGTTATGTGGCCCCTGTCGCACCGCATTGTCGTCAATATGACATATTTCATCACAGTAAATATCGCCCATCATAACGTTTGAAACTACCGTTTCGTAATTTAGCATTTACCCATCACATCTTATTCTAGCAGCCCATGGCGTGTCATAATCTTGAAAAGCGGGCTCTGACTTTTTTTAGCGTTAGACCTGTTTTAGCAGACCACCGTTAAAATTGTCTCGACAAAAGACATGAAATACATTTCCGCTTTTCTGAACTAGTATTGGTATTTCACGTTCCATTCGCAGTATCATTATTTAGAGTTCTGATTAGTTTCGGTTCTTTTGTCAGGAGAACATGCATATTGAAGTATAAAAGCAAGTGTAGTAATGCCTTTAATTTTCGGAAATAAAGCTACACAATATGGCATTTTACGATCTACCATATTTCTTAGTAACGTTTACTAACCGCGCAAATGTTTACACCGAATCCGATACAACTTCTCCGTATTGTTCTTCGACTAAACTACGGGCCTTATAATATGGGGGAGGGCGCCATATCATGATATTTTCTAAAACGAGCTGTTCGCATTTCCAGATCAATACTATCATTTTCATCCCATGATGCGGACGAATGATTATGCTGTCAACAATTGGATACCTCCTGGCATGCATCAATATGAATCAAGCTCTGCAACTTTCGAATATCTCAATTTGCAGCTTTTGACAATCCATGCGAACGAATGACGATCGTTTTCACAACTACTTACTTACTTGAGTAGATTTAAAGTCAGTCAATGCTACTTCTACTTCAAGTAGTTACAAGTTGCTAATGGAAGAAGTACTTCTACTCGTACTTGAGTAGATTTTTTCGTCGCTACTTCTACTTAAGTAGCTTTCTTGACTACTTTGACCACCTCTGCCCACATCAGTTGCGGAACCCCTATCACAGTGCTTTTCAACCTTTTTGAGCTCCATTCGCACTTCGTAAAATTAATTTCATTCGCACAAACTAACCGAAAATTGTTATACTAAAAGAAGACGAAGATGGCGTGCTATGACACGCTGTCTAAGTCAAAGACTACGTCGCGTTCCCCATAGGGTCCGCAACAGAGACTCGGCGAATACGTTTTGGCCTGCACTTTATTGTAGAACAGAAAATATCAACGGACTAAGGATAAAACGTCGGATATAATAAACAGCGCTGGTGGTACAGCGTCATGCAGCTGTCGACCGTCAAATAAAAAGGCGGTATGCATCTAACGAAGGTCTTCTTTAAATAGCCAGAATCCAGACAGAGTCGTGAACACTGATCAACAATGATTGTAATTGATGATCCGACGTCCAGAGGGTATGTCACACCACACAGCACACCAATCCGCCATAATACTTTACCAACATTTTGTTCCGATGTGCAACAAATTGGCTACTATTCCAGCTTGAGCTATCAAGTGCCTCATTAAAAAGGCAACTTTTTTACTCTCGTTTTGATTTCAACTATATTTCACTAAAACCCTTCTCGGCCAAACAAGTTGTTGGGTTTTGTACAAGAACGTCTAATAGTGCTTGGATGGCCAGGTCTTAAAATCTGTTCTGCACTCCTATCCAAAATACAGCGCATTTTTCGCGAGTGAAAAATGCTTGCTGGCAGAATAAGTCATTTTTGAGAGCTGACACAAAGGTCCCGGAGCTCCAGTTTGTCGAAAGGGTGAAAATAAACATGTTTGTATTGAGGCTTTATGTCTTGGAAAATAAGGTCCAACACGATCAAGGAGAGTAGGTACATTATGGAGATAGCTACCTTATGATACGTTGCTCCAACTTATGTTATGCTTTCTTTCTTTCTCTATTTCCCATTTTCTGTCTCGCGAGTATATGAGAGGAGCAAATAAAGTTACGATGCTGTGTGTTCGGCTCTTTAGCTCAATATAACTTGAAAATTCATAACAATTTAGTAACCATAGCTTTTTAGAGTGTCTGATCTTTTTAGGGTGTCTGATCTTAATGGCTACTCCAAGTTGTTTCGACACCCTCCTATCTTTTCATTGTATCGCAGTCTTGTGATGTTTTGAAACGATGAAAATATTAATAAACCTGACTGACTGACTGACTGACTGACTAATAGTCGTTTCATGTCCTCCCTTATTTCTTTCCACTCCGTGTGCGTGCCTTTTATTTACATAAATCGCCTATGTCAGGTGGGTGTCTGATTTCAAGGCTACTTCAAGTCGTTTCGGTACGTTCCAGACATTTCATTGCATCGCAGCCTTGTGGTGTTTTGAAATCATGAAATGAACTGATATTTATACCTAACGAAGTCACAATCAGCCCATACTCTATTCATTTTAGCTAAGTGGTACCTGAGTATTGTAATTCACAAAATTTTCTGTTGCTACTGAAGTATGGGAAACAGTTTAGCATGGCTGGATTATCTCACGTTTGCGTTCACACAGAACCTTTCAAAAAGGTTCGCGTTCACACGAACCTGAACCTTTCACAGGTTCACACCATCCCAAGTAGAAACTCTCTGCGGGCCGGTCAAATCCCTTCGCGAGCGGGATCCGACCAGTCCCCGCATTAGCCTGTAACACAACTGCTGGCCGCTGGGCCTAATCGTCACGATAGACGTGTTATTCGCCACCACTGCGTTATGTCGAATTGTCTACCCAGTACTTCTATTAACTATAATACATTGGATAGTGAGACGGTCCTTCAGACTACCACCAAAAAATCCGAGTTTTTGGCGCGTCCCGAACCTCACCCATGAGAATGAAATTAATATTTACACAGAGGTGGTAAAAGTAGTCAAGAAAGCTACTCAAGTAGAAGTAGAAGTGGCGAAGAAAAAAATCTACTCAAGTACGAGTAGAAGTACTTCTTCATAAGTCACCTAAAACCACCTGAAGTAGAAGTAGAATTGACTGACTTTAAATCTACTCAGGTAAATGAGTAGTTTTGAAAACAGTCTATTAATTCGTTCCCATGCACCATAAAAAGCTGCAAATTGAGCTATGCGGAAGGTGCAGAGAGCTTGATTCGTATTGATGCATCCCAGGAGGTATCAATGTTCGACAGAAAAAGCATTTGTCCGCATCATGGGATGCAAATTATAGTATTGATATGAAAATGCGATACTAACGTACCCTTCGTTTACTGGAAAACCTCGTTTTAGAGAATATTTGTGGGACTGGATTTTTCGGCATTTGTTAATATCAAATCCATTGCGTGGATTTTCAAGACACGACCACGTATTTCAAGAAATGCAGTTGCAGAATTCGCTTTGTAGTAATAGAAGTCAACCCAATTTTTACATAAGTCTTATTTTCAAGAAAAGTCATTTTGTTGATGTTTATCACTAAACCTACAATTATCATTTGCACAAGATGGATGACGATTGCACGATAATTGGGCTAAATTTGAAAAAAAAAACTTTGTGTGGGTCCGCGAGGGTCCGTGACGGTCCGAAAGGGGTCCGCGAAGACAAAAAGGTGGAGAACTACTGATCTAGGACAACGTAATAAGCTCTAATCCAGCGGTGTCAAACATAGGCCTGCGCAGCACTTCTGCGTAAATTGAAAAATTCATATATTATCCAGCACATTTGTAACAAAATGATCTGTATCATCTGTAATGCACATTGTAACATTCCATTAAATATTCCCTCACGACAGCAAATGCCGGGTATGATCACAGTAGGCTATAAGTCACATTATAACCACCCGACTACGGCGTTGATGGTTTCACTCTAATTACCACCACCAGGCACCAGGTACAAGACGGATGACAGACACCCAATTTCGAGAAGGCAAAAGTGCACACTGAGTTCACAGTTTTATGGGATTTTCCAACATATATCATTGGTTAGACCCCATCGTTGCTCCAACGTCGTGACGGGAATATATTTCTGACTTCGTAGATTGGCTTCTTTGTGCTTCTGCATATGGAACATGCTGGTTCCTGCATACCCGCAGCCTACGGCATCAGTCCCCTAAGATAACCCAGGGTTGTAACCAAGTCACAAGGCTCCGTGTCACAAGCAGAGGTGGTCAAAGTAGTCAAAAAAGCTACTCAAGTAGAAGTAGTGACATAAGTAGTGACAAGTCCAAGTCCAAAGTCATGTAGCGTTTTGACTCGAGTCTGAGTCCGATTCATTGTGTTGACTGTTCAGTTCCGAGATAATGTTATGTGAAACCCACTTTTTACAACTCTGCTCGGCGATATCGAATGCTTCGCATTCATAATATGGTAATTTTCCTGACTTCAAACAGTTTCTGTTAGGATTTTCAAGTACCATTACTGATAGACGACATAATAATAGTGTACTAACTTAACTATTCTTCGAAATTACAATGAATTTCCGGTCCTGGTAGACCCAGTCTCGAGTCATATGACCTGGTCCGAGTCATGCGCAATGACTCAAGTACAAGTCGAGTCAATACACAAATTGACTCGAGTCGAGTCGAGTCATTTTTGAGAAAATGACTCGATTCCAGTCGAGTCCCAAATTAATCGCGACTCGAGTCATTACAACCCTGAGATAATCCCATAACCCTGTATACACTACTAACAATTATATTGCTTAATTCTCATCTTGATATATATATAGATTACGTAGGTTAGTAATCTATAATATATAGCCCGCTGCTTGACGCCAACTGTCGATCGTTCCACCTCATTGGGTACGGCCTGGAAACCTGAATGCTCTGTAAATAAAACATAAACTCTTGCCTTTGCGTCCCGTAGCTCCGTAACTCGACGGGCGTAATATTAGTTTTAGTGGCTGACGACGTTGAAATCGATTTTGACAGGTTATATATATTAAGCAGTTTTTTGAAGCTATCAATGTGCATTTTTTAGTATGATGAATACTTCCAGGAAAGATGCACAGTCGCAGCACGAATTCTACTTAATGAGATTGGCTAAAAGAAATGAATATTTGAAAAGCAAGCAGACTGATCCACAAAGGGAAGAGCTGGAAATTAAGGAGAAAAACTTTTCAATATATGTCAATGGTGCTAATGCAGCCGGCACTAAAGCAAAAATGAGTGGACATTCGGGCGCTGGCAAAAATAATGACCGACATCTACAAAATCGCCAGGCTTCATCTCTGTCCTGCCGCACGGCTCGTGACACTGACGGACAACCTTACCAGGAAAACCGTATCCAGTCAGCTCCCATTGGCGGAACAAGACGAAAGTACTGGGGTCAAATGCCACTAACATTCAAAAGTGAAACAGGGGAAGACATACCCTTGTCTCAATCACAGCGTTACTCTGAAAATTTTTACTCTGATGATGATGAGGAAGAGAAATATCATATTAAGGAAAATATTAAGAGCGATTATGATATAGAAGAAACGTTGACGGACAGTATCAGTGAAGCGTCTGACTTGACAGATGCTTTCGACAGTAGCTTAGATCTAAGTTCGTGTCACAAAAATAGCCGCCAAACACCAACCATCCAATCATACCATGGGAACAATAAGCAAGACGAACAAGTTGTGCAATTACTGCTTTATTCTAACTGGAATGGTACAAATCAGAAGATTGGTCTCACCTCCGTGCAATTTTTCGACAGAAACAGTGGCGCAGTTCAAGTAACAAAGAGTAACGTTGAAATGAGCAATTCAAAAATTGTTGATGGGAGCGTCGAGAACCTTCTAAACGGCATAACGAAGTCCATAAAGCCGCGTAATATGATTCTCTTCAGTACGTTGTCTCCTCCGATTGGAATCACATTCACTTTGACAAAGTTCCATCCCAGTAAACTAAAGATATTCAATTACAACTCTCCTGGAGCAGAACTTGGATATGGAGTAAAATGTTGTAAAGTTATATTGAACGGGAAAATAGTGTTCGAAGGTGAAATTTCCAAGGGATGTGGTAATAAGATATTTGATTATGGGTGTGAAATAAGTTTGGACAAGACTGATGCTATCTTCAAAACTGACTCTATCGCAAGTCCGAGATCGAAACTTGCTTGTAAATTTCAAGATAAGGCACATAAAACCAACTTACAGAAAGTCGATGTTAAAATACCGAAATTGGATGTGTCAGATTTGGGATTTGACAAAAGCATTAGGTCTCTCGCTCAGTTCAATCATTCTCACTTGGGACGACTGGAGTCGAGCATTGATATGAAGAACGGTGATTTGGTCAGCTATCTTGAAAACCTTAATGCGAAATACAGCGAGCATAATAAAGGTGAATTTGAAATCCCTACGCTCCCCGAAGGATCGAAGCTTGTGTTCAACATTTTATCCACTTGGGGTGATCAGCATTACACGGGATTGAATGGAATTGAAATCTTCGGTGCTGACGGCAGACCTGTTCAGATCTTGAAGATATCCGCCGACCCGTCGGATATAAACACGCTGGATGGCTACAGTTCAGATCCACGCGTTGTGGAAAACCTGATTGATGGTCATTATTGCACAAAAGATGATTTCCGCACTTGGCTAACGCCGTTCACCGCAGGTACGAATCATTATATTTACATGACTCTGCGCAAGAAATGCAAGATTGCTATGATTCGCATTTGGAATTATAACAAGTCCCGAATTCATACCTCCCGCGGAGTAAAGAGCCTTGTTGTTTCACTCGACGGCAAAGATATATTTTCTGGTCAAATAGCTAAAGCTTCAGGAATCCCACTCGACAAAGAAAATTTCGGAGATACCATATTGTTCACAACCGATGAAGATATTATGGAAAAAATGGGCCAGTATGACGCTACATACTCAGAAGAACAGGAATCAAGTTCGGCAGATACCGTACTCACCGGCAGACCGAACACGGGCCGTGGCAAAGCGACAGATATCAACGTTTCTGATATACAAAATCCAATACTATCGAGCCAAATAGATGATCAAGATACTGAATCATTCTGTGCAAAATGTATTACCTTGAGGTTTCTATCCAACTGGGGACACCCTGAAGAAGTCGGTCTTACTGGGATAGAACTTCTTGATGATGTGGATAATGCTATTCCGATTAGCAGCAAAGACTTATCCAGTACACCGTATATCATCGGTACCTTAGAAAGTGTCATCGATGGTCAAAATATTACCACCAACCCAAACAATATGATTGTATTCCCTTGTGAAGGCGCCACACCTACAATTTCGATAAATTTAGTTCAAGCAAGACTGATTAAAGGCATCCGTTTGTGGAACTACAATGCCGCGTCCGATGATTCTAACAAAGGTGTAAAAACAATGGAGATTTTGCTTGATGGTAATGAGATATCTTCATTGCAGGGGATGCTCTTAAGAAAGGCTCCTGGTAGTACAGAATATGATTTTGCTCAAGATTTTCCCTTTGATAGCAAGGAAAAATTGGACCGCGTTGGAAAATTATGGACTCCTCATCACTACATTGATGGTGTTACTGATTACAGAGCCGTATCTTCCTTTCCACAGATGCCCACTGGATTTGTGTTTCAAATTCAAATTCTGAAATCAATATCAGATCCGTATTATGTCGGGCTCAATGGTTTGCAACTTTTCAATGAACAAGGTAATCCTGTATACCTCACTGAAAATAATATTGCTGCGTATCCCGAAAGCATTAACGTGCTGAATACTATAGATGACGATGCACGAACCCCTGATAAATTGATTGATGGCGTCAATGATACAACCAACCCGCTTCATATGTGGCTCACTGCAATAATACCAAGTGTTACTTGTAAAATTTTTGTCATCTTTGATTACCCGGTTACAGTGTCTATGATAAAACTGTGGAACTACGCGAAAACACCCAGTCGCGGTGTTCAAGATTTCGCCGTTCTCGTTGATGATTTTTTGGTTCACAGTGGAACTTTGCAGCCAGTCGTAGCTGGTTCCCAGGCAGTAGTTCCTGGGCTGATCACTTTCACTTCTGACAAGAAGATAATTAATAAGGCTGGAAAATGCCGTCTTGTTAGTGATGCTTCTGAACCAGAGCAACAAACCATAAGAATGACAAATAATCAGCAGGAGATTCGCATGAGTAATGGGAGACCTGCGATTCCTGACCAAGCTCTCAGACCAAAAACGACGGTTCGACGCAATGCAAAAGCTAAAATGATTTCCAAGTTTTAATATATTGAGATTTATATTTTCAATTTTGTTATTTTTATCTTATGTGTGACTTTTATGTTCAATACCTTGTAATTCACTGCACTATTATGGCCATGCTTGGTTTGTAATTATATGACTCCTTGACGTTTTTTTCTGTATAAAGACTATTGAGACATTTAACAAGTCTCAAATGATGACTGTGGTTTTCTGTGTACTCATATTCAGACAGGCAGACAGACGTTATCCTATTTTAGCTATCAGTTGGGTTACACTATCCGTAGTATCCCTGTAAGTAAAGGATAGAGAGCAACTGAGTAGTTCCGAATATTGAAATTGCATTGACTGATACTGCCGTTAGGCTCGTCTCTGGATTGTTTAGTGAACGCCTTCCGCGAGTCATTCATTGGCGGTCATCGGCTTTCACCGAACGCACGCGAAAATTCTGTTAAAACTGCATCACACAGAAGATCTTCCGTCATGTTATACCTCGAAGATTATGTCGAATTGATTGAACACCTCCCTGTTGACCTGCGAGACAGATTTACAGACATGAGAGAACTGGATCTGCAGGTAAATATTCGTAACAACTGTGCCCGGTCCCCGCCCGCGATGTGACATCGCGGCTGCTGCCCAACTTGCAGTATCGGAATCTGCATGTGGTGTTGATGTTGCATCCAGGTTCAAAACACCGTTGATGAGCTGAATGGTCGGGTGAAAGCTTTATTTCGAGAATGTTCGGCTAAAAAGGGTAAAGTCGATAACGCGGACGTAGTATTCGAAGATATCAGAGCTACTTATCGCAAAGCGTTGGATGATGCAGATGAAAAGGTTTGAACACTTCCTTACACGCAATATTCGGCAGTATGCCATATGAGCTATGATTCTCGTAGCTGAGTCCAGTGGAAGTATAGAACCATAACTGGTTTTGTTTTGTTAGGAGCCGTTATTACTGGTGTCCCTGCCCCTCACCCACTATGGAATAGGTGTCTCGTGCACACCAAAGATTTTACTGACTATACACAGGTGTTACGCTGAAAATCTTCTTGGCACACCAAATTTATTACATTTATTCCAACCCTGCCCCTCACCCCTTACTTTCCAAACTTATCTTGTTGACAGCACGTCAGCACCCTTTACAAACTTATTGGCACTCGCTGTGCCCCAGTATGGAAAGGGTGCCCGTGCCATGGGACTTCTACTAGTTGCTGACGATTACCCCTGACGAGTGTCAGCCGATGATATTCAATATTTCAATATGAATATACTATTAAATTGCATAAGAGAAGTAAAAGTAATGTAAAGGAAATAATGATAACAAGCGCTGTAATGAAATCATCAAGTCACTCTGCAGTGCAGTCAAAATCTAGTTCTAGATATCCCTGTGTTTCTATTCCATGACAAGTATAAGGATAAGAGCATCTCAATAATAATCAGACAATTATTCGAAATTCTAGCCTGTTTTTTAATACGACTCTCGGTTAAGGTTCAACTGGCGGGCCAGGTTTACGACCTCGTCGACCGGCACTTGCGTAAATTGGACCAGGAACTCGCAAAGTTTAAAATGGAGCTAGAAGCAGACAACGGCGGAATAACTGAGATACTCGAGCAACGCTCCCTGGAGCTAGACAATCCAGTGTCCCACCCCCCACAATCGGTAAGTATTTTTATGAAACTTGACAGGCGGTACATCTCCTACTACGGGCATATTTTTTATTATTGCAGAGCCGACGCCATGCGCATAGCAACAGTACAGTGTCTCACAGTACGCATTCGACGTCCGCGGCCACGATGAACGGGCCGGTCGAAAAGAAATTGAAATTGGATGTGGTGGACAACTGGCATTCCGAGTCGGCGCCGTCCTTTGTCATGTCTTCTGAGATAGGATTGCTTACTTCGTTGGAGCCAGAGAAGAGTAGGAGCCGACCACCTTCTCGCAGTTCAATTTCAGGTAATTGTGTGCTACTGTAGATGTGATCACCATGGCGCAGCCAAGGATGCCAAAGGCGGACCTCCCGAATGTTTATGCGGCCGATGTATAGGCCTATTATACCCAGGTATTGAAAATAGTCATCATTGCTACTTGAGTAGAAGTAACATCAGCATAGATTTCTTTTCAATCACAGCAGACTTACACACTAACAGATTTTCAACTTTTCCAAATCAGACTAGAACTAGAATTACAGTCACATTTTTTCCAAACTAGACTAGAATTATAGCTACAGATTTTTTTCCTAATTAGTAGGGCAAGTTTTTGTTGCACTTGAATCTCGAGAAAGTTGCACTTAATTTTAACAAAAGCTGCAGTAAAAAGTTGCATTTAGAATTGTTGTTGAATCAGTAGGGTATGAGATACTCGAAAGGTTCCGTCGTTTAACCAATGAGTTCCTGCAAAGCTGTCAAATTTGTTACTTTGCCATTTCATGGACATTCTGGCGAGAACGCCGAAAATTACATTTTTTCCCGGTACACAACAAGAAAATTGAGCAACGCGGGAATAATTTTCCCCAAAAAAGCATGTCGATAACTCCCTCCTAAAACTAGTCAAATAACACACACCAAACCCTTTAGGTCTGCAAACTTGACCCAAGGCGTTAAAGAAAACACACACTTGGCACTTAGTGAACCAGTGAAAATGTAATTTTCAGTGGTCTCGCCTGCGCGTTCGTGAAATGGGAAACCATCTCAAATTTAAACGACAGAATTAACAACGTGGTCCGATTACATATTGTTCGGGCACCGTCGTGCTTGGCAGGTGTAGTTAAACTTCTTGCTTGCAAGCCATTGTGTCAGTAAGATGCAGCTAACCCATCATATAGCTCTTTGTTATGCAAATCAAAGAGAATAGAACCATACTACAAATAGTTTATAGCATGTTTTTAAATTACTCCTTACATTTTTACGTAATATTTGATAAAAGTTGCACGAAAAATTGATATGAAAAATAGAGAAAAGTTGCACTATAAAATCCCTCCAAACATCTTAAGACATCATGGTACATAGATTCTGAGTATCTAGGAAGCTGTCCGAAGCTGTAAAAAAAGTCGCAAAAACTTGCCCTACTAATTAAAATTAGATTAGAATTACTGAATTTGTGAAAACTTAGAAACTGAATAAAGTTCAGTTCATATCAAACCAGAGTTCATTCTGGTGAGGATGAGTAAGGCAAATCTTTGCGCAGTAAGCTCGGCCAGTTTTTTACTAGCACTTTTGTACCATTCCCAGGAAAACCAGACGTTAGATTAGAATTTAAATCAGAGCATGAGACCTTTGGGATTGCGAATCACGCTATGCCACGTTGCAGGTTCGAGACACTCTACCGCGAGCAACGCAGACGCGGCCGAGTTCCAACACCTTGAGCATGTCCCGCGGCGCACCAACAGCAAATGCGACCCCGAGCCGATGAAGCAAGAGATGAATTCGACGACGAATTCCGAAAACTCATTCCACGAAAACCAGTCTTCTTTAAAAGCAGAGGACATGATAGACAACGACTCGTCGCAGTCCGGCATGGACATGAACCTCACCTCGCCATACCCGGGAGGGTCACGCCCTTCTCGGACCAAAAAACAGACATCTCGGGCCGCGGCGTGGACGCAAGAACGCATGCAGGCCGAGGCGCGCCGGGGCCACGCCCGAGACCGGGACCACGGCTACTCCGGCGTTGAAGTGGCAGAGGGGGCGTCGACGGGGTGGACCTGTGACCCCCACGAGCCTAGGTACTGTTTGTGTAACCAGGTGTCGTACGGCGAGATGGTGGGTTGCGATAATCCGAAATGCGCGATCGAGTGGTTTCATTACGAGTGCGTTAATTTGACGGAGGCGCCGAAAGGAAAGTGGTATTGTCCGCAGTGTACGCAGTCCATGAAGAGGAGGAATAAGAATAAGTCAGCGCCAACGTCCTGATATCCTTTGGAGTTGTGTGTGTGTGGAAAGTGATGGGGTACCGGGCTGTGTGGTCGCGTGTTGGCAGTGAAATATTGATAGTAGCGGTTGAAGTTATGGTGTATCATGCGATCATGTTGGTGTTCGGCTGGGCAGAATGAGCAGTGAGGCACAATTTTTTTCCCGAGTTCTGAAATTATACAATGTTTCTGTGGGGTATTGATCAACCCGCAGTGTTGTGATAAAGTGCAATAAATTGGATATGTTTGAAATGTACCAAAATTAAACTTTACCTTTGATGTGTTGTATCACTGGAATTACATTTTTGTTTCGTATCAGTTATAATATAAATCGACATCCCGAATCAAATCGCTCACTCGATTTTGCCCAGCCCTGATTATGACGCGAGGTCGTGATTTCACGGATCGGATGGCGTGTGGATTTTGCGAGAATAACGGGCCGGACTTCAATCGGTTAGTTTCTTGCGATTATTTGTTGTCACAAATAAATTTTGCAATGATACGTATATGTGTTCGGTCAGGGTTTGTATGTCAGTTTGAGTGTGGTTATCGAATGATGTAGTATTAGTACTGGAAGTTTGACTATGACTGTCGGCATCACGAGTGTGATAATAATGAAGTTTAGATTCTCAAACTATCGCAGTGTTATGTAATCGCACTGATATAAAAATTTTAGCTTTCAATACAACATCCATTGTAGCAGTATATTTATTAAACTCGAAGACTTCGGGTGCCTCTTTTCAAGAGTTATATAAAAATGGACGACCTTTCAAAGCCAGGACAATAGCACAGCCATAACGAACACAAACCTGTAAATAAATGTCTGCTATGCTTATCCTGACAGCAATATTCAAGTGCAGTACTATAAGTCACCTCAAAAAAGTGTTGACACACTTCAAATAGTTTTGATTCAGCTATATCAGCACCAGGGCTGTGGAGTCGGAGTCGATGGAGTCGGAGTCGGGGTAATTTTCGCTTGATGGAGTCGGAGTCGGAGTCGTGAAAACTATAATAGCTGGAGTCGGAGTCGGTGAGAAAATACTGACTGGAGTCGGAGTCGGAGTTTGTGAGAATGACTATGACTTCGACTCCGACTCCAACTTCTCTATCATGAAAACATTTGCTTTCAAAGAATTTTCAATAGAATTTTTATGTACCAACAATCACTGTTATTATTAACCATACAGATCAGGTGCGGCCAGCACGTGGCACGCAGGCCAAATTTGGCACACGATAAGGTTAGGTGTGGCCTGCGAGGTAATTCTCGAAATTATTTATGACATCAGGTACAATTGCAAGGCCAACCAAAATTTGATTAGCATGACCGCGAAATTTGATGATGACTAAAACAACAGTTCTGACGCATTGACGTATCCAGGGGTCAGCCACATTTATTCCAGATCTTCGTATATGACCATGACCATGAAGTAGAATATTTCATAGCAGATTTATTTGACTTGTAATTTTTCTCGGTACTTCGCATGATTCATTGTCACTAGATTTTTCGCATTCAGTATTGGAGCCCCCTTTTGAAAATTATAAGTACATATTGTTCACAGAATTGAGTCTAACTATATTCGCAATTATGAGATACGGCTTCGCTTGTGCACTCGCAGCGAGATCGTCGACAAAACATTCGCACAAAATGATATAGGCATGTTCACTGATACCGTCGATTTTGCTATGTCTAAACGTCGAATAATCCTGTCCTTGCCAAATGAGCCCAGTGGTATACAGATGCGACGCCCAATGTATGTTAGCGACATATTTATTGATATAGCTATAGCCTAATTCAGTCGTTATCTTGCAAAAAAATTTCGCGCTTCGCGCGACCGGGCCCTGATTGCGCACTGCACAGTTGCATGACATATTGTTATCAATTTTAGAGCGTATTAATATAAGTCTTGTTTACAATGTTACCTAATTCGGTTCGCTCCTATCGACGACTAAAAAAAGTTATCAACATTCCAGTTGCCGGCGCAATGGTTCGTAAATCTCAGGTGTCCCTTTCGCTGAAAAAGTTGCCCACCCCTGATATAGATTAAATTAGACATTACTGGCAAATTATAACTTAGTTGCAGAGGGGAAGAAAATCGCAAGATGCGTTTTCGCGATGCAGTCAACATTGATAAAATTTTTGGAATGATACCATGATACTGTGTGACAAAGAAAATGCATCGGCTGGTTTTGTAAAATTGTAAAAATGATGTAAATATGACCAAACGGTGTTTCCCACATGACAAAATTAAAAATATTTGTGGTGTAGCTTAGCTGTTTGGGTCGAACAAATGATGAAGAAAGACTGCAAGTCCCAATCCTTGAATACTTGCTTAAGTACATGTAGACTAGACATAGGCTATGGTCTTTGACTACTTAACTAAATTCCATTTATGACCAATGTCTATTATTAGTAGTAAGAGTGTTTGTGTTTGTGCTTGTAATCAGGATAGTGTGCAATTACAAAATTAGTAAATTCAGTTTCTTTATTAGTTGCTGAGTCATACACAAGAGCTACACTTGGATTTTTTATCTACATTTTTATTATACAGGATTGGATATCTGCCATATTTGAATGATTCATACATTTCAGGATACTAGAGACTCCATGTTATAAAAACTTGAATAAGGAAGGATATTTAGCAAATCTTTATTTCATGTTAATTGCATAGTGGATAATTCGAGCTGTGCCACAACACAATGAAACAATTTAGCATGCCACAGTTAATCATATGTTTGCATATGTTTAATGGTTGTATGATAGTCATTCAACCGACAATGTGGCATATAATTTTCGATGTAAATTGGTAATAATGGTGGAGTCGGAGTCGGTACGTTTAAAGACCCAGGAGTCGGAGTCGGAGTCGGCACATTTAAAGACTCAGGAGTCGGAGTCGGTATATTAAAAATGTGTGGAGTCGGAGTCGGAGTCGGTGGTAAAATTTACCGACTCCACAGCCCTGATCAGCACAACGGTTACAGACACTTGCTCGACCTGTAAGTGTTCTCACGACTCTCAGAAATATCATTTGAGTCCCGCTCAATGGTACACAGACCAGAACCACTGATTGTACTTCTCAATTAAGATATTGGGTATCCATATCCCTGCCTGTATCATAGACATCATTTTCATGTCGATTACCAATGTGCTTCACCTGAGAACATACGTCACTTAAACACTTCTGACAATCATGCAGTGATGAAAACCAAACACAATGACTTGGACTCGAGTCTCAACGCTGTGACTCGGAGTTGAACCTTGTCAACCCGACTCGGTGGTGAATTGAAAATGACTAGGCTCAAATCGAGTCAAAACTATTAATGCAGAATTGATTTGTGACGCGGGACCATAGGACTTGATTCCAACCCCGAGTGTACGCTGTTTTAAATTAGTCTCGTTTCAGATAGGCATACTGTTGCCTATCGTAAATCGTGCAACCGGGAAAATACCCAGTTCAGAAATTCACTGTACGGTACACGTTAACTATATCTGCATCGTTACAGTAACGCTAGCCAACCGCTCGACACGGCGTTGCAGATTCGATACGTCCATCAGCACGCAGTGCCACACCGACCCAACTTGACCATCCGATTCTGATTAATATTTTTATTGCACCAAACAATTACAATATTACAATTCATGGTCTACGCAGCGTTTGAAGGTGGAATGATAAATCAGCAATTGAACAAGATCGCGTCATCTTAATCGGGGATTCGTAAGCAAAGAATACTGCAATATTATCAAAAGAACAATGAATTTTCTCACTCTACCTACATTCGCAAGATCACGATAGATAACACAATCAAATGTAGAAATACTAGTAGCTTGCTCAGGTGAAGGCATCAGACGTAGAAATTACTCAATACGTGTCCTCAAGTACAGAAGTACAGTGTTTTTCCGATTACATGTTTACAGTGTAGATTTAGAGCTCTCTAATGGTTGATATGACGTGTCGCAAAATTTGGAACTATCGACGATAAGGTTAGTACAAAGAAATAGGATGTCCCATTCGGACCAAAAATCACATTGGCACACACATTGGCCTTTGTTATCAAAAAAGGCGTTATTCGCAATCGATTGTGAAATCTACGGATACAGGATGAAGTTCATCACAAATATACAAGAGGCAAGAAATATGAAGATGAGCACCCAATTCTTAATTACTTGTGTTACAAAATCTTATCACGCTATGGCAATGTAGATCGACACAATATAGCGGTACCATGGCTACCAATCAAACCAAATTCAGATAGGAATAAATCTGAGACAAGGAAAAAAAATCATATATAAACTGATTAACGATAAGGAATCTCCGTTTTGTATACTGTGAGGTTCAAGGGCTGTTTGCTTTGTTGGACTTGCCGCTCTGAAAAATAAAGTTTTAAGATAAGACCAGCAAAGACAAGCACGGGCTTGGTGGCCAGGTAAATATGGTGCTTTGATAGCAAAGTTTCATTATGGCAATTCAAGAACAGTAACAACGTACTTCTATTTTATTTCAGAGTACTAAAGCAGGTTTCGTCGACTTCCTCTACTTCAGTTGTTCCCAACCGGGGGTCTGAATTTTACTGGTTATGTTACGCTTCTACTGGTTGGAATTGAGCCAAATTTGTTGAGCATAGTTATTTCAGACAACCCCTAACAATTTTATGGTGTAGCCAGTAAAATTCGGAAAAATATATTACATTTGTTTTTATTGAATATATCCATAATTTTGAACTACTACAAATATTTTTCAGAACTTGAAGCAGTCTTGGAAATACTTCTACTTAAGTAGAAATCCACATTCAGTCATCTTCAGTAGCAGTAGCCGTAAAATACTATACTTCTCGTTTTTGCTATTAGCCGAGCTAGGTTTAAGGAGTTTCTTTCACAAGCAGAGATCAGCGAAGCACAGTTGCAACAAGATTTCCAAGCGCCTTTGAAATGTTAAGGAAGAGAAAAGTGGGCAAATTGACAATCCCATAAAACGCGCACATCTCACAGCAATGCACCGACGAAAGGTTATGTTAGTTTGAAACGTATAATCACAGTAGATAAGTGCTCGGTGAGGCAAACAGTCTGTGTGCATAAGAAGCAAAGAGTTGTTTGCAGAAAATCCACAGAAGCCATTCAGAACATGTTCTCTATACCAACATAACATAACAACGGGAATTCCAAACTGAAAATTTGCTTAAATTTTGGCAGACAAATATGTTTATTTGAACCTGGGCGACTTTAATTGTTGCAATTTACCAGGCCGCACTCTAGGAATTGGTTAGGCATCTCTTCATTAGCACTGTGGGAATTTGGGAAGCAAGTATAACATCGGATTTTATATCGAGCCGCTCACGCGTATTATTGTCAACTATCTGTGCAACTACTGCAAATCGTGTAAATCATGAATGCTTTTCATCAACGTTAGGACATTTATCAAGGCACTTTTAGTCCAAATTATAAAAATTTCGCTTCCTTAGTTTTAAAGTTATGGGTGTATGACTGATTTTCCAATTCAAGGGGTCGGAAGCTTAGCTGCTTAAGCATGGCTGAACAATGCAAAAGCATCAGATTTTCTAACGCAAATTTTCAAAAAATACCATCTTCAATTCCATAAGTTCATTTTCTCAGCTTTTCAGTTTTAGCTAATATGGTTTCACTGTGGTAGAGCTCAAATCTTAATCAAACTTGGCCTAACACCAGAAACAGGGTAGTCTTATAGCTTTTTACTGGTTATGATCTGATTTGTGAATAAGTTTGGAAAACTCGGAATCGTATTCATAGCGAACCAAATTTTAGAACAATTTGTTTTGCAAAATTGCAAATTTCAAGCAGACTACCATGTGCTTAGAGGCATCTCGATATTGTATCAAGCATTATTTGGGATCTTCAAGCATTCCTGGAAGAGACAGGCTTCCTGACGTGTCAACCGTCCGATGGTAAGAACTCCCCCCTTACTTTGTGCCCAAGGAATTAGTGTGACAGGCTAAAATTGGTACAGTATAGGCAGCAAAGTACGAAGGACTCGCATACCAATTTTTAAGGAGCTAGACTCAACAGTTTATGAGTTATAGCAATTTCAAATTTGACTTAACAAAACTGGACCATCCCCTCAACTGTTTTCAGGCAAAACTATGTCTAGGATATTTTTTACTAACTTGGAAATCTACGTCAACTTGTACCTGAGTAGAAATGTACAACGTCAATTCTATTTTCACCTATGCGCAGCACCATCCGGACCGGTAGATCGGTTTGACACACGGTAGTGTAAGACTCCAAATCAATATTTCAAGCAATTACTGAATCAATGTGATCATTCACCTGCGTCGCACACCGTTCCGTTATCAATGCCGCCGATGCGAATCAATCCCGGAATTAGAATTAGGTTCCTCCTGCTGTTATCGATCACGGAGATGAAAAAATTAGAAAAAGATCAACCACAAAAATCAGCATTCAGTATCAGCCGAGAACAACACATGCATATTTTGATTCAGGTTAATAAGAACACCCAGTATCAGAAACATGTAATTTAAAGTCTGGTACAGCAATACCGTGACTGCACTATTAAATTACCATTAGCTAGTGTTGCGACAAATGAGGAACACTTTCCAGAGGTCTTGGTACAAAAATACCAACCCACCAGATATTTGGATTTAGACATGGAGCATTCGATACCATATTACATCCAACATATTAGAATTGCATAGATATTGTAATATTCGATATCTTCAGTAATACGAGTGCAATATGTATTCGATTTTGGAAATTCAACATAATTTCACCTATATTAATACAATTGAGCATGAGCATAGTTGAATTACGAGGGTGATTTGGTTTAAAAATCCATCTTTGTTGTACACACGAGGAAAGTAACGATGGTCAAAAATCATTATTATTATGTTATTACGGAACAGAAGATTCCACAAAAATACATTGATATCGCTTACATATTATCAAGTTGGATATCACTGGTCAAAAATCAAGAATCGCAATCATATTACAATTATCATCGATGAGCCGTAACTCCTTCAAAAGTCAGACTTTGCATCCAGGCTGGTCGCAAATTAAAGAGCACATCAATTCCATTAAGAGTCACATATAATGATGGTTTTGGACCCAGTATTCACGAATGCGATACACAGTGAAAACAACCAACAATTCAATTTCGTACCGTTTATACGACAGTTTCATTTCGCGATCATTGAACTTGAAAACACAACACAGGATCAGAATGCCGTAACTGTTTCTCACGGCGACAACATAGCCACAAAGTGCCTTACATCCATTAATCGCATCTTGGTTAGAACGATGTTAGGCAAATCATAGTGATTCAAGAATATCATTGGGCCGATCACGCCCGTGTGAATCATCTCAGTCATGTTAATAACACCAATCATACAAATTTGAAATGTCAGAAGAAGCAGTGATGCGTCCTACCTTAAATGCGGCTGTCATCGGACGAAATCCGCCCGTACTCGCCGAGTTGAACGGCTTGGCCGATGATATGCCGACAAACCCTGAAGACAAACACGGTCGTTATTTATTATTCGACTTTTTGATTGTTTTTGCACCCATCATGGGACATGATTTGGAAGAAGACAGCCAAAATTCATCTAATTTCATTCATTTTTTATAAAATGGGCTGTTTCGTACATAAAATAGCCGATTTTCTGTTGAGATATGGCATGATTTATTATAATGCTGTGATGGGTTTATTCGCGATCATTCATCAGCTATTGAAGAAGCTAGAGAGCCTTGAAGTCGCACTTGCTAGTGTTCAGGTTAATAAAAATATTCATACAGTTCTTTTCCAAAAATATTCGTGGCACACCTGAGAATCTGTGAGGGTACACTTATGTACCACAGCAAACAGTTTGAAATCCTGCATAGGTTTTGTTTTACGACTGAATCTGTTATAACCCCAAATCTATGCATAGTAGTCTAGACCAGTGGTTATCCACCTTATCAGTTTGCGGATTGGTAGAATTTCAAATGAAATTTTGCGGATCAGTGAATTTTCAAAAATCAAAATCAACCCTAAATGTAATTACCACAAATGTACGAAACTAATACCTAGCTAAGATTTTGAAGTACCCCGATATCGCTCACCTTTGGGTGAAGTGGGTGAAGGCGTCGTCACAGATCTCACAGGAGACTTAGGGCCGCCCGAAGGCTTGCCAGAAGACAGAAATTCCTCAGGAGGGGGCGGCAGCGGGGTCCCCGTCAAATCAGTGTCCGGGACACCCGCGGTCCGCTTTTCTTCAGGCGGGGCAGGTAAGTTGGTACCCGGGGTTGGATTCAACGCCCGGTTCAAAGAAATAGCGACAGGAGACGTCGGCGAGCTGACTTTGGGGGTAGGGGGTTTAAAAGGCAAAGACGTTGGCTTCCCGGCTACCGGTGGCTTGGTGGGCGATGGGGGTGACACTGTTGTTGGGGCGGGTGAATTTTGCTGGCCCCGGACCACGTTGCTATTGGCGACGTTCTTTTTGTCTGCGGCATTTGATTTGAACTTGCCGACTGCCTTGTCGGTACCGGTGACGGCGTCCACCCCCAGGAATCTCTTGTAATAGCTCGGCAGGGCAGACTTTTTGCCGCCGGACCGATCTGAAATATGGATGGTTTCAGCACGTTAGCAAATCAAGTTCACGAGAGTTAACTTTCTGCAAGAAATTTGAGGCCGAGAACATGTGAAAGAAAACCAGGACATGAAATAGGGATCATTATCCAAATTTACGTCACGCATCCTAATACTTTGCCCCTGAGGTGCGCAGTGGTTAAGAAAAAAATTAACGGGTTTGAAAATTTTCCAAATTAATCCAGGTGGCATTAGAAGTCAGACAAAATAAGTTATTCCAAGAATTTCACGCGTACAAGACCTGATTACCACATGCTGAACCATGTTTTTCGATTACAAATGTGGTGAAAACTTTCAGTACCAAGGTAGCCGAAGTGCTCGAAATGAGTCTGCTCAGCACCGCCGATATGCTTGCGGCAGGCTGGTTACCCAGCCAAAAAACGCGGACGAATTCGACCACCTTTGAGCGTCACTAAACCAGGGTTATAATGACTCGAGTCACGATTTTCTGATGACTTGACTTGGACTCGAGTCATTGCGCATGACTCAAACCAAGTCACACGACTCGAGACTCAGACGCTCACGACCAACATTTCATTGTAATTTCGAAGATAGTGAAGTAACCAAACTATTGGGATTTCGTCTATTGTTACTGGTACTTGAAAATGCGACCGAAACTGCTAAAAGTGAGAGAAATTAGTATATAATAAATATGAACCATTCGATATCACCAAACAGAGTTATAAAAAGTGGGTTTAACTGGAAATTGAGCGGTCACCACAATGACTCGGACTCGACCCTATGCTCGCTGACTTGGACTCGGGCTTGACTCGGTGGTGATTTAAAAATGACTTGACTTGGCTCGAGTCAAAACCATAAAAGTGATATTGACTTGTGACTCGTAGCCTTGCGACTTGGTTACGATCCTGCACTAAACACTCGTAAGATTACCGTGAACCGCCGAAACACTCGAGGCTTTGTCGTCGGTCGTAACAGGCTGTTTCAAAATGGCAGAATTCACGTAACCCCCGGCTACCCTCGTCTTTATGGGCGCGGCGCTCCCTGCGGTTTTGGGCGCGTCCGGTTTCGACGTCTCGATAATTTTCACATCCGGCGTCGTCTGCGGTTTTTGCCCGCTCAAATAGTCCACCATGATGGACGCGGCTGTCGGCGGTTTTTTGGCCGGTCCCGACGGAGCCTTCACTGTCGTAATTGGCGATTTACTGCTCGACGGTGTCGTAGGAGCCTTTGCAAACGCGGGCGTTGTATACTGCTTTGGCACCACGGTAGATACCGGAGCGCTCGTTATAGCTGGCGGAGTCGCGATCACGATATTCTCTGCCTGTGGTGTTATCGTCGGAGTTTCCACATCGGTTTTGCTGATATTGGTATCCGCGGTCACCGTGGTGACACCTTTGATTTCACCTAAATCGGAGAACTTAATCACAGTCTGCGGTGCGGCTTCGTAATCCTCGTGTTTCTGAAACAATAATCGTAAACTGTTAAACGTATGATAGGATACAAAAGGATTTACAAGTTTTTAATCTATGCGGCATTCTCAATTCTAGCTTTGCGTTCAAATACGAATTCGGAAATTGTTTTCTGTCGCACCCAAATCTAAGGCCATAACCGATAGAGGGTCAGGTACAGGCGCGTAGCCAGCCGAAAAATAAGGGGGGGTTTCGATTTTTTCCGAATTTAGTAACCTAGCATTGACTCATTAGGGTTAAGTACATGCGATGCGTAAATAACGATTATACAACATCCCCGTGTTGGCGATTATAGGCGTACGATAAGCTTTTCGACGAGTTCAGAAGTGCTGTCAATTAGCGACTCCCTGATCTGTCGTGGACAATGAAATACACACGCGTCGAACATTTGAATACGCGCGCTTATCAACGCGCTGAACAATTAAATTCACCCGCTTGTCAAAGCGTCCAACAATTAAATACGCCCGCTCATCAATGCGTCTTGCGTCTTACGTAGCCTCGGCGACGATTTAGGCAAGTAAAAATGTACGAGTTTTTATGGAATATGTGCTATAATGACGCCGATTTCAGGTGGTTCAAACCTTTACCTCTTATAACTCAAGCCTACTGGACTATAGCTGAAGACTAGTGGAAATCAATTACGCATGTACGCACACGTCGAACATGATTGCGGACATTCGATGTCATTCAGTTACGAGATGTAACTCTTTAATCACAATCGCTAAACAGCATATACTTAATAGCATTTTATCTAAGCCATCGAGAAATAGGAGCCGAAGCATGGTGGGCCCAAGATGCGGTAGTTAGGCTAGCGATATCTTTAGTACGAGGCCTATTCCAGATGCGATTGTGTAGGCCTACGAAGATATCGTGCACACCAAGCCAATGCAGATGTGATTGTGAAAGCCAGTGACGATATCGTGCGCCGCGGGCCTATTGCAGATGTGATTATTCAAGCCAGCGGAATTAGGCTTGTTGGAGACGCGGTAAATCAGGCTAGTAATGATTGCCGAACGCGCGACAATGAATGACCTGATTTCGCCAATCATCTCAGCGGGAAATCGTGTCGCGTTACACTGTGCAGTGCAATGCGCACAGACGAATCTCGCTAATTAGCAACACGTCTTTCGTTAATTGGCCGCGCCTTTCGGTAATTCGCCGCGCGCAATACTGATAATATGACTTATTGAATTGCAAACGAGTATTAGCGTCAGAGCGGTCTTTTAAAAAGAGCAAGGTTTCGCGTTAAAGGAGAGGGTTTCACGTTTCTAAAGGAGCGGGTTTCGACCCCCGAAACCCCGCCCTGGCTACATGCCTGGTCAGGTACTTTAAAAAGTCACATCAAAATTCATAATTTGCATAAATTCATTAAAGTTCAAGTTCATATCCAAATCCGACCCAAACATGGACGTTTAACAAAATCCAAAATTACCAGTGTTTTTTTGGCGCAGGCCTAGATATCCAAGCCCCATTACAGTAAATGCTGAAATTTCTTCAAAAGTGACATGAAATGAGAGTTCGAGAAACTTTGATGTCCAAGTCCAAGTCCAAACATGGCTTCAACATCATGGGGGATCCATAGTCAATCATAATCAGGCAATCGGATACGAAATCCGAAATTACCCCATTTGCAGTCTCCGTCACTTACTTTTGCGCGCTGATTAGGAACAAAGGTGTACGTCTTGGTTTTCCCGAACGGGGCGGCTTCAGGCTTTTGATCTGAACCCAGAAATATTGCTTTACCATACCTACGACAGTGAAAGACGAGAACAGCCTACAAACACAAATCGAGGGAATAGTGAGTTTCATAATATCCTTTCAACTGCGGTGCAGAGTTCCAAGAATTCCAATTCTTATCTTATTATGGATTACGTGATTTGGAAAAATTTGGATAAAAAGGCTACCGAAGGCAAATTCCTTATCAATATGGCAAATTTTGCAATTTTAAAGTTGCAACAAATCCCGGCCATCACAGGTGGTTATAGTTGAATCACTTAACTACTTCCATTTTCGATGAAAAACCACTTAATTTTTTTACTTGGGCTATTGTAAAGTAGACAGTTGTTTTCGGATTGGCTTGGATTGCCGTTGTGAGTGAAATAACCATAAAACCGGGTAAAACCATAATCCTGTTTACATAATATATTATTTTCGAAAATTGCTCGTCATATTTGAAGTGTCATCAATCCCTTTGTCGTAAAGACGCATCTTGTAACCCCCCTCCTTTAATTTACTATTAAAAGTATGCATCGTTTCGAGCAAATCACAACTTGAGAGTACCTCTCAAACATTTAATTTTACACTCCCGCTTGAATAGGGTTACCATACGTCCTCTTTTAAGAGGATTTCGGGAGCCGAGTGGAAAGTTGACCTTTTTTCTTTAGTCAACTGACCACAAAGTGGGAAAAACTTACCATTTTTTGAGAATTCTACTCGAAAAGTGTCCTCTTTTTAGATTTCCATAATATGGTAACCCTACGCTTGAAGCAGTTTTGGTACGTCTTGGAAATCCCTATCTGAAAAGCTTGTTGGAGGTACAGAACTTCCTTATACAAATGAATAGTATATTCATAATGAAATGAGCCCGATTATACTATTCAAATTTCTATCTCTACTTGTAATTGAGTGGAAATTTACAGAAATACCGCTACTTTTACTTGCGTATCAATGCTGACTAATCTGACCGCCTGTGCTTAGCGTTGATAAGGGGCATGGCACATTCTCTGACGGATAAATTTCTCGAAAGATTACCCGGCACGATCGTGTATGGGTTCTTTCTACGATACTCCTCTTCAGCCTCTTTCTGCGCCTTCTTTTGCTTCGCGATTTCAAGTTCCCGTTTGACCCTTTCAATTTCCTCCAACGTTTTCTCTTCGTCTTCCGATTCCTCGTCCTGCGAAAGGTTCTGTTTAGCGCACGACTAAATCAACACAAGACAAACCGAGTGGATCCGTATTTTAAACATTCGAAGTCGGTTCTGAACAGATTGTTGTGAGGCTGTACGATTGGTCGGACTTTGCAAGCCTGTTGAAGCCCTAGTCAAATTGTAATTATGAGGTTTGGTTTTGCAAAGCAGTTGAAAAGATTCTGAACTGTTTGCAGCATGCATGCGCATCAGGGTTGTTCAAAAGTAACTTTTTTTCAGATTCTTGCGTTGCCCACCAAATTTGACTCAATTCTAAATAGCAGAAGCGAAGCTTCTTTTGAATTTACTATGAAAAAATAAATTTTTCAAATTTTTCTGTATATCCCGTGGAAGTGTCAAGTCATCTAATAAAATACATTGCAAATTTGACTCAATTCCAACTGGTAGAAGCGAAGTTATTGGAGTTGAAAATCGTGGATTTGGAATAATAGTATTTACCTCTTTTAATTCAAGAATTATTAATAAAAAACTCCAATAACTTGACTCCTACGAATTGACTCAAATTCGATTTGCATACATTTGTTTTAGTAAAGACAACTTAACAGCTTCATGGGTTCGGTAGCCAGAAAAAATTCGAAAAAAAATAAATTAATACAGTTGTTCTCAACCTTTTTGTCTTCGCGGACCCCTTTTGTACCGTCACGGACCACCGCAGACTCCCGTACGTTTTAGCTGAAATTTTACTCCATTATTGTGCTGCCATCATCTGTGGCGTGCATACATTAACTGTAGGCTAGTGATAAACAGAAACAAATAGAAGCTCTTCAGAAACAAATATGTGTTTTCTTGAAAATAACATCATACTATGTCTGGAGATTTGGTAGAACTTGGGGAACACTTGCTAAAAAGCACCGTATAAATGTCACGAATGTGCGAATTGACATAAACAAAATCGATTGATATCTGAAGTAGTTAAGCACAGGCCAGTTACCAAGTTCGAGAGTGAGTCACATTCCTGCAAGCAATTCCACAAGGAAGGCAAACCAAGCATAAACGACTATATAAAACAAACGAGAAAAGACATTGACATTACCTATAAACATCATACTAAATGAAGTTCACTGTGATCAATCTTCCGTTATTGTCTGACTATACAACAGCATTCCTGAAATCTAAAACTTACAGCCATAACATTCACCTGTGGCATATCCGGTCTGCCATTGACTTGATCCGCTGTTTTGTGAGAATCAGGCAAAGAAGGCTGTTCATCATCTGGAGGGGCAATAAAAATATTTTAACGTTTTAAAACGCAACAAGAAATGTGCCTATCATCAGCAGACCTACCATTTTGATTGAAGC
Organism: Botryllus schlosseri; assembly: GCF_051294905.1. Lineage (NCBI taxonomy): Eukaryota > Metazoa > Chordata > Ascidiacea > Stolidobranchia > Styelidae > Botryllus > Botryllus schlosseri. The sequence goes on along the minus strand of NC_137247.1, from coordinate 16,486,948 downwards.
AGTTGGAGCAAGGCTGAAAATTCACTATTTCCACTTGAAATTGAGTACAATGATACAAATCGAGACCTTACTGGAAGCCTAATACTTGATTTCAAACTGACTTGGCACCCCTACATACGAATAAATACGATTCCATATCAATATGTCAATGATACCTTGCATGGACGCGTTGAACTGTTGAAGTCTCGCGAGCGCTTCCGCTTCCAGCGTCCCAATATCCTCCTCATCTGCATCATACACATTATAATCCTGTGGGGTGGTGAATAAGTTATCGTCATCCTGCAAGGGGGGAGGGGGCACAACAAACTGGTCCTCGTCGACCGGAGGCGGCGACAGGGTCTTAGCACGGTCTTGAGTGACAGGCGACTGGGGGCCCAGGGCAAAATTGGGGAGAGGAGACGGGGATCTTTGCTCAATAACTACCGGAGGGGGTGATGGGGTTCTTTGCTCAAAAATTTCCGGAGGGGGCGATGGGTTTTTCTGCTCAATAACTACCGGAGTGGGTGATGGGGGCTTGTCGGGTGAGTCGGGACGAGATGTGGGTCCGTGGGTTTCCGAGAAGGGTGAAGCAGTGCCGGAGGCATCAGGCGTTTTTGCTTCCGTAGACACCTTAGCTGTCTTGACGCCGCGTTCCGTTGGTGACGTAGAAACTTCCACGTCGGACTGGTCCGATTCTGCCGAAATCTCGATGTCGGACAAGTCACGGAGAACGTCTTCGGTTATCTCTTCGTTTATCGGAAGGCCGGATTCCTGTATTGAATGATTCGCTTATGGCGATATCGGAAAAATTGAAAACGCTCTGTGGAAGAACCAGACTGAACAGGGGAATCGAAACATTTTGAGCACCATAAGCTGGCTATTGACTGAACAGCGTTGGGGGTATCTTTCTTTGATATCAATAACGTTCTATGGACGTAAGATCACATGCCATACTGGCACCAGACAATTGGGAATGCGACACTTGAGCCTATGGGTTCAATTTCGATTTATGGTTAGATTTAGGGTTAGCTTTGGGGTTAGGATATATAAGGGTTAATAAAGGACATTATATATTTGGTCCTTGATGTTTTTGCGGCATATGCACCGACTCATGATATACATAAGTACGATCCGTGCGTATGCATACCATGAGTTCATAATGAGCACATGCCGCTAGACAAGGTAGGTACAGTATGGCTTTTGAAGTAGTGCTCCACCCCTCCATGCTATTCCGGGAATGCTAACACCAATCTCGCTGGGGATTGAGCCCCACGCGCTACCGACCAAGAAGCCGGACGCTCCACCCTTACACTATCTTGTCAGTACAGGGTTAGAACTAGTTTTGAGGTTATAAAGTCACGTTCTCATGTGGCGCATGCCTGGGTGTTGTTTCCATTGTGTCGCATGCTTAAATGTCAGGCACACATCCATAACGGCAACTTATAATTCACCAAGAACGGCCAGTTGACAAGTTATTATCATAACATTATTATCATTATCAGAACATTGATCTATTTGCAGTGTCGTCAGTCATTTTGTATTGCCGCCAAGATGTATCTTGAAATTACACAAGTAGCCACACACAAGTAGAACAAGTCGCCCAAATCTAGGCCTGCTTTTGAAAATCCAGCCATAAGGCCGCGATTACAACTAACCAAAAGTGTCGACTTTTTTTGAAAGCAGCTAGGCTATTTTAATCCATGTTAATAAAAACAGTCCATGTCTATAGGTAATAACAAGTGAACATACCGTAGCGACAGCATGCTGATCGGGTGCCTTCAAGTTTACGCTTTGTTTGACAATCTCAACGGCGCCCACATTATCTGAAGAGTGTCCCGCTTCGGATTTACCGAATTCGCTCGGCTCCTACAACGAAAAACAGTCGGCACTCGAAATATGGCGGATTTCCAAAAAAGACACATAAAATACAAACAAATTCCCATTATAATGTCGTTAAAAGACTCTGAATGGTGTGAAAACCCCACTAAGAAGTACACGAAGAAATTTATTAGTTTAGACATAGGAAAACGGACAAAAATCAGAGCAGTTTCCACAATGATCACTCACTTAAATAACTTTTCTTTGCGGCCGCAAGGAAAATCACGCCAGTTACATATCATCGAAAATAATTTACTAATTACTACTTAAACAGAAATGTCGTTCCATGAATATGGGTGGCCTTGTGCATGTTTTCGGTGCCGACATATGGTCCACCTAGGTTTTGAGGCTCCTCATTGAAGATATAGTGTTGAATATATATTTTAGATTGTTTAAAATGCAACTCTTGAAGTCACCCATTTTCAAATACACCTAAATATTATCGGACGTCAACAGCATGAAACTCTCGCTGTGAAGGCGTATATTTTCATTTCTCCAAAAAATCGACTTCCATAACTTGAATCGTTGCGTCCAACCATACTCTGCACCCGACCTTAGAGACGCCAAATAAAAAATTCAATACCTCAAGTATTTCTCGATCTTCCTCAACCACGCTGTCGACGACTTCCTTCTCCGGAAGAGATTCTGCAGAAAACACACTAATCAGGCACAACTAAACTGCCGCGTACCAAATAACGCCATTACCGTGATCACTCTCATCCTCCGACGCGAAAAATTTGAAATCAGTTCGCTCCGTCGGTGGAGGCAATGTGCTTGGCTCCTCATCTTGCCTCTCGACCGTCGCGTTATCTTCTACTTTTGTCACTGACTCGCGGTCGTGCTCTTCTTCAGACACAACTTCTGCGTCTCCAGAAGACTCCGTGTCTTTGACGGACGAACTCGCAGCCGACGTCTCAGCTCGTGCATCTATCGCGATAGAGTTTGAGATTCACTTTGCGTTAAAGCCTGGGGCAGTGGTTCTAACCTGGGGATCACTTACGCTGATTTGTAAGCCTTCGGAAACCCCGAATTTTCCCTCGATCATGACAAACACAAGCCACCGTAATACATATCTAATACAGCGGAAAGTTTCCTGCCGGTTTGCCGATAATATTTTATATCTCAATTCCAAAAGGCAAGAAGTTGGACGTTCGTCCAGTTATTAGATAATTTGGATGTGGACTAGATAGGAAATTTCTCATCATTTTCCGCTTTTCATGTGACTTTTTAGTAAATTTCAGCCGTTACCGAATTTGCACACAAGCTTAATTTTGGATTTGGGGTTGATTTGAATCTCATATACGAAACAAGATTTTAATTTGAAGACACTAAATCTCGAGTAATATTTCAGCTATTGTGTGGACAAATGAGCACTTATGATAATGGCAATCCCACAATAATAAGCCCTATCTCTTTCAGAGTAAATTCGCCACACTCACGTTCTTCTTGCTCAACCATCCCATCGACCACATCGTCTTCCTTATCCTCCTGGATATCCTTTGCTTTTTCAATGCTCTGTAAAAATTAATGGTGAATAGGCGTCGGAGAAAATGATTACCAGGAACGCAAAAATCAAAGTGGGATTTATACGATTAAGACTAAAATCTTTTGCGACGAAACCGAAATATTTAATAAATAATGGAATTTTACTGACAAAAATTAGGTATTCTTAGATTTTACATCCAGACATATAAATAGGTTTTAATAATTCCACTCTTTGACCAAACAGAATACGGTACCGTACAAAGAATTTTCAGAATCCCAAGGTTGTAGATTGTGATAAACTTACATTTTTCGGGCTTTACATCGACGGTAGGGGTACTTAACCCAGGCTCTATGAATCCCTTGGGTGTTTGCAGACTAATTTTACGGGATCCACATAAGGTTAATGTTAAAACTACAACTTTAAAATTACATTGTCCTTATAGGTTATGTGCTCATTTTCACTTATATCCTTATTTTGTCTCATATTCAGTGCTCGAGTAGGTCAAAATAGTCACACCACTGGTAATTACGCCGCGATTGGGAACAGGCAATAGTCATGTCTTTTATTAGTTATCAGCTTCCCAATATTGAGATCAGACGTGGGTTTGCTGTTTCACCGTAGGTATGCGTAGTCATAACAAAGAATGTGATTATCAGTGCTTGACATCGATAAATTTCGACTAGGCCACCGTTAGAGGAAATAGCCGATCTTTTTCTTGGTGCAACATTGTAGGTAGATGTGGTTGGCAAACAGGGCTGGGGAGACCGCCTGGTGCATTACATGCCTTTGCGTCTGCTCATCCTATATCTTAATGTTTCGAACAGTATGATTATGTGTTTGCAAAGACATGGGCTAGGCATAATGTTCATATTACTGATAGAGGATAAGTCAAAAATCAAAGGAAAAACTTCCCTGTATAAGATCAGCCCCTGTATTACACAAGGTAAGGACCGCTAGTCGCATGGTAGGTACAGAATTTTTAATATGTTACTTGAAGGATAGCAAAGTGCTGTATAAACCTTCTATTAGCGCATTTGTAAAGTAGATTCAAATCTACAGTAGTCCCCCAGACGCTTACCATGCGCCGCGGCGGTTTGTCAGGCCTTGTAGATTTCGTCACGGGCTGACTCGATTCTGTTGAGCTTGAGGGTTGAGCAGTAGGAGTCGGAGGCGCCGGTGCTTTCTTCTTGCCTGACGTAAGCATTGATATTTTCAACGCGTGACACACCAAAAAAATCAACAATCAAAATCTGCTTCCATGATAATATCCGCTTTCATCTCTTAGCACTACAGGTGAACACTGAAAATTCTTGGTAGCTTATAACTCACCAAGCAAGAAACACGCGAGTCTAATTTTACAATGCTTCACTGAACTTTTTCCGGGCATACAATGAAAATATCAAGCAGCTGACTGGGACATATAAAATTCTCCACCACAGAAGGCGCGGATGGACACCGAAATACTTATACCTCATAAGTGTTGTCCAATACCCTACTGTATGACAACGGATATTGAATAATGAGAAAGTAAAGTTACTACCAGTAATTTGATATGACATTTCACAAGTCATCGGGAGCTAATGATAATTGCACATGCACATCTTAATCGCATCATCTCTCCAACTATCAAAGTCACGTAACCTAATACTTCCTAATAACCAATGGGGAGTAGTCTCAACGTGTCTAGCAGACATGAGCATGGGTTAGCTCTTGATTAAATCGGATTTGACGATTTTGATCAGATGATGATATGGAATCGGGATTATTTTGAAGCTGGATTTCGATACCAGCATCATCTATCTCGTGCCCCACTGTAATACCTGGATTATCACCATAAATTACAGTTGGTCGCCTCAAAATATAAACGGAAAGAGCTCTGTCCAGCCCCTGATGTACGTCACATTTGACTATATCGTCGCAGGAAAACTGAACAGTCTTATGTCCATTTTTGGCAATTTTGACTTTGACCATACAATTTGGACATAAAACAGTTTTGTTTTCAAATTGGCTTGAAAATTCAAGTTCATATCTCCACTTTACTAGATATTCATACGTAGGAACTTGGGACCCGGTTAAAACGAAAAATCTATGTCCAAATAGTGATCAAAGACAAATATTCAAAAATACGAAAAGTGGACATAAGACAGTTTGGTTTTCCAGCGACGATAAACAAATTACCAAGTCGTATATTGAGCCGTTCCATTCAATCATCGTAAATTAGCTGGTGAAATACGATGTCGCAAAAATCAAATACGCCATTAACGCTCGATTCGTTACCTGTTGTAGGAGGCCGGGGTGCTGTGGCGCGTGGTTTCGGCCGTGGCTGCGCCACCGGTCTCGGCGGAGGTGACTTGGTCTTTTTCGCTAACCCCCAAATTATACGGAATCATAAGAATCATGTAAAATCAGAATGAAATTAGGAAACTTCTCCAATCATCAAATAGACATTGTAATAATCATCGTATGCGAGTAGATATCGATTTTAGGAATTACGCGATAACAAATTATATATTCTGCAGCAGATTTCAAGTTGAATCGTAATCACATTCTTGAAATAATGTCGAAAACCTATGATATGATCAAGTAAGCATTATGGTCCACATTTCTTTGACGTGCAGCACAGCATGAAAACTTGTCACTTCATGAGGCGCAAGAACCATCTAGCTTACATTATATTAGTCATTACTCAGTCATGATTTTTCATTATCTTTTGATAATATCAACACTGAAGGAAGAAAACAGCTCGATCTCGATAACTGTGTATATTGGCATCAACTAGATGCAAAAAAGCATCAATCGCAAGCTGTACAGTGTACAGCATCATAGTGAACCTGACGCCACAAAAAAGGATCAAAGAAGTGTATTCACTATAAGATAACATTGGTAGAGTCCAGAAATGTCCCTATACCACGCCTGGCTATTTCAAACAATCACCACTTTCTTACCGTCATCGGAGTCTTGCTGCATGTCAGCGTCTTCCTGGCTCTGAATAGATGGTAAAGAATTCATTGAAGAACTAATACAAAAAGCAAGGCAGTTAGTAGCACTGGGTTAGGTTGCCATTTCCCAGTTTACACGGCTAAATTGCTAAAATCCTATCGTGTCTTCGGTCGGCAGGAAGCAAAAAATAGTACATTACAGCCAAACTGTCTGTCCACATGATACACCGATTATAATTATACACCGCATGGCACCAAAAAACTTCAAACTGTCAATTCGAATACAGTTGTGACTTGCAATGCATATCTACTAACGCTCATTCAGTTTTCCATGATATTAATAGTAAAATACTACTACTTCTGGAAATACCTACGGCTAATAAAAATATTAGGAATACAATTCATAGAATTCCCATAGTGATGTCAGTGAAAGGATTCAATTTGACCTAATTCAAGTCAATTTGGCGTGTTTGTCAGTGAAGGCTCAGTGTGAGCCGGCAACCCATGGTACTGCAGAGTGAAGTAACAGCGATGTGTCCAAGATTGTATATTTCTAATTAAATATTGTGGTCTTGTATAAGGTTAATAAGAATGATCCAACATTCCAATATTTGAAAGATTTGGCCAATAAACAACTTCTACATTGTTGGCGTCAATAAACTGGTCAGTGGTAAGCCATATATGCACATGGCAAATAAGGTTTTCTCCACCCAAAATAATATGTTTCAGGAAATACAGGCACAAGATATATAAATTGTACCTGACACGCATTATATGGCTTAGTACATGGAGTAAGCAATGTACTGTACATAGTAGTCGATATTAAGCATATTATCATGCAACAGGCCAAAGCAACAATGCCTCATATCAGCCAAATAAAACAAAAACCAGAACAGGCATGCAAAACAAATATTCAAAACTCAACTAGAACTTCAGGGTTACCACAGCATATCCCGGTTAAATTCATTACAGCAAGTAAGCTCATCGCAGCAACTTACATATTCTCATGTCACTTTTCCTATGCCACAGATAGAAACACAATGTTTTGTCAGTGGATAGAAGGGCAACTCTTCACCAAGACTGGAATGCCCACATTTGTCAAAACAAAAACCTTGTTGACTGGCAAATATCTGGTTGATTGCATACAGAGTGATGCTCGATCCTGGTGTGCTTACACAAGGAGACGCGCCATTAAAACACATAATTACCTGCAGTGATGGTTGTTTCACAGGTGCAGGACGTTTTGTGGTTGGCGTTTCCACATCTACACCTTTTTCGTTGTAAGTGGCAGGCAACTCTACACTAAAAATAAGATATTCGTTTTGAAATAAACAATTTATTAGAACACAACCAGCAGAAGGCACGAAAGAAAGTACTTTATCAAATACGCGGTGTCTATGCACGTACTGCTTAAGTATTCTAGATTTTAGCCCCATAACTTTACTTGAAACCTGTTTCAAAGCCCAAGTTCTTTGTAGTGCAGAAAGGCAGTCTGTATTTCAAATCATAATTCCGTTTGGCTTTTATGCAATAATAATATAGGTACTGATTGTGATCACAGAAGTAGTTGATTTTAGCCCAATAACTTTACTTGAAACGTGTTTCAAAGCCCAAGTTCTTTGTAGTGCAGAAAGGCACTCTGTATTTCAAATCATAATTCCGTTTGGCTTGTATGCAAAAATAATATAGGTATTGATTGTGATCACAGAAGTAGTTGATATATGACCCCTCGACTAATGATCACCAACTCTGTATTCGCTATTGAACATAGCTCCTGGACTAATGATCACCAACTCTGTAATCGCTATTGAAAGGAATATCATAACTACAAAAGTTGTTGTGCTGTTGTTTCAGATATTTTCTTTTTACAGAATATGGCGGTGCTTGCGCATGTGCATCATGAGTTATAAGTAACTGGAACCTCTCAGACAAAATAAGGAGCTGGAATTCTTAAGAAAGCTGATGAGCTAACATAACATGAAATGTGCAGCCTTGTCAGCCTGTACATGATAAGAGGCGTGCAAAATGTCAGTTTGTTACCCTCATGCACTTACAGTATGCATATGCACGGATCGTGTGTATGTATATCATGAGTTTGTGTATATACCACAAAAACCATCAAGGACAAAAATAAATAACGTTCTTTCCTTTCATTGTTCCTTGAAAATGGAATGTGTGGACAGGACCTCGGCCCTCGCTATGTAATATACGAAATGTGATAATTACTAATTCATTTTCACAAAACCAAATATTTGAATTTTGACATAAGACCACCGCTGGGAATGCCCAAGCTTGTACCTTGATCACATCATATGATTGTTTTCAACAACCTACCGTGTCAACTTGGAGATAAGCTAACATACAGATTAGCTCTGTCTGTATCTTGTTACTCAGAATAAAACATTAAAATTCCTAGTAAGGTCTACAAGGCCAGGGAAAATTGCTAATTGTGGAATAAATTGCAATTTTCAGTAAACTTTCCCGGAATGCAATGCAGATGCAGCTCACTAATGTTGTATTACTAATAGAACGTGACAGCATGCATACTAACTCTTGGGCACTTGCTACAAAACAAGATTCACACTGAAGAATTTCAACTTTACGATACTTCTGGGTCGATGAGATGGAGAATTAGCAAACAAGTCTCAAGCAGGAACTAACTCTAAGTCCAATACAAGTGAGTGCAAATAAATCACTATGTTTACAAGCTGTAAACGGTGTCTTTACTCAAGCAGATGTAGTCACACAGCCAATGACGGGGTTTAATTGATAGCAATACCGGAGCAAAATGGATTATAGGCTGTAGTGAAGATTACGGCGCGTTAGGTCCATTTCAAATTCTTTTGTGTTTCCGTCTTGAGTAAACAAGGCTTGCGCAACAAAAAGATAGTTCCATTGTAAAAACCCTAAAAGGCATCTGGAATATTTTTGCAAAAGGGGCCTGGCCTATTCAATACAAGCCAGTGAAGCCGCTATAATGGGGGCGAAGAGGCAGAGTTTCGCGGTAATGTGGGTATTTATAGAACCATTGACATTGCCGGGTAATGTTATTGTAGGTGTATCTAGAAATTCGTGGCGAACATACTCGGGAGACGAAGGAGGTGGTGACAGTGATGTCGGCGATGCAATGTCCCCTTTGCTTTTCTAAAAATCAGAAAATCACAGTTGTCAGTTCGAATCAAACACACCCCGTACAATATGAAATACCTTCCGCCCGAACTTGAACAGTTTCTTAATTTTCTTGCCCTTTTTCGAACCATCTTTTTTGCCTTCTTTGGTATCTTTGAATTGTTTATCTGGATGCAAAGACACAGCTTGAATACGGCTCCTTCGGCAAATACACAAAACATAAATCATTCACCGATTCATAAATGGATAACACAATCTATATCGCAACATATCAATGTAACTGCAATACAGCAAGAACCCTAAGGAGCCCAGAGGTTAATTGAGTAATTCAACATGAATATTACGCACGTTATTACAGTTGTTAACTACAAATCTCTATACTGCCTCTTGCGTCAATGTACTGTAATTATAAGAGCAGATTAATCGTAATAAATATTCGAGGCGAAATTTGATTTTGAATATTATGTTGGAATCGACCTCAGGACAGCTGACACAGCACAGCATTAAGCTACAGCTATTTTCACTCAAATTATTTCAATCACTAGCATCTTAACTATTTAAGACGTTGCTCTGAACAGAATTTTTCAAACGTTTCCAAATTGCTTCGGGTCATTATTCCAATTTGGTCGTAATCACAAGGCAAATGTCAATTTTCAAAGAATCCAGAGCAAAAATAGCGACTTATTGAAAGTGTGGCATATTTAGGGGTGTCAGCATTCTAAAAATCCAAGTGTATGTGTGTAATTTTTACAAGCCGTCTCCCGAAGAGACATTTACAATATGCCTACAGACATCACTCACTACCATCACCAAAATTAGCTATATTACCGCGTTAGATGCTCACATTTGAACACCTACTACTACGATAAAGCTGGCTTTCTTGAGCTGACGAGCATCAACCAAATTGCCAAAACACAAGCACGTAAAATCAAAGCACTTTCAGCAGTTGATGTAGCCGATATAATATACAAGGAAATATTTCGAGTGGCTCAAGGTGGCCCGAGTTACGAGGGTAACAGTGCAAAAATTTACAAGTGCAATTAAGGACAATGTGAAAGTTTCAAGTGGTTCCGAAGTGATCATACCTAAATAGGCTATTGACAGATCAAGTGGCAGAAAACTCATAACAGACGATTCCCAATTAGAAGATATCTCTGTCAGCGGCATCTTTAAGAATTAACTTACACAATTTTGACGTGCCAGGCTATTTCAATAGAGGATAACATTCAAGCTATTCCAAAGGATTATGATTAAATGAAATTATCCTGGAAGTGGTCACAACGGACACTGTCTTTTGACATTGCGGACATGCTTTGACCTACTTCACCATCAAGGGATCACGCTTATGACCTCAACCCCATTTGCATACTTAAGGAAAGGCTTGTGACTTCTTGATTGGGCGACATAGCCTTCTTATACGGGTAAACTGATCTGCAGGCCACAAGTCGGATCATTTGCAAATTTAGCATCTTGATAAGCTTACATTAATGCATGAGTGTCACAGCTCAATCAAGTGACAAAAAGTAAAATCTATCGGAGTGACAGTTCATTCGAATGACAATTGACAATGTCGTTAGGTCAAGTCAAGGGTTATTTTAGGTTCCGGTCAAGGGATGAACATTAAATTAAGCTAAGGCGTTGATGAATTGAGGATACCGTAATTTTCCAAGTATAGTACGCCCCCATGTAGGCCTATAATACGCACCCTTAAAATAGCATGTAATTTCTGTGAAAAAGCCTGTACCCGTGTATAGTACGCACCCTGCATTCGCAGTACATGAATAGCTGTGTTTTAATATATGATGTTGTCTGTTTTGCGATGTCACGGTTCAACAATCATGACATAACCATCGCTAATCATAATACAATAAGTGCATTGTCTCTAAACGAGAATAGATAGTAGCCAAAGCCTGCGAGGCTGGCGACGCGACAGTTCAGGCTAGTGACACACGACATCTTGCGCACGAGGCCTATTACAATTACAGATGTGATTGCTCAAGCTAACGGTTATGTCGGGCGCACCAGTCCTGTTGGAGATGCGGCTGATTACGCAAGCGGTTATATCTTGTGCACATGGCCTCTTGCGTATGCGATTGTCGACCTGTCGTAGATGCGATGAATTAGCAAGGATTGCCGCGCATGCTTGTAGCAATCAGCGACCTAATTTCACTCGCGTACAAACGGCGAACTAACTCAGCAAGAGATCGCGTGCTTTGCAGACGATTCTAGTTAATTGGCAACACGTTACACTCTATAATACGAATCACGGGCACGATGGCTAGAGGTGGAAACAAACATGAAGGAAGGTGTGATTTCAAGTTTTTTATCGAGGGAGATTTTTTCAATCGCGTTGTTCCTATGTATAATACGCACCCCCCGATTTTAGGGCAAAAATCGTGAAAATTTTGCGAATTATACATGGAAAATTACGGTAGTCATTATATATATGGGCATTTGACTCTCCAGCATGTAGGTTAAAGTTGGTGTTGGGCCAGGATTGGGTTTGGGGTCCGGTTACTTTTGGGGTTATAAAGTCACAAGCTCAAATATGGCATGGCGAAGTGTTGCATGCTCGACGGATGGGCATCGAGGGTGGCGACTAAATTATGGTAGGGCTATACATTAGGTTAGTGTTAGACGTACCAATGTGTCCACGAGACAACTTCATTTCGGCACTTGTGAGTCGCCACTCAAACGATTAAGATGGCACATAGAGTTTTATCCCATATAAAGACAGAAAACATTGATCTTCTCGCCGCTAAACTATGCGATTTTGAAACATACATCAATAAAGAAATGATACCTCCATATTTTTCAGAATATCAAATTGTATCACTATTAAGATGTACAGATACACAATACGCATGCAGCGAACGCAACTGATATGGATTTTATCCACACAACACTACGAAAATGACCATGCAGAAAGTCGAAGTATGGCTTCCATACCTTGTGAACGTAATGACGCAGTCTCTGCATCGGTACGGAGATGGGCTGCCGACGTAAACAAATTACAGCAAACAGATTAACGTCGTCAAGCACACATGTATTCAAATGGAGGAGACGAATCCGAAATTACAAAAACCAATCCAAATACAAGCAGAAATTTTGTGCAGGTTTGTAATCTCCGATTAGTCTCCTCTCGGAATTGTGAGATTCAAACGCAACTCGTTAAAATTGCAATGCAAGATTAGATCGTGCAACAGATATAATTACTTGTTGTAACTAGAAATTATATACTAGAAAATTGGCGCATAATGGCTACTAGCATGATTCATATATCAACTGAATAGAACGAATTGTCAACTTTCATGTTTTGCAGAACGGTTTCCACTAAGACATCTTCTGCTTACTTATCATGATATTCCAAAAGTGACAAATTTCTTAAAATCTGACCAATTCCGATGATTGCATGCTGTTTTGGCAGATTGAAATTGAACAATTGACTTCGCGCGAATTGGTGAAAAAATTTTGCATAGGAATGTCCGATAATAGGTATGTTACAGACTGCGCATCACAGACTCCAACTTACACAACACAGCAAATGCAGTAAAAACTCTGCACAGAACTCGCACACAGACACATTATCGAAACACAATCACATTTTAAATGTCGCAAAAATGGAGTAGGGAAAACCTACTTGAGTACTCAAACAAAATAAAAGTAACTCTTTCCTAACCACCTCTGCCGGTGATTGCCAATCTATTTGATGTATATCACTGTAAGTCACGCCTAATATGTATTAGATCAGGGGTGGGCAAACTACGGCCCGCAGAACCGTTTTGTGAAGCCCGCGTTATAAAAGAAACGTTATAAAAATAGTGATAAAATGTATACTCAAAATCAAATTACTCCAGGTACCAATGTGTTAAATCGACATCTCGCAAATATGAGCCTAGTAAGGCTACTAACCCTTTTTGTCTACAACGAAAACTTCACGAAGCTTATCGTAATCGTCCAGTGATTTCGACAAGTCCAAAGGTTCCGAGGTCTTCGCCGGATGCCGCAATTCCAAATTCTTGTGGCTGTCCTTCGAGAAGTTAGTCTTCTCCAAGATGTTACTCAAAATCGTGCGCAAAGGCACGGTCGGTCTCACTCTCACGACTTGCTGGTGAGACTGTGACGTCTTCACCGTTACTCTCACAGATTGCTGGAAAGGTACGTCACGAAAATCAACGTCCCGCTACGATAATAACCCAGGCAAGTACGCTACCTCGACAGTTTTGATGGGGGCTATCTTTGGAGCGTTCTTAACCTTGGGAACAAGATGTACCGCCACAGCCCCGGTCGATTCCAAAGTACTGGATGACGTGAAGGACTGTATTGCCCGGCCGTTGATATCGACAGGTTCCAGTTGGTGTGCGCTATGATTCAGTTTGTATTTTCCGCACAACTGAGTCCGCAGGTCGAATAAAGCAGTTCTGTGGAAAAGGAATGGTGCAATATAGCAATTTCGCGGAAGAAAAAAATAGATGCATACATCTGCATGCGACTAGGGATGGGATGGGCATGATGATTTGAGCGCCATACTTGAATCTGAATCCAGTATTAGTTCTAATCGAGTCCAGTCATTAGAGATGATTTTCTCAAATACTAAAATCATATGCTCATGGCCAATAAAAATTAATTCATCGACAAAAATTATAGTTTCAGACTTTCGATACTATCTTTCAATGTACACGGCTGTAAACCTCGGTTGGTCGTATCGCAGCATACCCAACATGTACTGCAGAGTTACGTACACATTAGTGTAAATAGCATTTCCACGAAATGGTGATCAACTCACAGCATCGTCACAAAGTAGAATGAAATAGGCACGGTCGAAAACATACTAAATAATCTAAAATGTGAAGTAGAATTGGTCTCTTTTTGTGCATCGATCAAACTGTATTAACGTCATAATGAGTGAGAGTAATGCGCAAATATTCAACTTGACTCGAAGCCTAATACTCGATTCAGAATCAAATTATGCAGGGACCGGTACTCAATTTTGCCCAGCGCTGCATTTGACATAATCCCGACATGACACTTGGCCATAAGAAAAACGTGATAACAACGCATTGGATATTGTTAGGTACGCAAAATCTCAGAATAAATTGCAGGCGACATCACGTTTGGAGGGGGAATATCAATGTTCAAGTTCTGGGTACTAGGTTCAAGACGAACATGCATCTCAATTACACTAACTTTGCCACAAATTCTCAGAAAGTAGGCTATATATATCTCTCAAGAAAAATATATTTTAGTATCTACAACAGGGCCGGCCAACCCGTGGCCCGCGAGAAGGTTTTGAGTGGCCCGCGAGGTTATTTCCGAAATTTCTAATGACATCAAAAATGGATTGCACAGATTGTGAACTTGCAAAAGGCTAACCAAAAATTTGATTAGACTGGCCGCAACACTTGAGATGTGATGACTAAAATATCAGTTCCGACGCATTGGCAGATCCATCAGCCATTCACATATTGGTATATCTTCGTACACTACAATAAAGCAGAATAATTTGCGATAGATTTATCAAAGGTAAAAATTTTCTACAAGCTTGGCGCAACATGTTGTCACTCGATTTCTTGTTTTAATATTGTTGCCCTTTTGTGAAAATGGAAGAATACCTAATGTATCAGATTGAGTCGAACTATATTCGCGACTACGAGACAAAGTGTCGTTCAACATATGCGACATTGCGTTTGCGTTCGCAGTAAGACCGTCGACTATGAAACCTAGGCATGAAATGATTGACGCATGTTGGTCGCAGCTTTCGATATCGATATGTCCATGCGCCGAATAGCCCAGTCCTCGCAAACTTAGCCCAGCGATAGGCCTATACAACATGCCCGCAATATAGTCAAGTGACAATATTATTGACCTATGAACTTGAAAAAATTTTACAGAACTAGTGGCCCGGGCACCAGTTCGTCAATCGAATGTGGCCCTTTGGCTGAAAAGGTTGGCCAGCCCTGATCTACACCGACTGGGATATTGATAATATCGAAAGTTGAAAGCATAATCAAACTTGACTGCTTCTACCTTCAGGATTTACTACATCAAGAGAAGTAAAGTCATGTTGAATGCCACAAGATGTTACTTGTAGCAAATCAACACCCAACCATGTCAGTCACTAGTCACTACACCATATTTGCACAAAAACGTTTAGTGCCGTCATAGGCGATGCTCATTAATATACAAATGCTTTGTCCACACTTCACCACAAAAAATATACACTCAATCATTGTTATCATCCTATGATGAAGGTATGAGTGTTTTGTAAGTAAATAGGTAAGAACGATATGCAAAACTGAACGGACTTACGAAGCGACAATATGGATCTCTTCTTTCGACTGATCAGGAAGAACGACGGTCAACTTGATGGTCTCGTCAATGAAATCATCTCCATTCGAAGTTATTCCATTGCTTGGAGTTGCACTATCAAATCGAAGAAAACGCTGAAATTTTACCAATCTCGACCACGGGTGGCAACTGGTCAGTAATGGAGTACTACTTTTTCAGAGTATGTACTCAAGTAGGTTTTGATTAATCATACCACTTACTGAAGTCGTTATAGCTTTCAATACAACATCCATTGTAGCAGTATATTTATTAAACTCGAAGACTTTTCGGGTGCCTCTTTTCAAGAGTTATCGGCACACTGAAGGGATAGGTTTATTTACAAATTGTGCTGCTACTATAGTACCGTATGTCCGTATACTTCGTAGTTTGTTATTGTTGCCATTGATACAATGCGAATTTCATGGTCTGTGATTTTGATTGTTGCGTCATACTTTGCCTTTTTGGTTTTGCTTTTAAATCTGTTTAAATCCCTTCAGTGTGCCGATAACTCTTAAAAAGAGGCACCCGAAAAGTCTTCGAGTTTAATAAATATACTGCTACAATGGATGTTGTATTGAAAGCTATATTCAAGTTCTGTACCACGAACCAGCTATTGAAGTCGTTATGTTCTCCGGCTATTCCCTTACGCGAAACTACCAACTTTTAAACATTTCATATTGTAAAGTGGTAAGTAGTCTTGGAATATGTTTGCATTACTGAAATATTGAAATTATTATAACTGGGCGAAACAAGTCGTGCATCATAGTAACTGAATATATTCAAAAACTGTACTTGTTTGTAGAGTGTCATTTGTCATTTTGCAGTACGCACCCTGAAATACCGAAAATAATCACCACCGATCCAATGATAAATGTGTATGACTTTTGAAACTAATTAGTCACATATTTTTTCAACTGCCGTCTGCCCCTTTTAGTTGTAATTCAGAAGAAATTTACGGCGTTAATTCGGGTTACCATATTTTGAGATCAGAAAAAGAGGATATTTTATACAATTTACAAAAGATATAATGGTGGATGAGAAAACGGGTAATTTAAAAATATTTACGGGAAATATTTTTGGTCGACTAAAAAAATACAAAAAGGTCATTTGGGCGTACTCGGGGGACATTTTCGATTTCTTGAAAAAGGAGGACAAATGCTCCTAAAGGAGGTCTTATGGTGACTTATTGGTGAAGGAACGCTTGATAGAACAAGAATGCCAGTAAGCTTACCTTTCACTACCATTGACTGTGATCTGTCCATCACCAGGAGGCTTTGGAGCTGCACGTTTTTTGGTCGAGCTAAATGAAAAGGTTGGCATGAAATAAATCTGTGCCAGGGATCAATATTTACCTTTTACAAAGATGGGCTTAAATGGAATGACATCAAACAGGATTGGAATGGACAACAAAACTTTTCAAGGATCAATATTGTATATAATTCATCAATTTTAAATATAATATAGATAACTAACCTCATTATTGAAGACAAATCCAAATCCGCCCGGCAATTCTTTCAGCCCTTTCAGGGCTTGTAAAGCAATCCTAAGCTACCGTACCTAAACAAATAGTTCTGCAGAAAGATTGAGATGCAATGAAACACATTTTGAAACACGAGAATGAAAAATAACATTTAAAGTTGTCTTCAGACCGTTGATACAGTTATATATGTTTACTGAACGACACAAATACCAGAGTAGATGTAAAATTTCCATCACATTCGCATGCTGTAAATGAGGCCGGCAGTGGATGAATTTCCATTAATCACTATAATCACAATTCACAAAACTTCTGTTTTCCCAAATTAGGGCATTCCTTATTGTAATACAAAATTCAGTCAGAGATGCTACATCAGTTATCATTGCATCTACCATGTCAATTGACCAATACAGGCTAAGTTTAAAACCAGAGAAGACCACAAAAGCTACTTTTGTATATTAACAAAAATTAATCCATTAAACTTTAGTGATTCACAGAATGATCATAGAATATAATCCAATTGATTTAGGACTCATCGCATGAAGGATTAGAGTACAAGCCTAACAGATAAATATTTAGAAAATAGAAAACATGATTATTACAGCATTCTCAATTAGCCAAATCAATTGATATTAGCGATAAACTATAGCTACACAGATTTTAAAGCAAATAATGCTATTGAACTATTGACTATTAAGGGAAGTCATACAAGTCAATTAACTATCTACAATTTCCTGAACCATATCATATGATTATAGACTAAGTTATGGGATGATTAAGTCCATGATTTGCTAAAGTAATTTTTGAACAAAGTAATTAACACTGACATCTGCCTGCGAGTGACTTTACTCGGCAATATTTCCAGAAGTATCATCAGAAGAATCAATAGCTATCACCAAATCTATGACTAATATTGACAAAGGGAATTCCTCAACACGTCATTCGAAAGAATGCAGAGAGCTAAATGTCTACTGAACAAATACACAAAGTAAGAAGACTATTCCATACAAATTTAGGGAGTGGGCTTCATACCATGCTACAGGGGTTCTGAGAATACAAGACTTCGACACTTTCAAATATAACACAGTTCACCCTCTCACAGGTAACAAGAATAGTGTCATTACATATAATGGATAATTATCACAACTTAGTTGTATCCTTATCAACTTTTAGGCCTACATATTCTTTTAGACAATAATTATTCATACCGGTAATGAAATGTATGAAACTGAATCCACGAATCTATTTATGCAATGTAAATAATCAGCATGTCGGCAATGTCGACAATTTTTATGCAGAAGCAAGCTTTCTTACCTTTCCCAACTTATGATCAATTATATTACTTGAACAACCCATATTCAAGAAAATGTTGTACAGATGACAGACCAATTCAGCCAAACATCATCATACCGGTACCGATTTTTGAAACATACAGTCTATTGGTGTCATTGAATTTGCGGATAGCTTTGACCCATGAAAAAATATTTAATTCTGGGGAACAAAAAAAAGACCCACATTCCATTGACCTTCAAGAAAAGTTTAGAAGCTTCGACCTGCCAGTATATTCGAAGTTATAAGATCAGATGATACCGGGTTTAAATGACATTGTGCAAAATTAAGACAGCTTTGAACCGCCAAAGATTTATTTATCTTCCGAAAAATTGCTTATGGGTGACAATCAGTTGCTTTGGGGGAATACATATCCAGGATTCGAGATAGGTGCCGACATTGAGAAAATAGATACGCCATGATAACCATTACCTTTTGTGGTATGAACTTTGCTAGAATGATAAATATCATTCTATTAATCCAAAATTCTCAATTCCTACTGTGCTCTAAATATGATGTGGTCTCAAATTTGAGCAATTCACGTCGAATCTTGATGGAATTTTGAGCATAATGGGAAAGGATTTATAAATATTCAGAATTATGCACAAGGTTCATCCACAGCAATGAACTTAAACACTTCATCATTTGTAAATAAAGGACGTAACTTGATATTGATATCATACGCCAGTAAAGAAAGAAAAATATATATGCTCGACTTTCCACACACTTCTCAACATATAAACAGGAAAACAGGTAGAACAACGTCGGACTTTCCTCGTACAACCAACCCCCAACTCAATGCCGACATACAGAATACCACTAAACAAACAACATTCTTACGGGTTCATTCTTCTATACATCCGAAATAATGATTAACCAGCAATACCATCCACCGCTAAGCATTGTAGCCTCACCAGCGTGAATTAAGGCCCTGGCTTAATATTAGTTTAGCTCGTGAAACATGCCGATCGGATCGCGAATATTGTTTCAGCACACCTGAATGCAAACGAATGCAATAATCGAAATATACACGACTGATCTGATTTCGTGTGGTCAGAGCCGTATGGATAAAATTAGCTGATGATTCAAGGATGATTCCCTACTCTCACGTCCTACTGTGATCATTTTCCAGTTCCCCCACTGCAACCAACAAATCTCGCTCACCTTATAGTTTCAAAATCAACAAGGCTATAGTGTTCATAACACATTGAACATTTGCGAAAACATACAGGCTATTCATGACTTCCGGGATTATCACCCACTACTGCTCGGTATAGAATGCCCCACCATCCCTACATGATATCCGCTCACACCGACATCCTGCTACATGCAGGAAATAGACAAGAGTTGGCGACATTCCCCACATAGGCTACAGGAGATTCGCAATATTGTTTGGACATATGTTTTTACAATCTGTCTTCGTTTTCGTGGCTTCTTGATACCACCTACCAGCTGATTTCGTATCCTGAACTAACCGCTAGCGGCACCTCGACACTGTAAACGGTTTTCCCAAACTTCCGGAATACAGCAGCGCGAAGTACGAACTGTTGTTGTTTGCCTTGTTGCTCTTCAACTTGAATAATGTTGTACAGAAATCTCGGAAGAACTGGTTTAAAAGTATCCGCCATCGGCCTAGGAACGTGGGTTACCTTTGGAGGACAAATCGGCGACGATGTAGCTGGCCAAATCGCAGAAATAGCTTACGAGAATGGCGTCAACGTATTCGACACCGCTGAAGTATACGCCGGTGGTCGAGCAGAAATAGTGTTGGGTAATATCTTACGAAAAAAGCAATGGAGACGCTCGAGCTACGTCGTTATGACCAAAGTGTATTGGGGAGGTAGAGCTCCTTCTGAAATAGGGCTTTCAAGAAAGCACATCATTGAAGGCGTACATGGGTCACTGCAAAGGCTCCAGTTAGAATATGTCGATGTTGTTTTTGCAAATCAAGCAGATCCCGACGCCGATATGGAAGAAATCGTGCGCGGATTCACTCAGGTTATTAACTCGGGGAAAGCATTGTACTGGGGTACGTCAAGATGGAGTCCGTCACAAATAATGGAAGCTTATGCAGTGGCAAGACAATATAACCTCATACCGCCAACTGTCGAGCAATCGGAATATAATTTCTTCAGAAGAGAAAAGGTTGAAACGGATCTAGTAGACGTATGCGGCAAAACTAAATGTGGAATTATGACGTGGTCGCCACTTGCTGGTGGAATGATATCTGGAAAATACAGCGATGGCATTCCTGTTGACAGCCGAGCTGATTTGAAAGGTTTCTCTTGGTTGAAAGACAAAATCACAAGTGTCCAGGGTCGAAAACAGCAAGCAAGACTGATGGAAGTTCAAATAATTTCCGATCGACTAGGATGCACTCTATCACAGCTCGCTATCGCGTGGTGTTTACGATATTCGAGCAATAGCTCTGTGCTCGTCGGTGCGTCCACTGTTGAGCAAATTTACGAAAATCTCAAGTCTATTAATTACTTACCCTCGATTACCAAAGAACTGTCAGATGAAATTGATACAGTCTTGCAAAATGCGCCGTGAATTTTTCTTATGTAACTCAACGTGGACAATGGACATTCTAGCATGGAAATTTCCATGGCATGATAGGTCAAAGAAGAGAAATACACAGGTCTGTATAAATGTATATATGCATGTATGTGGTACAAATCTGAAGTCTTGCGTTAGACTTTCTGATGACATGTGCTTTCATGCAAGTTAAATATGCACGTCTCAGTTGTCGACATCTGAAATGTTATACCATATTCATATATATTTTTGTTTTGATTTCTCTATAATACAGCAATTGTTTTCTAAGAACTTGTGAATTGAATTTGGCGGTACATAATTTGAAGGTGGAACATAGCGATGTATTATTTGGTATGTAGGCTATATATGATTAAAAATCCCCTGACTAAACAATCGAAATGAGCCATTTGCTACATACCACATGTTTCTCGTGACGTTGAAAAAATCGGAACTAATTGAGGGCACAGTGAAATTTCTTGGTCGATAATAAATCCCACGCAATACACAGTATGAGTGTGACTACAGTTTTATTGCAAGCTAATAGGTAATAACCCCAATCACACTATGATCTGAAAGGATAAAGAAATGCAGCAAACAACGTTAAGCTCCCGCGTAAGCGTGAAGCCTGGCGACTACGAGCGAAGCGCGACGTCTGTCACGGTCGAGTAGTGTTCAATTATAATGAGCCATAATTGCGGAACACAACATAATACAGCAAACGAAAGTTGAGATATATCAATACTTCCCCCTTTTAGGAAGACAAATAGGCTCAGTACATTTCCAGAAAACCGGGCGCGTTAAAATCGGCCAGCCGGCTCAGGGCCAAAGCCGTGCGGTCGGGAGGAGTGTTCGGCACGTCGTCGCTCGCCTCTTGAGAGATGATCGCTGGCTCCTCATCATTCACCTCTGGTTCCTGAGAGACGATCACCGGCTCGGGCACGGTTGTTGGTTCCTCAGGATGCTGGCTTACCGAATGTTCAACTTCGTCCGCCGTCGGATGCCACCATTCAATGGGCGGATTGGCCTGCACATGTTTTGTGAGCGCATTTCCATTTCCATAGTAAGGTTTGATATCATTGAAATGACGTTGATACCGCTTACCAGTTGATGCCTTGATCAGTTCAACGCCGTCACTGAAGATCTCCGCGACAGTGTAGAGCTCAGGGCCAAATATGGGGTCAAATTTGTTTCTTTTGTAGTTTCTGGTCATGACTTGCTGCCCCATTAGGAAATGTTTCGGTTGTCGCTTATTTGAACTGTTGGTAACTTGTTGCCTTTGTAATTTCGTTTGACGGTCTTGTTTCAAGGCCTTCTGTACTTGGTTGTTGTTGAGTACTTTACTTGGAAAGTCGTTTCGGAATCCTCCTTTCAACATCAAGTCCCCTGGCGATTCCCCGGTTGATATGTGGGGGGTTGATCTGTATCCAATGAGGAAATCTTGCAGTGCCGTTTGTTTGTCCACACCTTGCGCGTATGCAATTTTCATCGCCTTTCCCAGAGGCTTCATAAAAGTCTCTACAGGGTTGGCTTGTGGATGATACGGATACGTCTTTTTGTGGTCGATTCCGTGCTTACTTGAAAATTCAGCAAATTCTTTCGAATTGAACGGAGGGCCATTGTCAGTCCTATGAGTATTGGGTTGACCATAATGAGCGTATGTTTTCGCTATTGCAGGAATAACATGCTTAGCTGCGGTACTTTTGACGATTGTCGCATCAGGAAACCGTGTCGTCAGGTCTTGCACCACCACTGCGTGACGTTTATCCGGCATTGGCCCAAACAAGTCTATGCTGACTTCATGCCAGGGTTGTTTAGGCGGCATAATGAGTTTCTGTGGCTGTTTGCTGCCTGGCAGTGTAAATTGCTGGCACAACGTACAGGATCTGATTTTCTGTTCCACCAACTCATTCAAGCCTTTGATCCAGAAGTGACTGCGGATGCGTCGTTTCAGATTGCACATTCCTGGATGACCTCCTTGGTGTGCTTTGTTGATTGCTGTTTCCCAGAGCTTTTCTGGGAGAATGATCTTGTCCTGTTTCAGCACCAAACCATTGGAGATGGTTAGCTGATCTTGAAATTTACGGAATACTTTTAGATCTGGGTCATTTTTCGATATGTGACCCTTCCGGATGCTTTTTCTAAGTCGCTTAAGGAGGCTATCTTTCTTTGTCTCCTTGATGATGCGATCCATACACAACGATTCCGTGTACGGTGCATGCTGGATCATGAGAACAGTGCGTTCCAACTCACACGCTTCATTTTGCCATGAACGCGGGGCAAACTCGATTGGCTGGGCATGCCTTGAAAGGTAGTCAGCTGGATTTAGAACACCTTTCTCCCACACCACCTTGTAGGCTATATCTTGATGCCGCATCTTGATACGGTCGGTACGGATAGAGCCTTTCCTGTGGTTCTTGAATATGCCCTCTAACGGTTTGTGGTCCGTTATAACCAGAACTTCCGGTCCTCCAGTGACGTAGTGGCGGAATCTTCTCAAACCAAAGTCTACTGCCATGGCTTCCAAGTCTAGTTGCGGATACCGTGTTTCTTCCGGTCGTGTGGATCGACTTGCGAACGCCACAATACTAGATTCCTTTGCGCTTGGACCTTGGGCCAGAATTGCAGACAAGCCTGACACATGGGCATCCACAAATATGTATGTCTTCGCCTTGACGTCAAAGAATCGCAGTGCGGTATCTGCTTTAAGAGCCTTTTTTAGGCTTTTAAATTCCTTGCTGCATTCTGATGTCCACCTGAATCTTTGATGCTTTTGAGTCAATTGGCGGAGGTGCTTCGTTTTGCTTGAGAGATGCGAGATGAAGTCCCCAAATGATTGAACGAAGCACAAGAATGACATCACTTCCTCTTTTGACTTCGGACGGGAAGCATCCTCCAGAGCTTTGACCTTCTCCGGATCTGGTTTAATACCTTTACTAGTCACTATCATACCCCAGAAAGGTATCTCTGATTTCTTGAAAACACATTTGTCCGCGTTCAGGGTCATTCCAGCGTCCTGGATGCGTTTCATGACCTTTTCGAGAGCTACGTCATGTTGCTGAGGAGTCTCTCCAGATATGATGACGTCATCATGAATGACATGGGCCCCTTTGATATTAGCAAAGAGCGGGATCAGCGCTCTCGTGAGCTCGCCTGATGCTGGTTTTGCACCCATTGTGAGTTTTCGGTAACGCATGAGTCTATGGCCAGCATGGAATACTGTGACTGCTCTCGACTGCTCATCCAGCAACAATTGGTGGAAAGCTGATTTAAAGTCCAGTTTGCTGAATACTTTGCTGCCTGCCAGCCTTGCTTTGATTTCCTCCACTCTTGGTATAGGAATGTTAGTAGCCTTGATCGCCTGGTTGACTTGCCTCAGGTCGATCGTCATGCGTAGGCTGCCATCGCTTTTCGGCGTAAGCACAGGATTGGAAACCCATGGCGCCGGACCTGTGTGCTCTTCGATTATTCCATCACTTTCCAGTTGTGATATTAGATTCTGAAACTTGCCCTGCAGATGGAAAGGGATTGGACGTATGGCTTGGGCCACTGGTGGCACCTCTGGATCGATATAGAACGAAACTTCATGATCCTTCAATGTTCCTATGCCTGTGAACACAGATGGATATGCCTTCATCACATCTGCTTTTAGCTTGTCCACTTTCGCAACCCTGTTCACTTTGCGAGACATTTCCGTCTCCTTGTCGCCATCGAATGTGATGATGCCGAGCTTTTCACACAATCGCCCACTAAGTAGAGTCTCTACTTTACCAGGGACGATATAGAAGCGAGCACTCACCACAGAACTTTTGAAAGTTACAAATCCTTCGTAGCGTCCACTGCATTGGATTGGCTTCGACCCATAAGGCTTTATGTACGTTTTCGTGGATCGGAGACGTAGTTTAAGCTTTGCTGCCCTCTTTGCCGACATCACATTCAAATCGGCACCCGTGTCCGCATAGGCCTTTACAGGTTTTCCTGCCATTGCAACCTTCACCCGGTATCTTGGTTTTGACACCTTACGCACCTTGCGGTAAGGCTGCGATTGGTTGACTCTCTTGATGCCTTTCTTTTTCCTGCTCTGCATTTTCTTTTGCGACGCATCAGAGCTGGCATCGCTTGATGGATCAGCGTCGTCATCTGATGAGCTGCTGACGTCACTTTCTGATTCTACGCGGTTTGCCTTTGCGCGTTTTTTTCTTTTTGCATGCTGATGATCCTCTGAAGTGGCCTTCTTTACCACACTTATGACATATCATGTTTCTTGCCACACACGATTTTCCTCCTTCACAGATTTTAGAGGAGCATGTCTTGCAACCACCCTTGCGTCGTGCATCTGCACCTGAACCCTTATGCTTGTGATAGCGTTGTTTGGGTTTCACACGACAAATGTCAGCCGCTCCTGCAGCCTCAGTTTCAGTCTTAATCAATTGGGCGGAGTGTGAAGCCGCTTCTATCTTACGGCCGTTCTCTACCAAGGCTTTCAGATCCCATTGGTTCTTGAGCGCATTTGTCCGTATGTCATCTGATTTGACACCGACTATTATTTGATCCCTGATCATAATGTCGGCGACATTGCAGTTTGCATTCTCACATACAAATTTGCATGCCTTTGCTTCATGCCTCAAGCGGTGGACGAATCCGTCGAAGCTCTCATCCATTTCCTGAGACAGACGGTGAAACTTGTAATTCGCAAGAGTATAGTTCCGGGTTGGCTCATACCGGTACTTCATACATTTCACCAGATCTTTGAATTTAAGTGTGCTACGGTCGTTTTCTGGTACGGTATCTTCAAAATCTCTCTGGAAATTTCTTGAAGAAAACCGACCCAAGAATATTTTTGTTTTATGGCCCTCGATCCAGTCCTCTTTGTCCTGCTCTGCGGCGGGAGGTTCTTTGGCCATTGCATCGTATTCATAATGAAACATGCGTACGAACTCACAGAATGCGTCATGAACATTGCTGCGATGATGTTCTGGATCGAATCGATTGATTGAAGCTTTGGATTCTTGTTCCGACATTGGGGTTACGTTGCGTTGCGATATTATATCCGATTTGTCCTCGTCGCCATTAATAAATCCCACGCAATACACAGTATGAGTGTGACTACAGTTTTATTGCAAGCTAATAGGTAATAACCCCAATCACACTATGATCTGAAAGGATAAAGAAATGCAGCAAACAACGTTAAGCTCCCGCGTAAGCGTGAAGCCTGGCGACTACGAGCGAAGCGCGACGTCTGTCACGGTCGAGTAGTGTTCAATTATAATGAGCCATAATTGCGGAACACAACATAATACAGCAAACGAAAGTTGAGATATATCAGTCGACATCGCCCTGTTTTTGTGACATTTTCACTCAAAAATAATGCAATTCCATCCAAATGGTGCTTGCTACATAACAAAATCAAATATTTGAACAGCTTCTTGGAGGTACAGAACTTCAATATACAATTGAATAGTGTATTCATATTGAAATATACCCGAATATTTTTGGCTGACACTCGGGTTCATTTCAATATGAATATACTATTCAAAATCAAATATGCAAATGCAAATAATTTGGATTCAAAAACTGTCCAAAAGCATGGTCAATTGAGCAAGTATTGAAAGTACTTGAAAGCTACTTGAGTTGATCATCAAGTCAGATGGTCACAAATAATGTAATATTTAAGAGGTCAGTTATGAAGTAATTCCACTGGTTGAAGTACTTGAGTGTTTTTTTTTTGCTACTTCTGCTTAAACCAATTCCACTTCTACTATCACACTTTGAAGCCTACTACTTTCTACATTGTTTCAGGTAGAAAGTAGAGTCTGGATAAAACATTCAAAAGTGAAGTGGTCATGACAACAGGAAGATGTAGATCCAGAATGACAGCAATAAGATTTATTTTTAAAAATTACTGCTTTTATGGTACCATTATTCATTCAGCCGTAGTTGTGAACAGGAACTGTCACCTGCTATCAATAACAGAGGTCTATAACGACTTGTCCCAATATATGTCTTTAAGCTGGTCGACTACTTTCCAGACCTCTCTACTTCTACTTCTGTATGACGACTCGTCCCAATGTATTTCTTTCAAATAGTCGAGTACTTCTCGGACATTCCTGCTTTTACTTGACATAGTTACAGATGTATAATTGTATATCTTTGGAATTGTTTCCAATTGTATTTAGGTATCAACAAGGGTCTACTTTTCATATGAGGTACAATTATTACTTTCATCCTCTCAAGATACATAATGTGATACACATTACACAAGACACAATGAGTTGTTGTAATGAACAGATAAGGACGTCAAAACGACCATGTGCCGAGCAACAACCAAACAACTATCTCGGCCTGGTGATATTTATTAACAACCGACGTAACGCGGTGACATTGTTCATGATATTCAGTTTTTCCTTGACATTTCCTGGCACCTTCATTCTCTTCTCTCTTATGCGTCCTTCACCGGGTTTTCAGGCTTGTGTAAAGATGATGTATGGTTTGGATGATTTTGAAATCCACGTCCTTCGTCCACATTACTTATTTCGCGTCATGTATGGTCTGGCCATTTCATTTGACCCTGTGCATTAGCCCATCTGTCAAAGCTGTAAATGAGGACATTTTCGATTTACTGAAAAGGAGGACAAATGGTAACCCACCGTATGGGAGGAGCCCAGATAAACCCCGTACCGCTGGCATTAACCACATAATTCATAGAAAGTTTCCTCACGCTCACGCAGCTATAATTCCATGAAGAAGGCTGCTTTTTATATGGACAATTGTAATTGAGGAGGGTAAGGCAGGTGTCTGGCATGTTGCCATCAGCACATTCTTACAAAAACCGATCTACATGTCAGAACGGCGGTTTTGACTCGCGGAAACGAAGCCTTTCGGGCGGTGGCATTATAGAGATTGTACAATCTCTATAGTGACATCGTTGAAAATTAGCATATTCCGCAATGGTGGTCTTGGACGAGGT
The DNA here is from genome assembly GCF_051294905.1 of Botryllus schlosseri. Classification (NCBI taxonomy): domain Eukaryota; kingdom Metazoa; phylum Chordata; class Ascidiacea; order Stolidobranchia; family Styelidae; genus Botryllus; species Botryllus schlosseri. The sequence goes on along the minus strand of NC_137247.1, from coordinate 16,458,902 downwards.
CATTGAACTTTGTGGCTCACTGTCGTGTCATAATAAGTTTCCAGATTTCTGATCAATCTAAAAATGACGAAAATGCATCGTTGTTTCGGGTTGAAAAGCAAGAATGGAAACGCAGAATCCTGCCGCGCCAGCAGTTAACCTGCCTCACGCATCGATTTTCACCATTCGCCGAATCGGCCTGGCATTTTCGGTATTTTCGGCAGTCACACTTTTCATCGAATTTTACCTCTACCCGGTCGTCATAGCTCCTGCTATAAATTCTGCAGCTTCTGGTGACAAACAAAAAGAATTCGAAGCTACAACCGCCGCGTCTTTAATTCCTGCAACAACCATCGTAATTGGTAAGTCTCATTCATGACTACGCCTACACTAGGCTACACTTTTGCACTGCGCAGCTAGGTATGAATCCAGCACCTTCCGTAGATTCTCGCAAAGAAGCAGATGGCGAAGCTACTACGGTAGTCGTTTCTAGTCGTACTGTAAACGACTATGCTACTACCACAAGTATCACCGATGTGTCTCAAATTCCTACGCAAACTGTCTCATTTGGTAAGTTTTCTGTATTGAGTGCGGTGTTTCGGAATAAATCGGTCCGTTACCAATCTCAGATGAGTGGTGGATCTGATCTGATAACGCCCTCGCCCTCGAGCGTGTTATGAAATGTCCAGGGTCAGTGACCTCATTATGGGTTAGTGGCAATTCATAGTCACAATGGGCCTGTCCTCTTCCATAGTTTCGGACTCCAATCACAACATCGATCAGCTGTGGATTTGTATTCTTGGTATTGGAGCAACACCTCTGTCGTGACTAATATTAGAATAGGTTTTGATAATGGCCAAAGAAGATTCCAGCAACATAGATCGACGGCAGTCGTCGGCACACGGTCAAAGGAGGCCGTCCGTGCTGCCTAATGCATCGGATCGTCGTGCCTCAGTGCTGCATAGACCAAACGATCGTAGGATGTCTACCGCGTTGCCAAATACAACAGGTCGCCGATCTTCCGTTCTGCACAAAGTCAATGATCATTCCGCATTTCGTCGGAGTACTTCCATGGAAAGAAAACGAAAGTATGCATCGGACCCCAGTAACCCGGATCGTCCGGGCTCGTCGTCTGCCAAAAAATACCGACCTTCATTTTCGCGGCAGAGGCCAAGGCGTGCTGTATTGAGTAAAACTGTATACATTCCAGTCATTGTGGTAGGGTTGATTATCGCGATAGGGGCAGGATTCGGTATCGGATTTGCAGTGTATCCCAACCTATTCAATTCCTATACCGCTTCCATTCAAGATCAACTGACAATCAATCCAATAGACATCCAATCGGATGATTCAGAAGAAATTTTGGTGCGTGTGACAACAGCCGAACCTACGACGACTCCTATTATTGGTACGTGATTGTTTATTCACGTAATCATTAGACTACCATGCTAGCTATAATGACTACTAAAGACTATCATCGTATTTGAAGTGCTAGTAGTCATATATCATAAAATCTAAGACGGACACACCAATGGTTCTATTATATAAAGACTGAGCCAGAAGGACAAAAGGGCGAAGTGATGAACAGAGGTGGTCAAAGTAGTGATTGTTAGTATACTCGAGTAGAAGCAGAAGTACAGATTTTCAAGTAGATAAAACTAAGTATTCGAGACCTATAGTTTTTCCACTTGAGTGGGCTAAGTATAGTATAAGTAGGCCAAATATAACTTACTTAAGTACTCCGAAAAAGTAGAAGTAGCCTCCTTACCGATCACCTCCGCTGATAATCGATCGAAGTGTAATATTATAGAGCCATTTATTCCGATATGACACAGGGTACCTTTGATCTGTATATTTATCACCGATCGACTTTTTGGGATACCCTTGCGAACCCATTATTACAGCCGTGTCGAAACCCAAATTTTCGCTGCATCACAAAAACGAAAACTACCGCATTACACATCCATAGAATACTATATAGATCAGTGGTTCCCGAATCCCAACGTTGACGATGTCGTCCTCCAGCGATTTTGAGAAACAAGTGACGAAAATACCAATGTGGCGGCTAGGGGGGCGAAAATGTTAGAACGTCCAGTGAAATATATTTAATTAACACCGCCAAAAATGCAAGTGAAGACGGCTTATTGTGCATATGATGCGAAAAAAAGTCAACTCAACAGTAATGTAGGCGCGGAAACCAATTTTCCGAGCACATACCACCTCAGAAAAATGACCTTTATAGTGTAAATTCACCAGTGATCAGACTTAGATGAATACGTTTCCCGATTATATGTCCTCTTTTTTATGGATCCGTAAAATGGGGGAGGGTGCGAAAATTTGAGTCGAGATTGACAAGGGAGCGATTAGTCGAAAAAGTTTGGGAGCCATCTGCTTTAGATAGAATGCCGGGTCGGTGCACAAGATGAACTCCGAAAGTAGGCCTATTAAAAAAATAAAACCATCGAAACATATTTTCATACAAAACATGAATAATTGGGGTGGAGAGAGCGCTTAAGCTCAAAGTGCTATTTTTAGATGATACACAAACTCCTTCTGTAAGCACGGGCTTGGTTGGCGGCTTTTGATAAAAGTCGACTCCAAGGCAATGAATGTTTGCTACACATCAGTGTGAATTGTGACATATGAGTCGGGAGTGTGTCTTGACGTCGCTGAACCCCTCAGCCTGACTCTGTGGACCCCCATTATAAGAATCACACATACTCGGAAAGGGTCGCTCACACTTTCATTTGTGTGCCTTGGAGTCGACTTTTATCAAAATACACCAGCCAAGGCTGTGTCAACAAAAAGAGTTCGTGTATCATCTAAAAATTGTACATTGAACGCTCTCGTATTCGACATTTCGTGCTGGTGACGTCATATTTTGTGTTACGATTGTTGATATACGTTGTTCTTTCGAATTCTCTACTAGTTGCTGACGATTACCCCTGACGAGTGTCAGCCGAAAATATTCGGGTTCATTTCAATATGAATATACTATTCAATTGTATATTGAAGTTCTGTACCTCCAAGAAGCTGTTCACTGGTTTATACATAGCAGAGATTAGCAGGTTTGGAAATTCTAATTCTATGTCCTAATCCAATCCAAATCCGAACTTCAACTTTTGTATATTCAAATCCGCGCTCAAAACTAATCCGATTCTAACTTGAAATTTAGAAAGAAAAATGCATATTTATGTAAGGGAGAAATTGGAATCTTTTTCTATCTCAACCAACAATTTTCTTGATTTAAGATAACTTAGCAAAGGGCTGTACCTCTCATGTTCGTTGGCACCGAGTGTACCATACTTGTAGTGTACCATAAGTACATCAATAACTGATCCGAATAAATTTTGTCGTCATTCGCCACACGAGATATAAATCTCCCAGAAAATCGGTAAATCTAATCCAAATCCTAATCCGTTCAGAAAAAATCAAGTATCCTAATCCGACCAAATTTCACAAATCCGGTTTTTTCAAATCCCCCAATCGGGGGAGGGTGAGCTCGAACGGGGCCCAAAGTTATTTCGTGAATTAACATGAACTATAGAGTATTGTTTGAAAATTTATGCAACTTTTGCAAAAAATTGTCACTCTATGCGTGATTTAATGGTGTCAAATATCTTGATTATTGGGTACCCTTCCCTCAAGAAAAAATACGCATGAGGTATAAAAATGGGCATTTTGGCGTCGGCTTTTACCGCGCCACGACGCACCAAGACATATGAAGTTTTGGGTCATGTAATATGTGACTCCGAGAAGTGTGCCAGAACGATTGTCAGCGAGAAAACCTTGGCCGAAAAGGACTGACCTCATGATGACCTAAAACTTCGATATGCATATATGTAGCCTATGTCCAATGTCCATATGCGCCTAAATGGCTGGCACCGAATGTTCCTGTCCTGGCCATCAGAGCCCCACAAGACAAATGACATGCCGCAGAGAAAAATTATTTGCCAGTGCAGAAATACTAATTTGAAATCGTGTGCGTCTTATATAGTTTGGTACGTTTGGGCGATTTCAATATCTTTTGACATAGCAGACAGGAGGTCACGAAATAACATCATATATGTAACGAAGTCACTATATCGACGGGTCCGCACGGATATGTTTACTTATTATTTCTTTCACGACCCTACATTTTCGAAGACACCCGACTCAGCTGTACCAGTAAATCTGATTGCGTAAGCGGAGTATAAAAAATTGATTATAGCAATATATGGACTTCCCGAGCATATTGGCCGATTCAATCATGACTTTTGGAAAATTTTCGCGCTTCACGCGTTTAGGTGATAAAAGCTTTCACAGCATACAGTACAACAAATCTCGCTGATAAGTAGCGGCAAAGGTATAGGCTGATAAGGGTTTGGTTTATCACCTTGTGGGGGTCCAAGCACAACGTTCTTTTTTTGTGGTGGGGGGCAGACGAAGCGCTGTTTCGGTCCTGTATAGACACTGCTGCTATCGGCTCGGCTTTAATTTTCAGTGAATGGAATCGACTCCCGGAGTTGCGGGAGCTCGGCGATGGCAAGAGCTGTTTCATCGCGATCACGGCGGGCAACTGAAAACAATTTCGACAATGCAATTCGGAGTAGGACCAAAAGAATTGTAAATGGCGTTGAAGCATCATTATTAAATTTTCCTTGGCAAGTGAGTGCGTGACATCATAATCTACGCCACCGCCACGTTAGGGGTCCCATGGTTGCTATGAACAGATGTATTTCGAATGACGCATAATTTGTCATTCTGACGCAAACTATACGACACGCTATGTAGGATATGACGTCACACATGCTCAAAATTTTGAATCCACTTCGTTCACGGCAAATATAGTTGTAGAAGTCAGTCAAGGATTTTAGTTAGACACACTACGGATAAATGCTTTTATAGAGATCGGTTAGTAGTGAGGTAGCCCACTTCTTATTTTGGGAGTACTCCAGTAAGATTTCTCTTGACACTGCTTACTCAAGTCGTCATGTTTTTGGACCACTTTCACTTCTACTTGACATTTCTTGAGGCGAAGTATATACTTTTTGCACCTTGGATTAGAACTTGGTATAGAACTGGGGCCGCCAACTCAAAAGGGGTCGCGTGCCACTTTACAAATGTCGTAGAGGTCGAGGACTGCTTGAACTCAATATCGATATAAAATAGGACACCAGTATAACAACCACGGTAGTAAATCGTTACGTCAGTACAACGATGTGCTCTCTAACATGTGAGACGGGCATAGCTGCCTAAAATTATATTTTAATAATATAGGAATACAAATACAGCAAAAATATCATGATCATCACTTTCATTTTATTTTGAACTATGAACTGCGCACGATACCTGACAACACTTTTGAGCGATAAAGAATCTATATTGGGATTAGCAAGACACGGTATTTGCTAGAAAGCTATCTCCTCGTAAAACTTGATCTTGTGAGATGGTAGCCCAAGTAGTTTTTAAGCGTCTCGGTTTTGGCAGCGTCTGGGACTTTGGACCATTGTACGTCAAGGCAATATATGCCCGTTCATATCAGCTAATTCTTCCTCCGTGGAATGCTATTCCCATCGCTGAAGCCGAATCATCTAGTGAGGAATGTTGCGCATAGGAGATACGCTTCTTTTGATGAACAACAATATTTTTGATCTGACATAATTTCAGCATTTCTTTACTAAGCGTAAACTTTACTAAGCGTTCTCCCTACATCTCAAGTCAGGTCGTCCACTTCGTGATCGGTTGACTAAAAAAAAGGTCATCTTACCGCCCAGAGCCAAAATCACCGTTTTTCACTCCGAAATACCCGCCGGAGCGTCACTTTTGTGCTAATTTACGGCATATCACTCTCAATTTGCTCTGAATCTGACCTAAATTTTCAAAAAGGAGGACAAAATCTCAAAAAAGAGGACAAACGGGCGTCCTCCGAGGACACTTTCAAAAAAGAGGACAAATCCTCTTAAAAGAGGACGTATGGTAACCCTAATATATGATATATATACGGCGTCTTCTGCATTGTTACTTATACTCTTTTACGAAAATCTGCACTCGATAAAACATTGTTTATATATGTCAATAGAACCGTGATTACCGAATATCCTCATACCCAGCCATTTTCGATGTAACAGATGTATTATTATATTCATATCATCAGAACTCATAAGACCTCTCTTATGGAATCTCGCAATGCCCTTATTAATATTATCACTGTGGTGTATAGGCCCTATGTTGTAATTTTACCGGTATTTTTGCATGAGCTGGTCCATATTTAACAGAAATGACTTGCAGATTTCGTTGTGGTCTGACGGGGGACACACGTGCGGAGGATCTATCATTTCTTCCCACTGGATTCTCACCGCTGCTCATTGCCTGCAACCGTAAGTTCTTTTGCTGTGTCCAAATCGATTCCACAAATAAATAGATTCTGCACATTATATCCCTGCTGTCTAAGGCTAACGCTAAAGCTATCAAGAGCGCAGCCCTGCGATATTCCCGAATTCTACTAAGCAACTCCTCCGTTTCATATTAGGAACAACGACCCGAAGAACTGGACGCTTCACGCGGGCGCGAATCTCCAGTACGAGATGGCCGGCGGGCAGTCGCAGGCGCTGCGATTCAGCGCGCTTGTCATCCACCCGAGCTTTTCCACCAGCACTTACGAAAACGACATCGCCCTGATGCGAACCGAAAGCCCGCTGCGCATGACAGAGATGGTGGCTCCCGTGTGCCTGCCGACTTCGGACGCGGAGGTGGAACCGGGAAACAGGTGATGGTCTCCGGTTCGTCTTTAAGAATATTTGTGATGGAGACTTGAGAAAAACTGGGGGCTGGGCGGCGATTTCTTTGTAACAACGGTGTTACCTGCAGGGCTTTGGAGCCGGAGCCGGAGCCCCGGAGCCGTGCATTTTTACCGAAGCAGGAGCCGGAGCCGGAGCTGGAGCCAGTTATTTGAGGGGTAGCTCCGGCTCCGACTTGTTTCATAAAATGCTATTATACATGCAGCAACCATATCTGTTGAATTCACATAATTCAACAGCAGGTCTTCGCGAAATTAAGAATATTTTCCTCTTTGGCGAAATATGCCTGTGAATTGTGGGTATTCGGCATACCCGTAATTTCATCATTAGCACAACCTCGTTGGCCAATTGTATACGTTTCGAAAATAATGATCACTATGTAATTTCGTTGCACATGTCGGTATGACGGGCACGAGCAGAGAAATTCCATCTCATCGTTGCTATGAATCGGATGATCAAATACTCGTTTTTTCGTGATAGTTCTTTAATCGGGCCGCGAAATTGGACAGTGTTGAGTATGCAATTATGCATGCTAATTGGAATTCATTACTGCGCATCATCGTCATTCACTTCAGTAAGGATTTTCGAGCGTAAATAGGGGATGCCAGAAGAGTAGCCCAAAACCCCATGGTATTTTATGTTGGAGACAAATTACTGATTTGATACGCGATTTCCAATTTGTAGGCTAATCATCTGTTTCGTAAATTTGTAAATGTGCAATGTGCATACTGCATAGTTTAATTCGTTATAGGCATGGCACAGTGTTTATAATTCGATTATTCGATTCGTTTCGTCGGGAAAATATTATATTCCGATAAACTTGATCGACACCGGGTGGACTGGTAACGAGTGCACCAATATCGAACTTCAAACCATTGGCCATTTGGTACAAATCGAATTTCTATTGATCTCGTCGTTATATCCGCCCATATTGCTCTTACTACAGTTACAGTTGAATAATAATCGCACATTTAAAGATTGTATTGAGCTGTATGGCTTAAAATTAACGAGTACAGGACCTGTGTTAAAACGCCGCATCAGAATTTTAATGCTGTATACAGCAATGGCACGGGGTAAAGTGCGTTCTAGTGCAACTATGATGTTATCTACAATTGACAAGTATTCATTATGTCGTCACAAACTGGCACGGCGGCACCTATGTCTTCGTTGCTGCATCCGATGTTACTGACGGCTGACAGACTCTAGATTACTATAGATACCTAACCTACGGGTAAATTAGTCATATATATATAGACCAGGGGTGACCAACCTTTTCGACTAAAGGGCCACATGAAATTGACGAACGAGTGCGCTGCCCACTAGCCGTGCCAGGCGCGTAAAAATTTTCAAAGTTATTAATATTATTACTTTGGTATATTACGGGTCGATTGTATACCGCCCACTGGGCTCAGTTTGCAAGGACAGGACTATTCGGCATCTGGACAAATCGATATCGATAATTTTCGCTAATATACGACAATCATTTTGTGCCTACATTTCATCGTCGACGATCTTTCTGCGAGCGCAAACGCGAAAATACTTTCTCCCGTAATTGCGAATAATCTATAGTTAGACTCAATCGGCTAAATCAGGCGTTTTTTCATTTACGGGTGGGGGTAGGCTACAAAGAAAGAAATCGCGTGACAATTAAACACGCGAAGCGTGAAGAAAAATTTTACTACTTTTTTAGTTTATTTTAATGTACGACGATTTATCAAAAATGTGACTGGACCCTGGATCTGCCAATGCGTCGAAATTGATATTTTAGTCATCAACATCCCAAGTGTCGCGGCCAGACTAATCATATTTTTGGTTGGCCTTGCAAGTTCACAATCTGAGCAATTTAATTTCGATAATATAACAGAATTTCGATATTATAATGGGAAATTAGCTCGCTGGCCACCCAAAACCTTCTCGTGTGCCACATATGGCCCGCAGGCCGCGGGTTGCCCACCCCTGATATAGACAGACACCTTCGATAGTTTTCAGGGCCGGAGCCGGAGCTGGAACCGGAGCAGTGGTAATAATGCGGCTCCGGAGCTGGAGCCGGAGCTAATCTATGCTAGAAAAAAGCTCCGGAGCCGGAGCTGGAGCAATGCAAATTTAGGGCTGCTCCGAAGCCCTGGTTACCTGGACGATCAATTATGATGACCTAGTTTAAATCAGGCCTGGTCCAGGTAGTCGGCGTTACTATACTGTAGCAGAAGTAACGCAGTGAAATTCTACTCAATTACAAATAAAAGTATTAATTTCCAGAACATGTCGAAACTACTTCAAGAGAAATGGAAGGTGTGAATAGCATTCAAATAACTTGTCGATTTGGTAGAGACGCTTGCACATACTTTTAGAAGTTAGTCGGTGATGACAATAATTGCAGAGTGCCAGGGCTGTAATGACTAGAGTTCGACTCGAGTCGTGATTTTCTGGTGAATCGACGTGACTCGAGTCATTGTGAATGACTCGGATCAAGTCATATGACTCGAGACTATAGGACGGCCCGGACAGACATTTCATTGTAACTTCGAAGAATAGTGAAGTGATCCCATTATTGGTATTTCGTCTATCAGTCCTAGTATACTTGGAGAATAGGGCCAGAAGCTGTTAAGAACGAGGATAATTACGATATTATCAATGCGAGCCATTCTATGTCACCCGAGCAGAGTTGTAAAAAGCGGGCTGAACTCAAAACGGAACAGTAAACACTATGACTTGGACTCGGACTCGAGTCACAACACTATGACTTGGACTCGATCCTCTGCTTGGACTCGGACTTGACTTAGAGGTGAATTGGTAATGACTCGACTTGACTCGAGTCAAAACTATAAAAGTGAGATTGACTTTTGACTCTGAAACTTATGAGTTGGTTACAACCCTGCAGAGTGCATCAGTGTTACTAACGCAAAATGACGAATGGCAATAGAAATAGACGAAATTTCTGGAATAAATTGGGTTACCGCGAAACGGGGGATATTTGGACCAGTCGATATCACAATTTCACTAAGAAATGTGATGCAAACATATACCCCAAACCTGCTTTCTACTTTACAAAATCCAGTCAAAAAGGAAGGAGTGAGAAAAAGAGAGAGACCATATTCTTTTTTCGCCTGCACCGTCGAGATGCTTTGATGACGGAGATGCGATACGGCCTAGCAAGGTCATCCAGTCTGCACCCTCGTTTTTTTCTCCTCAATGCTGTCCGTGATTGCTGAGCGCCTAGCGGGATAGCTACACATACCAGTTTTCGAGTCTTTGGTCTGACCCGGCCTGGGATCGAGCCCATGACCTACCGATCAAGAAGCCGGGCGCATCACCATTACACTATCTCGCTCGGTGTTAGAAGTAGAAGTTGAAGTAGTCAACCACCTGAGTAAATAACGCAAGTAAATAAAATATTCTTGAGGACTCTGGAAAAGTAGAAGTACTTCGTCCATTACTGACCATCTCTGGAAACAGATGACGGGACAATGTCGAAGACGGAAATACCGGGAAAAAGAGTTTTCCGCCCCTGTCCATATGTTTCCGTGTCCTGTACTCCTTTAAAACATCACGCATTGCGTTCCAGTTGCTTCATATCGGGATGGGGCGCTAAGAAGGAAGGCGGCTCAGCAACCGATTCGTTACTGAACGCCACTGTTGAAATCATAGACGGTTTTGTGTGCAACGGAGACGAATGGTTAGGCGGTCTGGTCGCAGATAGCATGATGATATGTGCCGGGAAGGAAAGTGGAGAAGTTGACGCCTGTCAGGTAAACATATTTTGCGATACATATAGGGTTGCATTTAAAACAAATTGCCAATTTGAAAAGAGCAAAATTGTGTTTTTTCACAGGTTATATAATAATTATGCCATACTTGTGTAAATACTGTCGAAAAACATGTATTATGAGTAGGGCGATTTTTTGACATGTCAAAATAAATCAAAATTTTGTCAAGATTGTAGCGTTAGGACAAATAATTGTCAAAATTGTTTACAAAGTCAAAAAAAATTGCCACCTGGATTTCGTTTTATTGTAAATGTTTGCACTGTCGGTGAACTTATCATTTCACATTTTACAGCTGGTAGCCTACTTTATAGGCTTACCGTTGTAGACGGCCCATTGTCTGCTCATTGTGAATCATAAACGGTCAAATGAAACAAATAGGTTGATATGGTGTTATGCTCAACGTACCGCATGATGAAAAATTCTGATGTAGACAACATGGCAGAATGAAGCAACACGGTGTGTCGCCAGCATTGCACGCACAACTTCGGTGTTGCCAGGCAACAACTGCTGTTGTTGAACGTTCTGTCTTCATTCTTGGCAAGCTAATAGTAAGGACAGACACTTAGCCGATTTCCACGCGAGAATGTAGGAAAGTATCTGTCGTTCTACTACAACACATTTTAATAATTTCTACCATAATGCGTGATGTAACTATACTGGAATTCTTCATAGGTCCAGATTTCGTCAAAATAAAGTATTTCAAGTAAAAATTTGTCTGTTTTTACGTCAAAAAAGTTTGTCAGGCCAAACTACTTCGTAAGGACAGACAGAGTCAACCAGAAATGAAGATAAGTAGTACAATTCTAATATTTTCTGGGAAACCACCAAATTTGCAATTTGCATACATGAGGTCAAAATTTTGTCAAAATTAGGTTTCTTACGGTTGAGAAATGTCAAATTTTATATTTTTCAGGTCAAAATCTTCCGGGGTTAGGTAAAAAAATCACCTTCATTATGAGCCTACGGACGATTTGCACCCGATATAGTCGAGAGTCGACGTACGCGATATGGAATGGTTGAAACCCTCGAAATCGTCGTCGCGGTTCCACAGTTATAGAACGTAGTTATAGGCAGGGCTGTGAAGTCGGAGTCGGTGAAGTCATAGTTTCGCTAATTTTTGCCGTAATAGAGTCGGAGTCTCAAAAATTTTTAGCGCTCCTTGAAGTCGGAGTCGTGAAACAATACTGGATTGAGTCGGGGTCGGAGTTTGTGAATATTGTCCTGACTCCTTCTCCGACTCGCAACTTCTTTAATATGGAAGAAAGTGCTTTCAAAGATCTCCTAAAATTACTAAATAAATAAAATAGGAAATGTAGCCTATGTACCAACAATCACTATTATTAGTAACGGTATTGATAATATTGGACACTATTTGCAAATTGCAATTCAGTTGCACAGAGGAAGAACATTGCAAGACGCATCTACGTGACCAACGTAAAATTGGTGATGCAATCACAAATTAGTGCATTTTTTCGAATTATGCCATGATACTGTGAAATAGTAAATAAATCGTTTGGTTTTGTAAATGTAACAACATCACTTGTAAAATTGATGCTAACATAACTAAACGCTGCTTCCCACTTGACAAAATCAAAAATATTTCTAGTAATAAGTAGCCTAGCTCTGCTGCAAGGGACGAACAAATCTTTAATATAGAGTGCAAGTATATAGTCCTAGTTCATGAATACTTGACTAAGTGCATGTAGACATATATTGTTTGACTACTCCCTAAATTTCGTTTCTTACGACCACCGTTTCTTAGGAGTAAAAGAGTGTGTATGCTTGTCATCAGCATAGCGTGTAATAGTGAGAAAATTTGTACATCTCTGTAATAGTTGCTCACTCATACTTAAGAGGTACACTTTTATTGTTTTTATCCACATTTTAATTATACAGGATGGGATATATATCATGTTTGAATGATTCATGCATATTAGAGCAGTGATTCCCAAACTTTTTCAGCCTGCGGCACACTAACAAAATTCTTCAACGCTCGCGGCTTCAAAATAATATTTTCCGAGTGCAGAGTTTGATAAAATTGGTATCAATCGAAAGCTACCACGGTTACTGATTGCTAAAATATAAATTTTATTATTCTCGTGGTCCCGGAACCCCCAAAATCAGCCTCGAATTTTGTATTGTAACGTAGTTTGGTATTGTGACGCAACAATGCCGTCTGGAAGCAGGAGAGGACGCTGTGTTATCATAGTGACCTATATGGTGTCGACACAGGCAAATCTCACGCCTCAGTGAAATTGTATCACGTTACAATTTCCATTTGGCTACAGGCAATTTGACGGTCATTTTTGACCGGCTTGCCGAGCATTAAATTTGGTAAAACGGGTATCAATCGAAAGCTGACTCTACACTGATTACGAAAATATAAATTTTATTCCGCTCGTTGCCCTGGAACTCCCACAATCAGCCTCGAATTTTTCATTGTTATGGAGATTGGCATTGGGACGCAACAATGCTGTCTGGTGAAACGAGAGAGCAGCTCAAGAGAAAAAGAGCCAGACAGCATTGTTGCGTCCCAATGCCAATCTCCATAACAATGAAAAATTCGAGGCTGATTGTGGGAGTTCCAGGGCCACGAGCGGAATAAAATTTATATTTTCGTAATCAGTGCAGATGAGTCAGCTTTCGATTGATACCCGTTTTACCAAATTTAATGCTCGGCAAGCTGGTCAAAACCGACCGTCAAATTGCCTGTAGCCAAATGGAAATTGTGACGTAATACAATTTCACTGAGGCGTGAGATTTGCCTGTGTCGACACCATATAGGACACTATGGTGTTATAGTCTTCATGGGACAATAATGACTCACACGAAGATCACACCATAGTAGGACACCATGCCTTGACCATGAAAATAATCTAAAAAAAATTGCTATGCTTGTACCATAACCTTTAATAAGGGCTATGCTTGTACTATAAGTAGACTAAACTTATTCAGTACTCCGACTTAAAGTAAGTGTACTTTGCTACCGACGACCGCCTCTGCGTTTCAGGGTGATTCAGGAGGGCCGTTATCATGTCAGAGAGAAGATGGAAGGTTTGTGGTCTCCGGCATAGTGAGCTGGGGAATCGGGTGCGGAACTTACAGAATGCCCGGCGTTTACACGCGGACATCGCATTATCGAAATTGGATTATGGAATCCATACAAATTGCGGACTTGAATTACCCATAATATTTGCATGTCTGTTTTTGATTTTCGAGTATGACCGTAATATAATTCGTCGCGGGCGGCTCTGTGTACTGGGCGACCGAGGATACTGATATAACGAGCAAATCGTTTTGTTGCGAACTCAAATGTGCGTAATGGATAGTGACAGCTAGTCGGGGTCTGTAGGAAATTTGGCTGTATCCAGCTAATCTACATAATTTTTAACCTAAGGGAGCTAATAGGGAATATATCACGTCTCGGCATTGCAGTTGAAGCTGAACATAAAAAAATTGGATTATAGCTTTCCGCTAGTAGACCTATGTTTACTTTTTGGGGTATTCAAGCCCGGTAATTCCCCTTCACCGATACACGATTTCGCCACTTCTGATCTTGAGTCAGTGATCGAATCGCACACGACACGTAAGAAGAATTGATTATACTATCTAATGTTCATATTGATTGAGCCTATTTGTGAACGATGTTCTGCCCTACGGCTGCAGCGTACAGCTATTTAATGTGAAGGTACTGTGCTGCTGTAGGAGAATGGTGATTTATTGTCATGAGAATTGCGACACTCGACTTATGCAGAGTCATGCAGAAGGAGGAATATAAATTCAACGAATTAGCCGACAGAGATGAAAAGTTGAAGGTAGCTTTGTAGGCGTGGCACCGATATGATGCTGCTGCGCGGTGTAATTGCAATGTATTCGGATCCCAGTTGAGATTATTCCATCCGCATCCACTCTCACATTGACGATTTTTTGTTATTTCATGAATATATAGTTGGAGCTTGCAGTTGGTCACTCATTACGACACGTTAATGCTTAATTTGCTTATGGTTTCTGTGTCTGTAAGTGCTAACATTCGAAGGTCTATGCGATATGCTAGATCTGTGACAAGAAAATGAGTCTTCTTGATTCAAAATATAACATGTCATAACTAGGGCAAGTTTTTGTTGCAGTTAAATCCGCGGAAAGTTGCATTTATTTATTTATTTTTGACAAAAGCTGCACTAAAAGACCACATTTTGCTCGGTTGACTAGAAAAAAAAGGTCAATTTACCGGTTCAGCTCCCAAAATACCTGTACTTCGGTGCTGATTTACGGGCATCCCTAAAAGACGGAGAAGCGGAGGCAGCGGAGACAGCGGAGGCAGCGGAGAACGGACCCTAAAACGCGGAAGCAACGGAGACGGCGGAGAGAGCCAAAAATGCCGATTCCTAAAAGACGGAGATAGCGGAGGAAGCGGAGAGCGGAGCTTTCGGTCATTAACCTTTACAGACACGCGCGACATAGCGGACGGATACTGAAAGCGGAGTTCGGGACCCCGCGAAATGGACATAGCGGACGGTTATATAATATAGAAAGCGGAGATCAGGGCGTATCGGAAGATGTTTCGAAGCAGTGGAGAATAACGGAGAAGTCAGCCATGCGAGTTCAAGGCCAATTTGGCGACTGATTGCCCGTCGATGAGATGACATAGCGGGCGGTTATATAATACAAGGAAAGCGGAGATCGGGACGTATCGGAAAATGTTTCGAAGCAGTGGAGAATAACGGAGAAGTCAGCCATGCAAGTTCAAGGCCAATTTGGCGACTGATTGCCCGTCGATGAGATGACAAAGCGGACGGATACTGAAAGCGGAGTTCGGGGCCCCGCGAAATAGACATAGCAGACGGTTATATAATATAGAATGCGGAGATCAGGGCGTATCGGATGATGTTTCGAAGCAGTGGAGAATAACGGAAGCAGTGGAGAATAACGGAGAAGTCAGCCATGCGAGTTCAAGGCTAATTTGGCGACTGATTGCCCGTCGATGAGATGACATAGCGGGCGGTTATATAATACAAGGAAAGCGGAGATCGGGACGTATCGGAAGATGTTTCGAAGCAGTGGAGAATAACGGAGAAGTCAGCCATGCGAGTTCAAGGCCAATTTGGCGACTGATTGCCCGTCGATGAGATGACATAGCGGACGGATACTGAAAGCGGAGTTCGGGGCCCCGCGAAATAGACATAGCGGCTCCGCTATAGGAAGATGTTTCGAAGCAGTGGAGAATAACGGAGAAGTCAGCCATGCGAGTTCAAGGCCGATTTGGCGACTGATTGCCCGTCGATGAGATGACATAGCGGACGGATACTGAAAGCGGAGTTCGGGGCTCCGCGAAATATACATAGCGGACGGTTATATAATATAGAATGCGGAGATCAGGGCGTATCGGAAGATGTTTCGAAATAGTGGAGTATAACGGAGAAGTCAGCCATGCGAGTTCCAGGCCAATTGGGCGACTGATTGCCCGTCGATGAGATGACATAGCGGGCGGTTATATAATACAAGGAAAGCGGAGATCGGGACGTATCGGAAGATGTTTCGAAGCAGTGGAGAATAACGGAGAAGTCAGCCATGCGAGTTCAAGGCCGATTTGGCGACTGATTGCCCGTCGATGAGATGACATAGCGGACGGATACTGAAAGCGGAGTTCGGGGCTCCGCGAAATATACATAGCGGACGGTTATATAATATAGAATGCGGAGATCAGGGCGTATCGGAAGATGTTTCGAAGCAGTGGAGAATTACGAAGAAGTCAGCCATGCGAGTTCAAGGCCGATTTGGCGACTGATTGCCCGTCGATGAGATGACATAGCGGACGGTTATATCGTTATAATATACTGAAAGCGGAGTTCGGGGCGTAACGAAATATATTTCGAAACAGCAGAGAATAACGGAGAAGTCAGCCATGCCAGTTCAACGCTAATTTGGCGACTGATTGCCCGTCGATGAGATGACATAGCGGGCGGTTATATAATACAAGGAAAGCGGAGATCGGGACGTATCGGAAGATGTTTCGAAGCAGTGGAGAATAACGGAGAAGTCAGCCATGCCAGTTCAAGGCTAATTTGGCGACTGATTGCCCGTCGATGAGATGACATAGCAGGCGGTTATATAATACAAGGAAAGCGGAGATCGGGACGTATCGGAAGATGTTTCGAAGCAGTGGAGAATAACGGAGAAGTCAGCCATGCAAGTTCAAGGCCAATTGGGCGACTGATTGCCCGTCGATGAGATGACATAGCGGGCGGTTATATAATACAAGGAAAGCGGAGTTCCGGGCGTATCGGAAGATGTTTCGAAGCAGCGGAGAATAACGGAGAAGTCAGCCATGCGAGTTCAAGGACAATTTGGTGTATTTCGAACTATTCGACAATATATAACCGGCACATATTTTTTTCGATCTGAGAACTAATAATTCACTCCAAAATTTTCTGAAAACCTGAAACTGCTCATCTAACGTTACTGTCACACAGGGTTGTAACCAAGTCACAAGGCTCCGAGTCACAAGTCAATCTCAGTTTTGACTCGAGGTCTGATACGATCTGAGGTTGGATCGATCTCAAAATGCGGCGTTGGAGCATTGAGCAAGCGCTTTCCGAGTCAAGCCCTTTGACTCGAGGCCTTACTCATTCACCGTTTTTTACGGTATTGCCAATAATATTGAGTGCATGGAAATTGTGCTGTGAGCATGTTTGGTGCCTGAATTCACAATTTCAATTGTAATATATACAGAGGTGGTCAGTAACGAGGTACTTCTACTTTTTCGAAGTGCTCAAGTTGTTTTCCTCTACTTCTGGTACTTACTCAGGGAGATCTGATTTTCACTACTTCTACTTCGTAATATTTTGTGATCTACTTACTTTTCGCTATTTTCAGTTTGTCAAGTAGAAGTAGCCTAATCCTCCAATCAGGAAGATAGCCTGCAGAATTTCGGGGCTGTGTTTCACGGAGTATCCACATCTAATTTTCATAAGAGATGAGTAAAGCCCAGAATATTCATCGCGTTCCGCGCGCAGTGGATGCGGCATAAATAAAGCTACACTATATGGTATTTTTACGATGTACCATATTTTTATTAGCGTTTACTAATCACGCAAGGTGTTTACACCGTATCCTATAATGTGACAAAATTCTTCAGGTCAAACAATAAGTTAGATCAAAGATTGTCCCAGCGCGCTATGGCGAGGTGGTGCGGGATAAATATTATGGTTGGATTCTCGTCGACCAATGGTGTGTTCACCGTTGCTTCAATGACTCAACGTCAAGTTCATTGCGTCAGGTATTTCCCAAAGCCTTCCTCATGTACTTGCCCAAGCACAACAATATGCTATCATATTCTAGCTGTAGCCATGTCATTAAAAGACAACACCACGCAGAAAGCGGTCGCCTGCAATTTGAGTCAGCTCCTGAAAATTCGCAAGGGTAGGACCAGGAAGTCCGGTCGGAAAAGGCCTCGCCGGGTAGATTTTGACTATACCGTAAATAGTACACCAGCTCACCATTCAACACCAAGAAAACAGCAACCCAAACAACCGCTATTGCATTCTGATCTATCAATGATATCCGACGAGCAGATGTCTGAAATCAATGAAGAAACAGCGCCATTGGACTTGACGACCGACTCTGTGAAGCTGCCCGCCCTCAATGATTACCCTTGGCTTTCGTCGTCAAAGGAAGATAAAGATCCGCAGCATGTGATACGCCAATGCTTGAAACCTGAGCGATGGCTAGATGATGAAACAATAGAGCGAGCGATAGAAGCATTTTGTACTGAAAAACCTTTGGTTTTGTTTTTCACCTCGTACAGGTATCAATGGACTGAACAAGATCACAATGTGCCGTCGCTATGCCGATTTGCGCGTAAGCACCAAGCAGCGAACAAAGACTTCTTCATTTTTCTGGTTCATGTTCCAAATCACTGGATACTGACAGTAGTTAACTTGAGTACCAAAACTGTACTGGTGATGGACTCTTTTATATCTCATAATCGGACGAGATATGAGGGTATTTTTCGCAACTCATTCAAAATTGTCAGTGCTTGCTTCAGGGTTGCGAATTTGAGATGCACAATTGACGACTGGCAGTTCTTTCTGTGCAGGGACGTTAAACAACAGGAGAACACATTTGACCGCGGCATACATGTGATGGCAAATGCTTATTGCGTGACAAATAATTTACCTTTAGCGCGTGATTTTCCGTCTGGAAAGTGCCGAGTCTGGGTAGATTACTTGGCAGGGATTCGAGAACGGTCAACTGAGAACCAACCGGTCGTCGACCGACTGACGAAACGCAATCAGAATCCGGTTGTATTTTGGATGATTGGAATGCAATATCAGAAAGTGATATTACATATGCAGAGCTAGCCGATCCCTCATCTGCCATTGGTGTCATGAATAAATCGAAATGGGATAATTGCGACAGCAGCATATGTGAAGGTAGTAAAGACCAAGATCAGCAAATAATGTGTGTGAAATGTCGAAGATGGTTCCACAAGTCCTGCCTAGTCGATGAAAAGGCTGATGAGATGACATACTTCATTTGGTACCGCAAAAACTGCTTAGCTGCTAAAATTCAGCCGTGAACTTTTATTTAACCTTTTATCATGACTGTATATATTTTCTTCGTTTCATTCATCGTTTCATTTTGGTAACATCTGTATATAATTTGTAAAAGATATTTCGTTCATGAAGTGACATGTGTTAGCAAATAAGGAGAAGATCGAGTCGAGCAAAGGTGGATTGTTAAGGCCAGGCAAAATGCACCGATATTAGGTTCATAGCAAGTTGTTACGGAGTTCGCATTATAGTCACTAGTGCAGAGGTCTCAAACTAGAATGTGCTCACGGGCCAATTTCCTGGTTTGATGGCGTCGCACGCCGCAGCACCAATAACGCTGATCTACAGGATTTTTGCGCCAGGACTTCTTCGGGTCAATTATACCTAATTTGGGGGCGCTGAATACGAATCTGACGTTATTTTTGCTTTATCACATCACGTTGTTCAGATATTATATATGTTGAATATTTTTACTTTTTCGTGGTAATCAAGTAGATTTGGGCTATTTCCCGTACTTAATGAAGTGGTAATGTTTCGCAATTACTTCAAAATCTACCTGAACAGTATTCTGGATGAACTAATTACATTTGCAATTCGGTTTTTGTAAAGTAGAAAGTAGTTCAGTATAATATTCCAAAACTATCATCAGTTAAATTGTCATACGAAACGCGTCCGCTGTCATCTCATCGATGGGCAAGCAATCACCGAATTGGCCTGAAACTCGCATGGCTGACTTCTCCGTTATTCTCTGCTGTTTCGAAATATATTTCGCTACGCCCCGAACTCCGCTTTCAGTATCCGTCCGCTATGTCATCTCTTCGACGGGCAATTAGTCGCCAAATTGGCCTTGAACTCGCATGGCTGACTTCTCCGTTATTCTCCACATCTTCGAAACATCTTCCGATACGCCATGATCTCCGCTTTCTATATTATATAACCGTCCGCTCTGTCTATTTCGCGGAGCCTCGAACTTCGCATTCAGTATCCGTCCGCTATGTCATCTCATCGACGGGTAATCAGTCGCCAAATCGGCCTTGAATTCGCATGGCTGACTTCTCCGTTATTCTCCACATCTTCGAAACATCTTCCGATACGCCCTGATCTCCGCTTTCTATATTATATAACCGTCCGCTATGTCTATTTCGCGGGGCCCCGAACTCCGCTTTCAGTATCCGTCCGCTATGTCATCTCATCGACGGGCAATCAGTCGCCAAATTGGCCTTGAACTCGCATGGCTGACTTCTCCGTTATTCTCCACTGCTTCGAAACATCTTCCGATACGCCCTGATCTCCGCTTTCAGTATCCGTCCGCTATGTCTATTTCGCGGGGCTCCGAACTCCGCTTTCAGTATCCGTCCGCTATGTCATCTCATCGACGGGCAGTCAGTCGCCAAATTGGCCTTGAACTCGCATGGCTGACTTCTCCGTTATTCTCCACTGCTTCGAAACATCTTCCGATACGCCCTGATCTCCGCTTTCTATATTATATAACCGTCCGCTATGTCTATTTCGCGGGGTCCCGAACTCCGCTTTCAGTATCCGTCCGCTATGTCGCGCGTGTCTGTAAAGGTTAATGACCGAAAGCTCCGCTCTCCGCTATCTCCGTCTTTTAGGAATCGGCATTTTTGGCTCTCTCCGCCGTCTCCGTTGCTTCCGCGTTTTAGGGTCCATTCTCCGCTGTCTCCGCTGCCTCCGCTTCAAGAGATCAAGACGTATCGGAAGATGTTTCGAAGCAGTGGAGAATAACAGAGAAGTCAGCCATGCGAGTTCAAGGCCAATTTGGCGACTGATTGCCCGTCGATGAGATGACATAGCGGACGGTTACTGAAAGCGGAGATCGGGACGTATCGGAAGATGATTCGAAGCAGTGGAGAATAACGGAGAAGTCAGCCATGCAAGTTCAAGGCAAATTGGGCGACTGATTGCCCGTCGATGAGATGACATAGCGGGCGGTCATATAATACAAGGAAAGCAGAGTTCGGGGCGTATCGGAAGATGTTTCGAAGCAGTGGAGAATAACGGAGAAGTCAGCCATGCTAGTTCAAGGCCAATTTGGCGACTGATTGCCCGTCGATGAGATGACATAGCGGACGGATACTGAAAGCGGAGATCGGGACGTATCGGAAGATGATTCGAAGCAGTGGAGAATAACGGAGAAGTCAGCCATGCGAGTTCAAGGCCAATTTGGAGACTGATTGCCCGTCGAGGAGTTGACATAACGGACGGATACTGAAAGCGGAGATCGGGGCGTATCGGAAGATGTTTCGAAGCAGTGGAGAATAACGGAGAAGTCAGCCATGCGAGTTCAAGGCCAATTTGGCGACTGATTGCCCGTCGATGAGATGACATAGCGGACGGATACTGAAAGCGGAGTTCGAGGCCCCGCGAAATAGACATAGCGGACGGTTATATAATATAGAAAGCGGAGATCAGGGCGTATCGGAAGATGTTTCGAAACAGCGGAGAATAACGGAGAAGTCGGCCATGCGAGTTCAAGGCCAATTTGGCGACTGATTGCCCGTCGATGAGATGACATAGCGGGCGGCTATATCGTTATAATATACTGAAAGCGGAGTTCGGGGCGTTGCGAAATATCTTTCGAAACAGCAGAGAATAACGGAGAAGTCAGCCATGCGAGTTCAAGGCCAATTTGGCGACTGATTGCCCGTCGATGAGATGACATAGCGGACGGTTATATCGTTATAATATACTGAAAGCGGAGTTCGGGGCGTAGCGAAATATATTTCGAAACAGCAGAGAATAACGGAGAAGTCAGCCATGCGAGTTTCAGGCCAATTTGGTGACTGATTGCCCATCGATGAGATGACATAGCGGACGGTTATATCGTTATAATATACTGAAAGCGGAGTTCTGGGCGTAGCGAAATATAGAATTGACTGACTTTAAATCTACTCAAGTAAGTAAGTAGTTGTGAAAACGATCGTAATTCGTTCGCATGGATTGTCAAAACGTGCAAATTGAGCTACGCGAAAGGTGTCGAGCTTGATTCATATTGATGCATACAAGGAACTATCCAATTTTCGACAGCATAAGCATTCTTTCGCATCATGGGATAAAAATGCTAGTATTGATATGGAAATGCGATACTAATCCTCTGTATACTCGAACAGCACGTTTTAGAAAATATCATGGTATCGCACGCTCCTCCATATTATAAGGCGCGCAGTTTAGTCAAAGCGCAATACGGAGAAGTTGTATAGGATACGGTGTAAACACCTTGCACGATTAGTAAACGCTAATCAAAATATGGTGCATCGTAAAAATGTCATATAGTGTAGCTTTATTTATGCCGCATCGACTGCGCGCGAAACGCGATGAAAATTCTGGGCTTTACTCAACTTTTATGAAAAGATGATGGATATACTCCGTGAAAACAGCCCCGAAATTCCTCAGGCTATCTTCCTGATTGAAGGATTAGGCTACTTCTACTTGACAAACTGAAAATAGCGAAAAATAAGTAGATCACAAAATATTACGAAGTAGAAGTAGTGAAAATCAGATCTCCTTGAGTAAGTACTAGAAGTAGAGGAAAACTACTTGAGCACTTCGAAAAAGTAGAAGTACTTCGTTTCTGACCACCTCTGTATATATTACAATTGAAATTGTGTATTCAGGCACCAAACATGCTCACAGCACAATCTCCATGCACTCAATATTATTGGCCAAACCGCAAAAAAAGTGAATGAGTAAGGCCTCGAGTCAAAGGGCTTGACTCGGAAAGCGCTTGCTCAATGCTCCAACGCCGCATTTGGAGATCGATCCAACCTCAGATCGTATCAGACCTCGAGTTAAAACTGATATTGACTTGTGACTCGGAGCCTTGTGACTTGGTTACAACTAGGGCTGGGCACAATGATTCGAGTAATCGAATCTGAATCGAGTAATAATTTTATGATTCGAGTCGAGTAGTGAAAGACGATTTTTTCGAGTACTGAAATTATACGCTCCCCGCCACTGAAAGTTAATTCATCAACAAGAATTATAGTTTCGATACTAATCTTCACTGTTGAAGCCTTGAAACCTTGATTGGCCGTATCGTAGCATACGAAACATATAGTACAAAGCTATGAACGTTGATGAAAATAGCACATTTTCGAAGTCATGATCATCCCACAACATTGTCACCAAGTGCAATGAAATCGGTATGGTCGAAAAAATACCAAAGTATCTCTAATGTGATGGATAACAGGCATTCTATTCTTTGTGATCGCATGAAAGGTAGATATTTGAACTTTGACGTATAATATTATGTTATGACGTCATAATGAGTGATACTCGATAACTCGACTCGACTCGAAGTATATTACGTGATTCAGAATCGAATCACTCAGCTACTCGATTTTGCCCAGCCCTAGTTACAACCCTGTGTGACAGTAACGTTAGATGAGCAGTTTCAGGTTTTTAGAAAATTTTTGAGTGAATTATTAGTTCTCAGATCGAAAAAAATATGTGGCGGTTATATATTGTCGAATACTTCGAAATACACCAAATTGGCCAGGAACTCGCATGGTTGACTTCTCCGTTATTCTCCACTGCTTCGAAACATCTTCCGATACGCCCTGATCTCCGCTTTCTATATTTATAACCGACCGCTATGTCTATTTCGCGGGGCCCCGAACTCCGCTTTCAGTATCCGTCCGCTATGTCATCTCATCGACGGGCAATCAGTCGCCAAATTGGCCTTGAACTTGCATGGCTGACTTCTCTGTTATTCTCCACTGCTTCGAAACATCTTCCGATACGCCCTGATCTCCGCTTTCTATATTTATAACCGTCCGCTATGTCTATTTCGCGGGGCCCCGAACTCCGCTTTCAGTATCCGTCCGCTATGTCATCTCATCGACGGGCAATCAGTCGCCAAATTGGCCTTGAACATGCATGGCTGACTTCTCCGCTATTCTCCACTGCTTCGAAACATCTTCCGATACGCCCTGATCTCCGCTTTCTATATTATATAACCGTCCGCTATGTCTATTTCGCGGGGCCCCGAACTCCGCTTTCAGTATCCGTCCGCTATGTCATCTCATCGACGGGCAATCAGTCGCCAAATTGGCCTTGAACTGCATGGCTGACTTCTCTGTTATTCTCCACTGCTTCGAAACATCTTCCGATACGTCCCGATCTCCGCTTTCAGTATCCGTCCGCTATGTCATCTCATCGACGGGCAATCAGTCGCCAAATTGGCCTTGAACTGCATGGCTGACTTCTCTGTTATTCTCCACTGCTTCGAAACATCTTCCGATACGCCCTGATCTCCGCTTTCTATATTATATAACCGTCCGCTATGTCTATTTCGCGGGGTCCCGAACTCCGCTTTCAGTATCCGTCCGCTATGTCGCGCGTGTCTGTAAAGGTTAATGACCGAAAGCTCCGCTCTCCGCTTTCTCCGCTATCTCCGTCTTTTAGGAATCGGCATTTTTGGCTCTCTCCGCCGTCTCCGTTGCTTCCGCGTTTTAGGGTCCATTCTCCGCTGTCTCCGCTGTCTCCGCTGCCTCCGCTTCTCCGTCTTTTAGGGATGCCCCTGATTTACAGTGTTTCTGTCGAATTTGGCTGTGTATTTCACCAAAACCGAAAATACTTTGATGAAAAATCGAAAAAGTTGCAAAATGTTGCAAAGAGTTGCATGAAAAAAATGGACAAAAGTTGCAAAAAGTTGCACTATAAGATTCGTTCAAACAGCTTAAAACAGCATTCTACATATCTTACGAGTATTTAGGAAGCTGTAAAAAAAAGTTGCAAAAGTTGCAAAAACTTGCCCTAGTCATAACTCATAATCGTTGAAAAGAAATAGGTACAGGTAACACAATACTATACTTGATAAATTGAACCAAAATAATGCCAGTATATGGAGGAGATGTTCCTATCCCAAATGTGACGATCCATGACTTTCTGCTGCCAAGAAATCTGCACAAAGAAGATGAGATCGCTTTGGTATGTGGATTTCTGCTTATAACAATGAAAAGCCATGTACAAAAAACCTTTCCATCTTCATAAGGTCGAGAACACTGTCGACTCCAAATCTCTGACATTTCGTCAAATTCACGATCATGCAAAAAAGTGTGGCGCTTTCCTCATCGAAATGGGAGTGGCCAAAGGCGATTTTGTGGCATTGTGCGCACCAAACGTGGTGGAGTTCACGACTGCAATGTTTGGGATTATGAGTAGTGGAGCGGCGGTTGCTCCTTGCAATCCCAAATTCAGTGAAGGTATGTAAATTTCGATGCGTAGTTATCAATCGTACTGCATACACACTTGGTGTCAACCCTTCTCAGAAGATCTCATCCTTTGTCAAAGTATTCAGATTTATTGAAGCAGCGTTTTCCAAGTCAACACAAAACAATTTCAAACAAATGTACAAAGTGTGAAAGAGTTACAGAATTACTGTTTTTTATTGTGTTGCAGTATCTATGTTATCCTATGGCTGCCACATATTTACTCAGTCATGACTGAGATATGGTACAGTATTTAGTAGTAAAGTCCCTACTTGACCAAATTTGATGGTTCACCAATGGTTTAACTAGCCTAATTATGAATCAAAACTAATAGTTTGATTAGGTCTATTCAGGTTTCTGACGATGTATGTTTGTATCTGAATGGGTAATACACAATTGGTAGATTTTGGAGATTAGATGCACGACATCCGTAGATGAGAGATGACAAAGCAATGACATGTGTGTCACTTTTTGGATATGGTCCGTTTTCTGAAAAAGGTTTACCGTCCCTGCCTTAGCTCATGTATACATATGATATATTATTCATAATTTGTATATATTCTCGCTTTTCTACTTGAATGTCAGACATCTAAATGTCACTGATTGTTTCATCCAAAGTAAAGACATACATGGTCTCATTATCGATCTATGTGGATTTGCAGATGAACGATAACCAAATGAAGTCGTTTTTCTTGCATTATCAGGCGAAATGCTGCAGCAATTTCAGATAACGGAACCAAAGTATGTTATTGCGCATGAGGACGCCGTTCCTACTTTGATAAAAGTTCAAAGCAAGCTCCCTTTCATTAAGGTAATACAGCAATCAAAATGCTTTGCTACAATCTACTTTGTAGCTGCGGTTGATTAAGGGATTCGGTGTGCTATTCTAAAATACGCGTGGTATTTGGTAGGAAATATTTGTGATCGGAGAGAGTGGTAATCTCAGAACATTTGACTCCATCATTCAAAGTCAACATGATCTAAGTAAGTCTTCTCTTTTTCGTATGTAAGTTGAATCTGTTCCATTGTAAATTTGAATGTCTTTGTAGGCGCCGTCGATAAAATCGAGTTTAACACGGAAAAAGACCTGGCTTTGATACCGTACTCCAGCGGGACTACTGGAATGCCGAAAGCAGTCATGCTTACTCATCGCAACCTTGTTTCCGCGATGGTGGCTTATCTGTGAGTAGTAGTTGACACCAGTGGGCAACAGCAATTTAAGCGACTACGGATTGGCCAGAGGCCATTGAAAATGTAGGGCTGATACTTTTTCAGAATGTTCGAGCAGGTTTTGCATACTTTGACTACTTACTCATGCTGATGTGTTTTGGCTATACTTGCACTTCCAGTTTAACGGTTGCAAAACTATTAACTTTCTCTATTCTGTATAATATATTCATATTGAGTATATTATGCAATTGTATATTGAAGTTCTGTACCTCCAAGAAGCTCTTCAATTTGAATTTTCAAAAGCAGAAAGTAGGGATAACTTTGGGCCACTTCGGTGAATTTGTCATAAGAATCGCTGTATCACGGTAATGTTTTCAAAGGTTCTATCAATTTGGTAGTATCATTAGTCATTTTGTGTTAATCTCGGATACACATATCTATATGTTTAAAGTATCCACCTCAGATTATCTGAGCACTTAGAGTTTGCGACCGTATTTACATCTTTTGAGCTACTCGAGTACTTTTCAGACATTTCATTTACTACTACCGTCTTGAAGTTGTCTTGACATATACAGTAAATCGATACTTCTAATTGTAGTTGTGTGGGGATTTGTAGGATTACTTTAAATACCTTGGCCAGGCCACCTCTACATGGAACCCAGATCTGACAGTTAAGTTTTTCAGCGTGAGAAGTCTATTCGATGTGGAAATATTATAGGTGTTTGATTTGTTGAGAATAATTTTATCGCATTTTGTGCACCTTGTATCTGAGTAAAATAAGTAGTTACTAGATCACTTATGGTAAAATGTTGTTGCTGTGTCTTTCCCTACGACTCACTTACCTATTACATTTATGTTGTCAAAAGAAAACATTCTCGATGGCCTGTTGACCAGCCTGGCACATGCGGATACATGGATCGGCCTATGTATCATGTTGGGGGCTTTGGATGCGTGCTGCTCAGTCTTTCTGTTGGAATGAAGTTGGTAATGGCGCAAGAAGTTGATTTTGTGACAACGCTGAAAGCCGTCGATAAATACAAGGTAAATTGGAATATAATCAGACCTGGGCAAAATTGAGTACCTAAATGATTTGATTCCGAATCTAGAATTAGGCATCAAGTATTCGAGCACCACTCAGTATGACGTCATAACAGTATTAATGACTTGTAGACCTCCAATATATACCTTTTAGACGACAACAAAGGAGATAATGGCGGTTAAACGATGCACCATATTAAAGATGTATAAAGATGAATAAAGACTTTGTATTTTCTGATCATACCTGTGTCATATTGCTTAGTGACAATGTTTCAGCTCACCCACGTTTTGTATGCTATGATACGACTCAGCGAGGTTTCCCAAGGCTTCAACTGTGGGAAGACACGATCAATACTGTAATTCTAGTTGATAGAGTATGCCTACCTAATTATCTATTCGAATTCGATCACCCGAATTGAGCCAATGATGTGTTAACGGGTGATGAAATTGTGATTTTTTTAGTGACTATGTCAAAATTGCGGTTTCAGTCGTTTGGGTGATATAAGTAAAATGAGGTTATTTTGACCACTGGGTTGTAATGACTCGAGTCGCGATTTTCTGATGACTCAACTTGACTCGAGTCATTGTGCGTGAGTCTCAGACGACCAAGACCGACATTTCATCGTAATTTCGAAGAAGAGTAAAGTAACCACACTGTTGGTATTTCGCCTATTGGTACAGGTACTTGAAAATATGACCAGAAACTGCTAAAAGTGAGGAAAAATAGTATATTTTTAATGCGAACCATTCAATATCACCAAACAGAGTTATAAAAAGTGGTTTTAAAAAGACTTCAACTTGAAACTTAACAGTCAACGCAATGACTTGGACTTGGGTCTTAGGCTAATACCACGACTCGGACTCGACCCTCTGCTCGCTGACTTGGACTCGGGGGTGAATTGAAAGTGACTCGACTTGATTTGTGGCTCGGAGCCTTAAATTAAATCGACTTATATGAATGACTTATATGAACCCCATGTTCATTTGCCACTCAAATAAGCTGTCACTCAATTCGGCGTTTACTCATGCGAACATATTTTATTCCGTTTCAAGGTCACGCATCTGATGACATTGCCACCGATTATGATACAACTAGTCAACAGTAAGGATTGCGCAAACTATGATACATCATCGTTGAAGTATATCACCGGTGGAGGCGCCTCTATGTCACCTGATATTCTTATCCAACTGAGCGATAAGTTTCACGTAACAGTAGCTCCAGGTTAGTAAATATATTTCGAATTGGGCGATTTGGGCTGCTGCCCAACCTGTAGTCACTCATAATAGCTATTCTACTTCCATTGCGAATAATTATTATCTGTGGAATTATATGTATGTGAGAATTATTTGATAGGAATTGGGTAGAGTTGGTCAAAGTAGTCATCCAGGATTATTGCCACATTTCTTTAGTCAATTACAATAATCAATTTCCGTTACGTGTCGAAATAACTGCAAGTGGAACTAGAAAATATAGGTCTGTAAATTACGGTACTCAAGTAAGTGATTTCAAAAAGTAGATTTGGTCGAGGGATCGTATAGTTTTGCAGTTGGTCGAACTTGGCTACTTTCGAAATGACAAGATGCAAAATGCAAATACTGATACAAAATTATTACTGACATTATAAATAGGTGCATTCTTCAAATATATATATAGTTATCATGATACAGGGGTTATTTCACACGGTTTTTATGATAATTTCGCTCGTAAAAGTGATCCAAACTACTTCCGACTGTGAATATTGGTTGATGCCCTTTTCTAAATCACTGAAGAATGATAGTAGCCTATTACCCTACTTATATTTCATTCTATACACCGATTGTGTCTCACAGATTCCTGCAAATAATCAATGTCACATCCGTTGGAAGGTATTGCTAAAGCAATATATCATATACCATTGGATAATCCAGTGGCAGACTATGAATGGTCACTTGTGTCCTATTGCTATGAATTGACATGATCCTCTTCACCAGTACATATATATAGTATTGAACACACATTCTGCCACCCTTTTTAAAGCATACGGAATGACAGAAGCCGGATCCATTTCTATGAGTCGAAATGCAAGAGAAACATTGTCCTCGGTAGGGTACATCACAACCACCGTTGAAGTCAAGGTAACGATTTTTGTTAATCCAAACGTCGTAGGTGGTCTGTAATGAAGTACTTCTACGTTTTCAGAGTACTCAAGCGTGTTATGCCTAACTTCTACTTGCACTACTTGCTCAAATGGTTATGTTTTAAACTACTTTGACTTCTGCTTAGCCAGTTTTTAGGCAAAACTACTTAATTTTTCCAATTTGGATTTTGTAAAGTAGAGAATAATTTTGGGATACGTTTGGGTCTCGTTATGAATGAAATTGTAACATCAACTGGTGGAAACATCCCCCGTATTATGGTACCTGAATATATATTTTAAATTATTTTAGTGTCATAAGCAGGGCGTTTTATTTTTTGAAATTTTGTCAAAAAAAATTGTCAAAATCGTTTACAAATCAAAATTTTTTGCTACCTGCATTTCGTTGGTGTTGTAAATATTTGCACTGTTGGCGAATTTATGTTACTTATCATTTGACATTTACATCTTGTAGCCTACTTGTGACTTGGTTACAACCCTGCCTCTCGCAATCCAAAACGATGCTGATTCTAACAAAGAACGTCACGTTTTCAGATTGCAGATCTCACAACTGGAGATGAATGCAAAACGGGCGAAAGAGGTGAAATCGTTATTCGTGGGCCGCAGGTAGTCGAAGGAAACAGCAAATTTGGAAGAAAATTTAACTACTCGCGTTCCACGCAGGTTACTCCGGGCTACTTTAAGAATCCCGAAGCCACCAACAGTACCATCGATGCGGACGGATGGTTTCACACGGGTGATATCGGTTATTTGGACGAAAAGCACCTCTTGTATATAGTGGACCGACTCAAGGAAGTTATCAAGTACAAGGGAACTCAAGTGAGATTTTGCACAACTGACGTTATGAAATAAATACTGCAACTTATCGAGTAACAAGAAGTGGTCAGTAATGGAGTGCGGTACTTGTTCTTTTTTGGAGTACTCTCTAGGTATGTTCAGTCGCAAGAAACAAAATTTTGACGGAACTGTGGTCTGTTCTACAGCCTTAGAGACTGCATGCCAGTCTGGGTTCTTCTGATACTCTTCAAATCATTATTCCAATCAAAGTTGCAATAAGGCATCATCTGTTCGGGAGCTGTCATTGTTAGCACACTGAAGCCACTGCAAAAACGACAGCATCACGTCCTCCGTATCATTGCCAAAGAGACCAGGATGTGTGTCCAACAAATCACTGCTCAAAAGATTCGGTGTCCTAAACATGAAAGATATGCGGAAACTAGAAATTGCCAAGTTTATGTATCAGTTCCACTGCGGCCACTGCCAGAAAAACTTCAATGACTTCTTTACTTCAGTATCAAAAGTGCATAAGTACGACACACGCGCGTCCACGTCGTCCAACTACCATGTGGTAGACAAAAAAGATCATCGCTCTATCAAGTATGCCGGACCTGATTTGTGAAACAGTATCTCGCCGGCTATCCGACAGCCATCGAGCATGTCCTGTCCACATTCAACTCGAAATACAAACAATTTTTACTGAATAAATATTAGTTAGCCCTCTAGTTTACCAGACCACGACCTGACATATCGATCTCGTCTTCCGTCACATGCCACCATTTTTGTCACCTGTCCTTTTTTATTATCTTTTACTTTTCATTCAGTGTGCAATTGTGCATGCCTCCTTTTTTACATCGCCTAGGCCAAGGTGGGTGTCTGATTTTGTCGTTTCGACACCTTCCTATCTTTCATTGTATCGCAGTCTTGTGGTGTATTGAGATGATAAACTTTTAGCACGAAATTGAATAGAATTGACATATAATTGGGTAGTAAATACGGTTACTTTTACTTCTACATGAGCAGCACAGCTGACTACTTTGATCACATCTACGTCTAACATAGGTGGCACCGGCTGAATTGGAGTGTGTCATCTTGAAACATCCAAAGGTAGCCGATGTTGGGGTTGTTGGAATACCGCACCCGGTAGACTGCGAGCTACCGAAGGCCTTCGTTGTGAAAAAGGACACTACGCTTACCAAGGATGAAGTGGATGACACTGTCAGAGGTAGCGTCAATATTTGGCTTGAGTTTTCTGAATTTCAGACTACATAGTTTGGAGTAGGATTTTCAGGCGGCGCAAAACGATTTCAACCTTATAGTGTGGCCAGTGGCGGGAAGCGCTCCTTTCTCCCGCCCACTTTAAGATTCTGAATTTTGTGGCATCATCGTTCTTGACCTAAGAACGCTTTCTATTAATAGGCGAATAGATTTTACAACAGGGATAGTTGCGCTCCAGTTCGAATAATGTGAATTATTAGACAACCAGAAATCGATGCATTAAGGTGCTACCTTCTTAACAATGGCGTCATACTGTGACTGCAGTTCTCATGAGCCTTTCATTTACGTCAGGTCCCTATTAAACTACACTGTCCTGGCTGCCAATCCCTGTCCAATGCAGTCCTGCTGCAAAGTTACAATTTCCGTGGTCGTGAGAATACAGCTGCATTGTCCAGCAATAAGCCTATTCAGAAAAACCACATTAACATAGGCTACTTGGGTGTTACGTAGTAGAGCCGCAGTAATCCCTGAATAATCACTGAAGTGGTCACGATTGCAGGCTGCTTGAGTTGTTTACTGTATCCTAGTAATACTTCGCTTACCACCTGCATCGCATGCGCGAGAGGGCGTAATGTACTTCAAAAAGGTTTTTCCACCTGTTGATGCGATATATGTTTTTTGCTTATACAAAACATCTAGGACCGGAGTGAGATCGTGGTGTTTATAAACACACCCACATTCCGTCGTCAATTTCAATCAGTGTCTTTGTTTACAGTTTTCATTCCTGTTGAAACAGGAAAGCGATGTTCACATATGCATATCAGCATATGCTTTTGAACCGGTCATGGAATAGGATTTGGGAGAAAACTGCCAAAACTGATCAATTTTTCTGCGGTTTTGTAAATCACATTCTATATAGATACAGTTCTTTTCCGAAATTCCCATAAAATTCGCGGCAAAAACTTTAGGAATCACTGCCCTATGCCTTTCTGAATTTGAAACGCTAATCCTTCGTTCCCGTTAAGATCATTTGGCGGATTACAAACAGCTACGAGGCGGCGTGGAATTCGTGGAATCCATTCCCAGATCTGAGCTGGGCAAGATCATGAGGAATCAGCTTAAAAAGATGGCGGGCGTCGCTAATTGACGACTCTGTTTTGCAATCGGTTTCGGCGACTTCGTGCATGGTATAGAATTCTCAAATCGGTGTCTTTGACGCTATTAGGCTGCTGATCGACTTGGGTTGCGGCGCAGGGTCAGGGAGTGCAAATTTTCGGATACGTAAATAAATCCTTGCTCATTTCATTTATTCCTATGCAGTACGCACTTGTGAGTCTTTTATTCTACCAAAATTACTATGCCATCTTATTATGCATGCACTTTGTACTACCCATGTATTGGGCTGTTTATCAGACGTGGCATTCAAGCATTGAACATTTTTGACCTGGTTTCTTTTCCTGCTGAAATGAAATAAAATCTATGTCTGTAAATGCTTTCTGGACGCAGAAATTGCAATGACAATGCTATGAAACAGGTGGGAAATTTTGCTTTATGAATGTAGCTTGAATCGGAACTTCGTTAAAGAATTAATAGGGCAATCTGCAAACTTTCCCATG
Organism: Botryllus schlosseri; assembly: GCF_051294905.1. NCBI lineage: Eukaryota > Metazoa > Chordata > Ascidiacea > Stolidobranchia > Styelidae > Botryllus > Botryllus schlosseri. Next base: position 16,425,641 of record NC_137247.1, on the reverse strand, counting down.
GAACATCTACGACTTTCACCGCTTGCTTTTGTAATGTGATGGACCGCATTATAGTGCAGCCATAACTTTGTATCTATGAAGCGTTGAATCGAAAATATTTCGTTTTTCCTATGATATTTGTAAATTCGTATTTAAATACGTTCCTCGTGGTTAGACATGATTTGTAAACAATCGATTACAACATGAAATTTCCCTGATGTTGGGACGATTCGAGTCACTTTTTCAGATGACTTGGCCCGAACCACGTTGCAAAAATGACTTGACTTGACTTACTCGGCGTCTCCAAAATGTGGATTGACTGGTGACTCGAAACAAAAATTTCCGAGTGAATTTCAAGTCATCAAGTAGGCTTATCGGTGTCAACCAATTCGCTGTGTGAGCAACCAGTCATTCAACGATTGCGCAGCCTGGTTTTACGCAAATAAATTGATCAGTAGAAACAACTAGTAGTATTCTATCCATAGCAGTGTCATTCTGCTCAGTGCTAATCTTTTCGAAACTCTTGCATAATTTATATCGATTTTAATTCAATTCTTGAAGACCGCACGATGTTTGACTACGCCCGCAGGTTTTCCGCCCCTGGTCTGTATGATGCATACTACATATTAACCGAGCTCCACACAATTCCATTCACGTTAGGATAGGGTTTACCACAGGGGTCGGCAAACCCCGGCACGTGTGCCATTTGTGGCACGCGAGTTGATTTTTAATGGCACGCCAAATGATTTCAAGCTAACGACATATTGAGACCATGTTTTTGCAAAAAGTGGAACAGAAGTTTTAAAAATGTACAAAGCTCGTAGCCGATCCAAAATTATTTCGAAAATCAACATAAAATAGAGTCTTTTGGTCAGATTCTCCAGTGTTGGGATCAAGTCACTACCTTCGAGTCACGAGTCATTTCGAGTCATTGCACATTTTGACTCGAGTCAAGTCAAGTCAATTGATTTTCGAAGGTGAGTCGAGTCAAGTCACAATTCAAGTCAAGCTGCCTTTTCGAAGTATGAGGCATGGTTACGTCATTGCATTTTGCTAGCTGTCTGAACTACCGATTGCGTGGTCATAGAGTTGAATATACACGCAAGAAGGCATTGTATCGCTCACATATACGTAAAACTGCGAATTGCATAGCCTCAGTTTATAATTACCAGCCGAAATAGAGAATAGAGAAACGAATTGATAAGATGCAATACATTACCCATTTACAATTGATATGATACATTTCGAGCCTGCGCCAATGGTTGAGTACTATATAAACTTTATTTGAATTCAATTTCAATGAAATAAGAGGTTTGGTTAAGGTAGGAACAGAGAACAGAAATATACATTTTGCTATGAAGTTACTTGCCATACTATTCTATTAAACTGCTCACTATACTAGTTTATGACAACGTAAGGTGTAAGCTTCGATCACTTCGTTAGCGGTCAAGTTTTTGTGAGTTAACAATGGAGGATCAGTAAAACGCACGATCATTGAATGATTGGTCGCTCTCACGGGTTACACCAGCGTTTCGCAAACAATCCGAAGATATGCAAGATACAGTGATATTTATCAACACCGATTACTTGATGACTTGAAATTGACTCGAGAATTTTGCTCCGAGTCACGAGTCAATCCACATTTCTGATACGACGAGTCAAGTCAAGTCATTTTAGCAAAGTAACTCGAGTCAAGTCAAGTCATGCGAAAAGGTGACTCGTCTTGACTCGAGTGACTCGAGTCATCCCAACACTGGATTCTACTCATCTTCGGATTATTTTCCGCGTCACGCGCGATTAATTGGAACATGATGTCTTGATTATAATGTGGGAACTCCTAATAAATTCATATATATGTATATAGAAAATGTTTTTAAAAGTTATGCATAAATGTACAGAAATGAGTCAACCGTCTTAGCAGTTATGAAAGAAAGTCAACCAAATATCGTATGGAACGATTTGGAGCGTTCACTGCGCAGTGTGCAGCCAACGGGAGCGCAACTTCTTAACCCGCATTCCGGCGCTGGGCATTTTCACGCTATAGAAGACACGACCTGGACATAAAGTTTCGGACAACACGCGACCATGCGTTGCCAAAATGATTATCGGCGATAAAACCTTGAAACAAAATAACCGCCGCTTGCTGGCCAAAACGTTCGACCTTGTTCACTGTCAAGGCGCCGAAGTAACCAAGCGCCCAATAGTCCAGCGCGCGCAGCTTGAGTCGCACGTATCAAATGAGACGCACCGAGGAAAAGAATGAGTCTAGTGTCGAAAGGCGAATTTGGAATCGTGTTCGTCTCACGGTGTGCAAGCGATTCCAATGTATCCGGATCAACGACAATCTTTAACGCTTTACCGCGACCTTTGCAGACAAATCTAGTGTCACACAAACCTTAATGTGACACCAAACCGACTTGAGGGGTACAGAGGTGGGCATATTTTTGAACATCATCAGACCACATCACTCTGATTGGCCTGTCACTTATTGAATATGGTACCGAGCACAGTGTACTTGGAAACAACCACAGAAAATCGATCATTGCGCGACTGAAAACAAATTAAGTAAAATATTACGTAGCCAACATATACGGATACGCGACAGGTCGGGTGCGGTAACGACCAAAATTTATTCCCTGCGAGCCGTTGCGAGCTGCAAAAAAACGCTTGGTGGTATTCGATCCTTGCTTGAAACGTTAAATATTAATAAATTGAATGTTTGGCACATAAGCTGGTAAAAATTTGACGTATTTTGACATTTTGGCACGGTGCACTCAAAAGGTTGCCGGCCCCTGGTTTACTATATGTCCGCCTTTTTCATGAAATTAAAAATGTCCTACGAGGACGCCTAAATGTCCTCTTTTTTGGCAATTCGTCCTCCTTTACAGCTTTTACAGCTATAGGCTAATGGACATCGGCATGGAGACACGAAATAGGTAATGCGGACGGCCAAGCGGGTCATTCTGGAGTCGAATCGAAGTGATGACTTTTTTTAGTCAATACCACAGAAGTTTCGTAAAAAGGGGAGTAATGCGGGAGTCTCGTCAAAGCGCTGACGACCTTTTTTCTACTCAACACAAGATTTCCAGTAAATATTTCAAAATCAGCTGTTTACAATTTCGATAAACTAACTTTTATGTGTCCTCCTTTCCAGATTCCAAAATATGGTAACCCTGCATTAGGAGTATGGACTGTTAAGTTTTAACCAGGCACCATCACTCCCCAGCATGCTAGCCGGAGCATCGTCAATGATCTCTTCCGTGCCCCAACCCGCAAGGTACATCCATACTTGTTACCAGGGCTGTGGAGCAGACGTAAATGTTCAATTGTCCCAGCACTCTCTTTTATACGCGCTGGACCAACTGAGAATTAGGCTAACATTCACCCCGCGCTTCCGGCATGAAAGGCCGATACAACATTTCAATGGACAACGTCCTTGATTCACCAGGGAGTCTAAATATCTCTGGATGAGGTCTATGTTATTTGCTGCATATAATCATCAATACTATGGTATTTAGCCGCGATACGGCTTTCGTTCGAGGCATTCGCATTGGGGAACGTACGTCGTACATATCTTTCAGGAATTTATGCCGCCCTGCTATTAACTCGCGGTGAGTGATATCACATGTAAATTGTATGGTGCGATTAAGGTACGAATTTACAATACGATGATATCACTATGCCTCAGCGGTAGGGTATTTGATAATACCGCAGTGGTACGGTAAGAAAATATTTGTCGTGGAACGAATTACGATCACTCCTATCGTAGCGTAACAATTCCATAGACTCGCAAGCAGCGCGCAGACGAGTCGACCGCCATGTCCTGCAATCCCGCTTGCCGGCGAAACCTCGGCGCCAAACGCTCGGTTGTTACAGTATAGATTACAATATAGACCGGTTTACCTTAGTTATCTATAGTTACAGGCGAGTTACCAGTGCTATGTCAAGTTTGCCTTTGCCTCGTCCCAAACATGCAGCGCCTCTTGCGGTTCTCGATGAGACTTCTCATCGGCAGAGCATGGAAAGGTCGAGTAGCTGACTGATTCGATTCCCCTGACGCATTAGCTTTGAGTTTATCATTATGGGCCGTCACGCATAGTGAGTTGAAATATGTAGGCCTACCTATTATGCAACGGTAAGGACATATAAGCTAAAATATATTGCTTGACCTGACAAAGAAAATATGGCCAGCACTTGATCATCGAAAATAAATTCGTTTTCATAATAATAACCTCCATACCCATTTACCCACCTTTGTGGCGATGCTGCGAGTCGAATAATTCGATCATTAGTCGACAGCTTACAGAGTAGTTCGTTACTGGTCCCCGGAAAGTTCGTGCATGGCGGTAACGTTCGCCGATTAATAGCAATTGAAAGAAAATCGAGGTAATCTATTTAATCAAAACATATTTGGGCACCCTTTACTGGACTTATATACTATATAGTGTACGAGTTGTAATGAGTTTTCACTGTTGAAAATCTGTGTTTTATGAGGACCGGTCCGCAAAAAATTGCATTTTAAAACGGGTACGCGGGCAAAATTTGTTGCCGACATCTGGATTAATTCACAGAAATGACATTTCCATGAGCTTGCGTACAGTGTAGCATTGTGTTACATACTCGAAGGCCTACACGATGGAAGGATAGCGTTAAAACGATACTTCTCGTCGATATTACAATTCTTTAGTAGCAGATTGGATATTTAATATAGGTACTTGTAAAAATGGACTCGAATATTTGCTGCTAATACTCGGTCAGGGGAGGCAAGTGAAGCGGCGATTCATATTGATTTGGATTTTCGTTTTTAATATAATTGCAATCTGAGCCTCACCGTACAAATCCGAGCCGTAGAGGAAATGAAGCGCCTCAAAGAAATGCCACTAGCATCGTGGAGGCTAGGCCTACGTCTCACGAATGAAGGTTTTCCCGGTACGTTTGGTCGATTTATGATATTTTGACTATACCGACAATCCTGATGGGAGGTCAAGAAATAACAATATGCTACAAAATGAATAATAAAACCGGAGGATGAATTTTCATTAATTTTGTTACCAAAATTGTCGAAGACACCGCCCCTCCATCAGATCTACCGGTTAATATGATCACGTGAGCTGAGTTTGAGAATGAATATAAATATTTGTCACTAATATCTGAAACTACCAATAATATTGACGGAATTCATTCATTCACTACAAACTGAATCCCAATAACTTATGCTAACATTTATTTATACTCGCGATTTTGATGCATATATGGTAGGGTGGAGCATGGACCGGAGCTAGATTGGATATGCAGCCGAATTTTCTCATTTTTGGTTGGAGCCGGATAAGTACTATTTCTGACACGGCCGGAGTCGGATCGGAGCCAGATCAGTACTTTTTACTAAGAATACGGCAGCCTTACTCTCTCCCACCCTCGAATCAATATAGTTAAAGTGAAACGTCCATGGAAATAAACCACATGCTAAGGCCAAGTTGGTTTGATCTTTGAGTTTCAAATATCCTGTTCATATTGTTTCAATCAATATTCAATATCATAATATGAGCAGATAATTATTATCGGAGTTTTTCGGACCGGATTACGGTCATTTCTAGAATCCGGCCTAGGAGTCGGACCAGAACTTTAAAAAATAGGATCGGAGCTGGACCAGAGAAGTTGTCGATCCCTTCCGCACTAATATATAGGGTTGCATCCAAAACAAACGGTGTTTTAGAACACTTTGTTTAAAACATGTTTTAAACGAAGGCCTTTTAAAAAAAATAATTTTAGGTTGTAAAATTATGCCATAATTGTGTAAATACTTTGCAAAAAACCTTTTGTATGAGCCTAAGGACAATTACCACCCGATTTAGCCGACGTATATCGATATGGGATGGTTGGAACCCTCAAAATATTCGGTTCAACAGTTATAGTACAAATATTTCGTCAAAGGAGCTATATTTACCCTATATTTTCGATTGTTAATGTCAGTCAATTATGACGTCTCAATTGAATATTCGTGACGTCACTGCTTAAAAAAACAGAAAACAAAAACAATAAGAAACATGTTTTAAATTAGGGCTTTGTTTTGAACATATTTGTTTTTAATTGATTTTTGTTTATAATGCAACCCTACATAATAAAGTAAGCCTGCGCGGACGTTGTGTTTCTACAATTAGAAACTTTTATACGCAAGGCATATATCTCAAGAAATCAGTGATGGTACAGAACATCACAGGGGCTCTCCGTGGTGCGGAGTTCCCGGTATCCAATTTCACACGAATATTTGTCGTCCAGATGGGTCATTACGCCTCTCCGCTGGAATGCGGCCATTACGCCATATGTATATTGTGTAATAGAAATGCGGCAGTGTTTAGAAACAGAGTTAACACCCCTGACTAGGCTTACTATGTGGTCTGGAGTGTACGAGTTTTTTAGTTAAAGTAAAAAGGGTCAAGACGTAGTGCAAAACAATTAAATTCGCTCACCTATGTAGCTCGTATGTATTTTCCATCCATACCTACCTCCAATGGTAGACATGAGAATCATAATAAATAATATCGGCCTGGCGTAAATGACCATTTAGTCGAAAAAGATCATGAATACCACAAACAACAACAAACGAGAAAGCGGGTATCAATCAGAAATATCTTTTACATCGAACGCTAAGTGAATGCGAGTAGCTTGCGTCGAGGCAATGGTTTGCTGATTATATCAAATCAGGCAGTAGTGCTGCATTTCCCCATATCAATGTTCGCAAAGCGTTTGGAGGAAATAATAAATTCCAATTCTCAGGCATACACAATAAGGCACTGTCCGATTTCACTCTCCAATCAAAATGGCTGTCACGAAACCCTGGCTCAAGAATTATTGCGAGCAGAGGGACTTGACAGAGGCGAACGTGTATTTGCTCTTCTTATCTTGAGAAGATAAGTTTTTGGCACATTTAGCAAATGTTATAAGATTCTTTGCGACTCACCGGTTGGGAACCACTGATGCAGGCCTAGTCTATATAGTAGCTTCTTGCGAGTCTCCACTTGAATCAGCTATCATTTTGTGTTTAAACATTTACAAATCTAGCCCTGAAGGAGTCAGTGCCCCACCAACTATACGAACCCCACCTCACTTCTCGAATCATTGTGTCTCGCGTATCTCCTCGGATTAGAAGGTGAACTCACGACAAAACTAATCTACCGTACAATGCTGTCTGCTGCAAAGAAGACCAATGACGAAACACGCACGCGTTTTCTAAACACGTTCAACAGAATGTGAACAGCATGATCTATGTTGAACTTGAAATTCGAAGGCATTTAAATAAGGAGCACGATCGAGATGGTGTTTCGCTGTAATAGGAAACGTGGCCCAACAACACACGGGGTTGAGAATAATTGACCACGCGAACCGACAAGTTTTTGTAAATTATAAACAGGATCGTAATATACTGTTATATGTACACAGCAAGTTTTTTTCCTAAGCATGTTAGGCGGATAAAGATTTAGTATGGCGCACTTGGTGCTTTTTCGTAGTATACTACATAAAAATAAAAAGGTATAATTCAGAAATAAAAATTTGGGTTAAGCGTACATCTACAGCGAACAGAAGGAACAATACATGGATCGGATACCGACACCAATTGAAAATCGGCTTGAAAATGTCGCCTACGCTCATCGGTCGCTTTATAACAAATATTTCACCGGCAATACATACCGGCAGCTCGACCGTACCGACAATAGACAGTGGTTGACTGGTAATAATGCATACCGCGTTTTTACGCTTCGCGTACGCAGCATACATCGCTTTAGTCTCTCCAGACGGGTCGGGGTTGAAAATCATCGGCAGCTTTTAACGCTGTCATTATAACGATAAGGAATTTCAAAGTAGGCGATGTAATGCATCGATAGACGCATCAAACCGCAAGCGAGCAAAGAAAATTACAATACGTTTTCAGGTTCCTCTTTTCGGACGACAGAAACTATCCAAATCTGTGACGTCATAGTCGATCCGGAACTCGCGATTGGGTGTAATTTATATTGCCTTCGTATAGATTTCATCAGGTAGCTCGATCGAGCCTTGTCCGCATACAGGGACAGTGGATATTATTGAACGGTTACATGTCGCTCGTGTACACTACCTTTCCAGCGGACTTGGTCTTAACCATCGGCCGCTTTAGCTTCTATCTGACCAGGACGCGCAGCCGTACGTCAGCATCTTAGCTCACGACATCCGAATAGTCCGGCGGCGGGTCGCCCATGTGATTCACCAGGCACCTGCATGAGTACGCCCTGCCGCCGAGCTGAGTCCTGGCGTTGTCTTTAGCGGCGAGGCCCGCACAATTCTTGTGCTTATTGCGCCCGGCCGATTGTCCTTTGTAGTCTGTGACTTTCAGTCCCGGACTGTTGTTGTTGAACGGGGCGAAAGGCAGCGCGTCGCACGAATACACCGTCCTGTTCGGCGGGGCTTTCACGCACACCCGATACGCGCTGCCCTGCGACATGAGACCGCCGAGTCTTTGCTCGCCTGAAATGAGACAGCGGGATAATAGCCTATAAATTTCAACTGGCCTAGCGCATGCTACATACGCGTACGACAGGCAAGCGACACGCATGCGTTTCGCAAGAGATTCGGATCAGACTTGTACATTGTACAAGCTACTGTAACCGTTTTTTCAAAACTAGGAACTTGAACGACCAAATCGACTAAAAACTAAAATCTTCACGAACTAAAACACAACCAACTAGACAAGTGGTTCCCAAACTTTTTGGGCTTATCTCTCGCGGCACACTTGGGCCGAGAGAAGATGCTCCAAAAATATTGTTTTTTTATTTATTTTACGTACAGAATATATACAAACTTACCCGCAATGCACATCCCTACATATTAAAAGGATTGTTTGATATGGCGAACTAAACCACTTGCGTTGAAATTGCCAATCAAACACATTAATCAACAACAGCAACTCGCATTTTGTCTTCAATTCCAAGCAGTGTCTCGCGTTGACAGCTTTAAATTTCACTCGAAAAAGAAAAGCCATATCCATCTAGCCATGAAGATGCGAATTTTAATACAATATTGATTGTTTTTGCACCGATGATGGACTAGGATTTGCTGGCAGCACAGCGAAAACTCACCCAATTCCTTTTGAAGAAATAGCTTTAAATTATCGTAAATCAATTAGCTGCTCTTCTGCGGGAAGATTGCCTGATTTATCGGAGTGCCATAACTGATTTCATTGTCACTTGCGCTTATTTATCAGCTGCTGAAGAAGGCGAAACGTCTGTATGTCGCATATACTTGTCTTCGGGCCTTTTTCAAAATATTTATAGTTCTTTTCCAAAACTCCCAAGAATGTTCGCGGCACACCTGAGAATCTGTGGCGGCACACAGTTTGGGAATCACTGAACTAGACTCAATTCCGAACCAACTGATCAATTCATGTTCCACCAGAATCAAATCGGCATTTCAAAAAGGGACGGGGTTTCGAATTTGAAATGGGATGGTGTCGACCCCAAAAACCGACCTGGCTACGTAGTGATGACTCCCAGTTACGAATGGATACAGGAACGTCACGCAACACAACACGGGTATCACCTATCACGATTCATACCAAACGATACCTAACTAATTTTAAATGCGCAACTAGAACCAGTACTACTCACTTTTTAAAATCAGTAATTAGGACGTTGCACATTTTGTCCTTGACGTTTTTGCGGCATACACACTAACTCATGATTACACACACACGATCTGTGCATTAGGGGTCTTCAAAAATGAAAATTTTCTCGAATCGTACTGGCTACTTGATAAAATTGTTAGGTTACATAATTTAAGCCTACACACCAAATTTGGTTCAATTCCAGCCAGTAGCCGCATTGCTACAGGAGAAGAAAGTTTCTATTCGTTATATAAAAATAAATAACAAAAATTTGAAAGTTTTCTGTTCACCCCATTAAAGTGTTAGGTTGTCTATAGAAACGATGTTCACCAAATTTGGTTCAATTCCAACCAGTGGAGGCGGAGTTATTGCCGTCGAAAAATTTGGATTATGAATAAAATAGTATTTACGGTGACCAATTCTGTAATAATTTATTATAGTGGTGCCCACCGTAAATACTATTTTATTCAGATCCAAATTTTTCGACGGCAATAACTCAGCTTCCATAGTGGTTGAAATTGAGCCAAATTTGGTGAACATCGTTTCTATAGACAACCCAACACTTTCAAGGGGTGAACAGAAAATTTTCAAATTTTTTGTTATTCATTTTTATATAATAAATAGAAACTTTCTTCTCCTGTAGGAATGCGGCTACTGGTTTGAATCGAACCAAATTTGGTGTGTAGGCTTAAATTAGGTAACCTAACAATTTTATCAAGTAACCAGTACGATTTGAGAAAAAAGTCATTGTTGAAGAACCCACCTGTGCTGCATACGCATCACTTCAGGTCATGATGTGCATATAACACTGGACAAGGAAGGTGAGGATATAGACTTCCAAAACTTTTTACGTCTTGCACCACCCCTCCATGCTGTCCCGGAAATCCCGAGCGCCAAGCGGGGAAGCCACGAATACCAGTGTCTCTGGTCTGACCCGGCCAGGGATTAAACCCATGACCCACCGATCAAGAAGCCGGGCGCTCCGCCATTACGCAATTATCTTGCAGACAAACTAGAACTAGAACTACTAATCGAAAAACCAGTAAAGTTAGTTGGCCGTAGATAGGCATAGGCAGTTTGCACGTTCTCTCCGTTGCGCATGTGATAAGCAAATACGTTGGGCAGCACGCAAGCGAAATATACTCGGACGCGTTTCGCAAGCGACAAGTCTCACCTCGCCGGATCTCTTCCCCGTCCGGTAATCGTACAGTTTGCGGTAGCGACGAAACGGAATCGTGTGTGGTGTTGGCACGGATTCCGCCGCGGTATAAATCGAAGTCGTCGCCGTCCACGCTAGCCGCGGCACCTGCGTAGAAACAGCGTCGGCGTTATTCTAACGTTTTCAAGACGCTGGAGTGCGACATATGCTGCTGTATATTATGATCCTGCAAATGTAATACTACTAAAGTTTTCATTTTTCAACTAGTGTTTGAATGCAATCGAAACTGTCGAGTAAATTCTAATTCTTTGGAAAATTTCAAAATGTCATTCTTGTAATTGCCCTGAAAAAAAAAAATGAAATAAATTCAAAGTGTATATTTGAAGTACACCGCAAATAAAACATACGGGTGAGGTGCCTGAAGTAAAGCATTCAGCGATTCCTATTATTTTGTAGCATCGCTGGTTTTAGAGGAGCCACAGACTTACGAAATATGAACTGACAACGTAACAACAGAACTTGCGCTACTTTATCCCCTGTGCCACGTAAGCAGCTCTCATTATTGAGTGTACCGCGCGCCGGCTAGACACGAGACGGTGTCGGTGAACTCGCGGACAGCCAATTGCCGTTGAGAATGTCTGCGGAGTCGAGCTCCGCCCCCTCACCCGCCGCCTGTTCAATGGCAGAGCCGCGCATTTGTTTAATGTGTGTTGAGGCCTTGTTTGCCAAACGCTAGATCAGGACCTCGGTATCGGTAAAACGGATTGTCGGCGATATACGGATACATCGCAGCAATTAACGTAATCGGTGCCTTACTATCAATAGCTTTATATTCGCAAGCACTTTCGATTTGCGTACAATGCTGATGAATATAAGAAAGTAAACACTATTTGAAATCACCGGAGTGCAGGATATCAACTGATCTGCTACCAAAACATCAGAATCGATCGGTATCTTAAAGCATGGGCAAATGGCGTCTGGCGATGCTTTCACGTGATGGCGTGACTTATAAGCCAGCATCAGGGTTGTCATGCAATCATTTGTTTATAAGATTTGTCTACGTTTTCGACCAGTGCCCTTAATTGTGCAGATACCGATCAGACACGATTAAAACAACGCCATGATGATGAAATACGGTTGGCCGAAAGGATAACCAGTAACCATGTCACACAATCAGCTGTTACACAATTTTCACGGACGAACTACTTCGATTCGCGTCGTTGACACGCGAAATTGTCAGTGGTTCTTATATTTGGATCTACTTCGACGGCAACCCGGCAATGAATCGAAAACGCTGACCTCAAAAAATTTAACGAATCGCGAACACGCGCAACCGGCAAAAATACCGGGAATTTACATGTTAGAATTGCCCGGGACACACCGCAGCCGTTCACATTCAAGTTTGTAAAAGGCAATGAGCCCAAATTAGCGCTTCCCGCGCGCGGTTGTCAGCAACGAAGTACTTGTGCTTTTTCGAAGTAGGCCTACTCAAATAGGTTTTGCTCAAATGCTCATATGCACTCTTACGCAAATGGGTACGTTTCTAGACGTCATGAAAAGCGCTACTACTTTCGGTAGCAACGCTGACTACTCCGCGGCCTCTGCAGCCCGCAAATGCTTATAAGTAAACTGTATAGCTGAACAATGAACATATAAGAAACGATATCTCGGTCCAATCGGGACTCCAATTCCGCCACACGCAGACAGCGTTATCGCCCATATAAATAACCTAAGCATACTCGCCTCGTGTTTGTCGATCGGACGACGGCAGAACTTGCGAGTTGTATTGCTGAGCGTCTACGATCGGCGCGTGCGGCTTCTCCGCTATCTGGCAAACAATGCAGTGGTCGTGTCGCGACGAGCCTACTATCCCGGCCGTGTGATGACACGTCGATGATCGGTCGCTGGCCGCTTTGGAGGACTTGAAATTGGCGCACGACCGCCGGCTTTTGCCTTTATTTCTTTCGCGCGTGCACCGTTTGCATTCCAGCATCGTTAAAGTATTTTTGGACACCTGGAAAAGCGAACGGCAGAATTGTCAGCTGCACGCGGGCAGCGGGGCATCTTGAACGTTTGAAAACAAGAAATATTCGGCATGGACGATACCGTGTTTACGACCTGTTGGAAATCACATGGTATTGCAGTTTGCTTCATGTATCGCAATACATCGTAACTAACTGTACATGCACGTAATATATTAATCTTTCCCTGACAATGACGGTAGACAAATCACCATTTGGTTACTACAGCGCAGGGGTTCTTAAACTTGTACTAACGTCGCGAACCATATTACACATTACACATCTAATATATTACTATTGAATACCGGTGCGCAAAACGAATATTGTGATGCGATTGTTGATATACGATGTTCTTTCCAATTCTCTACCAGTTGCTGACGATTACCCCTGACGAGTGTCAGCCGCAAATATTCGGGTCCATTTCAATACGAATACACTATTTAATTGTATATTGAAGTTCTGTACTCCAAGAAGCTCTCTGTAAAACGAACTGTGGAACGACAATAGTGCTAATTGAACTGAACCATTGAAACGTGACTGTCACACAACAACGAAAAGATTAACAATGAATATTCCCTACTAATCAATGTGACCTCTCTGCTGCATGAGCCGTGTGTGTGGTGTGTGAAACCCGGTTAAGTATCACTGCAGCAGTGTGTTACACCTCGTACCCAAACTTCATAGAATCAGAATGCGTCTTCGATACAGTGGTACCGTACAGTTCCTAATACCACTCTTGTATATGTGATGTGTATCGTATGTGTCTATCCCGTCGACATATAACTGTAACACTCCTGATGTCGCTCAAATGCAAAGGTTTAAAAGGTTCAATATCATTACTATCACTACTACATTCCAAAACTGACAAACTATATGTTATAAACGCGCGCTAACTGAAATGCACACATCGGCAACCAACCAAACTAAACTTTGAGCGGAATTTTTACACACCTACTATACACATACACAATTACACATACACGACTGCCGACGGAAGCAAATAGCACAGCCTTTTCCGAGTGTTACCGAAAGCACTTGGAGAGCTCTTCAAAGTCGGGGACAACCTCACAACGCCCAAGTTTAGCCAGTTGTTTACAACGACGAATCAACAGTCGCGGCGCCGCACTGCATGTCATTACGAAATGGGAAAGCATGCAATGCAAAGGATCCAAACTTTATCAACTGTACCGGAATAATTTCACGGCTGCGTTCGCAGTCTAGACAAGGCACGAAACAGGTTTAGCGTTCGCCAGTCATCAAAGGAGCGTGCGACCGACACGAACTCACATAAAACCTATGATTGATACGCGTAGACGCCTCCGTCTGTAGGGCAGTCACGTTTCGCCATTGTACTATGTAGTACAACAAGGGGAATGACATTACTAATACGCGCGTACGTTATTCGAATGTGTGAAGTGTTTATTAGGCGGGCGGAACGCAAGTCACGGCAACGCCGGCGAGACGGTGAGCACGCCCATCTCTCTCGAAACAGACTAATGGAAATTGGAAGTACTTCAGAACTACTCCAAAAAAGGGCGCTACATTCGTACAAGCCATGTAAAGGAACGCGCGATAACTATCGTTTTCATCATCAGACTTTGGTTTTTTACTGTTAGACCACAATAGATGTCTATTTAAACAGATGGACCGGAGACATTTGTTGATCGGGGTATTTGAACGAGATACACATACGGGGTCAAATGCCAACGCGGTGAGCATGGTCAACTATTGGGACCTGATTTTACAGATTTCTCCCATGACCCAAGGTGGGGGTGTCAGTCGAGTTTGTGACACTTTGTGATAAAAAAATTCAACTTTTACGCCCATACATCTCTTGCAAAATATGCCGAATGCTCCCATCCAATGCATATGGCTTCATAATGACAGCTGTATTTGGCTCATTATCATCAGGCTGTGCGAGTGTAAAGCCGAATCACCTAGCAGAAAGTACTCGATTCGCACACCCCGACATGGTGAGAAATTTGGAATATACACCTATTATCCACTCAGTCACTCTCAGGGATAAGTCATACGGTAACCATAGAACACGACAGCCATACCATCGATCCATCGTTTGTCTATGGCGGAATTGGAGGGAAAAGTAATAATGGTAATTCAATATTGAATTCATCAATATTCAACTGAATTTATCTAGGAGTGTACCGCAACAGCGAACGCGCGACATTTGAAAACGCATTATTTTCTTATGAGCGAATCTGAGATAACAATTTCTAGCCTGTGGGTGGCCTCATATGGTTTGGAACTGGGCCTTAAAACGACAAACCCTATCGGTACCGGATACCGTGTAATCAGACCTCGATGAAAAACCGGCGATCTTTCCATGCTTCCCGAATGCGTGGCCGCACAATGCACATCCCCTCTATCGCAAGTTGCATTGTCGGGTGTCGAACAACGACACGAAGTCAGGAAATACTGAGCGAAGAGGGGAAGTCCCAATCGCCAGTTCGCTACATAGATGTATGCACAAAGTTTACGAATCATGACCAAGTTGCGGAACTAAAATGTAAAGCGTTTATGCCTTCATCAGTCATTAAAAAACTACTTCAAATCGCAACGTGAACCACTTCCGCATTCAATGTCCTACCGTGATTGGTGATCGTTAGGGCTACGGTTCTGATACCGTATCGCAGGGCTACCCCACCATTTGCAGTCGTACAAATGCGATACATTTGAAGAGCTTACTGGTGGTACAAAGCTTCAACATACAATTGACTGGCATATTCATATGGAAATGAACCGAATATTTTCGGCTGACACAATGTTCTTTCCAATTCTCTACTAGTTGCCGACGATTACCTCTGGCGAGTGTCAGCTGAAAATACTCGGGGGTTCATTTCAATATGTATATTAGGGTTGTTCAGATTTGAAAAATTGTCAGGAAACTTCGATGCTTGTGACCCAAATGAAGGTTTAGTACATAAAAACACTTTTATGAGCAATTTTGGACATATTCGTACTGATCTTCTATCCCCGAAAACCCCCCAAAGATCCACGGGGCAATTCTCCTTACTACTGGATATGCAATGTTGACCACGTCACCGGTTTATAGCTTTTGTGACGTTATCAGTTGAAAACGGCCGTGTAGAGATGATATATTGCAATAAAATAGCCATGATTTCAAAATTGTACTTAACTGCAGTCCCATAAAGGCCACATGCGTAACGATTTCACTCTGCACAACCTGTATATCATGCTCATGGGAATCATGTATTGGTTGCACCATTGACATCGGCTTGTTTTGGATTGTACATTGAAGAAGCGCCATTGGGTTGCAATTCGTGAACAAATACTGATATTCCCAGCTAGTTTTCAGCCATAAGATATTATTCAAAGGTATGTAATGTCAGTATAACTTTTCTCAACTTCAAATCATCTGTAAAATACCGAGTTATCTTATTTTATGGTAGACTGCAATTTAGTTGCAGAAGAAAGTCTGAAACAAAGCGGATATGGGTTTTGCGGACGAACCATGAACAAGATTCAGGTCTGCCCACTATTTGGTATGATATTCTGGTCACTATTCTGAAGGATATTTATCTGAGTGTATTAGTCACTCCAAGTTACCGACTCTAGATGAGGTTCTACTACATCCGCCATATCGGAAAGAAAATTGCCCCGAAACTACCACAACGCAGGACTGTGTCCTTCCAACTGTTGAAGAGGTTGACAACGTATGGAATATGACAAGAATATCTATAAGGCAAGCGCGGAACATTGTGTTGATGCATTGTTTCAGGCATTCTTCTTCAACTAAATTGCAGTCTACCATAAAATAAGATAACTCGGTATTTTACAGATGATTTGAAGTTGAGAAAAGTTATACTGACATGACATACCTTTGAATAATATCTTATGGCTGAAAACTAGCTGGGAATATCAGTATTTGTTCACGAATTGCAATCCAACGGCGCTTCTTCAATGTACGATCCAAAACAAGCCGATGTCAATGGTGCAACCAATACATGATTCCCATGAGCATGATATACAGGTTGTGCAGAGTGAAATCGTTACGCATGTGGCCTTTATGGGACTGCAGTTAAGTACAATTTTGAAATCATGGCTATTTTATTGCAATATATCATCTCTACACGGCCGTTTTCAACTGATAACGTCACAAAAGCTATAAACCGGTGACGTGGTCAACATTGCATATCCAGTAGTAAGGAGAATTGCCCCGTGGATCTTTGGGGGGTTTTCGGGGATAGAAGATCAGGACGAAGATGACCAAAATTGCTCATAAAAGTGTTTTTATGTACTAAACCTTCATTTGGGTCACAAGCATAGAAGTTTCCTGACAATTTTTCAAATCTGAACAACCCTAATGTATATACTATTCAAATGTAATAAAGTGTACAACTGTATACACAATCTGGTTAAACGGCGTAAGAGAATGCAACAAGCGAACTGTATTTCTTGTCCTGTTGGTCACCCTGGTGGGAGAATTGGCATTTTTATTCCTTGCTAGTTCATTAAATATTGGTTTTGAAATGGCGGGAGCGAGGCAGCGCGTATGCAGTGGTGAGGGTCTTCGCTGGTCATACAGATGCGAAATCTATTATTTGTAAAGTTCATGTTTGGAAGGTGTGACTCGCCGCTGGAAGTCAACCCACACGCAGCCTACTGAGAATTTGCACCGCTAATTTGCGAAAAGCATGAAATTAATCTGGGCTTTTTTTGTTTTGTTGAAAATAACTAGGCGAATACGGACACATATTATGTCCGGATTCCGACCGCGGTCCGCCAGTTGAGCAGAAATGCCGTGTTAGGATGTTGATGTGTCGATGTCGAATATCGATAAATTTAGCGATTCCTTTCAACGGCTATAAAAGCCGAGGTATTGCGATTCACTGCGACAGGAGACGATAATCTCACTTGCTCTGCGGATAGGTTTTACAACGGTCCTCAAAAGCCACAAAAGTTCCATATTGAAAATTCATTGCGCCTCACACACTATACCTAAATTGTGGAATTCTGGTAATGGATATTGACATGGCATGATCGATATTCCCATATCTCAATTAGCAGTCGAGAGAGCGACCGTCACAGACCACACAAGTAGCTAGCCTTCGCCTAGGGAGAACAAGGCACCGAAAGACCGCCTCGGAGACACCGCACCTAACCGCAAATAGCACGATCAGACGCTACTGAAGTCGACCGCAAGCGTTCAGTCAGCGGAACTAATGTTGGAGACCCTCTGTCAAAACACACGATACGTTCAAAGACGAAATCGCGATTAAATGACCTTCGAAACGTCAATATCGTCTAGCGCGCCACGGCGTGACTCATGGTTGATGTCGACGCGATATTAGACCGCTAGATGTAGAGGGATAATGCGACCTTTAGTCTTTTACCGAGAATCGCGTTTCCATTTTGTTTGTCGCGAACGACCGTGCTCATAGGCGCACGGGGGTAATGTAGGGTTTGGATTGCGGGTTCAAATTTGGGCATTTTTGCTCCGCAATCAAAGCTAAGCAGTAAAATGCACACGTGAGCTGCGCAGAAGACATTTGTTTATTGTAACACCGACTCAAAACCATGGGAGACGAGTTCTGGTACTGCTAACACGATATCCAAGTGTTTGAAATGTACGTTCAGCCTCAACTAAATTGTTCAGGTTTTCTGGCCCTTTCTTGCTTTATTTATCAAGTGTCTCTTTCAGCTTCCCACTGCAACTTCTGGCGGAAATCGAGTGCGATTCAGATTCCACATCCATAAATATGATTCCACATGTAAAGGGTCAGCCGAGTACCATTTATGTGTACCACTATCTGGGGAGGTTATACACTCTCCTCGATGACAACGTATAGAATGAAGAATAGATACCCGTTGACAGATTACATGGGCGATTATCACCAGGCGATGTGTAGTGTTGGAGGTGCAGAAGCGATAGATACTAAAGGGGGTGATGCGGTGGTTCCTGACACCAATTTGTATGCAAATTGCATGCAAATCCATCTCATGAACCACCATATCACTCGCTTTTAGTGTCTATTCCCATGCAATCACATAAAATGATTGAGTGTTTGATCGCAAATGGGAAAAAGTGTGGATCTAGAAAATACGGCACGCATCCTCAAGGCGACAAAGCAACATTTACGAGCTTCCAATAACGATGAGACAGATTCGGGTTAGTGCGTTCAATAGAAATCCACATCCTGAGGTAAATGTGCGATCCGTTTAGATCAGGATTGAATCATTGACAACGAACTTTCCGCCGTCCGAATCGATCAATGGTGCTGAAAAAAATGCGCATACGGAGGGAGAGACGACAGCACAAAATCCGGCACCAAGGCGCTTTTGTTATGGTATATAATCAAATATTCGTCCGGAAACATTGCACCACGCCAACGCAATAGCCCCTATAAATGCAGTTCGCTACATCACAATAGATCAGTGACGTCACGTCGGCATACAAAAATTCCGCATTTCAGAAATTTAACCTCTCTTGCCAAATTGGATAAATTTCGCCACCAGTAGGACTAGTAATTGAAAATCCGATTTGTCCACTGTTGTCAACCAACACAACAGTAATGGAGCGATTTCTTCAACTGGCATTACTTCAAACGATGTGATACACGCTGACAGAAGGCAAAGAGATGTTACGTTTTCCTGCAAATACTCATTTACCAAATCCGCAACAGCAATTAAAGATTGAGATGGAAAAAGGCAGAGCCGCCTCTGTCACGAGGCGACGAATTTGTCTCAATCCCGCGCTTGCCCTAGTCACAAAAGAAACCAAGAATTCAGCCTTGGTCAACAAGTCATGGCCTATCACTAGCAGCACTCCTTCAAGGTAGAGTCAATCTGAAGTGTTTTCGTTGACAGTGTCTGTACTCGATTGAACCTAGCCCGCGACAACGTCTCTCCAGTTTGTCAACACCACCGCGTACTAGGGGCCAGTCTACAAGTCCAGCTAACGCGTCGTGCACACGAATCCGCATGGTGGGACACTTCTTAGAGCGACAGCCGACAATTCGATTACCGAGCCAGTTTCTGCACATTGCACTTCACCAACGACAGTAATAGAGCACTAATAACATAGCATAACGCTACATATAGGTACAAGGTGAAAATGACCACAGCAAACGAGAAAATGAAGTATTGAATTCATTTCTGACGGATCGAAAATCAACAGCACAAAGATATCACTATATCAGGGGGCAGATTAAATGGTAATTTAAATAGCAGTGCGCCAGAGCGGGTCAAATAGGGGCGATCACATCAGAATAAACAAATAATTCAATAATTCACACCGCCATTTAACAAATCAGCGCGAAACGGCAGTGCACTTTAGACGCGACATTGCTTAGAGAAAAAATACTCTCCGGAGAGCGGTTAGCTTATAAATACCAGGCGCGGTCGTTATTTTTAGTCTTTGATTTACATTTTTGCTCAACACTAGCGTCACATGCGGCTAAAACAGGAAGCATTCATTCACAAAGTACGCACTTGGGCCGTCCGCAAGAAAGCTCCAGGAGCAGTGTTCTACAAAGGCAAACGTCTACGTCGCTGATCAACCCGAGCGTGCAATCGTAAAATCACACTGGGGTTAAGAGTTTATTGCGCCTCCGAAAACTGTATTTGCATACAATATTATATATCGAGAAATCTTTACTGGTACTTTTCCCGTTACCCGCGTTACGATAACACTCCGCTTTTTACAAGGCAGAACTGTGGAACTAACCAACGAATCCGCGAATGAGTAGAGATACGCCCACGGTCAACGCGAGTTTTTAACTGGAAGCACTCGCGCAACACTCTGTCAAGCACGTATCGGGTTATTGGTCACGTCAAATCAGGATTAATCTCATTAAAAAGCAATCAATCATCCGTTCTCGAAATGGCGTGAAGAGGGGCCCGAGCGGAGCTCTATCATAACACTGGAATGTGTGTTCATTACCAACCTGCCGGATGTGACATCCTGCAATTACACTCCAGTACACACGAAAAAATAGCAAGCGGCACGCCAGGCGTGTCACTACACTGGGCTACTTCGCCAGCTACAAAAGTCACGGTTCTGGGGGCGGTGTACGAGGGGTCAATCACCTGGTCGGGCATTCTGCCTTATTCATAAGAAGCGCCCGCTACAAGAATGTCAGCATTACAGTATTTCGAGTTACGCGTGCGCATAGAATAAAAAGTGTCGGGTTTTGAAATTCAATGCGTGAGGCAGACCCGAAACGGCTGCATTTTACTTCCACTTGATAATTCACAAGTAGAAGCGCTATTGAATGAGTTGTTGACGATAAGGGAATTTTCCCTCGATTTTTTTTCTAAAAATCATTCGAAATAGACTTCTACAAAGCCGACGCCTGGACACCAACAGAACCACCAACGATATTATCAAATTTAATGACCAACCCACTCCAACTTCTTCCGAGGATATCAATCAGCACCGACAGTCCGACACTATATGGACCTATTCTGTTGTATAGTCCGAAGCTAGATTCAGAACATGCGGTTATGATACGACGCCACTTGTCTGAGAGTTCGCAGTACACAACATACCTGAATTTGGTGGATTATACAGCGTTTTCGGAATCGATTACGGTGATGCCAGAAAATCATTATTCAGATCACAGCGACAAACAACGCGATCATGTCCGCACGAAATCAAGCGTTCTTAATGCGTGAATTCACCGCCCCTTCACGCTCGTAAAAGTAGCTCCCGTGGTCATAGAAGGCAAAAGCGCCAATCGGAGCAAACTATAGGAAAACCATACGCGCTCAAAAAAACGGATACACCTTCATTTTACTGGATAATCGATCATCAGTTATCCAAGTTGGAGTGACAACGACTATACAGTATACAAGCGACAACTAAGTCTAATCTTTATTTACGCATGTCGGTGAAATCCCGCGCTATTCGGATTTGGGATGAATATTAGTGTATAAAGACTCTCTCTCTCTCTCTCTGTATATCAACTTTTCGGATTCCTCTGAGCATGAAGCATGTGCAGTTGCATTAAAAACATAATTTTCCGTTTCATAATGGACTTAAATATCAACCGCCAAGGTAACTTCTCAAACTCCCATACCCAAGATTATGCGATGCTTTGCCGCAACCGGCAAACGAGCGGGATCCGCATTAACCGCTCCGACGCCAGATACCATATCCTTGTTAACTTCCACGTCCAGATTTGGACACATTCAGGAAGCAAGTCAGACCAAATTGGAACGCTGAATCATCGCACTCGGGTAGTGCACTCGGGAACGAGCGTGCGATATAGGCATTAGGCAAGCTCATGTTAGCAGTGGTACACGCGTCACGCGGATATCTGCTAAATATCAGTCCCAATCGGATACTATTAGAACATATTCGCATCGGTTTGTGGGCACACGAACATGTGTGAACACTGAACAGTCAGGAACGGGTCATACACACTGAGACCTGTCCTACGTAAGCGCCAACGAATCGATGTAAGACCCCTATCGCTGAGATAAGTTTCTTTGGGTTTACAATCGCGGAGCCCTATGAAAGGTACTATCGGCGCTGCCACACTTAACATTTCAATATTGCTTCTTACTTCGTGCACACGTCAGCTTTCCTTAAAGCTCCAGTACCCGTAGGGCGTTCGTAATCGACACTTGAATCCACAAACCGTGACTAACTACGCTCCATAATGTACGAACAGTCGGCCTCTATCACCGCAAGTTCGCAACGTATGCAAATTAAATCACGGTACGTTGACATATTTCAAGCGAAGGCCGCTAAGATACATGGTATCAGAAAGCATCGCAATATCCGATCAATACTCCGTAATCTATAAACGGAAGATGGAATAAACACAACCAAACTTTATTCCGCAGTGCTGCTTATATTAGGTTTACCATATTTTGGAAATCTGAAAAGAGGACATTTTTTCAAAATTTTCAGTCTTACAATACCGGAGGAAAATCCTTAATAAATAGTCATTTTTTCAAAAACGGTCATCGTTCCGGCTCAGTTCCCGAAATAGTCTCCGGAGCGTTACTACACTGCTGATTCACTGTATCTCAGTCGAATTTTGCCCTATACTCAACCAAAATTCACAAAAAGAGGACATTTGGGCGTCCTCCGAGGACACTTTCAAAAAAGCCAAAAAAGACGACAAATCCTCTTAAAAGTGAACGCATGGTAACCCTAGCTTATATGCATTACGGACACCAAAAAGGCCGAAACCCGATGCCAAGTGTTAGCAAGATACGGAAATGATTGACCGGCAATCTCCCCCCACGGATGTGGTGACGAACGGAGCAGCATCAATGAAAAATTCATAAGGCTAATTTGAACTTGGGATGATAAGTTGTTTGCCGCAGCGAAGCGAGTCGATTGAAAGGTAAACCTTGCGGCTCGCTACAGCGACTACCGGCAGCAGGTCATTTATATTGCTGATAGCGCCAAGGCTAGCCATCATATTTGTCTCGCAACAGTAATTCGGGTCGACCATAAACCTTACTTACATCTATAAAGTTGGTGTATTGGTATCAAGCAGTGTCGATACACTGTACGTACAGTGCACATTTGCACAACCATAACCAGCCTACAGTCGCCCCTCGCCCGAAGCACACATAAACCAGAGCTATCTGGAAATTGGGTCAGTTACTCAACTGTTACAGGATAAGTATATTCAGAAAGCGAATTCAATGGAAAATTCGAGATTAAGAATGCGAGTGTGTAACACCACAACCCCTGCGATACAAGAGCGCCAGATTCATTTTATTAACCGTGAAATAGCATTGCCGTGGTAAATAACATGAAGAGGGGGGCAGAAACGGGAATGTTTAATCAGAGTATTGGCTGCGTACCATACAGAATGCAGATGCCCCGCCTGATAACTCGACTATGAAAGAGCTGCAAAGCTTGAGCGATGCTATTTTTGTTGCAGATAACATGGCTGCTGACTCATGTACATTGTACAATTGTACATAAACCGCATCCAAACAGAGTCTGGCTCATGGGAAAACTGTGGCATTAGCCTGAAGAGATTCAACGCATGAGCTGAACACAAATTAACGATATCAACCAATGTGATCTAATCTACGTAGAGGCCAGAGAAACTGTTTAAGCGTGTCTACTGTCTAGTCCAGATATCTATCGTAGACCCTCTCAAATCTTGTTTTGTCTACTCTGCGCATTCAAATCAGTCAGGTTCCGGAAAGACTCGTAACCGCATTTGTCGCGGGCCAGAATGCGTACCGTGCTGGCTACTGGCTCATATGTCATTACATTCCACAGACTAGACAGCTAGAAAAACACGTCGGGAGACTGATCAAACCGTCACGAGTGCTCTTCACGGTTCACGCAGTAGGTTCTACAAGAGTCGCGAGGGATCTCTTCTCGTATAGTGCGAAACAGACATACGAAATCGGGTTATAAGTCAAGTTTGCAATATTAAAGCCCCGAGGCCTTGATCTCCGACAGTCTAGCTAGACTGCAATCATTTCGCCCTGCTAGATTACTTGGATTTCGCGCAGTAAAGGGCCCACGAATTGATCCAGCACGGTCATGTTACCACAGTTCAAACTCCGGGTCCGACATCAACAAAGCGATCAATAAATAATGTAGATGTCTCGGCGTGCCAGACGGCTAGCGTGGCCCGGAAGACGAGAGAATTCTACCTGTTTCCAATTACCAAGAAATGCTGTACGCATAACGACGCCCGAATCCGCGTCGCTTACTTTATAGATTAGCCTCGGGTTTCGCGTCTGTGCGATCCGTGCGTACTGGCAGATGGGATCTAGCTCAGTGGTGCCCAACCGTTTTAGCTTGAGGACCGGTGAAATTTCAACAATTAAAAGCAACCCAGAATGTAATCATGACAAAATTATTCAAATCGAAACAAAGAACAAGAACTTTGAATGAGAAATTTGCTGCCGACTTATTAAAATGTCTTCTTTACTGTCGAATTTCGTCAAATTCCGTACGAGTATTGTATTAGTCTTCTCAGCATTCACATATTACCCGTCTTGTTACGAGTTGCAGGTTATTTTTTAACAGCTTGCTGCAATACTTGCATCATTGTGACGTTGGAGAATTCGGAAGTAAACAACGAACTCTTTTATATCACGTCATAAAGATTTCCAAGTTACGCTCCAAATTACAGAATCAGTTTAATAATGGGCGTTTTATTTCACTAATTAATGTACAAGACTTCGAACTCTCCCATTTTTTAATTGATAAAGTAATTCAAATACATTTGGCAACAGTCGAGCAGTACGATAGTGTAGCCAACGTCACTCATGTGTTGTTTGATTTGGAAGTTTTGACGTCATGTCCGCCCTTCACACGCCACAGTATGTGACGTCACTCGAAAATTTTCGTCCCTTTCATAATCCCATTCCATTATAACGAACGCCCCTGTAGGCGCATACATAACCAGGATCAAACGCTAATCTCATCGACTGTTGAGAAGACATGGAATGCGACTGCCAAGACTGGATTTGCAGAGCCCGACAACTAGAATGTTTCCAGCTTTTTTTAAATTAGATTCGAATTAGAATTTCAGCAACACGGTAACGGTGTATTTCGAATTAGATTGAAATTATTGAATTCGAAAGAACTATAACAAAAATCAAGTCCCGTTCATAGCACAAGTTTATTCTCACAAGTATGATAATGGAAATTGTCTGTTCACCAAGCTCGGCTCCTTTTCGCACTATACAGTACTCGCGTAACATTCTCAGGAACAAGACTTGAAATTAAATATAGAAACATTTCACTAATTATATTAGAATTAGAGTAAATGCGTTTGCTCTTTAACTAGCACATTTAGATATCTAGAATTATCAGATCATTCGTATACCTGGTCGAAAGACAGTTTGCGGAGATCTCGAAAAAACAAACCGGCCGAACGGGGATCGGTAGACTAAATAAAAACACGGTACGTTCAACGTCAAAACAAGAAACTGTGACCATGACCAAATGTGTATCGCGTCTCTCGTGATCCGAGCGGTCTGCGACGATGGAGAGTCATCACCATTTCAAAACAGTGACGCAAGTTAAACATTTGGCCGGAGTATCACGCCGTCTGGCAGTTCGGGGGCAAGTCCCGATATTTCGGTCTCGTACAAAGGGATATCGTTGTAGTGGTGCCAAACCTTTTTCACTTTTCTCGTGTTAGAATGAGTCAAGCATGGAGTCGCATTTTTACCAATAAAATTGGCTGAACGTTCTAACAAAATGGTTCCCAACCTTTTTCGGCTGGTAACCTTTTTGGCCGTGTTAGTGAAATATATCTCACCGAACGTCCTAACACTTTCGCACTTGTGGTATTTTCGCCCCCTTGTTCCTCAAAATAGCCCACTGGGAATCACTGTTTTAAAATTTTCACCCCACGATCGACACATTCGATATTTTCGCCCCTCTTTCTCAAAATCTTTCCCACGGGTCGATATCGCCCCTTGGAGCGGCCAGAGTAGTCTGAGCTGCTACTCGTGTATGCGTAGACGTAACGCCACTGTTTTCTACTTAATTACAGATACAAGTTAAGGGACATGTTAATGCTACTAGACGTCGAAAATTAATATCTGAAAATTTTTTCTGTAAGTAATTTCGACAAGTAGATTTCGCCAATGCGTAGCATACCATAACAAGTTATTAAGAGGTAGTCACTTTCGAAATCATACAGTGTGCACCTTCGCGACTAGCGCAAGACGACCAATGACGCTACAAATAATAGGTACAATTTCCGTAAAATATCCAGCTACCCTGATACAGTAACTTTTTCGTCAAGTCGTGGCGATTTCGCTCTTAAAAGTAATGCAAACATGTCCCGAAACTACTTTCTACTTTACAAAATCCATTGTGTATAAAGAAATTAGTTTGGACTATAAAGTGTGAAGTAGAAGCACTCCGTTACTGACCGCCTCTTTGTTTGTTTTTGGTATTCATTAGGGATGGTCTGAACCTCTAAAAGGTTCAGGTTCGTGTGAACGCGAACCTTTTCGAAAGGTTCTGTGTGAACACGAACGTGAACCTCATGACGTCACGGGACGTCATATTGCTAATTCTAACCTATCCATCAATGAAATGATCGCCTATATTAATGTACATGTGCAGTGTGCACGATACCTAGCGACGATTCGGGCAACAATAAGTCACGATGCTGAAATACATATTGACGTTTTAAACGTCGCTAAATGTATCAACTGGGGCAATCAAATGATATTATAATCTCATAAAATCAATATCTTCCGTCGCTTTGCCAACAATTTTGACGAGGACTTAACAGGTAATATAAGGGAAGGAAGGGACGTAGATTATTTTTGTCCCTGATGTTCTTGCGGCATATACACCGACTCATGATATGCATACACACGATCTGCGTATATGCACCATTAGTACATGATATGCATATGCCGTCGGGCAAGGAAGATGCAGATATAGCCTTATCGCAGAGTTGGGATGACTCGAGTCAAGACTTGACTCAAGTCAGACTCGAGTCACCTTTCTCGTATGACAGATCGGAAAATGTATTAGGCGTCTGAGTATTGCTACATTGATATTGAGCAGAGTGTGAAACGGGTTTCTATACTTGCTATACCGATATTACCCCATTAACAAGTTATACAGCAGTAGCCAACACCTCAATTGGTTTTAATGATTGACCCCATACGCCTGCTAGATTGATTAGTTGAATAAGCATCATTCGCTGACTACGCAGCTTATTCCGATCGTGATGCTTTGTGATTGTGGGTCAAGCTCGCAGCAGAGAGTCAATAAATATTTACTAACGGAAAGTTGGGATATTTCGAGCAAACTTTTGCAACAAAGCAAGTAAAACTTTTGAGATTGTCAAGGTACCTGCTCGTTTAGTGTTGATTTTTTATGCCTACAGCGCCATGCATAGAGTGGCCTGCAGTTAAAATGCAATAAATTTGAACCAAAGATGTTGTAATGAAGTGAAACCTGTAATATATGAAAAAGGTTCACAGTGCAGAACCTACCAAGGTTCTGTTGTGAACGCGAACCTCTAAATTTCCGAGGTTCACGCACAGAACGCGAACGTGAACCTCACGTTCACACCATCCCTAGTATTGATGGTGTCTGTCGACTGCAATGGTCAATGTCATTTACACCAGACCGATAATCCTTATATTTGATTCCGTAGCTGCCGACTTGTAGCACGGCCCACTTCTTGGCTTTTCAAGACACCGCTTGCGCGGGCGAGATGACGATGAGGAGCCTGGATAAACCTCCAACACTTAAGTACGAATTCTGGAGTCGACCTCGGCCGGACTAGAACCCACAACCCATTGGTGTTGCAGCTGTGGATTATACCACTACGCTATCTCGCCACACCTGTCTGATACAGCGTTTGCGAGCGCCTGGTCGCCCACTCAACGAAATTGTCCGGTTCCGTCCGCCCACACCGAAGCCTTCAAAATACTGCGAACAACCTCGCTGAGCTAATTAGAAACGGGAAAGGGGAGTTGATTCGGATTCCAGATCAAAGGTATACAAATACAAATTCTCACAAACCTCAAAGTTACACCTCGCATCGTTACGAGTATAACGAGTGTGAAGCGATTGCACCCGAGATGAGTGGGTGAACCGAACCTAATAGGAATGTAAATCCCAGAGCTGTATGATGCAATTGTGAATCACAGAGTCCGACAAAAATCTCCAAATCCCAGTTCAAATCTACGCTCACCTCTGGTGCATACCATACCATATATGTACCGGACAGAAGTCTCGTGACCTCAGCGCAAAAGCAAAACTATAGTCATAGCGGCCACGGGACGCACTACGAAAAATCAAAATAGTCGGGAGTCCACGCGCTACGAAGTAACCCGCTAATGAAAAAACAACGCATATTCGGTCATCCAAGAAACGCTACAAAATAGCATGATAATTCTGCCTTGGTCCCGATATCATGAAGCAACAGATGCTTTTGTTGTGGTGCTGCTGCTGAGGCTCATCGATATCACGTTAGTTGCAAATTCCTCGAGACTACTGACACGACATATCTTCGTAATTTAGCTCGCGTTTGAGAATCATGAACCTCAATTGTGTGGTTGGTCTTTGGGGCAGTTTCGACTGTGATATCAAGACATAACCGATGAAAATGAACATTGATGGTATCGGTAGTGTGTTCCTGTTCAATAGGGATGAAATCAACGATAGCTTATGCAATGGGATAGATTTGTACCTCTAGGAGGCAGATAGAATATCAAGAACAGGGACTGGTGATTCGTAAAATTCACATATGTAATTACAAATGAGAATAGAAGTGACAGGGCAGCATGCTGTTTGCTTAACCTGCACATTACCGGATGCTGTCCGCCCACCGCCAACAATTCAGTACGTTATCCGGAACATTTTGCGTCCTAGCTTAAATACGACCCTTCTCGGCTTCAAGTATTTTGCAAACAGGCAGCTCATCAAAATTCCACGTCAATCATGGCAATACGCAGGAAATCAAAAACGCATCACTAATAAACTGGCTCCTGGCGAATGCAATTAGCCAGCGTGGAAGCGTGGGACATGATTTCGTGATTCCTCTCGGAATATATTCGCACGACGCAGATTTCAGGATCACGCAAACCAATGCTACGCGTCGGCTGAGCCGAAGACTTACAACATCACCGTTCACTCGAGACTGGTACCTTCCTCTAACAACAGGAACTAGCTATCACATCACCGTTACCATAATCATATTCACAGTATATGAACCCTGCGTCTTAGCTCAGGAATATATGAAGAGATTGGGCAATTTTCTTTCTCAGATCGTTTTACCGCAACCGTGGCCTTTCGAAACGCGTTTTTTTTAAATGCCACCAATTATGATATACCAAAAACCAGCCACAATCTCGGTTTTCGGCAGTACGCTATACGGGCGTGGAATTTACACTGCGCGTTTACGCTTGCTCGAGGTTGTGGACGGAAGTAGCGGCACAGGTTCAAATAAGCATATCCGTAAGCTAGCGCAGCGCCGCGAGCAATACTCGAGAACAACTAGCACGCACAATAGTCGGCGAATGGTGAGCTGTACGCTAAAAATAGTGAATTCCGAGTTTAACTTGACGCAGATTGCAACAAAGCAATATAAACTATCTAATCTCTAACTGCCTGGCTTTCGTGGCTCAACAGTCAACACACATACCCAACTATTCCATTCTCACGCAACTATCGCTTTAGCGCGCTTCCAGACAAGTACGCAGACACAACGTCACTAGGAGTCTGCACGGCACCTGACGTAAATAAAAGAAACCAAGGGAGAGCTTCGACCGCTTCAAGTATGCGACACTACCCGCCGGAAAAACTCGTATCCAGAATACACTCTCGATATAGATAAGCCTCGGTAAACTTTTACTTTTATCGCCAGCCTTTTCTAATCACAGTCAATAAACCCAAAGCAAAACGCTCTGTATCCGTACGGTTGCGAAGTTGTCACCGCGACAGGCAGATGCAATTTAGACAAGAGAGAGGCCTTTCTCTCGTCGCGTCCCGTCTCGACAAAGCTGTCGCAACATTACATATCAAGTGATCCGCCGTCTACCACTTTGAACGTGATTTCGCAACCTCTCGTTTCATTTCTTCTGCGGGAGGCACAGTTCCGGATCAGAGATCTCTTCTATTCTGCATATACCCAAATTTAACGTCTTCCACGATGTAATGCCGGGCAGACTTGGACAATCAGACCAATTAGACATTACAGTGAAATACCGGTGATATAATTCTAATCTAATTTGTTAAATGTTTCTTTGATCTTATTCCAATTCTAATCTAATTTGTGAAATGTTTCTAGACTCTAGTCTTAATTCTAATATAATTACTGGTTTTCTGAAAATACTACAGGACAGTATATGGTGCGAAACAATCCAAGCTTTCTGTGCAGTCATTTGTCATTACAATCCTTACTAGAATGAACTGGACCTGGTTCAATTTCCAAGTTTTTGCGAGTTAAGTAATTATAATTCTAACCTAATTTTGAAAACCTGCGTAGCTATAATTCTAACTCTAATCTAGTTTGGAACAAAAAAAAACTGTACCAATAATTCTAATCTATTTTGGAGAAAAAACTGTTCATCAGACCATTACATCTCACAATCAATTCAATACGATGTTTTTTTTGTAGTACCCTGAGTTGGTTGTCGAAAACTTTTTGGGTAGCTCGAACTTGGTGTTTTGCAAGGTGCGCCAACGGCGAATCACACGCGTCATAGATCAAAAGCGACCAGAGAATCGACCAGAAGTTATAGCGATCGCTGGCGACTGAAGTTCAACTCATTATTTCCTGAATGGAGGACCATACAACTAGACTCGCACGGCATGGCACCGCATGTTTGCGTAGTACAGGATTGCAAAAAGTATTTAAGTCGCGGAGTCAGTAGTCATTCTGAATCCAGACTCTACCCTGCTTGACGCAAAACGCGCTGTTGAAATATGATCAAGATCATTATGCATAGCCATAAAATAAATCGATACAGTAATCCCGCACACTACAAGGCAAGTCTTGAACAATTGTATGCCCATATGGTCCGAACGGAAACGTGTAATGTGGCAAACAAATGCATTCGGTAATCTGACCCTCTGCAAAATTTTAATTTAGCATGTTGCAGTAATACGCAGCATTGGCTGCAAGAAAAAGTGGGCAGTGCCAATGGTAGTATGAGCACGTCCAGAGTTCTGACAGCAAACAATTATTCTGAGTTCAAGTGGCGTCACGAACACGCTATTACCCAGTTTCATCCAGTTATTTCGGAGGCTGTGTGTTACTTACACATAACTTCTGCAGGTAATTCCTTCCGCTATGCAGCCGCTCACCCTGCTAGGTGAAACGGTACTGATTGTAAATAATCTAGCTTCAATAGCAAGCAACTTCTACAATAGTTCCATCAGCTCTCATGTCACCACTGCTGTGATGATAAATCTGACGAATGACGAGGTCTGACAAGGTCGAATCAGGTATACTAAGATATTTTAAACTACGTAATTTTAAGTCACTGTCATGGCTTAACACCTTCAGTCCTTCAGATACTAAGCATGCCGCGAAAGCACCCAATTGTTTGAATAGTGCAGCCCATTATGAACAATGTGGCATGGACACCGATTTATTCAATATTTCCTGACAGTTTCCTGATCATGGAATCACGTCCAGGATTCGGATCAACTCCTCAAGTATTTGATACAGTAGAACGATGTGGATATTTGATAATCAAGTGTCGTCAAGTGGTTTCCACAGCTCCCTGTCTCTGTATAGTGTATAATCACGCAAACGGAAGCTGTATGTCTTCCCTGCCTTTTCTCGAGAATCTTTGCAGTGGGCGACTCGAAATTTCCTACGCGATCAAACTCCGAGACGAACCTGCAACCCAGCATAGCGCGGCTTGTCAAAAGAGATGTGTAAATTACCGGCGGTTTCTTTCCACGCCACTCAAAACTGCCAACGGCTGCTAAACGGAATACTTGCTTTATCGGCAGTAAATCGTGAAGGATTTTACATGCATCAACGGAGACGCAATAGCTCCGAATATACGTTGCAGGCAGATATTGATATCCTAATTCTACTGACGCGTAAACGCCCGATGCCACACCGTTTCGGGATGACATTTTCGATAAAAAGCTCGTTTGACATACATATTCATTGTGGGTTTGTAGCTACTATTCATATTCCTGACAGTGGCGAAACATATTAATTAATTAGTGACGTTGTAGCTGTCTAGTATTTACGCGTATATCTGTATCTTGAGCAAAACGCAGAATTCGAGTCGGTTACGCTTCTAAAAAGGGCGAGTCATAAACAAATTCATATACACATATATACATATCAGGAGTTCGTATCTATTGTCTTGGAATTTCGCGGGAAAAGAAATCGCAGATCAAAACAAGCATTAATGTACCGGAGTTGGGATAGTTTCGAATAACTGCAGGCCGCATTCTGTTTTTTATTTGCAAAGTCCGTATGATAAACCAAAGCACACTAGGGCGAGCGAAAGAGTTAGGGTTGCATTTAAAACAGACGGTATTTTAAAACACTTTGTTTAAAACATGTTTTAAACAGTGTTTTAAACATACGCCTATTAAAAAAATTGTGTTATTTCAAGTTGTAAAATTATGCCATGATTGTGTAAATACTTTCCAAAAAACATGTATGCGCCTACGGACAATTATCATCCGATACAGTCGACGTATATCGATATGGGGTGGTTCGAACCAAAAAATATTGGGTTCAACAGCAATAGTACATCAAAGGAGCTATTATTACCCTACACCAGGGCCGGCCAACCCGTGGCCCGCGAGAAGGTTTTGAGTGGCCCGCGTGGCCCGCGAGGTGATTTCCGAAATTAGTAATATAATACAAAATGGATTGCACCGATTGTGAACTTTGTGAAAATGAAAGAACGCCAAATGTATCAGATTGAGTCTAATTCAGGGGTTCTCACAGGGTGGGCCATGGCCCACCCGTGGGCCACAGGAGCATTTGAGGTGGGCCGCAAAGCTATTTAGAAAATTTTAGAATTGATGTTTAGTTTAGTTATATTTGTTACATTCATCGCTAAAAGATACTCTTATTATCTAATTATACGTAGGCTACGTAAAGCTTTTCATCCGACTCTGATGAGACGTAATGGCATATATGGAGTCAGCATGTTCAAGTCAAAAACGGGAGGGAGAAACGGCGGCTTTTTCCACTGGCTATGACAACCTACGGCTAATAGCAACTAAAATAATTTTGAGTATATAATAACTGGAAGGTAATGCTGAAGTAACCAAGTATTCCGGCAGGGTAATGTCGTATGCCGTTGAAAGGGGTGTGCAATAAACTCGGAATGAAGTGTAATTGGGGTATAGATTTATTGTACTTAGGC
The DNA here is from genome assembly GCF_051294905.1 of Botryllus schlosseri. Taxonomy (NCBI): domain Eukaryota; kingdom Metazoa; phylum Chordata; class Ascidiacea; order Stolidobranchia; family Styelidae; genus Botryllus; species Botryllus schlosseri. Next base: position 16,392,034 of record NC_137247.1, on the reverse strand, counting down.
GAGTCGTATTATTGTAAGATAACAATAGCCATAATTGCAAATTATTAGCAACTTCTGGCGGAGATATCTGAACCACCGCAACGAATCGTATGGGATCGTATGGGTTTAGCGGAGCGCATTAATCTTTGGAGTCGGTTTAAAATGTCCGCCTAGGAAATCATTGTATATAATGTAGGAGTCAAATGAATTGATTGTACGATTGGATTGAATATTCCGAGATCGCAACTTCAGTTGGTTGGTACAAGACATACAATGTGCAATTGTGCATTGTACAGCATACATATTAAAAAATATTTCTCCACTTTACTGTAGTACCCCATTCACCAATGAATTGTTTGAAGCTGACCCAGAATGATTATATTTTTCCCCACAATAGTGGAACTAAAATCCCAATCACACAGCGGATGCGTGGTTTTGATTATCGTGTTTCGCGACGCGAATGGAGCAGCGGACGATCATAATATACACAGAGTTTTAGCCTATGATCTGCCAGGGTCGTAACTTCTGTACCCAAACCCCCAATTGCGGGAGCTCGAAGGGACACAAGATTATTTCGTTGGTCGTTTGTTGGAGGACATTTATTAGACATGAAAATTTTCGTCGCGCTCTACGCGATTTCATGGGCCCAAAGGTCTGCATTTAAATATCATCAGTAAATTAAGAGGAAAATGCGCATATTTTAGAGAAATAGGCATATCGGCGCCGTCGACGACACAAAATGATTGATGAATGATGGTCGAAGCTTTCGATATTGATATGTCGAGGCGACGAATAGTCCAGTCCTTGCAAACTGCGCCCAGCAATATACAGCAGGCCCGCAATATAGTCAAGTGACAATATTACTGACGTATGAACTTTGAACAATTTTCGCGCTTCGCGCGGCTAATGGCCCGCGCAATAGTTCGTCAATCGAATGTGGCCCTTTGGCCAAAAAGGTTGGCCGGCCCTGCCCTACACCAACATTTTCAATTGTCAATGCCAATCCACTATGACGTCACAATTGAATATTCGTGACGTCACGGCTTAAAAAACGTTTTACACAAGGGCCTTGTTTTAAACACGTTTGTTTTAAATTGATTTTTTTAAATTGAACCCTAGAAAGAGTGTCTCCGTGCTGCTCAAATGGAACATGGTACTTACTGTTTACCATTTTCATTTCAACGTTTTCTTCAGTTAATCCGTACTGAAGTCTTCTCTGCATAAAAAATGGGATCGGTACGTGTAACGTGTACCCTGTACACTGTACAGAGTACAGTATATGTATTGTACATTGCATGCTGTGCAATATACCGCTGTCGTTACGATGACATACATTGTATTCCCAGGTTGATAATTTCACTGAATTCCCGATCGCGAACTCCAAAATAGTACAGTAGCCTATTACTGTGCTCTGGCTGCATTTCCGACAGCACTTCAGATAATTCCATTAATCGTGAATTCAATTACCCGTTTCTAATCAATATCCACAAAAATCCACCACAAGTCTAGCGAGCCTCTTCAAACCGTAATACAGCGCAGATTACGCGACGCGACGCCGACCCTCCAAGGTAGCAATCTCGAGCAAAACCACCAGACAACGAGATTACACATACATATTGATGGCGGGATTGCGAGATCCGAGTTTTATCCCATAAAATTACTGCCCGCAGCGTACACTCCGTGCAGCTGTCTGCTGTTTTTATTACAGGAACGCGACCCGAAAATGATTGCACGGTACAACTTACGAATTATGTGGATTGAGACATTATGACGCAAGTTCTCCAGCAATGGCGTTCAATCATAAGTTACCAATCGGCGCGATATCTCGGCTTCACAAGTAAGCGTAATAGCATAAGAATGAGGATCGACTCTGAACATTATCATCAACTCGCCCGTTTCCTACGAAACATGGAATGCAGGCAGCATATCATAATGCTGAAAAGCAAAAACTTCACATCGAAGGGCGCAAAATAGATCAAAGAAGACTCCAATTTGAACTCCCTAGCAAAACGTAAAATGCACCTGACTGAAGAGTAGGGGTGTCCAAAATGACATTTTTTTCTCAAATTGTACTGGCTACTTGATAAAATTGTTAGGTTACCTAATTTAGGCCTACACACCAAATTTGGTTCAATTTCAGCCAGTAGCGGCATTGCTACAGGGGAAGAAGGTTTCTATTTATTATGTAGAAATAAATAAAGAAAATTTCAAAATTTTCTGTTCACCCCATGAAAGTAGCTTGTCTACAGAAACGATGTTCACCAAATTTGGTTCAATTCCAACCAGTGGAAGCGGAGTTATTGCCGTCAAAAATTTTGATTATGAATAAAATAGTATTTACGGTGACCAATTCTTTAATTATTTATTATAGGTGGGCCGTCCGTAAATACTATTTTATTCAAATCCCAATTTGCATTCAAAACAAATGGTTGTTTTAAACAAAGGCCTTTTGAAAAAATCGTGTTTTTTTAGTTGCAAAATTATGCCATAATTGTGTAAATACTTTCCAAAAAACATGTTGTATGAGCCTACGGACAATTACCAGCCGACAATGCCGACGTGTACGATATGGGATGGTTGGAACCCTCAAAATAGTCGGTTCTACAGCTATAGTACGTAGATATTTCGTCAAAGGAGCAATATTTACCCTATTTTTCAATTGTCAATTTTAATCGACTATGGCGTCACAATTGAATATTCGTGACGTGGTGACTTGAAAAAAATAAAATAAAGGCATGTTTCAAACAAGGGCATTGCTTTAAACACGTTTGTTTTATATTGATTTTTGTTTTAAGTGCGACCCTAAATGTACATTACGACCTCTTTTTGAATTTGGATAATTGATAACAGAAATATGCAAGGACAGGAACAAATCGGGTTTGGCGATTTCACCGAAAAGTAAAATTTTCAGTTATCCTCAGTTGGATATGGGATATTTCATTCGTGGGTATAGCAAAGCAATGACATTTTGATCAGCGTGTCTAGTTCATCTATACTATTTTTTTTGCATTCGTATATGCACGAAAACATGAATCCTGTAAAACAAGGGTCGGCGACCTACGGCCCGCGGGCCGGATCCGGCCCGCCAAGCGAAATCGTCCGGCCCGCGACATAATAATTAGTTATCGCAAGAATACGGCCCGCCGTTTCACAATGCTTTTCAGTCTGCAGTGCCGCAATGCTTGGAAAGAATGCGGTATTGCTACGATATAAGTTTCCTACATCGTATTAGTCTATTGTGACGCCATAAAACGAAGGCGGTTGAAGTAGGAGATGAAGATTGTCTGTATAGAGTAGCAGTAGACTATCAGTGCTTATCAGTCGGGTGTATCTCGCAACCGAAAGTGTGCCATACTTTTTGAAGGGTTTACCGATGGGATGTGACAATAATGGTGTCCTTCCTCGGTTTCAAAAACTCTTGGAACATCTCAGACGCAATTACAAAATCTCAAACTCACACTGTTTAATTACAGATAACTAGCCTCCGTTGGTTAGTTATCCATAGTTTAATTCCCAGAAGGCATTGTGCGCCGAGACAACAAACCTGAAGTGTTTTGGCCACGATGATAAAAACTGTTAATATGATTTTGTCTCACAAACTGAATCGCCAAATATTACTAGAAGCATAGAATCAATATGGCGATGTAATGTATATCTACCATGTTCGCGCATTAAGTCGAGCAGTTATTCTTGCACGAGTCTATGAACTGAGAAATGAAATAGCAACTTTCCTCGAAAATACAAATATCGCCGACTCATAATCTTACAATCGACAATGGGTATCTAATCTTGCTCTCCTGGCACATTTAACGTAACATCTGAACAAATTGAATTTGCAACTTCGGGGGGAAAACAACTGAATACATGAGATGTTGAGGCGCATTCGAAACAAATCTGCGTCTCGGAGAATTTCAACAGCACAAAGAAAATTATGCTCACTTCCCTATACTGGAGGAGAGAAAACCTAGTATACCAACGCTATATTTGTAACTGTGATACGAAATCTAATTACTGAATATTCACCCGCTTTTCCGACATTCCTTCAATACAAAATAAATTCTGACTACTAAGAACTCCATTCAATGTGGACGCCAATAGCATTGCCTTAAAATTTCCAATGGGCCTTTTTGAAATGCGATGCAGTTGGATTGAATGACAAATTTCGTACAAAGATCATGTCGCTGCATGACTTTGATAAAGAGTAAGTTCTTGAAATTGATCTTTATCCCAGCTTGCCCAACAATGCAAAAGACATTGCATCGATTTTTGGTAGCACGTACGCATGTGAGCAATAGTTTTGAACAATGAAATTCACGAAGAGCAAGCTAAGATCACGTATTTCGGACGCCCATTTAGAATATGGTCTGATTCTTGCTGCATCTGACTTGTTACCAGAAGTTGAAAACCTTTCACAAAGCAAGCTGCGTCAATTGTCACAATTATTCTGCGTTGTTGAAGTGTAAATAACTGTGTTTCATGATTGGTATGATTCAGATTGCAGCAATGTAGGATGAAATACCGAAGTGAGCGTATAATATAGTATTAAGAAAAATTCCAGCCCGCCAAAAAGTTGCACACTCGAAATTTGGCCCGTGACTAGCAAAAGATTGCCGACCCCTGCTGTAAAACATCGCTATTGCAACGCACATTTAGGCCCGAAAATTGTTGAACTGGGCTCGCATCGAAAAAGGAACCTACAAAATCCAAAAATACATGAACAGGAGGAATTATGGACTCACGATTTCGTCAACGGAGTTCTCCACGTGCCTTTTCCCTTCACTGCAGCACTCGCTGGTGGTCTTCTCTTCCGCGCTGTCAGCAAGGTAAAGACGATTCTCGCTTTCCGAGACACTGGGGCAGTCGCAACGCCGCGATTTGGAACGCGGAAACCGCCCGCTCCTACTCTTGGGAAGGAGTATCAGAGCCGCCACAGTTACGATCAGAAACAGCAGCCCTCCAGAGATGGCAACTGCTGCCGTCGTTATATTGTTCGCTAAAGGACGAGCGGCTGAACTGTTTAACACGGAAGAATACGATACCACCGTAGTGGAGGACGAGATCAATTCCGAAACCACAGTTTTCGGCTTTAGAGTCTCGAAAACGCCATACTCTATCGATATAACAAGGTGCTTTAATAAAGCACGCCCGAGGTTTGAAAGATCGGAAATATTCAAAATTACGAGAGAATCATCGGCTAGGACGGTAAAAGGTAACGTGGGCGTAACCCAACGCCCCGGGCTGGCGGTAACCTCGTTTGAAGACAACCGCGACTCGTCGCGTGCCGTGATACCACGCTGAGAAGTCAGCCTGCAAAATTGTAGATTTTCCGCTGCGGCGCGTGCGTTTTCCGGGTCGCGTTTGAACCTTTTGTCGTCGTCGCTACCCGTGTAATCGTATTGCGCTGAAATGTTCGGCACGCCCTCCAATTTTGAGTTTTTGAAGGACTTCACCGGGGTTTTCGAGTCGTAACTGCGTATCTTTTCAACCTGAGAGCTGAGTTTGCGATTGCGGCGCAACAGACGGGTTAGGGATGACGGGTCCGTCGCCCCTAGTCGCCGGGCCTTGTCAATGAGCTCACTTATAAACTCACTGGCGATCATTTTCATCTGCATGCGTCGCCTGCGGTTTCTGCGCCGTCGCCTCCGTCGTCTCTGGTACCGGTGCGTTCGGTGAAAATGCGAAGACGCTAAAGATTCCCGAGTCGCCCGCTTGACGGGTCGCGTTAAATGGCCCTTACCGGCAGACGCGTTCACTACCGTGTAGCGCTGGATTTCAACGCCCGCTGGGAGTACAACTCTCACGTTTTTAACATCAGCCACAGCGTTGCCGATAACACCGCTCTGTCTGTCTATATCGAGTGCCACACATGGTGATTTGCAAGCGCGATCAGGATCTATGCGACAGTTTGTCATTTCCACAAGGCGACCGTTGGCGAAGAATTCAAACTTGATCCACACGGACTGGCTTTTCGCTGTCGAAACGCACCAAGCGGGCGACCCGCTCGTTTCCGGAGGATATGGGGTTGACTTGAATTGGCAGTTCGGGTCCAGAGAAAAATCCAGGCTTTCCTGCGACCATCTGAGCTTGCAGGATTCGGTGATGACGCGTCTGCATCGAATCGGATCTATATTGTTGTGAAATAAAATCAGGTGGTCTGGTCTGAAAAGATGTACTGTACAGTATATTTCAACATCACAGATGGTAGGTGACGAGGTATACTTCTTCTTAGAAGAGCTGAGGTAGGTTCTGCCCATACTTGCACTACATACTCGGGTGGGTTCGTTTTTAAACTGTACTTCCGACCGACAAGATAGCGTAATGGTTAAGCGTCTGGCTTCTTGATCGGTAGGTCGTGGGTTCGATCCCGGCCGGGTCAGACCAAAGACCTGATTAGTAACACTGGTATCCATGGCCCCCCTGCTTGGCGCTCATGCATTGCTGAGATAGCATAGAGGGGTGGTGTAAGACTTAAAAAGCCGTACAAAGCTATATCTGCACCTTCCTTGTCCAACGGCATATGCACATCATGCACTCATGATATGCATATGCGCAGATCGTGTGTATGTGTTTCATGAGTCGGTGTATATGCCGCAAAAACATCAAGGACAAAAATTAACTACGTCCTTCCTTCCTTCCTTCAACTCTTGTCGAAATTGTTTTGGATTTTGACAAATGGAAAGTAAATTTAGACAAAGTTTGCATTTGAAATGTCACAAGAAACGAATGCATATATTCACGAATTCTGTCTATTTGTCGTGTGCCGTCAGTGATTTTGCGTCAATCGCGAAGATACGCATTGCAATCACAGCCGAAAATCTTCGGGTTCATTTCAATATGAATATACTATTCAATTGTATATTGAAGTTCTGTACCTCCAAGAAGCTCTTCAATTACAAAAGCACAACCGCTAAAAGTATGGGACCCCTCGACCAAGTGTACTTTTTGACATTACTAGTGCAGCCTACTTTTCATAACTTCCATTGTCTCTAGATTCACTTGAAGTTGTTTTGACATGTGTCGGAAATAGCTACTTCTACTTGTAATCGAGTAGAAATTCACGGCTTTACGTCTACTTCTACTTGAGTAACATTGCTGATCGTGTATTCACCAGCGGGTTACAAGTCGTGTAACAATATGTCAATGTCAGCGACGCAGATCCACCATGACCTCAACAGGCATAGCAATCACCAGCTCAGAGATTACGGAATTAGTCATTTGTGTCCATAACAGGGGAATTACCGATTTTATCTACAAATACGTCACGGAACGTAAGTGACGCGCGCTTGTCAAACAGGAGAATGCAAGACGCGAACCATTAGCATGACGATGACTCATGCTCTTCCGAGAACTGACACAGTACTGACATAATCCCGCCATCTATCACGGGTCGCGTTAGCTCTGCGAGGATTAGCCGATCAACCAACAAATTGAGAACGGGTGTTCTGCAGCACAGAGCGCAGTTCGGTCACAAAGTCAAACGGCTTGAACGCAGGACATCAATTAATAGTGAATGAATCATAGTCTGCGAATGAGCGGCATGCCGTATGGGCACCGGGCGATCAGGAAATAAAGAACACATTGCGAAAGCCTGGTCCGAGAGAAAGCAGCGTTCGGCGCAAGTCGTCTTAATCTCTGCGAGGAGCAGACTTGAAATACGAGAGCGAACTGTAAACATTAGGCAAGCATCGCAGACGCCATCTAATGTAACGACCTCCAAGGCTGAATAGAAGTCTAGACTTCAGACACATAGGACGTGACACATATTCCGCTCCGAAGTCAGAAAATACATACCCCTTATCGGATAACATACAGGGCTCGTAGTGAGCAAAATTTATCGCGCGCGAAGAGTTGAAGCGCCGGCATCGACTGATATAGAATCGATGAACCAACTAGACGCCAAACATGACACTGCGCAAGCCTCGATACACTGTGTTTTCACTGTAATCTACAACCCAAGTTTCTCCAATAATAAATAAATCAGCAGATAAAAGTCATGCTTACCTGGTGCACGAGTTAATGCGGAAACGTGGAGAAGTATCAAAGCTGTAAAAAGATATTAATGGTAACAACAGGAAATTCACAGATGAACGCAGGAAGCTTACAGATGGCCACAGTGAGTGAAGTATCAACGAATGATACATTTGCAACACTATTCATCAATACGGCACTACGGCACCACATCCATGTGCAATGTGCATTGTGCAGTACATTCATGTCACTTTTACTAATGAACGCGTATATAATCGGATTCGTTGTTCTTACGGCGTCTATGCAAAACACTAGTCCGAGGTGGATGTTAGATTGATTCAGTACACTTGGTCGTTTCGAAATCCTATCCGTTCATCGCATTGTGCATAGCATTGTGCATCGCCATGGATGAAAATGGTAAACAGTCGATAAGGATTGTGAGCATGCATTCAGTACAAACGCTAAGGTAAAATAGATATCTGAATGAGGAGAAAGCCCAACAGTTTCTCAATCCGTACAGATTCGTATGGTGAACACGAAAGCACTGACCAACATGTCGATGGTTGCAGATTGACGCAGCTGCATGATTTAGTGCGAAATCTCGAGCCTTAGAAAACTGCATTGCCAGTAACAGAAATGTGTCCTTTTGAATGGCCATCACCAAAGATGCTTTACAGATCTGTATACCTCTAATGCTATACATGCTATTCGTGACGATATGACTCACCTGGTGCTAATCCAACTACAGAAGAATACATTCTGTGCATGTCAACTTGCCCGCCAGTGACTGAGAAAGTGCTTCTTTGAATAATCCAACCAAGCAGTGCATTATTAAAGGGCAGTTACTATCACCGTCATAACCAGATACACACAGTATCAACCGGCTAAGTAAAGTCAGTCAAGGCGGATTGGTTATCCACACATGACCCAATAATCCCGCCCCACACTACTCTGCACTACTCTACACAGTATCTGGTAATTGCAAACCCCCGATAGTTTGCAGACAGATCCGTTGGAGCTTTACAAATACATATATTTGCCCTGCAGCGGCGTCTGGCTCACGCTTCAGTGAGGCACACACACACATGCGGCATTTCTCACGAGCAGTCAGCGGTCGGAGAGTCATACACTTCAAGTTTACGAAATCCAACGGCAACCTATTACTTCACATAGTCAGTCGAGCATGAATTGTAGAGCGCTGACGTTCCAGTATTACGCCAAACGGAAAGCGTTACTCGTCGATATCCAACTTCTGATACGTGTTTTGAGCGAATTAAAACATCAATTACGGGAAACGAATTCTATGTGGATATTCCCAGCGTTGGGATGACTCGAGTCATGACTTGACTCGAGTCAGACTCGAGTCAATATTTTCGTATGACTTGACTTGACTCGAGTCACTTCGAAAAAATGACTTGACTTGACTTGACTCGGAGCTTCAAAAATGTGCATTGACTCGTGACTCGGAGCAAAATTTACGAGTCAATTTCAAGTCATCAAGTAAACGGTGTCGAAAAAATCACTGTATATTGTGTATGTTCGGATTGTTCGAGATATGCCGGTGTCACTTGTGAGAACAACCGCTCATTCACTGATTCGACGTTACACTACCTCCATTGTTCGATCACAAATAAATTTACCGCGAACTAAACGATCACAGCTTACGTTGTCGAAGTTGTAGTGTAGCAACGTAGTAGCAATATGTCTCTGTTTCTTAGACGGCGCAATGCTTACGTTGCGCAGTCCTCACCTTTACCAACCCTCTTGTATGATTTCAATCGAACAAATATAGTTTGTGCGTTTATATTCTCACGGATGTGTAGATGGGTAGTGTATATTGATATTATGCCATATCAATTTGTTTCAACTTCTCGAAGCTTCGTATTAGGTCCTATATTTTGGCTGCTAATAACTGACTGTAGCATGTAGGTGCACACTGTACATGTACAGTTACTCACGTATTTTATTAGCAGTTCTACGTGTGCGTGAGGGATACAACGTCTTTTTGAGTGTACATTTCACTAGATATTCGTTATTTGATATGAGATAAATCATCAATTAATCTGTCTTGTCACACAGCTAGCAAAATGTAATGACTTTGAATCATCCCTCATTCTTCGACATTCAATTTGACTTGAATTGTGACTTCACTCGTGACTTGACTCAACTTGACCCGAGTCACCTCCAAAAAACGAGTGACTTGACTCGAGTCAACTTTGAAAATTGATTGACTTGACTTGACTCGAGTCAAAATCTGCAATGACTCGAGATGACTCGTGACTCGAAGGTAGTGACTTGATCCCAACACTGGATATTCCTAGACCGGGAATAGAGAGTGCTGTTGACCCAACTGCGGGAATATGGGCCCTTGGGCAATATAAATTTGTAATGTCATATGTTCGGCTTACCATACGTCCTCTTTTAAGAGGATTTGTCCTCTTTTTTGACTTTTGTGAAAGTGTCTTCGGAGTACGCCTTTTTGTCCTATTTTTTGAGATTTTGTCCTCTTTTTTGAAAATTTAGGTCAGATTTAGAGCAAATTGCGAGTGATATGCCGCAAATTAGCACAGAAGTGAAGCTCCTGCGGGTATTTCGGAGTGAAAAACGGTGATTTTAGCTCTGAGCGAAAAAAAGACCTTTTTTTTTTAGTCATCCACCAGGCAATGAGGACAGAAAAACGGTATTTTGAGTTCTGAGCGCAAAAGATGTGTTGGAAATGTGGGAAAAATTCACCGGTTTTCGGGATTTCTACTCCGGTTTTGCAAGTTGCAAATTTCTGAAAAAGTGTCCTCTTTTTAGATTTCCAAAATATGGTAAGCCTATCATATGTACCCCCAAATATATATATGTCACGTCAATAAAGCTATTTTCATGACATGTCCATCGCGTCAACGTCCGTTTACTTTAGGGTCTGTGTCCAGGTAGAGTGATCGCTTATATATGCTCTTTCAAATTGCCCCGCTTTTATTGAAGATCGGACATCGTCCAAGAAAGCCCTATTTTGCGATAGTAGAATAGGAGCTACGAAAATCATTAATAACAGTAAGTATTAAAAAAGCGTTGGATAAACTTTTGTATGAGCATCAGGCACACTTCAAACCGTCCACCATAGTGTCTGGTATGACGATTGCAACTAGAGCCCGGTGGATAACAGAATTTCGGCCCGATGATTACGATATTAAAATATGACGTTCTCAACCAAAACATCTAATAATCAGTGGTCGCAATTAAAAAAAACATATCCCATATAATAGGGTTACCATATTTTGGAAATCTGAAAAGAGGACACTTTTTCAAAATTTTCCGACTTGCAAAAGCGGAGGAAAATCCTTAAAAAATGGTACATTTTTCCCACATCGTGGTCGGTTGACTACAAAACAGTAATCTTTATCGCTCAGCGCCCGAAATACAGTTTTTTTTCTTTCACATTATCAGGTGGTTGACTAAAAAAAGGATCAACTTTCCGAACAAGCTCCCGAAATACGCGACGGAGCGTTACTTCAGTGCTGATTTACTATATATAAGTCGATTTTGCCCTATATGTAACCGAAATTCTCAAAAACAGGACACCTGGGCGTCCTCCGAGGACACTTGCAAAAAAGTCAAAGAAGAGGACAAATCCTCTGAAAAGAGGACATATGGTAACCCTACCATATAAACATCATTTATATTTACAATCAAGCAGTAAGAAATCATTACTTCCAGTCCAACGGCGTGTTTATCTAGGGCTATCATATTTTGAGACCCGAAAAAGAGGAAACTTTTTACAAATCACAAAAGGTGAAATAGCACTCATAAATATCGGGATTTAATTGGTAATTTTGCCGCTACTATTGATGTGTTGACTAAAGAAATGGGCAAATTCTTTCTATTCTACTCCCGAAAGATCCGCCCCCATTATGGGTTGGGTTTGACCTTTGCCTCGCCGTCCGAATCCAGATTTCACGTATATTATGCAATTTTTAGTTGTCTCCGTACGATCGCCTGGCTCTCAAAGCTATAAAGAAGGACAAATTGCGGAAAAGGACGATATTTGGCTGTCCTCGGATGATATTTTATAATTCTTGAAAAAAGGAGGACAAATTCTCCTAAATGATAACATATAGTTAGTAGGCTATTGGTTGCCCTATCTATATCGCAGTTGAGAAAACACAACGTTTTAGATTTACAAGAAGACAGGACGGGCTGATAAGTATTTACCGGAGTTGGCTCTAGCGAGACAGATATCGGCCCGACATATCGTTTAGCCAGGTTGCCAGTTCGGCCCTTTTAGGTCCAAATGTCGCATATTTAGCTCTTTTTGAAGGCAGTTGGCACATACTATCAAACTAGCAATTTAAATAATTGGTTTTTAACCTTGTCTCCAGCGCCCCCAAGGGAGATTTGGATTTTGAAGGGGGCGGAAACGCTCAGGGGGCGGAAACGCCCAGGGGACGAAATGGGGGCGCTGGGATCAGGGTGGCGGTATGGGAGCGCTGAAGAAAAATGGACTCGAAGTCAGAGGAGGTCAGTAACGAAGTACTTCTACTTTTTTGAAGTACTCGCGTAGTTTTTCGCTGCTTTGGTACTTACTCAAGCAGATCTTATTCCCCGCTACTTCTTCTTCTACTTACTCACTTCTCGCTATTTTCAGTTTGTCAAGTAGAAGTAGTTTAATCCTCAAATCAGGAAGATATCCAGAGTTTTCACGGAGTATCAACATTTAATTTTCATAAAAGTTGAGTAGAGCCCAGAATTTTCCTCGAGCTTCGTACACAGTGGATACTGGATATGGAGTGACCAATATGATGTCACTAAAGCATCGGTGAATATAATTTAGGTAGCGGGTTGCGTGGTTCCGTTCACATCGCATTGTCGTCAATATGAAATATTTAATCGCAGTATATATGGCCCATCATAACGTTTGAAACTGATGTTTCGCAATCTAGCATTTACTTATCATACCGTAAATGGCTTGTTATCCTAATCTGGAAAAGTGGACTGTGACTTTTTTGAGCGTTAGACCTTTTTTAGCAGACCACCTTTAAAACTTTCTGGACTAAAGACATGAAATACATTTTCTGCTTTTAGAAGTAGTATTTATATTTCACTTTCAATTCCCAGTATCATATATACTGTGAGTTCTAATTAGTATCAGTTCTTTTGTCTGTAGAACATACATGTTAAAGTATAAAAGCAAATGTAGTGATGCCTTCAGTTTCCGGAAATAAAGCTACACAATATGGCATTATTACGATCAGCCATATTTTTATTAACGTTTATCAATCGCACAAAGTGTTTACTCCGTATCCGATACTCCTCCTCCGTATTGCTCTTCAACTAACTACGAGCATATTATAATTGGGGAAGGGCGCCATACCATAATATTTTCTAGGACAGTAGTGGGCAAACTTTTTAGCTCGCGGGCCGCATTCAACATCTTAATCCATTCACGGGCCACACTATATACAATTTGTATTATAAACCAAAACGAAATATTGGTATTTGATTATACAGTGAGGATATGAAAATAATATGTATGTTTATTTAAAACAAACAAACCATTGATTTAATGATATCGTAAACGAGTCAGAAACATTGGCGAGATTTCATAAGCTGGTTACCCTCAATAACCAGTTTAGCGTCATAACCATGTTAGCTTCAAATACGCTTCCACTAACATATATATATAGGCTATATTGTAAATATGAATACTTCTGTACATTGTACCTACGAATCTACCACAAGAACGAATCTACCTAACACATTCGGGAATCGGTTTCTCTACGTACAGCACCCAAGTAATAAAGTTGCTGGAGTGGCCAATGGAAAATCACACTCGTGATCCGAAAGTCATTCCCGTTTTGACTTTCTGTGATGTTTAGCAGTTGAACCTTTTAAAATGCGTGGGCCTAGAGGTCAGGCTATCGCACCACCAATGAAATAAAAAGATACTATAGTAAGTATATAACATATAATTATCGTGGTGAAATATAATAAGAAAAAAGTTTAATCGAGGTTATCAATTATTTAATACATTTGTTGAGCCTTTCACGGGCCACACAAAACGGTGTGGCGGTACATGCGGCGTTGAATTACACGTTTGCGTTAAATCACTGTTTCAGACGGATCGACAATAACATACTTGACTTGGATAACGAAATTACTGCCCTAATCATGAAGTGAGGACCTTGAAACTTGGTACAGTATTAGATAACATCATCAAGATATACCATACGAAATCTTGTCACCCATCTCGATATGAAACATCGTCAAAATCAAATATACCAATACCGATTACCCAAGTGAAGCGTGAAGGAGAGAATTTTTTTCTGTGTCCACATCACCTTTGAGTACACGCTGGTATGACAATTTTGTTCTCAAGTCTATATTGTCTATACCAGTGGTTCTCAACCACCGGTCCGCGGACCGGTGCCGGTCCGTGACGACGTTCCTGCCGGTCCGCGAGGTAATTTACAATTTTAACCATAATTTCAAGATGCAATATGTTGAAGGTTTGTCTATTGGTAAAATAAAAAATCATCAAATTTTAAACTGATCCAGAACTTCGTGAGGTAGCATGTTCATTGTTCAATCAATTTGACTTGAAGCTCAAGCCGTGTCATTTGACGATATGCGAGCGACAAGTAAAAGCTGATTCGCCAAGCCGCGCTGTGTGCGATCCTTCGTTTTGGATTCATTAATCTTGCGCAGAACCGTAACTGGCGTGCCCCAAACCCCCAATTGGAGCAGGGTTGAGCTTGAAAGAACCCAAAATTATTTTTTGCATTAGCATAAATTATTGAGTATTTTTTTGAAAATTTATCCAACTTTTGCGCGATTTACTGTCAATTTCTTGATTATTGGGTGCCCTTTCTCCAAGAAATATGCATGATTTATAGAAATAGGCATTTGACGTCAGCCATTTCCGCGCCACGACGCATCAACATACAATGAAGTTTGGGCTAACATGGAACTCCAAAAAGTGTGTCAAAATATTCGGCAGCGAGAAAACCTTGGCCGAAAAAGACTGCCCTTTGTTGACCGAAAACTTCGATCTATATATGTCTAATGGTCCATAGGCGCTTAAACGGCTGGACACGATTCTCGCTGTCCTGACAATCTGCGTACCCCATAGGAAAAATACCATACCACAGAGACAAATTATTTGCCAGTGAAGAAATACTAATTTGGAATCGTGTCCGTCTTTTGGTTTAGTACGCTTGGGCGAATCCAATATATAGGCTACTCACTACATACCAGACAGTATATGTCATGAAATAATGACATGTCACGAAATAATTATTCCAACAGGCCAGCCCGAATATGTTTAATTAACGTGTCCTAAATTTTACAAGACGGACACTTCAATTAGCTCTACTGGGAAACCTGATAATTCTGATAATTCATGTGTTTTCGTGCGGAGCATTGTATGCGTAGTAGCCAGAGTGGCCTATACGTCTGGTGGTAGTGGGCAATGATGAGCAAGGTTGCACGAAAAGGTGCTTTGTTAGACTCCGAAACGCTTCATCTCTCGATATTGCCGAATATAATAGCCTAATATTATTCGAGATAGCGTGGTAGGTTTCATCCGCGGCCTTCGGCACGAAAGACCGTGGACGGCTGTCGGCGGTAGCACGTTTCTCAGGGCGAGGCAATTTTACATCGACTCAGCAGACCCACTACCGTAAAATCACATGAATGCCATCTTTATCATATTTATTGACGATCAATACCGTTTAACTGTCAATCCCTAGCACCATATACTTGCAACAAAACGGTGACATAAGTTATACTTTGGGTTAATTTAATTTTGGAGGTTCACCGGTCCGCCGAATATTTTTTGAAATTTTACCGGTCCGCGAGGTGAAAAAGGTTGAGAACCACTGGTCTATACGTCATTATCGACGAGAATTGGCTTTGAAATGACATTGTTGTTGTTAAAATACATTCATTAGATACGATTTATTCCTTGTATATGTGGATAAATGGGCGAATAATGTATCGATTCAGCAATCCGGCCCGCCAAGTAGGCTACTTAACTTTCCATTATCCGACCCGCCGACTGGAGAAGCTTCCCGCCCCTGCCTTATGTGGTTACCTTTGATTCTGTGCCTCAAAGTCGTCGCGGATCGTCAATTATGACGTAGCAGTTGACATTGGATGCATAGCTCTTCGGAAATTACAATTGAAAATGTAGGGTCAATATGGCTATTTTGTCGAAAAAGGTTCCCGCCCCCTATGATAGACGGTCCTGCTTCTATCTTCGCCATGTTTCACAACCACTATATGACAGTGTTGGGATCAAGTCACTACCTTCGAGTCACGAGTCATCTCGAGTCATTGCACATTTTGACTCGAGTCAAGTCAAGTCAATCGATTTTCGAAGGTGACTCGAGTCAAGTCAAGTCACTCGTTTTTTGGAGGTGACTCGAGTCAAGTCGAGTCAAGTCAAGTCAAGTCACGAGTCAATTCAAAATTCAAGTCAAATTGAATTTTCGAAGTACGAGTGATGATTCAAAGTCATTACATTTTGCTAGCTGTGTGAATGACAGATTGGTTGGTGATATCTCTTGAATCAAATAATGAGTATCAAGTTAAATATACGTGCAAAAAGGCGTTGTATCACTCACGAACTCTTAGAGCTGCTAATAAAATACGTGAGCCAAGATGGAGGATCGAATACGAAGCGCCAAGAAGTTGAAACAAATTGATATGGTACAATACACTACCCATCAACGCATCCGTGAGATTATAAATGCATAAACTATATTCGTTCGATTCAATCATACTAGATGGTTGGCTAAGCTGGGCATTTCGCGATGTGAGCACTGAGCCGTCTAACAAACAGATATACGTAGGTATTAGATTATTCTACAGCTAGTATAAACGTAAGCTGTGATCATTTCGTTTTCGGTCAATATATTTGTGATGTAACAATGGAGGATCAGTGAAAGTACAATCTGTGAATGACTGGTTGCTCTCACAAGTCACACCAGCGTATCGCGAAGAATCCGAACATCAAAGAGATGCAGCTATTTAATTGACACCGTTTACTAGATGACTTGAAATTGACTCGTAAATTTTGCTCCGAGTCACGAGTCAATCCACATTTCTGAAGCGCCGAGTCAAGTCAAGTCAAGTCATTTTTGCAAAGTGACTCGAGTCAAGTCAAGTCATGCGAAAAGTTGACTCGAGTCTGACTCGAGTCAAGTCATGACTCGAGTCATCCCAACACTGCTATATGAATCAGCTTAGCAACGCGAAGCATTAATCTCAAGCCGGGCCCGGATAAGACACGGAATCGTAGTTTCGGTGGTGTGCCCGGAATTAATCAATCAATCGACAGATTATATTTGCATCTGCCTAAGACACACACACAATGTACAATGCGATATAAAAGACACACAATGCGATCTAATGAACAGACATGGGGATGCCGAACAACCAACCAGTCGGGGTCTCTTGAAGTGGCATCGACCTCGACCTATAGTGCCCGATGCCGCAGTTTTCTTCGATGTTATCCTTTCTTCGCCTATCATCTTTGGAAACTATTTCTTGCTCTTTCTTTTCTTTATGGGATCCTTTTTGTTGTCGTAAGAACAGGCAACGACACGGGGGACGAGGAGCCCAAACCTCCGACGCCGGGAATCGGACCCAGGCCGCCTACGCTCACCACTACGCTATCGCCCCCGCTTACATTTTAGATGAGCATGAATTTGACATACTCAAATTTAGTTGTAGTCCAAAGGCACTTGCTGCTCTTGCTAATTTCCAAAGCAATATTTGAATTAGGGTTTGCTATTTATATGGAGCAGAGCATTGGTCACCATTTTCAATTTTTTTTACTTGAAATTTAAGCATAGTACCTATAGGCTACTCTTACCTCATGGCCTTATCTTACCCAAAACATAACTAAAAACTCCATAATTTCGATTTTCATCAGCACCGGTTTAGTATCTTTTATTACTGGTAAAATGTTTATTAACGTTTTTCTCCATTGTAAAATTTTGTTGAACAGCTTCATGGTAAATCAAAAATTTGTATGACATATATGTCGTATAGTATTCACTCAGTTTTTTTAAAAAGCTAACATCGAGACCTATGTTATGCTAAGAGTCGTTTGATCGAAGTCTACCTTGCTCTGAATTACAGAGCTTCACAGCAAACTTTTTGAAAAAATGACCTGAAATTTGAAATTTCAGAATGAAATTTCTCCAGAGGGGTTGCACATATTCCTTAAAATTTTAGCATAACACAGCACTGTCCTAATAGTTCCTAAAGAAAGCGTTGGATTGAAAAAAGAGCATCACAGTTTTGAGATTTTGTATTCCCCGTGTCGGTGCATTTTTTCTCCTTCAAATCCACAATCAGCAGGGTAGAACAAAATTTTGTGTTTTTGTGGTGTCCGGTCAATACCGAGAATGCTATTACCGATAATGCTATTACCGAGAATGGACATTACCGAAAATGGACAATACCGAGAATGGATATTACCGAGAATGGACTCCAACGAGAATGGACATTGCCGAGAATGCAATATATGTAATGTAGGCATGTTATGCATATGAACAGGTCGTGTGTGTGCATCACGGCGTGGCCACATTCGGTATCGATTCTCAGGTATAGATTTCTCGACAACGTCCGTACCAGTAAGCCATATTCTTGGCATTGGTCATTCTTGGTAATGTCCATTCTCGGTAATGTCCGTTCTCGGTAATGTCCTTTCTCAGTAATAGTATTCTCGGTAATAGTATGGAACCGTTTTTGGTGTATGGCATAGCGACATCTAGCGACTGTGAAAATTTCATGGCGATGGGGGTAGGCACCTGAAAGTTGGGTTTTTGACTTGCTACTTGCTAGTCCCCTGAAATCGTTTCGAAGTGCTGAAATTGATTTTAATTTAAAATATTGTGGTTCTAATCAAAATAAGCTATTCTCCTGTTCCTAACATCTAGGGTTACCATATTTTGGGAATCTGAGAAGAGGGCACAAAAGGTAATTTCTCTGGCTCAAGTCCCGAAAAGCCCGCCGGACCGCTAGTTGAGCGCTGATTTCCTATATCTCACTCCAATTTCTACATGCAATTCACAAGAATCTTCAAAAAAGATTACGTATGGTAACCAACATCACTATTCCTCATTAGCTGATAGGGCCTCGGCTGTGATTATAGCAGTCCACGGAGGTAGAATTAGCTGATATAAACAGGGTTATTGCCTTGACGTGCAGGTGCTCAGACACTGACCGAGACGATTAGACAACGACCTGGGGTTTCACCACAAGCTCAACGAGGAGATAGTTTTCCAGCAAGTACCGTGGCCAGCTAACCTTGATATCGATTCTTTAGTAGGTGAGGTGTTGTCAGCAATCGTGCGCAGCTAGTAGCTCAAAATAGAACGAAAGTGATGACCATGACATTTTTGTTGTATTTCTTTGAAACATTTCTGTGGTAACTATCCCCGTCGCCCATATCAGAGAGCACAGCGTTGTTCTGACATGAAGTTTTAAAAACGTGATTGTCCAACTGTACTGTGTGGCATATTTTAAATCGATGACGAATTCATGCGGCCTGTGGCCTCTCCTAAAGCAGCTCGCGACCCCTGGAACAGACCTTACCAATCTTAGTGATTCAACATATCCACACCCCCTGGGAACAGGTTGGTCAAGAAACCCTGATGTAGCCGCGGCAGTTCTCTCACCTATAACATAACTAATTGTAACAAGGCCTAACCACTAGGGTGGAGTGAAAATGACTTTTTTTTCAAATCGAAAAAAGGGCTTCCTCAATCCTGACAAATGACCTAAAACTAGGGCTGGGCAAAATCGAGTACCTGAGTGATTCGATTCTGAATCACGTAATATGCTTCGAGTCGAGTCGAGTAATCGAGTATCACTCGTTATGACGTCATAACAGAATGTAATACGTCAAAGTTCAAATATGTACCGTTTATGCCCCCACAGCGAATATAATGCATTCATCCATCTCATAAATGATATTTTGGTATTTTTTCGACCATACCGATGTCATTCCACTTGGTAACAATGTTGTGGAATAATCATGACTTCGGAAATGTGCTACGTCCAGTAACCTTCGTAGCTTCGTACGATGTGTTTCGTATCATACGATACCGCCAATCAAGGTTTCAAGGCTTCAGCAGAGAAAATCAGTGTCGAAACTATAATATCTCGTAGATAAATTAACTTGCAGTGGCGAGAAGCGTATAATTTCAGTACTCGAAAAAATCGTATTTTACTACTCGACTCGAATCATTAAAATTAATACTCGATTCAGATTCGAGTACTCGAATCATTGTGCCCAGCCCTACCTAAAACTTCAATAAAAAGTGACTTCAGGGCAGGGTTGTAATGACTCGAGTCATGACTCGACTCGAGTCAGACTCGAGTCACGATTTTTTTATGACTCGAGTCATGACTCGACTCGAGTCAGACTCGAGTCACGATTTTTTTTATGACTCGAGTCATTTTCTTGAAATGGGAAAATGACTCGACTCGACTCGAGTCAATATTTGGATTGACTCGACTTGTACTCGAGTCATTACGCATGACTTGACCCAAGTCATTGACTCGGCTTATTTTATATGACTTGAAGATGAAGAAATTGGCGAATAAAAATGGCTAGATCAACGCATCCGACGAATTCTGCCGACATCGCTATTTGTCACCACTGCTTTCGTTGCACTTGTCTGATATCAGATATGCCGCCGTAAAAACAACAGAAAATGATACATAGCAGCAATGCATTGTACAAAATCGTCCAGTGATGAAGAGGTAATAGATCCTGCCCAATTAAAGTAGGCTACTCAAGACTTTTCAATTATGCAAGCAAACAATTGAATCAAAGTTCATTAGAGCCAATGAAATTACTCAGATGGTGAAGAGACTGATAAGCTCATGTGTAGATTTGAAGGCGATGATTCTTTGCATTTTTGGGCGACTAGAAAGAATGAGTATTCAATGCTCTTCAGTGTGGTTCAAAAATGCTTGTGAATTCCTGCACCTAGTGCACTAGTGGAACGTGTATTCAGTAGATGTGGATTCATTCTACGGCCATGCCGCTTTAACATATTTGAGGATCTCCTTTCCACATTAGTATTTTTGAGGTGTAACTCATTGATTTGATCTGCTGTATGTGAAAACACACAATGCCCCTCGTCCATTTGACGTTTTTTTTAGGTATGTGCATTGTACACATGAGTAATAATGAATGGCTAATGTTGGGTGATGTTTGTACAATATGGCTGTTCTAAAATAACTTCTTTTTTATTTTACTGGGTGGTTACATGATAAAATTGTTATGTTGCATAAAAGGAACACTGAATCTGGCTTAATTTGAAAAAAGTGGAATCAATGATGAGAGGAGAATATTTTGGATTTGAAAATAAATGGAGTATTTTAGTGAGAAATTCTTTCATATGTTATAATATCATGAGATAGCCGGTAAAATTCGAAAATCTCTATTTGTAATTAGTCTAAAATTTTCTTTCATAGCTTTCTACTGGTTGGAATTGAGCCAAATTTGATTTTTTAGGCAATCTAGCAATTTTAAGAAGTAGCCGGAAAATTTGAAAAAATGTTTTTGAACAGCCCCATTGTACAATTATTTCTCCAATGCTGTAACTGCGGTGTAGTCTGTAATGCAATTGGGAAAACCTTTGGTATAATCAAAAGGTATCTGTTCTGTTGTCACTGCACAATGCACATAGTTGCATGCACGCTTTTACAGCATGCTGGCCTGTTGTAAATACCTCAAACATGCATCTATTGATTCTCTATCAACTAGTATCTTGACGTGAATTTGTTGGTTCTCTATCAGCTATTCGTAAGCTATCGTCGATGTGTTCATAATAAAAACTGAATGCTTGTATTGGTGAAGTATATCAGACTGACAAGAGAGATATTTGATTTTAAGTTCTAAGATTAGTAAAGTTATCTTTAGCATCGGTAAATGAGGCCAGGACCTGTCCGTTATCTGCCTAAATGAACACGTGGCAAGACTCTGATAGGGACAAAATGAGCATGTTTCGCAAACAGGGAATTCGATATCACCCAGGCAGGATTGAAAACATGAGTTGAACATGACTTCAATACTGTGACTTGGACTCGACTCGAGTCATAACACCATGACTCGGACTTGACCTTTTAAACGGTGACTTGGACTCGGACTCGAGTCTGTGATGAATTGAAAATGACTCGGCTCGAGTCAAAACTACAAAAGTATGATTGACTCGTGACTCGGAACCATGTGACTTGGTTACAACCCTGCTTCAGGGTATTACCCCCATTTTCCAGCCGGCAACCCCCCAATTTCTGTGCGTAGGGGGGTAAAATGGCCCATCTCGGCAACCGCTGGTCGTAGCGTCATGATATATAGCTCAAAATCTGCGGAAACATCATGTTTCTATCTGTCTTAAGAAGAAAGTTTTCTCTATTGTGAACACAAAACGAGTTATAGCCAAAAAACAATATATACGCACATTTTTGTTGAAATTCGGCATTTATTCTGACGAATTGTGATCTGTCATCAGTTATTTTGAAAAGAAAAGTAACACACTGACAATACCGAATATTGGGCCCATAATACAAATATATTCACAACACAGTCCTTTTAAAATCGGTTCAAAACACCATAATGAAACACTCACATTTAACGACTTATCGAAAATGCATTTTTGTGTCAAATTTTTTCATCAGTTTACGAGACGTAATTTTTTGGCAAATGAGGCCATCTCGTCTTTCAAATCCCGAAACTTGTGCTGATGCTTCTGTTACAAGCTTTACATGTCGTTCCAGTGTTTGATTATGGCATGGATGAAACAAAATCAGAGGCTTCTCACGGCATTCTTCCAACTCTGCATCAGGTAAGTGCTCAATCGCTGGAGGAAGTTGTTGATAAGGTTCAATATCAACCAACTTTGCTTCCAAGTTCAACTTTGGGACACAGACTAAAAGAATAGGACCGCAGTTCAATCGGTTGGAACTGCTATGACTTTCAATGTCCATAAGTGAATTTTGTTCAGCGGCATGTTTTCGAATCGCAAGCACCTTGGTCACACCCAATTGAAAAAAAAAACTACATGAAGTGTATCTTGTTGGCCAGCTACTCAATTCAAAAAGCTCTCGCCACCACTTTTGGCCTTTCCAAAGCTCCCATCCGAAGTTGCGAATGACTTAAGTACGGATCAGTTATATGCTTATAAAATGTGCTGGGCAATTATTCAAGGAAATGTTGATGATGATCTGGCTTATTTGGAGGTTGGGCCAGTTGTGCATTCAAGATGGCTAACTTTGGGATGCAGAGTTTTACGGTATTATGTGACAGTTGATGAACCGTCTTTGAACCTGGAGATTCCGGTTCGTTTTTGCCTTGAAGTATATTTTCCGACTTGGTTTGAGATCAAGCTAAACAAACATATAACACACGGATCCAGAAACTTCCAGCACTTGATTCAACGGGTTTTGAATTTCTCTGACCAAAACGTTCGGGAAATTGCTTTGAATGTGGTGATAAGAAACGGTTATTTCGCACACCCCGAAAATATTATGATTGCAATGCTGGCAGATGATAATAAAGACATACGAAATAAGGGTCTGACCAAGGTGCTTGCGATTCGAAAACATGCCGCTGAACAAAATTCACTAATGGACATTGAAAGTCATAGCAGTTCCAACCAATTGAACTGCGGTCCTATTCCTTTATTCTGTGTCCCAAAGTTGAACTTGGAAGCAAAGGCATACCACGAGTTGGTTGATATTGAACCTTATCAACAACTTCCTCCAGCGATTGAGCACTTACCTGATGCAGAGTTGGAAGAATGCCGTGAGAAGCCTCTGATTTTGTTTCATCCATGCCACAATCAAACAGTGGAACGACATGTAAAGCTTGTAACAGAAGCATCAGCACAAGTTTCGGGATTTGAAAGACGAGATGGCCTCATTCGCCAAAAAATTAAGTCTCGTAAACTGATGAAAAAATTTGACACAAAAATGCATTTTCAATAAGTCGTTAAATGTGAGTGTTTCATGATGTTTTGAACCGATTTTAAAAGGACTGTGTTGTGAATATATTTGTATTATGGGCCCAGTATTCGGTATTGTCAGTGTGTTACTTTTCTTTTCTAAAAAACAGATGACAGATCACAATTCGTCAGAATAAATGCCGAATTTCAACAAAAATGTGCGTATATATTGTTTTTTGGCTATAACTCATTTTGGGTTCACAATAGAGAAAACTTTCTTCTTAAGACAGATAGAAACATGATGTTTCCGCAGATTTTGAACTATATATCATGACTCTACGACCAGCGGTTGCCGAGATGGGCCATTTTACCCCCCGACGCGCAGAAATTGGGGGGTTGCCGGCTGGAAAATGGGGGTAATACCCTGAAGTCACTTTTTATTGAAGTTTTAGGTCATTTGTCAGGATTGAGGAAGCCCTTTTTTCGATTTGAAAAAATAAGTCATTTTCACTCCACCCTACTAACCACCCCACAGCACAGCCTGCAAGATCACACAGACTCATAAT
Organism: Botryllus schlosseri; assembly: GCF_051294905.1. Taxonomy (NCBI): domain Eukaryota; kingdom Metazoa; phylum Chordata; class Ascidiacea; order Stolidobranchia; family Styelidae; genus Botryllus; species Botryllus schlosseri. Next base: position 16,367,565 of record NC_137247.1, on the reverse strand, counting down.
TCCAACATTCTATACTTAGAAACCGTAAATGGAGCGCTGATACTATTCATATAAAATCATCACTTTTTGTAGTGAATCTTCGTACTCTTTAACGTGCTGAAGACTCTCTTATAGTGATACGCCATTAATGGCAAAAATATGGCACCCAGACAGAGAACCTGAAATTAGAAGTTGATACAGGTCAAATTCAGCACCTTATTCACTGATACTGCCCAAGTTAAGATGTGAGGGAAGAATTGTTTTCTTGCAATAGGAGGTCTGTGGTCCAGAGCCAAGTCCCCAATCCAAGCACTAACACATACTATTACATTAACATTGGTGCCCTGCAATCGACAGATGTGTGTGTAGATTAAGAGGAACAGGAACGTTACAGTGCGAGACACACCGATCTTAGTCACGAGTTGCCAATATACAAAAAAAATTGAAGTGTTCAAGTAAGATAATATTCGTAGGCAGTGCAATAGCTCTTGACCAAAACCACTGTAATATTCCAAGCCTTCAACACGATTACCATTCAAGCGTTTTTATTGCCTAATTTCTCATCGATGCTCTTTATCGTGACATTTTCTACTGCTGCAACAGTAATGCCGCATTTTCTCCAAAACGTACCTTGAAACCAAGCTCTTTCCTATAATCATGCTGAGGTTCCGAAGCCCAGCGTAGAAACGTCGAAACGTCTTTAGCCAACTGGCTTTGAGTAGCAGGAGTGCCTACACAACAAACGAAACAGTCGTAAAAACAATTCTACACATGAGATTGGACAAAATCAATTTACCATCCTCGTATTCAATAATTTCGTTGTAAAGGGCCTGCGCCATTCCGATAGCTTGTCCGGGGAAATAGGGATTGTAGTATTGTCCTTCCTGCATCGTTACTCCAGCGGGCGCGTCTACATATCCGGTGAGCAATGAGAAGATATAATCCTATAAGAAACAAAACGGAATTGTTAGCATCAAAGTATTATTCCAATGCAAGTTCACGTAAGTACTAAGTAGACATTGCCCGATTAAGTGGAGACTCATCTCTAGAGGTGGTCGAAGTAGTCAATGTTGCTACTACAGTGAAGTAGAAGTACGCCGTAAATTTCTACTTAGTCACAAGTACAAATGATAATTCCCAAGACACGTCAAAACTACGTAAAGTAAAAGCAGAATATGAAAGGTCTGAAAACTGCCAGAGTAGAGAGTCTCTAAAAGTAGATTTGGTTGCGACGGTTGCTTACTTGTACTGGTTAATCGGAGACGGCTACTTTCAAATCCACAAGATGCTTGTTCGCGACTAATGTAAAATGACGAAAGACACTACAAATAGGCACGATTTTCGAAAATATTTTCAGTTGCTGCACTACAGGGGCTATTTTATGCGGTCCTTATGACAATTTTACAGTATAAGTAGGCTACAAGTACCGATTTCCAAATACATAATAAGCATTTTAGGCCTAATATTTAGTTGAAACTGAAAACTGTGTAGAAGTGGAACTAGTAAAATAAACTTTGGCGTAAGTCATGAAAGTATCCAGAACTGACTTCAGTACTCCGACTTCGCTACTGACCATGTCTGCATGGGTTCATGGACATATGAGCATGAGCATGCAGCAATTGAGCAAGCGACACATGGGCAAGTGGGTTAAATTTTGGGTTAGGATTAGATTAAGGGTTAGTTCACGGTTAAGCCTGGGGTTAGAATATATACCACGGTTAAGCCTGGGGTTAGAATATATACAAGGGTTAATATCGGGGTTACAGTCGGGGACAGCCGGACAGGGTCAGTTTTGGGTTATAAACCCACATACTATAGTGACGCATGCTAAAGTGTCGCATGCGCAACTGTCATTTTTCATTGTATCGCATGCTCAATGGCTCATATGCAGGGCAACCGTTTGCATGATCCCTTAGTAGCCTACTTTGAAATTGCACGACACCAATCCTGCTTACCTCGCAACCATGTCTAGCCAGCACGATGTAGCTCAGGTCTGGTGGCAACGCTCCGTTATTAGCGTCACGAGCGGCTTCCTCGTTTGGATACGGGTTCGGGAAGTAGTCTGACAGTTTTCCGGGCCTCGTGAACATCTCCCCCGCTTCGTTTGGTCCGTCCACAACGTCGACCTGTGCAAATACCGGGATTGTGGAACCAATCGAGATGGCTTTACAACGAGGCAATGTCAGTTTTCAAGTCGCGCGTAGATAAAGGTGAATGACCTCACTCAAACCATTTCAGTTTATGACAGGGTGAAATCAGCATTGCTACCATGGCTGTGGAGTCGGTTTACTTTACCACCAACATCTCTGTAAATCTACTAAGACACATGTTTCGTTTATATTATTACTACTAAGTGAATCAACCTATTTTTGATTTCAAAAAAATTGTCCCAACAGAAAGAAATTATGTTCATGAAGGTCCGCCTATGTGAAAAAGTATGAAAACTTCTTTAACAAACAAACTTGTGATATGAGTTGGCAATCATTTCTTGATAGGCAGGTCACCATGACAAATGAAATACACCTCGGGATAGCACAATCACAGTTTTTGAGTTCTGCTACGAGGTCGTATGTTTTCAATCAATATACAGTTTGTATCATTTAAAAATTTCCCATGCTAACATTTGCAGTTGATTCACTCCGAGGACAAAGTCGGACACTTTCAACTAACTGACCTCTTTCGCAAGAGTCTTCGCCTCTTCTTCGGTGTGGGTGACATTGACCAAGTTCCGGAAAGCGATGTAATTCATGCTGTGACAAGCTGCACACACTTGCTTGTAGACCTCGTAGCCACGTCGAACACTAAAAATATAAGTGTACGTACGCATTAACATAATGGGTTGTAATAATCAGTGCTATTATTGCAGAATATGCGAACAATAAACAAAATTCAAATATTTCTCAAAAGCAATTGACCGTATAGCTTCAAATAGTTCAAGTCCTGCATTCTGAGAAAATCTTGATATATTTGAACATGGAATGAGATAATATATTATGTTATTGTTATGAAGGCCTAATTACAAAACTGCATTATGGAGTTGAGATTTGCGGGCTATAATAGGCCTTTTGCAGGACTTCGATCACGTGACTAGATACGCATAGCAACAACAAATTGGTTAGCAAGCTACTTTCTCGCGCACCTGCTTCAGTGCTAAATATCGCATTGTGTGCTATTGATTTCTGGTTGTAAACGTTTCGGAAATTTGTTGTAGAAGTCATCAGAGATTCACCTATGCTAGATGTCAATCCTGTACATAAATCATTTAGAATGATATCGTCAGAATTACGCAGAAATCCATCGGTAACGTAGTCGTATTACGGTACTCAACTCTGATCATATGTACTTAAATTTATGCATTTGAAGTAAAGTGATTGGCTTATATTCTGGTACGAGTATTTGTTAGTTCAAGCAGTACTATTTGTCTGTTGTGGAGCCTGATTTTGGATGGAAGATATGGCTGAAGCAACCGGGACCCGCAAGCATCAGGATATACTGTCTGCTGGTTTGGGTGCTGGCCTGCTGGCGTGCTGCTATAAAACAAATGTCGCAGAACACACCGGAAGTATCTTTTGGGAGAACCTGCCGTCAAGACTAAGCAAATCAGTGCACTTTATTGTTGCCTTATACAATGCCAATTTTATTACCACTACTTCGCAACTGCGATTGAAGTGGATTTGGCAAATCACACTCGATTTTGATAAATAGTTGATGTCACATATGTGCGATATTTAGCGAACTAAGGGAAGTAACTATCATATAACTCTTAGAGCAGCTCAAACGCAGTGACAAGATCGGTCATCCTATACCGAGAGGTGGTCAACGTGGTCATTGTTGGGAACCGAGTAGAAGTAATGCCTTAATTTATACTTCAGTACAAGTAGCACTAATTACTTCCAGGACATGTCCAAAGTACTTCAAGTGGAAGTAGAAATGAATTTCTGAAAAGCGGTCAAGAAATTCGTTACATGAAGTAGATTTGGTTGAGGGTCACTTAGTTTTAGAAATTGATGCCATGTGACAACTGTAAACATTGCATGTTGCATCTTCTTGATCAACGCAAAAGGGTGATGACACCACAAATAAGTGCAATTTTCAAAAATTAATTTAGTTACCGTGGTACTGGGGCTATTTTGCCCAGTTGTTATGACAACCTCACGCTTGAAGGGGATGCAATCATGCGCCAAAGCTACTTTCTAGTTGACAAAATCCCAAACCTGACAAAAAAGTACTACCTAAAAAGTGTCAAGTAGAAGTGCTGGAAGTAGCCTAAACTCGCTAGTACTCAGGTAAAAGAGTACTTCGTTGCTGAACCCCTCTGTGTATTGGCTCAACCAACTCAGAGACATCCTCTAAAGACGACTAACATTGTTTCTTTCGCATTGACTCCGTAATATTCTGAACTTATGATATTCTTTGATTCATTGAATTTACAAATAAACTTGCAAAGAAGATCGATTTATTAATTTTTGTGCATTCGATACCCAGAGCATAAGAAATAGTTGAAGAAAAATGGATGTTAACCTTATCAAGTTCAATAACTGCCGAGACTGTTATGCCTATGTATTTTCCTCTACCTCCATAGCCACTTGTCTAGACATATTCATAGCATCCACAGAAGAGTGCTTGTCTTGCTGTACACAAATGAAATATCATTTTCAAAGCAGACATCAACATCGGGAAATAAGTTCAGGACAGTTAGTCAGTGGTCAGATCATCTGCTGACATTTTCTGTTGGCATGAAACCACGCTGCCTTCCACCGCATGACCAAATTTTATGTGGTGATAATAATTGGCTCCAGGCTGAATTCTTGACGAGGGCTTCATCAATTTCTTAGTTGCCTATGTTCGGCTCTCTTGGGATAATTCATCGGATCATTAATCCGTATGCATGTGGTATAGCAATATGTCTTGAAACTCAAGATATTTGCACTGTGCCATAGAGTGAAGTAATCCAATCCAGGCAATCAATCAAGTAATCCAGGCCCGGGACAGTTTGTTTCACCCTCAATTGGAGCTGATGATCATTTTCCTTCGGGTAGTGGCACTTGGCAGCATGACAGAATGATCAATAACTTGTAATATAGGTGTAGAGGTCTAAATATTTTGAATTGTTTAACTGAGAAGTCATACAATAGCTTAGGATATTTAATATATATATGGTATGTAGCACATTGCATGAATTCATAACACATCAACGTACTGGCACTGGCAGTCATTGTCTCTTAGGCTTAAAAATAGCAGTATCCTATATATATTGCAATCGATATCAATCATCAAAATGCTGCAATGATTACCAACTACCGCTACAATACAACTATAGTTTACTATCCACACCTAACTTAATGCTGCAATAAATATCACGCAGTCAATGTCCTGCAATGTCGAATTTTGTGTCATAAAATCATAGTTGACTACCAAATAACGGCTACAATGTCGATCATTTTGACGCAAGGAGTTTACATAGTTCATGAATCAAAGACATCCAACATATTTGAATCCTTGCGCATCTCCATGACACTTGCGAACGTTTACAGCCCGAAAACGATAATATACTGTATCCGAAATACGGCTACGTTAACGACGGATTTCTGCGTAATTCTGACGATATCATTCTAAATGCTTTGTACAGGATTGGCATCTAGCATAGGTGAATCTCTGATGACTTCTACAACAAATTTCCGAAACGTTTACAACCAGAAATCAACAGTACACTATGCGATATTTAGCACTGAAGCAGGTGCGCGAGAAAGTAGCTTGCTAACCAATTTGTTGTTGCTATGCGTATCTAGTCACGTGATCGAAGTCCTGCAAAAGGCCTATTGCCTAGTGGTTCTGGCACTTTCGCTTTGAATAGGACTCGCCTCAAATCTACATGAAAATGATTGTAAAAATAGGAGGTAAAGTTTCAAATACAGTTAGACAAGGAGCATAAGCACTACAACAGGTCCCATGTACTTACAAAGCAAAAGCACTTGTTAGTGGACACTTGACAGAGCGCGAGTATATGATATAATTGAAGACAGATCAAATCAATATAGAATATGCATCCAGAGAATTTAAACATCAGTGTGAGTGCGACAATGCCCAGAATTGCAGTGTCAGAAGTGACCGACTAAAAAAATGTACAGAGCAGACCTGTATGCGATGAAATGTAGTAAACCGGGTACCTGGCGGTGTCAAGGGTCTGCAACAAGCCGCCATGGCTCCACGGCATGCTTGGAGGATGTAGAATTAAGTCCGACGCATATACGGAATGATGCAGTAGCGCAACTGTTCCTGATCCAGCAACTGCAAGAGCCGCACCAGCACCAAGAGCCTGCGATGATATGAAAATTTCATTAGGGTTTCAGTAGTAGATGGCTTTTTTCAAGCATATGGTAGCACAACAGAAAATTACAGTAAAGTCAAATGTATGGGCTACAAACCCACACTCACAGACGTGGTAAGGTAACTCATATTGTAAAACGGTAAAACTAGAAACTTCAAGATGCACAGTGATTGTTGATTTGGTACCACACTAGCTCAAAGACTTTCCCTACTTGCATTGTGAGGATTGTTTTTGTGCTCAGGTTTACTGAATACACGAAACTTGGTTCGAACGCGCATAATACTGAGATGGCAGACGAAGACAGCATAATGGTGGAGCGTCTGGCCTCTTGATCGATAGGTCGTGGACTCAATCCCGGGCTGGGTCAGAACACAGACCTGATATCCACGAGGCCACGACTTCCCGCTTGACACTCAACATTCCCGGGACAGCATATGGAGGGATGGTGCAAGACTTAGAAAGCCTTGCAAGGCTATATCTGCACCTTGCTTGTCCAGTGGAATATGCACATCATGGACTCATGGTATGCAAATGCAAATTATGCACAGATAGTGTGTATGTATATCACGAGTCGGTGTATATGCCTCAAAAACATCAAGGACAATATACTATGTCATACACCGATATGGGATTAATGATCTGTACACAAACGCTAAATCATACACATACAAAATGTTCTAAAATGAAACAAATATGAATTGTGCTGGGAGTATTTTCAGATTCAACAAGTATATTTGATTTCGCACAATTTCGTTACCATGTCGGATATCTAATGACCCCACAATAGTTCAGGACAGGGTTTCTTCATGAAGGAGATCTTGAAATGCTAGATCCATAATCAGGAGACTGGTCCAGTCATTTATATTGAAATCAATATTCCATGGCAACACAACACATAAACACTGCTTCAAAGATGGGCAAGCTGACCATGCCTAAAAGAATTGAAATCTTCAATTAGACGAGAACTGGAAGAATAGTGACCCTGAAATATGGCCAAGGTCAATAGCAACCACTGTCATATAATGAGATTTAATAACCAAAAAGATAAGAATCTATGACAAAGAAAAGCACAATCTAATGAATACCGGTACAGAAAAAAACAATTACAATTTTCGCCTTTCTCGAAGTCGTTGAGAAATTCTTGCCGTGAAGTTTTTCCGCTTGCCCACGAAGAAGATTGGAGGTGCCGATTTTGCGGAATATTGCAGCCATATTGATCAGAGCTCACTTATATATGATATAAAGAATTAAAACCCAGTGACAGGATACCACCTCCGCTACAAAGATTCAATGTAACAGTGATTATTAAATTCAATATACTGTCTTTCAGCACACACTCTAAACACGAGAAAATACAGAATAGCATTGAACTGAAAATTCAACTGCACATTTAATATGTATATGTCTACACCAGACTTGAGACAGTGGTTGTTTTCAGCAATATTTGCACGTGAATGAAAGGGTTTCTCACATACGATAATTCTACATGTAATAAAACGAAAAGTCGCATGTGAAGTTACCACCAATTCCACTCTAGGGCATACATACGAAAAGAAAACCTTTCGGTTCTTGATATGCAATCAATCTCTAAACTGCTAGAACAGATAGACCCAGGTAGGCAAGTACAAAAGTTCAATGTTGGTTTTTTCACTTGCCAGCCAATAGTTTGCTCAGTTTTGCCATGTTCCTTCTTAGACAACATCCTCTGTCTTACATATTCAACAGTTAATATAAAGCGGGAATGAATGGTGTACGGTACGACTTACATAATACACACACACACAACACACACAGGACTCGGCGGTTCTAAGATCAGTTATCCTTTTCTTACTTTTTTGGAGACTATATTCTAAAGCTGCAACTACAAATACAGTTCCGGAAGAGATCAACCCAGCATTTCAGTGCACCATGTACATTCGGTCCACAATATAGGCTATTGCCAGTATAATATTTGCAATATATCAAAACTTTCTAGATTCAATGAGTTAGCAAGACGAGTTCCGGTGCCGTACTATACTGATTGTATAATAAGTCAAAAAAAACTCTAACATAAGTAGGGAATTGAGCTGGGAGTGGGAACTGGGTAACAGTAACACCACTGGCACCCCGTTTGGAATCGGTGGCAGGTGCTCCCCTGACGGCTTGCCGGGTGCCTTGCTCACTGCTCACAATGTTCCTCATGAATTGGCGCCCCGTGCTCACCTGACAGGGAGGCTCTTGCTCACTGCTCACTGCTTGTCTTACCCACGCTATTCTCTCCATAGTTTTTCTTGAAGATCACTCTCGACAAAAAGTGATAGGGAGGATTTTCCTGCGAGTAAATCACTTTTGTGCGGGTGGCCTATGTATTTCTTATTGGCAATGGTGATTTTCTCGCAGGAAAATCCTCGGTGTCTCACAGGGAACGAGATTGTCTCACAGCAATTTCACCTGTGTCGAGATTCTCTCACAGCAAAATCGTCAATGTCTCACAGGTAACGAGATAGTCCCACATCAAAATCGCCTGTGCTCACAGAGGAATCTTCAATGCTCCCCTGATATATCAGGCAAAACGTACCGAGATTCCAATCAGGACTGGCACTAACACCACGTAACACAGCGTTAGTACCATACATATTTATATCCAATGTCACGACGTCCTATAAATCGTTGTAGAGAGATTGAGTTGTAGACTTCATAAAAATATATATGGAAAGTACGCAGTAAGTTACGACTATTTCCGTTCCACCTTATCATATAAATTCATTACCGGCCGGTACGGTACGTCTGCTGCTGATGCTGAATGACCCAAGGTCTTAATCCAATGAAGCAGAACGCTTGATCGCCGTTGGATGACGCTCTTTGATAGAGCCCGAGGTGCAAACTAGGGCAGGGCAAAATCGAATACCTGAATGATTCGATACTAAATCAAGCATTAATGTTCGAGCCGAGTATTCGAGTACCACTCATGATGACGTCAAAGCAGGATGAATGATGTGGAAGCCCTCACCATACACCGGACCACGACCTGACATATCGATCTCGCCTTCCGTCACGTAACCTGATTATATCCCTTGCCATATTATATTGTCATTTTTTACTTTCATTCAATGAGCATGCCTCCTCTTTACATTGCCTAGGCCCAGGTGGGTGTCAGATCCCAATTACTACTCCTAGTCGTTTCGGCATCTTCCTGTCAGTCATTGTAATGTTTTGAAGTGATGACATTGTGTGAATAAACTTTCACTTCATCATCATCATTGGTTTATTAGCAATTTTATCAGTTCAATACACCACAAATTTGCGATACAATGAAAAGACAGGAAGAAGTCGAAGCGACAAGGAGTAGTCTATGGAATCTGACACCCACCGTGGCCTAGGCGATGTAAAGAGGAGGCATGCACACTGAATGAAAGTAAAGAAGATAGTATAGAAGAAGAATGCGACAAGAAATAGGGCGGCATGTCATGGGAAGCGAGATCGATAGGTCAGTCGTGGTCCGGTAATCTTGAGGATGGACTGTATTTATTTAGTAGTAATTGCTTGTATTTCGACTTGAATGTGGACATGCTCGTCGACTGTCGGATGGCCGGCGGGATACTGTTCCACACATCAGGTCCGGCATATTTGATGGAGCGATGATCTTTTCGGTCGATCATATGATATTTGGACGACGTGGACGCGCGTGTGTTGTACTTGTGCGCTTTTGATTCGGAGGTAAAGAAGTCAAATGTCGAATGTTCAAATATGTTAGGGGTGCCCAGGGCTGTGGAGTCGGTTCCTTTTAGCATCGACTCCAACTCCTACTCCAGACGTTTTGAATATACCGACTCCGCCTCTGACTCCGACCCTGACTCCGAAAATTTCAAATTCACCGACTCCGATATTCCTGTAAATCTACTTGGAAAATTATACCTCTAACATTTTTAGAAATGTACGATCCATAGAAATCATGAAAACTGTAGTAACATAAAGAAATTATAACTTTGTGGTGGTCCGAAAGCGAAAAAATGATGACTTCTGCAACTGCAACCGCACTTTTCGGTGTAGGGAGGTTTATCGGGTCCGGTAGCCTGCGATAGTACACGGTGTGGTTCTCTGGCCCCTTCTCTCTCCTATCTGTTATGGTATAATGCTATATCACGTGACTTATCGCTGGTTATAACCCAGTGCATATCAAAGATTGACTGAGATTATGAGACTCATGTACGCTGAAACTTACTGCTAAAACTATCCGAATTACTGTACAATATATCTGGAAAAGGCAATTGTTGTCGTCTCTATTGAACTGCCAGTCAAGAACTACACAGAACACAGGACGTTCGTGTCAGCTACTGCGGAAGTGCCAGTTAAGTATACACTGTAAGCTGATATCCGTAGACCACGGACTTGCCGTATACTATCCGCAGACGACGGACGGGCTATATCTGCCATAACGGCAAGTACGTGGTATACGGATAGCAGCCTACAGCGTATACTCAACTGGTAGTATAGCTGATACGAATGCCTCCTGAGTGAGCTCTTGACTGACAGTTCAATAGACGACAATATTGCCTTTCCAGATACATTGTACAGATACAGACGATTAGTAATTCGGGTAATTTGAGCAGTTAAATCGTACATGAGTCTCATCTTCTGAATCAATATAGGATATGCGCTATCTTATATACCAGCGATAAGTCACGCGATGTGGCATTGTACCATCATAGTCGTTTACAGCACTGCTGTAAACAACTATGTTACCATGATCGGTAGGAGAGAGAGGGAGTCAGGGCTCTGCATCGGTAGGCCTAACGTCTGGTTCGATTTTAGAGAACCTGGAGTCGGAGTCGGAGTCAGAGCATTTTAACAAACTCCGACTACGACTCCAGCCAGTATGTGCAATGTGCATCCCCAACTCCGACGAGTGCTAGAGATATTCTGTGACTCCGACTCCAACAAGAGAAAATTTAACGAAACTCATACTTCGACTCCACAGCCGTCCTCCTATTGGATGATTTGTCCTCCTATTTCAGAAAATTCGAAATGTTCTCCGAGGACGCCCAACTGTCCTCCTTTCTTGCAATTCGACCTCTTTTATTATAGCTTTGACAGATTACAGCAAGGCTATACTATGACACGAAATCTGAAATATATAGACGTCTGAGCGGATCTTTCGTCGGGAGTCGAATTGCATAAATGCTTTTTTTCAGTCTGCACAATAGTATTTCCCGAAAAGATTTTAAAATTATCCGTTTTGTCGAACGATATTATAAAATTTTTGTTTTCTAAAAAGTGTCCTCTTCCGGATCTCACAATACGGTAAACCTAAATATGCCCCATTGCCCATTCGTATCAGCTGATATACTCGCTCGATGGAATACTGTTGTCATGACTGAAAGGATGTTGAAACCGTTTCAATTAATGTCGAGTAGTGATTTGAACACAGGCGAATAGCTTATTTTGAAACAACAATATTATGAAATGGAAATAAATTTCAGCATTTCAAAATGTTCTACTTAGCGTTTTCCGAAATCTGGTGACCCCTGATATATGCGGAATTGCGGATGGCTGACGGCAGATACAACTTTTGAGAAAATAATCTCCAAATAACGAATTGGTGCCCACTGCTTCTAGAATAGTAGGAAAATACAAAATGAACATGAAATTCTTCCGTCATAACTAATAATGCTTTTTATCATATAGTAGGCTTATCGTATAGTTCAGTGGTTCTCTAACTTTTTAGACACGCCCCACTTTATTATAGAATACTGAAATATTTCGCACCCCCATTCGTCATATCACAAAATGCAACCAGAATGCTGGCAATCCCAACGGATAGTTTGATGGCATGGAAGGTTAGGACTGTTGATGAGAGAATTCTCAAATATGAAATTAGGACTAGGCTTATATGCACCGAGCAATAACTATGAATTGGAGGTAAATCGTGCGTAGCGCTAAAAATTCTTTAAGTTGACCGATGCTTCGCGCCCCTGTTCAGCTGTTTCGCGCGCCCGAATTTGAGAACCACTGGTATAGTTGAATACGCGTATACCGCTACACTGCTGTGCAAGTAACGCGAACGAAGAGTCTGGTTATGATTTATGTCAGCAACCCGTCAGTTCCAATGATTTGATATGAAACAATGGTTTATTTGACGGATATAAAATTTCAAATCGTTAATCGGGGTGGGTAGGGTATTATTTCCAGTATGCATACTCCTCGCACACACTGCGTTTATCCACAAGCAAACCCAAAACATATTAACAATAGTTGTGACTTGTGATGATATTGGAATCTATAGGCGGGTGGTGATTATTTTCTACTACTAGCTAGTAAGGTAGGTATATACCTTTATATACGAATACCGGAACAGCACTTTGTCAGTCCCCTCCCCCAAAAAACGTTGGTCTTGCCACCCCCTGCAGGGTGATAAACCAAATAGACCTTCATCGGTAGAGCATGTTCACTGTTCAGTGTTCACCGCTACTTCTGGGCGACATTTTTGTTACACATTATACTGAGCCAGCCTGCATTCGCCTAATAGCGTGAAACGCAAAAATTTTCTATAATTCATGATGGAATTGGTATATATCGGGAATTGGATATATATTGCTAAAAGTTTTTTTATCCTCTCTCTGGCCACGTAATCAGATTTACCGGTCCAGTTGTGAGGGAGGTGTTGTGGAAAATGTAGGCCAAGGGCCCATAAATAATATGTAAACATGTTCGGACGGGCCCGTTGGTATAATGACTTCGTTACATCATGTTACTTCGTGTCCACATGTCAAAATATATTGAAATTGCCCAATCGTACCAAACTAAAAGACGGACACGATTTGAAATTGGTAATTTTTTACCGGCAAATAATTTTTATCTGCGGGATGGGACTTGTCTTGTGGGGGGCTCAGATTGCCAGGACAGGAACATTCATTCGGCTCCTGCCATTTAGGCGCATTTTGAATTTTTCGCAAATATAATACTTGGGCTCTCACAACTCGAATCATCATAATTGATACCGTACTCGATTCGGATTGGTGCTCTGATCGTTATGCCCAACCCTACTAACGACGTATTGACTATAGGGATGGTGTGAACCTATGAGGGGTTCAGGTTCGTATGAATGCGAACCTTTTTGAACGGTTCTGTGTGAACGCGAGCGTGAACGTCATGACGTCACGTGACGTCACATTGCTAATTCGAACCCAACATTTCAGTGAAGTGTTAGCCTATATTAATGTACAAGCAGATACCTAGCGACGATCGGGTCGCATAATATGCCACAATGCTGAAGTAGCCTACATATTGACGTTTTAAACCACGCCAAATGTATCAACTGGGGCAATCAAATGATATAATATTGCCATATAATCAATAGCTTCGGTTGCTTTGCCAACAATTTCGACGAGGACTTGGAAGGGAATATAAGGTTAGGCCTACGCCTTGACTGTCAATAGGCCAGACCGGGCAATGTATTCCGTGTTGAGTATAATTGCTACGTTAATATTGGGCCGAGTCAGCCGAGTGTAAAACGGGTTTCTGTATACTTGCTACCGATATTACCCCTTTAACAGGTTTTACGGCAGTAGCCAACACCCCAATTGCACGGAGTTGGTTTTCATGATACAATGAACATATGAAATAATGATTGACCCCGTACGCCTGCTATAGATGTTTCACATAAGACAACGATGTATTCTTAATATAAATTTCATTGATTGGTTAAAGCATCATTCGCTATAGCTACCTACATGTAGTGTATTTCGCTCTTGATGTTGTGTGATTACGGGTTAAGCTCACAGCAGAGAGTCACTAAATATCCACAAACGGAAAACTGGATATTACTTTTCTAACAAAGCAAGGAAAATGTTTTGGATTGTCAAACTGCATGCTCGTTTAGTGTTGACTTTTTTATGCTGTCAGCGCCATGCACATTCGGTAAATTACAACCAAAAAGGCCATTATAAAGTGAAAATTGTAATATACGAGAAAGGATCACAGTGCAGAACCTACCAAGGTTCGTTTGTGTACGGTGTACGTGAACCTCCAAATTTCCGAGGTTCACACACAGAACGCGAACGTGAACCTCAGCACGTTCACACCATCCCTAGTAATGACGAACATGGGCAAAACTTGTGCTGTAATAATGATCAATCGAGCAGCGGAGTTTGCAAATTATACCTTTCATATGCTGCCGATAACTTGATGATACCATGAAAAACTGATGATATATCTACGCACTATTCGTTGACGGCAAATGTTAGTTTATGACATAGCGCTAAGAACTAAATTGTTGAGTATAAATAAAGAAATACTAGTCCATCCTCAAGATTAGGCATACCGGATCACGACTGACCTATATCGATCTCGCTTCCCATGACATGCCGCCCCATTTCTTGCCGCTTTCCTTTTTCTTTACTATATTCTTTACTTTTCATTCAGTGAGCAAGTGCATGCCTCCTCTTTACATCGCCTATAGCCTATAGGCTATAGGCCAAGGTGGGTGTCTGATTACATAGACTACTCCAGGTCGCTTCGACACCTTCCTATCTTTTCGTTGTATCGCATTTTTGTGGTGTATTGAACTGATAAAATTGCTGATAAACCAATGATGATGATGATCGTCTTTTTCAAAGAAATCGATTAGATAGCCTATGTACAAGAATCGATTACGATTATATGGTTAATACGAGTACGATTTGGCGGGGGAGATAGCGTAATGGTGACGATTAGCGCCCACTAAACGGGCGGCCACAGTTCGATTCCCGTCGGAGGTTTGGCTTGGCTCCTCTTACCCCGACAAAAATGCTATAAACCAGACGAAAGAAAGCACTCACAAAGAATGGAAAGAGCTAGAACGGTCCGCGACGTCGAAAGATCCGAAAAGGACTGTGACGTCGGGTATTCTTGGCCGAGGTGGACAGTGGTTCCCAAACGGTGGGG
The DNA here is from genome assembly GCF_051294905.1 of Botryllus schlosseri. Lineage (NCBI taxonomy): Eukaryota > Metazoa > Chordata > Ascidiacea > Stolidobranchia > Styelidae > Botryllus > Botryllus schlosseri. The sequence goes on along the minus strand of NC_137247.1, from coordinate 16,352,357 downwards.
AATTCACTGATGGGGAATTCAATGGTTTCAGGCGGGGAATAGACGCATTTCTTCAAAATTATATACAGGGCAGTCTACATATTCACGGAGACACATGCGCAATCACCGTTACCAGTTAACTGCTCTGGAATGTATGTATCGAAAATTATACTGCGTGTTGTTCATAGCGTTGGGACCAATGTTCCCTCTAAGCTGCGCACGTGCGCAAATGCGCAGTGCTGAAACGGTCTCTGCGCACAGAAAATCTAAGCTGCGCACAAAAAATCCGAAGTGATGTTTTTTTTAATCGTTGCGCACTGTTTTCCAATGGACCACGCAGGCGCGCAGACTCGTGAAAAATTAGAGGGAACATTGCCAGGGGCAAATAGTGTTATCACGGAAGTTTGAAACCGATGTACAAGTGCGGCCCGTAAAGGTAAATATTGCGCTCCGTGAAGAAATGAGAATTTGCAATCTCGTGCGCCTGACGAAGGAAATTTTTTTTAGTCTGGTCTGGTACGCGTGAGCGATACTGATATCATTTCAATAGCGCATTATTTTCTGGGCATGGAGAAATAACATGGTTTAACAAAGTTATAAATAACAATGGGCTTGCTCGAAGTTAATCTGCAAGAAACTAACGAATGGTCTTCTCCGCGTGGCATGAACATTGCGTAAGATTTACTCAGGATCGTAACTGCCGCACCCAAACCAAAATTATTTCGTGAATTAACATAAATCATGGTGTATTTTTTGGAATTAAATATTGTCAGATATCTTCATTATTGGGTACCCGTTCCCAACAAAAAATACGCATGATTTATATTTATATTTTATATATTTTTTGCTTTGTGGTATTCATGGTGTTTAGGGTAGAGTGGGGTAAAACGCCCAGGCGAGGTAAGACGCCCACCATCAATATGACAGAACAAAGCGAGAGCTGGATGCGTCGCAGTATCGCAAATATCGCCTAATGGTCAGACGAAACTGTCACTTTGATTTCCACACCAGGATGAAGATTTGTAATGTTTTATGAGATTTTATGACTTTGACACATAATCTTACCAAAAGAGCGCCTTTTACAGCCAAGTGAAACGTCATGTTTAACGGATGCTACATAGTTTTCCGGTTCTATTTATGATTTCCCTGCGCGTAGTTGGATTTAACAGAGGTGGTCAAAGTAGTCAAGAAAGCTACTCAAGTAGAAGTAGAAGTAGCGACGGAAAAATCTATTCAAGTACGAGTAGAAGTACTTCTTTCATGAGCAGTCCAAAACTACTTGAAGTAGAAGTAGAATTGACTGACTTTAAATCTACTCAAGTAAGTAAGTAGTTTTGAAAAAGATCGTAATTCGTTCGCATGGACTGTCAAAAGCTGCAAATTGAGGTATGCAGAAGGTGTAAAGAGCTTGATTCATATTGATGCATCCCAGGAGGGGTCAATTTTTGACAGAATAAGTAGTCGTCCATATCATGGGATGTAGATGATTAGTATTGATATGGAATGCGATACTAATTCTTTGTTTACTCGAACACCTCGTTTTAGAAAATATCATGGCATGGCGCCCTCCCCCAAATTATAAAGGCCCCTAGTTCAGTCGAGGAGCAATACGGAGAAGTTTTGTCGGATACGGTTTTAACAGTTTGCGCGATTAGTATACGTTGATTAAAAATATGGCAGATGGTTTTATACTTCAACATGTATGTTTTCCAGACAAAAGAACTGAAACTATGATCAGAACTCATCGTATAATACTCGTAATTGAAAGAAAAATACAAATACTACTTCTAAAAAGCGGAAAATATATTTCATGTCTTTTGTCCAGAAAGTTTTAACGGTGGTCTGCTAAAACAGGTCTAACGTTAAAAAAAGGTCAAATTCCACTTTACCAGATTAGGAGACGTCATGGGCTCCTAGATATAATAGGTTATTGCTAGATTGCGAAACAATAATTTCAAACGTTATGAGGGGCCATACTTACTGTGATGAAATATTTGGTATAGGCGACAATGCGATGTGAACGGAACCACGCAACCCGGTGTCCAAATTATATTCAGCGAGATACGTTCGTTAAAACATATTTCTCATACCATATCTACTGTGCGCGAAGCGCAATGAAAATTCTGGGTATTACATGACTTTTATGAAAATTAAATGTTTGTACTATACGTGCTAACAGCCCCGAAATTCCTTAGGCTATCTTTCTTATTGGGGTATCAAACTACTTCTACTTGACAAACTGAAAATAGCGAAAAGTAAGTAAGTAGTTCACAAAATATTACGAAGTAGAAGTAGAAGTAACGAAAAAAAGATCTACTTGAGTAAGTACCAGAAGTAGAGGAAAACTACTTGATTACTTCGAAAAAGTAGAAGTACTTCGTTACTGACCACCTCTGGATTTAAGCCACAGTCCAAAGGCGAATTCACACAATAACTACCTGGTAGCTGATCCACAAACAAAGGCGACCTTGAGGCTAAAACGCCTATCCCACCCATGGGATAAAACTCCCCACCCCTTGAAGTCCAGTAAATGTGGATTGAGTAGCCGTTTATGGGTTCATCAAGGATGCCTTCTCGGAGAACGCCATTCCTATCAAAATTGCTACCCAACTGTCGAATATAGGCTATCCCTCCGGAATTCAACTCGTTTCGACTAGTCAGTTGGATATTATGACGTTTCCCGCTTAGGGTAGGCGCGTTGCCCCACTTATCGATTACTATGGTCATTTACACCAGGCCGATATTCTTCATTATTTTCCGTAACTGCCGACTTATAGCACGGCCCACTTCTAGGCTTTTTGTAAGACTCTGCTTACGCGGATGAGGTGGCGAGGAGGAGTACTTGGGCGTCGGCCATTATCGCACCACGACATGAAGTTATAGGCAATGTAACATGCGACTCCGAGAGGTGCACCAGAACGATCAGCAGTGAGAAAACCTTGGCCGAAAAGGACTGCCCTTGTGCTGACCGAAAACTTCGATATATATACATATATGTTTAATTGTCCATAGGCCCCTAAATGGCTAGCGCGGAATGTTCCTGTCCTGGCGACCCGAGTCCACAACAAGACAAATGCCACATCGAGGGAACATTATTTGCTAGTAAAGAAATACCAATTTGAAATCGTGTACGTCTTTTAGTTTAGTACGTTTGGGCGATTTCAATGTCTTTTGACATAGAAGATATAGGAGGTCACGAAATAGCATCATGTAACGAAGTCATTATAGCAAAGGGTACGCCCGAAGATGTTATATTATTATTTAGAGGGTCTATCTATTACAACACACCTCATTCGATCAGTTCTACCGGTAAGTCTGATTATGTGAGAGAGGATAAAAATTGATAGCAATATTTATGCAATTCCCGATCATATTGACCGATTCAATCATGAATGATATAAATGTTTTGTGCTTCGCGCGTTTACCCAATGTAGATGATAAGTGCCGGAAAAAAACGCATAGCCCAAGGGGCTTCGCCCCCCAGAAGTCTGTTTTATCACCCTGGGAGCCTGGTTGCGCACTGTTGTCCAAGGGCCTGCGCAGTGAGTTGGCGTGTTTGCGCAGACCCGTGAAAAATTAGAGGGAACATTGGTTGGGACCCCGGGAAATCCCGATCTCGGTATCCCGGGATTTGAAGCAATCCCGATCCCGGGATTAATCGCAATGAAATTTCGGGATTTGTAAACAGCATCTACCAAAGCCTTACGTAGCGTCATGTCTCTTATTTTGGTAATAAAGCAGTGTTACAAACTCGGCTGATTGTCTAAAATAATTCACAATTATATGATATTAAAACCAACTATGGCATAAAATGAACTGCACAATCATTTCCGTCGTAGTCTACGGGTCGTAGCAGTAGTGGCTTATTCTGCATACGACGCCAAAGTTGACAAAAAAATGGTCAACTTAACGGCGGAAACCGGTTTTTGGAGCACCTACTCGGAAAAATTACCTTTTGATTTACTCAATTCTTTGGCGATCAAAGTAGTTAGGTGAATGATTTTCTCGTTTATATGACCTCTTCTTCGGATCCGTAAATATAGGGCGATAGGGGATGGGGGGGGGGGGGGGCGAAAATGTGTGTCGAGGTTAATAAGGGGGCGATGAGACGAAAAAGGTTGGGAACCACTGGTATAGCACAAAGAGACTGGTAACGCATTCAAGGTCCGTACACATGATAGTAATTAAATCAACCCACATATCTCAATCGGGTAAGTCAAAAAATATCATTCCTTTTATAAATCACATAATCGTCGGTTCGATGAACTTCCTAGCCAGTTAACTGCTGTGGACGGGCTAGCATTTAAACAAATTGCTTCAAAGTGAGCAAATTCGTCGGGCCTTCAAGGCTGACGGCTATAACTTGCCAAGAAGGTTCGGGACTTATTCGTGATCGAGCACAAAAAAAATCCGCAAGTGTGTGGAAGAAGAGCTTATGGCAATGTAACGGAATGATGGACGTTTTCGATCACGTTGGACAAATCAACTCCTACACGAAGCAGGCGGTACATGAATTTAAACGCTCATTATCCGGGTGGCTTTCAATCGCTGCGTTTCATTCGTATTCACGGGAGCATGTTTTTGCGTCAATATTACAATGAATAAATGTTGCCTGTGTAGCTTGTATGTGCATTTTGCTACTTTGCCAATCCCGGGAAATCTCGGGATTGAGGAGCGAAAATCCCGGGAAATCCCGATCCCGGGATTTGAAATTTGATCCCGAAGTCCCAACCCTAGTTGTTCACAAAACCTCATTTTTAACTCTGGAGGGCCAATGATGGCGTCGCAAACGCATCCAGCACGACTATAGTTTGACGTGAAATAACGCTATCGCGAAATTTTGAGCGTTACTGGTATCGGTTCACAATACGTTTTATGTTGCAGTTACAGGCGATTGACTTACGTACTGATGTGGTTGTGTGTCTTGCAGGGCCGTAACAGCACTTCGTCAGCCCCCCAAAAACGGTGGTCTTGGGCCCCCCATTGGGTGATAAACCTAACTTCTGGGGGGCGAAGCCCCCCAGACCCTCCCTCAGGTTGTACGCCGTTTACCGCTACACATCATCTACGTTGGGGCGTGTTTAATGAGTCAGCTTTTCTCGGCTGAACGCACGAAGCGCGAAGAAATTTCTCTAATTCATGACCGAGTCGGTCAATATGATCGGGAATTGCATATATATTGCTATTCATTTAATGATGTTAATTCGTGACCTCTTGTCTGCTATATCAAAAAAATATAGATTTCTTCATTGCCATCTAATTTCCTCTGCGGGATGGTATTTGTCTTGTGAGGTTCAGGTTGCCAAGACATTCGGCGCCTGTCATTCAGGCGCCTATGGACAATTAAACCTATATGTAATTTGTATATATAACGAAGTTTTCGGTCAGTATAAGGGCAGTCCCTTTCGGCCAAAGTTTTCTCGTTGCCGATAGTTCTGGCACGCTTCTTGAAGTCGCATATTGCATGGCCTAAGACTTTATACGTCTTGGTTCGTCGTGGCGCGGTAATGGCCAACACTGATATGCCTATTTCTATAAATGTTGCGTATTTTTTCTTGGGGGAAGAGTACCCAATAATAAAGAAAACTGGCAACTTGAAATCGCGCGCAGCGCGAAAAATTTTCGAAAAAGTTGCACAAATTTTCAGAAAATACCTTATAATTAATGCTAATTCATGAAATAATTTTGGGCCCACTTCGAGCTCGGGCCCCCCAATAGGGGGTTTGGGGTGCGGCAGTTACGGTCCTGGTGTCTTGTGTAGTCAAACCAGCAAATAGATGCTCTGTGATGACATAAGTGCTGGGTAGTGGGGAGCAGGACCGTAATTGCCGCACCCCAAACCCCCCAATTAGGGGGGCGAGCTCGAAGGGGCCCAAAATTATTTCGTGAATCAACATAAATTAAAGTATTTTTTTAATTTATGCCACTTTTACAAAATAATTTCGCGCTTGGTGCGCGATTTAATATTGCCGAATATCTGATTATTGGGTACCTTTCCCCCACGAAAATACGTAGAATTTATAGAAATGGAGACTTCGGCGTCGGCCATTATTGCGCCACGACGCACCAAGGCATATGAAGTTATAGGCCATGTAACGTGCAATTCCGAGAAGTGTGCCAGAAGGATCAGCAACGAGAAGACCTTGATCGAGAAGGAATGCCCTTGATATATATACAATACACATAATATGTTTAATTGGCTAAATGGCTGCGCCGAATGTTCCTGTCTGGGCGATCTGAGCCCCAAAGGACAAATGCCATCCCGCAGGGAAAAATTATTTGCCAGTAAAGCAATACCAATTTGAAATCGTGTGTGCCTTTTACTTTTGGCGATTTCCATACCTTTTGACATAGCAGATTTAGGAGGTCACGAATAGCATAATGCAACGACGTCAATATACCAACGGGTCCGCCCGAGGATGTTCAATTCTTATTTAGGGGCAGGGCATGGTATGGAATGGTATGGTATGGAAGTATGGTATGGTATGGAACGAAATTTCGGTTTGGAATATGGAAGAGTGCAAGTATGGTATGGTATGGAATTTTCTCAAGTATGGTATGGAACAGGTTTTCCATACTTCCATACTTTTTCCATACTTTGACAGTTCTGCCAGAACCATGACAATAATCCTACTTTCGATTTGTCAAATTGATTGCATACCACACAAAATCACTCTCTGTCTACCTACGTTCATATCTCAAACTGTGATTCATGACTCACCCATCCTGGGTCGACATCTTTCGAAGACAACGAAGTTTCGCGACGCGCATATGAATGAAAATATTAATACTGATAATTATTCCAATTTAAATAGCATAAAAATGAATGATATTCGACCGCTGTCGCGTTACAATTGCATTTCGCTTATCGTAACTTCCACTGGAGTATTAAAATCGTAGACTCTGAGAAGTTAGAAGTTACATGAATATTTTTATCAATCTGTTGAACTTGGAAATAATTTTCTACGCTTTGGGAGGATGATCATCACGCAATATCTATTTGACAGAACCATCATTGTAATTCAAAAATATGTAGCTTGTCTTGGAGCGACGTTACGATATGCCGGCCTACAACACGCATTGTAATCTGGTTATTTCTGATATAACGGATAGCGGACACCTTGATGTTGGCTAATGAAGCTAATGAGTGTGACCCACAGATTGGCTGGGAAAATAGACATTTGATCAGCTGTCGTAAAATGATTGTAGTGATGTAAAATTATATATTTAAAAATATATTCTAATGCAGGTGTTTCTAATCGGTGGGGAATACTTGAATTGTGTTGAATTTAGGGGCTTCTGATTGGGAATAGACTCATTTGGAAAACAAATTCTTTACATTATTTACTTCGTTTATTAAGCGTCTGTATGAAATGCCGATCGTATATATCTCTAATATTTCTTCGCTCATTTGCAATTTAGCAATTCGTATTATCAGTGCCTTCAATTAGCGAGAATCGATTGGACAGCGACACGCGATCTCGCTCACATAGGTTTTTATTCATTCGCATGTGAAATGGTGTGATTGAAATCACCTGATTCGTTAAGATGATAGTTCATATGTATATGAATATGTATTCACGGGAGATCGTGAAATCGCTAATTGATAGCAAAGCCGGACTTGTTACTGATAAAATGACATATATCTTACTGCTCGAGTTATAGCCTCAGTGGCGTGCGACAGTGTAGATTATGGTGGCCTATATCTACCATACGCATAAGTTCGTCAACACCAGGAAGTTTATCTGACCCATGCAATATATTGGGCATTTACACATGTAAATTGATGCTACCTTGGTACATTTGGAAAAATGTCAAACCCTTCCTATGTTTCTGTCGGCTTACCTCACATATCCATTTTACGGAGGCGCAACATTGAGTGTATGGTTACCAGTTCACTGCTGATTAATTTTTTTGCGTGCTGTTCCATTCTGGGGGTCTTAACTTTCACCAATAGCAAGTCTTTCTAAAAGAAAGTTTTACCAAATTTTATTGGAGGAGCAATTTCAAAGTGTATAAAGGTTGGGAACCTATCTTATAATTTGACAATACCTTTGTTTTATGTTATTCTGTAGATGAGGTTACTGCTAGCAATGCGTTACCACACTAGATTTACATGTCGTGAGATTCTGTTGTGATTTCCAAATAATCACGTGTGTATAGGCTTATTTTATACGTTCCTACATCGCTGACGACATATGATATAGAGAAACTGGGGATATCATTAGTGCATCGGGATTGTTTAAATAGACGATCTCATCCAAAATAATTAGAATATAAACGTCGGAGCATTTCCACACATCAAACAGAAAATATCACTTGAAAGGTTGGTCAAGTTGCAAAAGTATGGAAAAAGTATCAAATATGGTATGGAAGAATGTTGCTATGGTATGGAAAATTGTCAAGTATGGTATGGAACGATTGGGCGGGTATGGAGTATGGAAGATTCCCATTCCATACCATACCATACCATGCCCTGTTTAGGGGTCCTTCCTTTTCCAACACACCTCACTCAGCTCTACCGGTAAATCTGATTACGTGAGCAGAGAGGGGATGAAAAATTGATAGCAAAATATATGCAATTCCCGATCATATTGGCCGATTCAAACACGAATTATATAAATCTTTCGCGCTTCGCGCGTTTAGTCGAAATAAGGCGACGCACTAAACAGTAGACCCAATGTAGCTTATAAGTTACAGGGAAAAAGCTTACAGGCTCAGCGGGGCTTAGGTGGTTCTGGGGGCCCAAGACCAACGTTTTTGTGGCGGGGCTAACACAGTGCTCTTACGGTCCTGGTGGGGAATGAAGGCTCGGAATAGATCTGAAGTGGGGAATGAAGACAAAAAGGTTGGGAACCACTGGTCTATAAGATCGCAATTGCGCTTCGTTCGACTAGAGATTAGGTAAACCGGTTTACCTTGGTTATCTATTGACATCTTCCTATCTGCTTATTGTGTCTTATCGCATAGTACATTGCGTGTGTATTGTTAAGATGAAAATACGTCTCAACGATTACCCCATGCAACAAAGTTTACTCTGGTTTGAAATAAATCCCCAATATACATGGAGTTACTATTGTATTGTATACTATACCTAGCATTGCTGTAGCGCTGCGCGTAGTATGCGACACGACTAAATTGTTGTGAATCTAAGCGTAAACACCACTATTTGACAGCAAAATACGTTATTATTGGCTGTACGTTGTCTAGTAGGCCTAGATTACAGTTTATGCAATATACAGGCACAGGGTATGTCATAAGATGTCAACTACTCCCACAGGTGATATACTGTAAAGTAGGCGATGATGCTATTTGTGAATGAATGACCTACTCCTGCTAGACACAGCTATTTCATTAGGTTGTAGTAGTTACAATGGCTAGTGGCTACAGAATGCGAAACATGCAGCTGAGCCGAGCTATTACGGCGGCGGAATCATTCTAGGAATGAATGGATTACTCACGCGTTGGCGTAGTGCGTCACGAATACTCTCGTACGATAATCACAATCACACGACGGGCGTGTTTCGGCAGTTCAACTGTTTTCAGAACAATATGTCGCTGGGTTTGCTGGAATTGGGATAATCGACGTTTAGCACGTAGGCCTATAGATCAGTGGATATGCCGAAATTTTGTTTATCAGCCTCATATGTGTGGCGGGGCACTAATAAGTCTGCTACTCTGTTGCGTGCTGGCTAGCAAAAGGGAGTCTCTTCATTGCTTCACATTGAGGGATATTCATTAGAGACGTAGGTCGTAGGTGACAGTATGTCAGCGGATTCAGCCCACTGGATTAGATGTTCGCGTATTGAATCGGTTGATTCGTGAGTTTCGACATTAGGAAAGGACGGGATAGTGTGATAATATCATTTATCGATGCATATGACGCGTGCCCGAACCGATATTTGTTTATTTATACACGCCGACCTGATGATGTTGAAAAATGTATTTACATCATTCTCAGAGTGTTTCAACAGTAAGGAGCTTATACATAATAATAAATTTCAAAGCAATATTCTGTGTTCAGTAGTAAGAGCCAAGCTCTGGAATGCCGGAACAATATCCTGAAAATTAAATAAAGTTCACAGTTCATTGCTTTTACTTTGTGTTCTTGAGTGATTTACCTATACCCTCATGCATAATTTGAGACAGGCTTCTTATTGTTTGACAGCTAATACCATAGACGTGAGAAAGCATATGTATAGAGTGTAGCAAAGTTAATTTGTTCTTTTGGAAAAGCCAACTGTCGATATGGCTGTGGCAACAGTGGACACGGAATATTTGTCCTATAATTTCTCAATGCCGACATATTGGCAGTTTCTTGCTGATGTAAGTCAAATTGCTTTGAAGAGCATAAGACGATCAATATCTGACGAAAAGCAGATGTCATGGCTGGAAACTTGGAACAAACATTTATACATTTCGAGAGCCGACGTCCAATGTTGCCTTTTCCTGGCTGTTTTTTGGACTTTGTTGCGTTATATCGTTACTGCTCTTATACTGAAGGTAAGATTGTAGCCTATGTATTATCATCAATTTAGGTGTGAATTGCGAATGTAGTAGTGCTGATGACAAAAAAATCATTAATCGTAAATTGAGTGATTACAATTGAAATCGACCATGTTCAACTGACTAGTTGAGTTGAAACAACTGTTCACTGACCTTAAAAAGTTGGAAAAGCACTCCTATACATATCACCATTTGCTTTTGTTCGAACCATTTTGAGAGAAAATTTGCCAGTCTCGGATGGTGTGTGGCCCGCTCTAGTCTGGTACATTTGAGCTATGCTCAACTGAGATGAAAGAAGCTAGACAAAAATACTTCGCAAATATTTACATAATGCTTACTTCTCGCATAAATATTTCCACAAAATTCAACCTGAATTTTTATCACGCTTTGCGTTTTACTTTTTGTTTATTGTACAGTCCAGCATTGAATTTTTATGGACAAGTCTCACCATCCCCCTATCACTTCTTACTGGCATAATGAGCCTTGCAATTACCATAAAGCTCGCGAACTCACCACATTTATATGGCTGAAAAAATATGAAAATTTTACAAAAACTTCATTTTCTATCAATTTGAAAAAATGGACCTCAAAATTTGAAAGAATGGACAAAAGCTACTTGACTCCACCGCGACAATGAATCCGATTGATTACAATAACATAGAGACATCAACTCAATGAAATGTAAGCATAAGCAAACATACTGCTTAGCCTAATTTGAGCTTCAGTGAGCCAGCTTTAAAGTCATTAACAGCTGTAAAAAATCTCCTGGCCAAACTTCTCTTCTGGGGTTGTGGTCTATAATAATACGTCTGTATGCACTATGAAATTTTCGGATTTGTATATTTTACTCGTGATGTGTGCTTTCATTTTAAAATAATCTAGACCTTTCCCAGTAATCAAGTATAATCGTTTCATTTACAGCCTGTCATAGCAGCTTCAAAGCTGAAGGAGCAAGAAACTCTCAAAGCTCCAGAAAGCGCTTGGAAATTGATGTTTTATTCGACAACATGGTGTTACTCCGTCAAACTCTTGTTTTACTCAAATTATGAATTCTTTCATCATCCACCATTGGCATTTTACAGTAAGTACACGCATTAGGCTACAATGCTCAAGAACTAAGTATTGATCATGATAATTCGTATTCCCTTCTGACATATAACGAACATGGTGTATCTTCAAGGGGTGCTGTATGAGCATGGAAACATGGATGAGGCATTAGATCACTCTTGTTTGACACACTTAACAAAGCTTGACAGGTGTTGGTATATGGTTATTAATTTATGATCTCAGTAGGCTGTGGCTGCCAGATTCCGATAAATCTAGGCCCTACTTCGAACAAGGTCGAAGATCATAAATTTGCAGATTCACAGTTAGAGTTATTAAAAGCAATTTAGCATTAGCTTCGCTTGCAGACCTGAACTTGTAAATGTGAGTATGTGACACTTATATGTAGGGGATTTATGTTGGTAATTTTCCATTGATGCCACAGCTCAACTCTGACGAAATCTTAGCTAATTGCATTGTACGACCAAATCTGATATCAAGTTTACCAAGATTGCTCACAACTGTTTTCCAATCCAGGTTACCACAGGTTATGTGTATAGAATTGTGTCAATACAGCAAGATTTTCGACAGCTGGGTTGTTTATTTGTCCTTTTGTATGATTTTGGACTTTGATATAGATAAGTATAGGTCACTTTATTGCCCGGTGCAGAGCGGCGAAAACAGCCGAGTTTGATCGAAACTTCCAGTCATGTGATTCAGATACTTACACGGATGTGATATTTGGTAACGCTAATAGCAGCCGGCTCATAATTTAATTTTTGAAACTTGGTGAAGAGTAATTACTTGATGTATCAAGTATACAATTCTAATCTTTTACCAAATACTGTAGTATGATGTGTAGACTGTGAACACAAATCTGAGTATGCATATAGCTGTGTAAACTTTCATTTTAGCGACAACTGGTAAAGTTGCATTTTTTATTAGTCATGGCTATGGTTGTAAGTAGCTTTTCACATTGACCAGACTCATTCCACTTTGTCCATATCCTGCTCTTAACCCTATGCTGCAAGTTAATTTGCATTTGCCATAGTCAGATCAATTAAGTTCTGGGTGTATGAAACTCTACCTCGTCCAGTCATCCTCAGATTGAAAGGAGTATTCCTCATGACTAAGTTCAAAATATTATGATAGTAACACCACGTCGGGGAGGCTATTCATTAAATTTCGAAAATAAGAACCATTTTTGTTTAAAGTGTGTTTCCATTCTTCCTCTGTCATCTGTTGATTCTGACAAAAATCCAAAATTATAGATCAGGGGTCGCCAACTCAAAATGGGTCGCGGGCCACTTTTCCAAATTCCTAGAGGCCGCGGGCCGCATGACATCAATTTCGAGATAAAAGTAGGCAACACAGTTCAACAACCACGTGTGATAACTCCACGTTTTTACAATGCTGTGCTCTCTAACATAGCGACGGTTATAGTCACCACAAAAGAAATAATATTTTATTGAACAAACACAAATACAACAAAAAGTATCATGCTCATCGATTTCATTATATTTTGAACTATGAGCTGTATACGATACCTGACAACACTCTGTAGCCGCTAAAACAGGGGTGGCCAACATTTTTGCTATTCACGGCCGCATTTCGATTACTCATGTAGCCTGCGGCCGCATACCGGTGGTTAGTCGTGATAAACTAGCGGGGGCCAAATACCCACGTTAAACTGCCCATGTCCTGTCCATTGCCGGTACACTCCGAACTAATCTATTTACGTATATCGGCTTACTATGACCACCGAAATGGTTAGTAGTTATGTTGTAAAGAGCCACATGAAACCGTTCTGTAGTTTTCATGTTCGTGAGTGAATTTCGTCAATAAATATTAGTATAGTTTCACCTATTACTATAAGATATTTATTCTTTGTCGGCCAATGTGATCAGATTCACCGATAGAGCTGATGCAGGGTGCATCGTCGAAAACTTAGGGTACCGTAGTTATTAAAAGTGTCGACAGCCGCATAATTTCCCTTACTGCTGCAGATTGGCCACCCCTGGATTAAAGAATCAATATTGGGGTTAGCTAGACACGGTAGGCCTACTTGCTAGACAACTATCTCCTCGTAAAGCATGGTCTTTTGGAGAGCCCGAAGTCGTTTTTCAAGCGTCTCGGTCTTGATAGTGGTGGGCCATTGCACGTCAAGGCAATATGCCCATTCGTACCAGCAAATTCTTCATCCATGGAATGATATTACCATGCCGAAGTCGTATCAACTAGTGAGGAATAGTGATATTGGGCACAGTACAATGACTTACTTTGAACAACAACAACATGATGTTTCAACTGAAATCAATTTCAGCGTTTCAAAATGATTTACTAAGCGTTTTTCTGAAATTATTTCAAATCAGGTCGCGGGCCGCGTGTTGGTGACCCCTGTTATAGATAGGTTAAATTTTAGGCGTGGTTTGCTTTAGAAGCGTCCAACTCTTTATTCGTTCCATTCATTCTTGGATGAGAACATCTATTCAAACTAAAACCAGCCCAGATTATATTGATTTCTGAAGTCGTACAAGATACTATTGATTGTGGATTTCGGTGATCTGAGTGAGTCACTTGCCGTGTACTGCTAATCTAATGACAGATGCTGCTTAGTGCTTTAATTTCATTTCAAATTTACTTGCCATAGAAATGGCGTCTTGTTGGTATACCAGAATTTAGCAGCATTCGTACAATAATGTGCATGCCACCAGTTATCACACAAGTTCTCAGGATTTCCTACTCACCTACTTCAATGATAGCTGTAGGACCGATTTGTAAGTTTATAATATCAATATTGTGGTTCGGAATTCCTGTATTTCAACCCATCTTTGGGTCGCCTTCTAACCTGGGTAGTGATCTTTGTGAAAAGTTATTACACTAGGATTGGATTTTCCTCTTTATATATAATAATTCCGTTGTTTAGAAGGAGCACTGCGCACTGGTGTATTTAAAATTCTTGATGTTAATTTCATTCAGGCATTAGTACCGACAAGCTACATACGCCTTTGAAGCTGAATCAATTGGCCACAGACCAGATTCTTTAATGTTGATTCAGGGTTCTATTTATATGATAGCAATTGCTCAAATTTGGTCGTGAATGTCAACATAATCGACTCGTTTACCATCTGATGACACGCGGGATCTGGTCTCATGTTTTGGTCCCGGAGAATAACTGAGCTCTTTGTTCCCCTGCTATTCGTGATAGGCTGACACGGGTTTTTGTGTTCGGATGAGGAAAATGTACACGGAATATGTTGAATTAAGGGATGACGAAATTCGGCCAGACATCATTTATTAATTTCACGATTTCTAGTATCCTCAGTACACCAATCAATGGGGGCATGAAGGGGATCGGGCAAACATGACTCCTTAAAGTTGACTTGTTTGCGTTCACTTTGCGAAATATAAATTAAAATATTTTAGTTCATATTCCTTCAACTGGACAAGTTTTCTTTGTCCTTTGCACTTATTACTTGGCTGTAGGCTACTGTATACTGTGTATAGTGTAGAGCAGGGGTGGGCAAACTTTTTAGCTCACGGTACGCATTCAACATTTGAATCCATTCGCGGGCCCTACTATATAAAATTAGGATACTAAGCCAAAATTCAATATTGTTATTTGATTATAATTATATTATAGTGAATGACAACATGGAAATAATATCTATGTATTTGTATAACAAACCAAACACTGATGAAGAAAGTGCACGCGTCCGAAACATTGACAAGAATTTATAAGCTTGTCGTATTCATGGTCACAATTAGGGACAAAAGTCGGTTGTCACGATTCTTTAGAACTGGGTGTACATTGGAGTCTGTGAGCAGCGATCTGTTCATAGATTTGATGGTTGTACTTTTGGTTCAACTCCGACACACAATGCTGACAGCATCATAACCATGTTACCTTTAAATACGCTTCTACAATATAAATATAAATACTTTTACACATACAAAGAGCGAGTCTATTAGATAGAGTCAGATAGATCTAACATTCGCGAATCGATTTTTCCAAGTACAGCACTGAAAGTAATAAACTTGCTTGTGTTGCCAATGTAAAATTACACTCGTGATAAAAATTGAGTCATTTACGTTTCGCTTTTTGTCATGTTTAGCAATTGAAACCTTTCAAAATACAAGGGCCGTGAGTTAGGGCTGTCGCGCCATCAATAAAATGAAAAAATACTATAGTAAGAATATAACTCATCATTATCGTGTTGAAATATATTAAGGAAAAGTTTAATTAAGTGCCCACAGTAATTTGATTTTTAGTACGTATTTCAATATTTTAACGTTTCTTGAGGCTTTCGCAGGCCGCAAAAAATAGTGTTGTGGGCGGCTGGCGGCCCTTAGGCTGTAGTTTGCCCACCACTGGTATTGAGTGTACTTGTAGCCTACATGTGTCAGTTCAGGATATCTTGAAATTGTTATTTGCACTCCCCGCCACCCATAACTCCAGTTGGTGCTCATGATAATATAAAATGTGGTAAAGAAGCGACAAATCTTTGTCGTCATCTCGTACTCATTATCATTAAGTTAGATATGAAAACTTGTTCCTGTGGATTTATCCATGATGCGGTATTTGTCCTACTTCCTGCGTTTTTGTCATTAGGAAAACAATTAAAGTTGGCTGTGTGCACGGAACGTCTGTAGTTTGGGTGAATAACAATATTTGGTAAAAGTGTAGCCAGGCAACTGTGGATATCACTTCGACTTCAATATTTTTGTGCCTGTCATTAGGAAGGAACAGAGCTTGGTGGAGTTATAATAAGGCGCATATCTTACATTTAAACACATGCTCAGCATGTTTTATGTTGGTTAATTTTGACTCCGAAATTTGCACATCATATATTAATACACTGCATAACCATTTTGAAGAAATTCAATAGAAAAATTGTCGCAAGCAGTCAAGTACATGTGAAGTTACGAATTGGGACTGTACTCACAGGTCGCAGCAAATGCACTTTGTCGTAATCTGTCACCAGACCAAGGCAACTATATAATTCTAGTTATCGAATTTCACCGATTAGAGCAGTGGTTCTCAACCTTTTTGTCTTCGTGGACCCCCACGGACCCCCTCGAGTGTTCTTTCAAAATTACCTCAATTAACGTGCAAACCGTCATATGTCTTGTGCAAATATTGATTGCAGGCTAGTGATAAACAGCCACAGAATGATTGATCTTGAAAATAACAGAACACTATATTATGTAGAAATTGGCTAGACTTTTATTATTTCGAAGGGAATTTTCCAGCTGTATTTATTGTCTTGAAAATCCGCATCTTCGATTTGATTTGAATGAGTGCTGACAATCCATTTCCACAAAGCTATATTGGTGGCGAATGTAATATCAACGGGCAACGCTTCCGACTAACGCTATTGATGTGACATTTTAATGAACATATCATGTCCACTGTCCAGCCTGGTCATTTCTATCCAGGATCTCATATTGAATTTATATAGTGGTTATATCACAGGGGAAAATGGATGTCGTGGCGAGGTTTCAATTCCTTTATTGGTACAGATTAGGAAAAAATTCAGGAATTTCTGTTTCAAATGACTGTTTACTAATTTGCTGAGACTGACAACTCCAAATCCAAAATATTTTGAAAACATTTCAAAGTCACCCTGTTATATTTTCCTATCTCCAACATTTCATTTTTCCACAAACCCTAACAAAACATCTATAAACAGCAATACGTTTGTATCAGTAGGTTATTGGCAATTTTATAATTAAAATGAGTTTGCACAGTCAGATATTTCATCTGAGACGACCATTTTAATGATGTGAGTCCTAAAGTTTTAGCAATTATGAAGCCAAACTGGCTCATGCTTTTCCTGATTAAAAAATGAATAAAATATAGGTTGTCAATCATTTTACAAATTTAGAGGCTTCGCAGACCCCCGGAAAATGCTTCATGGACCCCCGGTTGAGAACCACTGGATTAGGTTCTAATTCTATTCTAGTTTGTGAAATGTTTCTATGGTCTCATTATAATTCTAATCTACCAGTAAGTTATGTTTCATGGTCTGTATATCAGTGCGGCAAAGTGCAAGTATTATTACAGCATGTTCTTTGGCTATTTGTAATTGGTTGTTAATTTGCATGGACACAACTCGGCACAGCAGCGATGTCCGATAGGTGTAGTGATCTTCTTCCTGGTTGTACAATGAAAACAAGCCTATTGAGGCGATGTGAAAGCTTCCAACATGTGGGATAAGGAAGTGATCACTGATCAGCAACTTGAGTAGCAAAATCACAATCGTGCCTTCTTATGCTCTATAATCTCACTTTCTTGAAATATATACAGTGGACAGCCTATACACCATATGTTATATGTAACATACGACGATGACTTCCATCAACATTCATGTCGGACAGCTTGGTGGCATAACTTACTCTGTATGATGCGACATGCATATATTTATAATACGGATATTAATCAGTCCTGAAATGGGACTGCAACTTGGTAGTGTTCAGGCACGGTGAAATAGCAATCATAGTGTAGAACAGAACCATTATTATCCCAACTAATAACTTATCAAAATATGTCCTGATGCAATTTATAGGGTGCAAAAACTGTTTGCTGACTGTTGTGTTCAGCCGGCGATGTTGCCATATACAAAAGGTCTTGCTTTCCTAGCTGAACAGCCAATTTTGGAAGTTTGAAAGTACCAAGCTTGTATTTAGGAAAGGTTATGCGCATTTTTTCAATTTATTTAGGTATTATAAAAATGACCCAAGATTTGATTTGCCCGTAAAAATTGTGATTTTTAGAATGGTTATTATTCTTGCAACTAGTATTTATTTTATGGTGGAGTACACCATTGCAGTAGCCTGCCCTTAATGCAGAAAGCAGGAAATATCATTTTATTCAATTCATCATTTGGGGCCTCTATCCCAGGTGAATGTGATGGTGGTGGAAAATGCCAAATTGTATTTCCCAAGACTTTGAAGCATAGTGTCTGTTCACACCAAACGCTTTGGAAATATTGTACTACATTGTGAAAAGCAATTGCGTTGTGTTGTACAAACAGGTTTGAGTTCCTGACACCAAGTGATATTACGTAACGGATATGAAGTTATGATTGATAGTTGCAGTTTTGCATGTGTTGTGTGCATGTTCTGCATCTGCATGACATTTCAATACGTCAATTTGCTGGAAGGTACCCAAAAAATGTTTCAGACGTGCGTGCTGCAAACTTATTTTTCTGTCCCTACTTCACATGAACGATACCAAATATTCTTATAGTAATAATGTAAGATCCTTTGCTATTGGTGGAAAGGCATCTCGTGGGTTCCCGGTATCACAATAATAAGTTAGCTACGAACATTACCAATTTCCATAGCACCATTTCAATACAACACAATACACGAGGAAGTTATATTATAAATTAATTAAATTTTTCAAAAGCAAACCGATTTTGTTTGCAGAGTGGCAAAGTGGTCATGACGTACCAGGAGATATCTATGCATTCTACATGGCGCAACTCAGCTTTTACGTACACTCTGTATATGGCACATTATGCATGGATGTTTGGAGGAAAGATTCCAATGTTATGATGATGCACCATATTGTTACCTTGTTGCTACTGAGTTTCTCCTACGCCATGAGGTAAGACCATCATATCCCTTGCTGGTAATTATACTGTTTGCCTTGTTGCTATGTTTTGATTTAGTGCATTTATCGGGCCTTCGTGGGCTGATAGCATTTCCATATCATTTGGAACAGCAGATTTAGATGTCAGTTGCCAATAATGCGTCCCCGTGACCCAAGGGTATCTTAACTCTCTTGTAGCTATGGCCTATTTTTGAATATATTCAGTTGCCTACATGAATTTCAGCTCGAAATATCTATCGATTCTGCCTTTATAACACAAAATTTAATTTTATCTTCATTCTGGATTTGGTTTACCCCACTTAGTGCCGTTCAATCCTAATGAGGGTCAGCCGAAAAGCTTTTTGAGTTTAAAAGAACCAAGTTTGGTAGTATCAATGTATTGTTTGCTGAAATAAAATACCGTAGTGAAACTTTGCGATTTTCCAAATAGCTCTGTGGTCTACCAGGAAACACAAAAGTGCAGCACTCATCTTCAGTAAGAAGTAGACTTCTGGCATATGACAACTGAATTTCGTGCGCACTTGCAGTTTTCGTGGTCAGCTGGCTGCGTTTCCTTCAACTATTTAGGATAACAGCAACAGCAACCAAATTGACTATATTAACCTCCCCCCCCCCCCCCCCCGGCATGTTTTTGTTGGTCTAGTGACAGTCATCGCAGACAGGCTATTTAGATAGGTCTGTATGGATTCGGCTACGGTTGAAATTTTCTGAAATTCGATGCATTGTGGACTATTTTCTGTATTTGAATACCCCTCAATATGACGGCTGATAATTGGAATGAATGTAACTTACCATGTCCATAAATGCCTTCTTGATTTACAGGTACACTAACATCGGAGTGTTGATTCTCTTTCTTCACGACATCACCGACATATTTTTGGAAGCAACGAAGCTCGTATTGTACCACAAATCCAAAGGCGGAAAATGGGCTACGGTCTGCGATGCATTGTCTACCGTGGGATTTGTGGGCTTTGGAGTGGCGTGGTGAGTTTTACACGTACTGTTCCAGACAAAGCACCTGTCTGTCGTGAATCGTTATCATTATAGCAACATCTGCCTTGTATGGATAATGATTGACCTTTACTCAGAGCTACTTGCTATTCATGCCCTACCTGCTCATTTTAGAGGCCACGGACGCCTGAAGTGTCAGCGGTATTTGAATTGTTCCTATTGATTAAGTGTGCCATTTTAGACTGAATTATTGATAGCCCGAAATGTGCGGCATCGGGATATCACCAATTTCTTGATGGGGATCAATTATCGTATTCCTTCGACAAGACGGACCCATCTCAGCGCCCTTAAGTGCTGTGATGTAATCGAATGTCAAAACATTTGACGTCTTCAGTGTTTTGATGTATAGTTTTAGATGATACAATTCTCCTGAGTCGTATAGGCTATTCCAATTATACTCCGGATTTGATGCTTACTGGTTTACTAGTTTTCACAGGATCATAAATCCGACTCAAAATCAAATGCTTGGGTCAATTCTTTCAAATCCAGATTCAAATGCGGGTGTATTCGCTTGCATGCAAACAGATGTCGATGAGAGAATACTAGAAACACGAATTATGCACTAGCTGCTGTTATGGTGTTTCCGTTTAGAGAATCTTTTCAGCTTTCGACCCCAGGGGAAATTAAATTCGATTACACCATGGTCAGCCGGGCATATTTCGAATTGTCTCAAGTTTCATTCATACCTTGCTCATTCCGATGTGATGCCTTGCGTTAATATTAGTATCAAGATTAATGTTGAGTCACAACATTCCTTGGATGCGATCAACTTTCATGTGGTAGACTGTCTTGTAGTGGCCCGATTGAAGCATAATCCCAGAGAGGCTGATCACTTTGGTGCTATAACAGACGGTATAACAAGGAAGGTGTGGCTTGCTGTATTTTCTCTTTGTGGTTACGGTGTTCTGAATATGAATTGAATGGGCGGTGAAATGATGTGCAGTGCACTATCTGCTTATAATCTTTCAGTCTTGTGTGGAAGTGGTGCTTCTGGTGTTAAGCTGTCATCATTTTTGAAAGGCGTGAGCTCTCGTTAGTCTTCAATTAGCCTTTGATTGTAAAAGTAACTCTGTATAATTCTTCATTGCAAACTAAAACAAACTTGTCGCGGTGGTTTTTGTTGATGATTTATCGAATTTGGTGGTTGTAGGCTGCTTATTTTGGGATGATGACATTCATCTTCAGAGATTTCAGAATGTGAAATTATTCTCTTGTAGTGTTTGTAATATACCACTGGCAGTGACTTCTTCATGCTGCTAAGTTTCATTATCACCTTCGTCCAAACAACGAATGGAAGAGTATAGGCTGATGAAATTGGGCCACAATTTCATTTCAGATTTGGATGAAATATGTGGTCTATGTATTTTATCTTCTATTCAAAATCTGCAAACATTTCAAAGGCAACGTTATCTGAATCGATGTTTTGTTGTCATCATTATGATGATGTTCAAATGTGTAACAGACTATGTAAATGAAATCTGCGACCGGCACTTTTAATGGATTTTTAAAATGGTGTCTAGGATTTTTTCATATGACCATTGCTAGCCTCCAAATCCATTGCAACGAGACAACTGGCATCAAACCGCCATTTCCTTACTAATTCAGTTGCCACTCTCGAGCGCATAGCCGCATCCTTCCTCTACATGACACCTGAATATATGTGGTATTCGCTTGGCGGAATCTATTTCCCGATGTGGCCCGGAAAACGGTGGTTCCATACTATTACCGAGAATGCTATTACCGAGATGGACATTACCGAGAATGCTATTACCTAGAATGGACATTACCGAGAACGGACATTACCGAAAATGGACACTACCGAGAACGGACATTACCGAGAATGGACATTACCGAGAATGGCCAATGCCAAGTATCTAGCTTAATGTAACGGACGTTGTCGAGAAATTTATACCTGAGAATCGATACCGAATGTGGCAACGCCGTGTTGCACACACACGACCTGTTCATATGCATAACATGCCTGCATTGCATGTATTGCATTCTCGGTGGTGTCCATTTTCGGTAATGTCCATTCTCGGTAATGTCCATTCTCGGTAATGTCCATTCTCGGTATTGTCCTTCTCGGTAATAGCATTCTCGGTAATAGCATTCTCGGTATTGACCGGACACCGAAAACGGTGACGCCTGTAAATTGCTGCTGGTTTGATCTGCAGCTGTGCTGGCTTTTTTAACGTTTGCGATTTTGATTTTAATTCAAGTTATTCTCCTTAGGTTTGTCTTCCGTCTCTACTGGTATCCGCTGAAAGCCATGTATTCCGCCGGGTACGCATCGTTGATTTTTCTGCCCAACGAGGTACCGTTCTACATATTTTTCAACGTCCTACTGTGGATGCTGCTGGCCATGAATATTTACTGGTTCAAGGTAACCCCGGTGCAAACTACCTGTTCGGGTGGATTTGGTTGACCTCTGTCGCTTTTGTAGTTCATTGTTGTCATGGCGTATCGTGTCGTCACTGGAAAGGCTAGCGAAATCGACGACACTCGAGAATACGAGGAAAAACGGCCGCAATCCAACGGAGTTCATAAGAAAGAACACAGGAACGGCCATGTAAAGTAAGTCGCTCGTGGCTATTGAAATCTTTGCATGACTTTTGTGATATTTCCTAGAGTATGCAGGCGTGTTTCATACAATAAGAGTGTTGCGAGCTCACTACTTTGCGCGCTCTTTTAGTCTGTTGTGAAAACATTATTCTTGCATTGAATTTCTGCAATTCGTTGGATGACGGGTATTGTGGTTTTGAATATTGCGCTGCAGTGAAGCAGTTTACTGCACATTATCCACACTGTATACTGGGTGTTTTTAGTGGCTTGCAAAGCTCGATAGCTTTTTGCTATATTGTGTCATTTTGTAAGAGTAATCGGATTCTTTGATGAGACCTGAGTGATAATAATCACTGTAGCGCCTCGGAAGCGGACTTGATTTTTTTCGATATGCCATAAGATAGCTCGCAGAATTTAAACCTGGTCCTCAAGCCTGCTCAAAACTAGTTCTTGTTTTTCAAAGAGTTGCCATTGAATATTGAACATCAGCTATAGCTAAAAGAGGAACCGTGTTTCGACCCTTTTCCATGGCCGGATACTTCAATAATAATCCTCAATAAGAAATTTCGTTGGGGAAATGTCACATGATCCCATTGTTTAATGGCTATGACCGATTCCTCCAGCAGTAAAGAATCATAACACATCATGGATACGTAGTTGTCATCTATTATCGAGATATTTCTGATGAGTAGGCTAAGCTATTTCCGTGGGAGTGCTTTGTGCTTAAATAAAATCTGTATGTCGTGCTTGCGTAAGGCATGGCTGTTTCAACGACTCCAAGGTATAGACTATTATAATAACATTTGCAATAACTGAAGGACGATAGGTGAATTAGCACAACCATCGTGATTGAAATTAATGCAAATGATTGGCAAATGATCAACTCAGGATGGGAACACTACGGAACGGGCACTAGTCTTTTGATTCGAATGTTTCATCGAATGTTCAGAAAGAAAGGCTTTAAGATCAAGAATTGTACTCATTCGGATGTGGCACAGGCTCTTCCCACATTACAGAACTTAGAATTGAGTGAATGGCTCCATGGTGTGAACGGGCCATTGTGGTTTGAAACTACTAACGTACAAGCTAATGCTACATTATTAACGGAGTGTAAGATGTATGAGAGGTGACTGAAATGGTCATTCATGCTACTCGAGTAAGCTACTAGTAGAAGTAATGCCCTGAATTCCTACTCGGTTGCAAGTAGAAGTGATTTTCAGAGCATGCTGCTCCTACCTCGAGTAAAAGTAGACGCAGACTTGACACAGAATGAGTAATATCGCTTAACGTGAGTGCAATTTTCGGGATTATAATCTGTTACTGTCATGCAGGATATGCATCACCCATTTTTTATGGCTATTTCCCTCGTGAATGTGATACAAACCTATTCATATACTACTTTCGTACTTTGTAATTGGAAAGAACATTGAATCAGCAATCGCATCGTATTAGTGATAATTTCAGATTAACTGTTCACTGCGAAAGATATGCCTTGTAGTAGTCGAAACGTATATTACAGCTGCATGGTATATCAGGTCGCAGGGAAAAAACCCAATTTCATCGATAATTAGAGCTGGGCAAAACCGAATACGCAAGTGTTTCGATACGGAATCATATATTCCACTCCTCATTATCATATAATAATGCCGGCTTCAGTTCATATATATACACTACTACCTTCATATAATTGTTGTATATATAATCGAAATTGATTACCATTTTATCAACAATAACCCTAGTTAAATTGCCCACATAGTTGATTGAGCTGTGCACTAACTATGACATATCGATCTGCGGCTCTGTACCATTGCGACAGACAGTTCCATCACGACTTCGCAGGAATTTTGTTTCCATGCTACATGTTTTGAGTGGTATCATAGCTGGGCAATATAGCTTTTGAAGAAGAAAATATCAAAAGGATGATTCTCGTTGATGGAATATCTCGTTTTTGCAAGGGGCGAGTAATTTCGGTCTCGAACATTTCGCCCTTTTTACTGATGTCGAATTATCGAAATTCGTACTCTAGTTGGCTTCTAGTACTCGAATCGTGATTGCTATTAATGATAATTCTTTTATTATAGGAATGGAAAATTGAAGCATCAGTGATGCCAAGCACGAACCACTATTCCCGCTGGTCTTCATTGGAACCTGAACATGACTCGCTTGAATGCCAACATTGAAAATTCTGCGGCGGTTTTCTTCCGCTATCTTGGCGTATTCTGCATTGCCCTTATATAAATCTTTTTCGATCACTTCGTATATCTGACAATAGTAGTGTGAATTCCTGTGTATTCTATATGTTCGTCTATGCTTGCCAATTCATCCTACGGCACCCGAGAGTTGACGGAATGCTTCTGTGTCTCGGCTTGCTGTCTTATTACATCAACGTATCTACTACCTATCTTTTCCCCGGTTGTCGTTAGGTGTAAAAATTCGTTTGTAATTCTACGGGTTAATCGGGTCTTCTTTGCAACACACCTGAATATTAAACTTTTCATTTAATAACGATGGATAATTTAATATCACTGTGCTTCCCGGGTAATCACGATTTTTTATGCTCTCGAAAAGCTGTAGCCTCGATTGCTTTGGGCTTGCCGTGCTCATTTTGTCTGTTTGCCGATCGCCGATGCGGTCTTTTGAAGGTAAGACTATAGTCAAACTCCAGTGGTATTTGAATTGTGGTATTTTCGATTTGTAATGTGGTGTCGCTACCTTCAGTTTCGCTGTGAAGCTTATTTCAATTTTGCTGCCGCATGCACTCTATTTGAAATGTGCCACAAAGGAATACCGTTATCTCGTAAAATTGCAACTACCCTTTTCCACATTAATATTGCCAGCCCTCATAGCGGGATATACTAATCCGCTTGCGTTTGGGCTTTCATAATTGCAATCGGTCATGAAATTTTAGGGTCAACGTACGTTAGCGCCCCTATTGTTATTTTTCATCATTTGCTCACGGTGTAGTGCATTTTATACCGGACATCCCCGCAGTTTCATATCGTTTCTTTCAATTCGGAGACGACGGTCCTGCTATGCTCAGCAACTGGCTTGCTCAGTTCACACTTGTGTGCTGTGAACATTTGACGATTTCCACCCTGTACTAATGGAGTGTGTCTCGGTCTTATTCCTTCGTACGGCTCGCGGCTGGGACTTCCTTAGATTTTCCTTTACTTTTAGTACGAAACCAGAATCAAATCACTAGACCGTGCAAGTTCATCCACTTTTTTGTATTTAATTTTCTGTACCGATTGATCATGTGATGTGATTGCGGTGATTGCGGCTCGCTTTCGAGCTTCCTGTAAAATTCTCCGTTTTACGAATTATTGTCTATTTCCTATTTCCTACCATCGGTAAATTATAGCAGTCGATTGAATGACTTGATGCAGTTTGATGATGTTTTGTTTCCAGAACAAAAACGGATGCTGAAGAATTTTTTATGTTCGGGGACGTATTTCCCAGTGGTGTTGTGTATGTGTCATTGTTTCATGTGAGCTGCGCTCGCACATGGAGCCTGATTGATGCCGCAAATTTGCTCGAGGTCGCATAATTGTCTTGATTCGTCGACTGAAATAATTCTTGGAATGTTAATGACGTCAGACATCGCTACTTTATGCGCCGTAATTTGAGTGTGTTCTGTTGTCTTTCTAATATCATGTGTGAAGTAGCTGTGGCAGCCCGGTAAGTAGACAATTTGCTTGTCCCCGCATGCCCGTTCGGAGTCGCTATTGAACTTCTTAGAAGCTGGCGGCTGGACCGGACTTGGCGTACCCGTACCGGCTGATTGTGTGTAGCTTGTTGCTGTTGTTATAATGATCGTTTCGTTGATGTGTCTGTTCTATCAAATGTTGCTGCCGAATCATGATCCAATTAAATGTATTCTATTTATCGCTGTGTTTCGCGTGTTCATTATCACTGGTGGTTTTTGTGGTCTACTATAGTACGCAAGGGTTCTGCTATTGGAAGACATTCGGAGACATCTTAGCGTTGAGCGTTACACGAGGCATTGGTGAAGAACTAAAGATATATTCCCATTACCAACGCCCTAGTTGCGATTCCACTCGTCATAGCGTTAGAGAGGACATCCACAATAATAGCATGTTTTCTAGCTCCTATACCATTGTTGCCTTGGCGTTCGGCCGTCTGTATCCTCTTTACCTGCCCCGTTAAATACAGCATGCGTATTGCGCAGTGGTGGCCCTACGATTGGGAAGGGGGTTGACTGTAATAATGGAATCGGAGCTTCTTGCGGACTTCGACCCAGACCCCCCTTTCGCATCTATTCTTAACCTAATATTTGATGCGCCACTGAACGGAATTACGTGATCTTTGTATAACAGTATAACACGGCTTTGATTCAGGCTTAAGCGTCGCATTTCTCTAGCTCCAGAGCCTTTTATCATACATTGGCAAATTATAAAAGAAGTGCCCGAGTTATCTGTAGCTCACAAATGTTGAAGATGTATGGCATGTAGCGTGAAATAATAGAATAGCGATACAACTGCTGCAGGTTAAATAGACCTCACTAATCTGGAAAGCTATCGGCTAGGCCAGCGCAACTCGTCAAGGTTTGACCAAGCACTGGATTAGGCCATATCTATTATTGTAAGTCTGCAAGGATATACTAGGCCTACATCAAAACTAAGCAACTCTACCGTATGCAGAGACGTGATGATTATCGGGATATGGACTTTTCTAACAAATGCAAAGATTTCATGATTGAACCATCTGTACGGATTCATCTTCTTGATTGGTACACGGATTTACACGTTCATTCGCTATAATCCTTAACAAAAGTGCTTAAGCCAAAGAGGGGGGCTTCGACCAGGGGGCCCTGCGCGACCGCGCACCTCGACCACCCAAAACGCCACCACTGGTATTGCGGCCGTTACGTGTTACCTGTGACGACGGCGATTTCCCATTAAAATTTATACGGAAAGTATTGGCAGAATTAAATAATCCCCTATACCTAAATAATGTTGGTCTATATTTGTTTTCGTGGTTCGTTCATGAAATAACGGTTGTGGAAATACAGAGTATATAGTTCAGTCTTCGATGACTTTTGAAACTTACGTATTCGTCCTTTCTTCAGATGAGAACTCATCCTAAGCGTTCAAGTTTTTCTTTGGCTTCGATTAAACTAGCCTATATCTGGTACAAATCAGAACGTACCAATGCGTCCCATTTGTTCTACTTGGGTATCAGTAATATTCTGGGATTTTTGGATTCTCAAATATGGTAAGTGGTACAACTGGTGTCCAAATCACACATGGGTAACGTACCCTATCATTTGGGCGATAGGCCTACATGCCGCTGATTTCAGACCTGGTCTGGCATTTGGATTGCTACAGTTTTTGAATAATGACGTGAGGTCATGGAAACATCGTCACGTACTGTAAATAGATTAAGCGTTCGCAACTTTTTTCGCTCAATTATGGCCCACTAAATTGTAAAAAGTGGCGTTGGCCCATTAAACGTTCAATGAAAAAGTTCCAACAACGCAATAAGTTCCTCAAATTTTATGAGAATGTCAGCTGCGCGGTTTGGACTTGTTCAACAGAGATGACTCTGGTTCTTAACCACGTTGTGTAAAAGGCATCAGTTTCATTAGTTGGGAATATAATGAGGAGACTACAGGAGAAGTAGGCTACACACTATTGTTTATAATAACATGATTTCTTATATCACTGTCACACTGTGTGTATACCATGCAAGTTCTACAGCCACTGAAAGCAGTATGCCATGACCCATAGGTTAAAAATCCCTGAAAGATATGAAAAATATAGCCACCCAGCTGGCGCCGATTCCAGACGGTTCACAACGTCACAAGAAATGTCAAATAGGAACGCGACCTACCAACGTCGATCAAAGGGTTCATCCCTATTTCATGACACAACATGGACAATCAAAGTGTGCGTATATCAGTGGCCCACACCTAGAGTTGGTCAATGTATAGTCAAGAAAGCTACTTAGGTAGAAGTAGAAGTATAACGGCCCAAAATTCTTCTCAAGTACGAATAGCAGTAGGTCTTAGTGCTTTTTGAAGCAGCCCAAAACTACTTTAAGTAGAAGTAGAACTTGGTGGCTTTGGAAACTAATCATAGGTAAAAAGTTTTGAAAAGCTTCACTTATGAGGCACACTCTCACTGACCGCTGAAACCTGGAAACTGATGGGCGGGCGGTGAAGTGAGCTGGCTTCGTATTGCTACATCCCAGGAGATGGATATTATAGAACGTTTGTCTTCCAATAGCCTGTGAAGTTATACAGCGAGTCCATTGGCTTACTTACAAATATACTCAACTGCGGCGGTAGCCTATAGCTGGTACAGCGTCCTGACGAATGGGTTCTTGACTAGCAGTTCAACAGACGACCATTTGCCTTTTTCAAATATATATTGTACGGATTAATCAAACAGTAGGTTTTGTATTACACATACGTCTCATATTCTCAAGGCCTCCAATATACAATATGCACTTGGTTTTATACCAACGGTGAATAGAAGTCACGTCGTGTGGTAATATTCCATAACGGATAGGAGAGAGAGAGAGAGAGAGAGAGAGAGAGAGAGAGCAGGGCGCTGCAATATATATTTTCAATAGCATATAAGGATTCGACCGCATCATGTGATGCAAGTGATAGTTTAGAACTCTGGTTTTTATCCATTTTACGCTTGTGCCCCTTTCTAAAAAATGTCACGGTATAGCGTCACGCCCGCGTTAAGACAATCGAGGGATACGGATAAGTTTTGCCGAAGCACATTTAGGCTTTGCGCGTTTAGGGAGGTATCCTAACTGAAAATACAGTAGATCGTAAAATTCCAATTATGCTGCTGAGCTTTATTTACTAGTTGTGCGGAGCCTGACATATTAACCACTAAGTGGCCTGAAATTGCAGACACGAACCACACAACTGCTACGTAAATGATATTGACCGATACTTGCATGAAAAAATATTGGATACACCATATATAATTCGTGCGAATCACAACGAAAATTTTGGACTATCCGTGAAAACAGCCTCTGAATTTCTCCGTCGTGCGCTCTTTCTCTCTCTCGTGATACTTGTACTTTACAAACTGGTAATAGCGAAAAGTGAGTTGGTAAGTCACATATAATATGACCAAGTAGAAATAGAAGTGTCGTAAAACTAGATTTCCTTGAACAAATACTGCAAGTAGAGGAAAAACGACTTGAGTACTTCGAAAAAGTAAAAGTACTTCATCGTTACTGACCAGCACCTCTGTCCACGCCTTTTTGCTATTCATTCTACACACAGCGTAATAAGGTAGCATACCAGCAGTGCCGGACCATCATATTGACCGATTCGATCATGAATTATGTAAAATTGGCGCGTTAAGGCGATATATGCTGACTCACTAAACAGTGCAACAGAACTCGCTAATGAGTAGCGGCAAAAACGTATAGGCAGATTGCGGCTCTGGGGTGTTGAACCTCATCAAAACTTTGGTTTATCACCCTATGGGAGGCCCAAGACCAACGTTTTTTCGGGAGACTGGCGAAGTGCTGTTTCGATCCTGTCTATATGATCGCCGCTTTCCGTATAGAATCCGAAACGCCAAGTAACGCAGAGACAACATAAATTTTCCAAATGTCGTATTCGTTATAGCTCTCCACAAGACGCACCAGAGCAATAAGTAAACTTCTGTTGTTAGGCCCAACCCCACGCAAAAATGGTGACTCGCGTGATTGGAGTTTAATCGTAATAAACGGCATGTTATCGCCGATGATAGACCAAAAATTTTCACGAGGAGACCCATCTTAACGTAAGAAATATTCGTAAAGTTATGAGACTATTATTGAGACAGGGATTAGGACGATTACATAATACGTACGCTCATGACGCATGCGATGTAAGATCGTGTGAAGTCCCCAAAAATGAAGACCAAAGGTGCGATCAGTCGCGATTTTCTGATGACTCGAGTCATTTTCTCAAAATACGGAAATGATTCGACTCGACTGGAGTCAATCTGTCTATTGACTCGACTTGGACTCGAGTCATTGCGCATGATTCGGATCAAGTCATATGACTCGACGAGTCTCAGACGGCCAATACCGACATTTCATTGTAATTGCGAAGAATAGTAATAAGTAACCACACTGTTGGTATTTCGCCTATTGGTCCTGGTACTGGAAAATGCGACCAGAAAATGTACGTAGTATCTTTTACGTAGTACGTAGTATATTTTAAATGAGAACCATTCGATATCACCAAACAGAATCATAAAAAGTGGTTTAACCCTTTGTAACCGGCCGGCCTACTGACCAAAATGTTACTGCATCCAAAAAAAATAACGATAAAATGTCATCCATATGGCTTAAATCGACGCCCAATATATTGCCGTAAACCTGAAGTAGCCGCCTAGCGGTCTGAGATACTCTCACGGCTCAGACGCTAGAGGGAATAACGTTATGCGAGAAAATGTTTGTGATTTTATTGAAAATAAAATATAATTTTGTTCTTCTATATCTCCTGACGTCATACCTAGGCCGTCTTTTGGTATATGGCCACCTGATTGCCTTCCGCATGAATCTCCACGTTCCAATGATACATTACACGCTACTATAGCGCTTCATAGCCCAGCGCTACGATCTTGGAAAGGTAGGGATGATAAGCACAATCACGCGGCCGCCGCCGGTGAGTAATCGATTACGTAATCTCGTATTCTCGCTGAAGGAAACGCGCGTGCAGCTCTACATAACATAGTAACTGCCTGCGCAATTTTCCCTTAGATCGTATATATCTCCATGCTATTGAAGTGTTATCCAACCCCAGTTGCTTGTTATATGTAACTTGCAACTGCATAAGGGATCCGTAAGTATACACATATTGCCTTATTCGGCACTGCCCAGCGCCCATATACGCTCGAAAAGTCATTTCACGTGATACATTATTGCTTTATTTCACATCAATTTGAACTGTATTCTACACGGCTAGTGTTCCATGTATGATCAACAGTATTCATAGAAGCCAACAGTAACTTCGTGTGTCATCTAAGACTGATATATAACTGCCTCTATATGATGTTGTTATTACAGGCTCGGGTACCAAAATAGCCTAACTCGCACGCTTATTTGTGTAGTGTTAGGGCTGGTGTTGGCTTTCTTATACAAAACTAAGCTTCATGATAGGGATATTGATGAATATGTCAGGATAATGGCTAACCATACGTACAATTTGCTATTGCATGAAGCAATTGTACATCTGTTTGAAACTGCAGCGAGTCGGGTGATCTTACGCAGCCATGATTTTCACGTAATAAGCTATGCTTCTTTCACGTCAATTTGAAACATCTTCTACGTGCTAATCTTCGATATAAGGACTTTCATAGAATAGTATGACCAACAACAAGTCATAGAAGATAATTGTAATTGGGTATATCACGTCTAGAACGGAAGATACAATGGTTTATATTTCAGGCGGTCATTCACGCGAACATCATTATAAATTCAATTTTGCGGGAAACGTTTTTGCGTGTTTTATCTGCATTTCAAGCAGGATATACATTGCAATAATAGGTTATACATAGTCTGATGTATGCGTATTTATAAGAGCTATCCATACAAACCGATTGCAATAGTTTATGACCAATACAGGTCTAGCTATCTTCGATTAAATACCGACTCTTCTGTGTTAAACAGTCGCGGTCTAGTATACTAGACCGCCGGTCGCAAAGGGTTAAACAAGACTTCAACTGGAAACTGAGCCATCGACGCAATGACTTGGACTCGGACTCGAGTCATAATACCATGACTCACACTCTACCCTATGCTCGCTGACTTGGACTCGACTCGGTGGTGAACTAAAATGACTCGACTTGATTCGAGTCAAAACTATAAAAGTGAGATTGAATTGTGACTCGATCGGAGCCTAATAGTGACTTGGTTACAACCATGGGTCCGGGGTAAGGTAATCTTCAATTAGGCTACATCAGTGCTTTTCAACCTGTGTGACGAAATGAAAATGAAAAAATGAAAAAAATTCAGGGCGAATGGGGCGAATTAAAATTCGGACGAGTGTGAAAGAAAATTGTCCATAATTCTCACTTTTTCCGACGTGGAATAATTCAAATAAACTTAATAGGGTAGTATAGTGAGTCCGTAACTTTTGTCGTTTGGACGCAATTCTAAAAACTTGTTTGTAGCTGTGATTTTCTAGTTCACAAGTGAGGAACTTTCCCGGTGCGTTTATATTGCAAAGTCTGAGAGAATTTTTCCGCGCGAGAGGATTACGTCACTCGGTCACTACCTAGAAAAAAAGAAGTAGTGGAAAAGGTATCAGCATAGTGTCCTATATGGTGTCGACACAGGCAAATCTCACGCCTCAGTGAAATTGTATCACGTCACAATTTCTATTTGGCTACAGGCAACTTGACGGTCATTTTTGACCGGCTTGACGATCATTAAATTTGGTAAAACGGGTATCAATCGAAAGCTGACTCTGCACTGATTACGAAAATATAAATTTTATTCCGCTCGTGTCCCTGGAACTCCCACAATCAGCCTCAAATTTTTCACTGTTATGGAGATTGGCATTGGGACGCAACAATGGTGTCTGGCTCTTTTTCTCTTGAGCTCGTCTCTCGTTTCGCCAGACAGCATTGTTGCGTCCCAATGCCAATCTCCATAACAATGAAAAATTCGAGGCTGATTGTGGGAGTTCCAGGGACACGAGCGGAATAAAACTTATATTTTCGTAATCAGTGGAGAGTCAGCTTTCGATTGATACCCGTTGTACCAAATCTAATGCTCGGCAAGCCGGTCAAAAATGACCGTCAAATTGCCTGTAGCCAAATGGAAATCGTGACGTGATACAATTTCACTGAGGCGTGAGATTTGCTTGTGTCGACACCATATAGGACACTATGGTATCAGCATATAGCAGTGGTCGGGAACCTGTTTTGTCCGAAGAGCCATATGGGACCTATTTCTTTCTATTTTAACTTTTAAAGAGCCATATTGCCAATAAGCTGTTACGTAACAATTGAAAATTCGTGACGTCATGGTAGCACTAATTCGAACTCACTACATGGTATTCGTCGAGTGCGCCACATTTTCTCAGTAAAAACTGATATTCTTACCTTTCCTTACCTTATCTAGTCATTAGCTTTTTCTAGGCATGGAATAGTCTAAAAGAGTTGAGCTTGATGTGATGACTGATGAGTGAGAGAGAGAGAGAGTCTTTATTTTCATCGAACCAAAATACATAACAAACGGCAGTGACGGTGGTACAGAAAATATGCGTGCACAGTATTCGGTATTAGATAGGAATGATCGATAAGACCGTGAAGGTCATCTAGTCTGATCACACCAGCATCAAACAGGTACACTTGACTCAGAACAGTCTGGCTGTAAAAAAATGTTTAGTTAGGAAAGGAAAATATAAAAAAAATTAAACAATGGTAGCAAATGATCAATGAAGCAATGTCTGAGTGATGCCCTTTTTATACAAATAGTCTAAATCGAGATTGGGTTGCAAAGTGAAGACCTAGATTTTAGTCATCGGCTTCTGAAACTTGAAGGGGTTCGCGATAAAAAAAGTTTAGGAACTCCTGTGGTCTGCAACCGTGCAATGGCACGGGAGAGGGTCA
Organism: Botryllus schlosseri; assembly: GCF_051294905.1. NCBI lineage: Eukaryota > Metazoa > Chordata > Ascidiacea > Stolidobranchia > Styelidae > Botryllus > Botryllus schlosseri. Next base: position 16,318,028 of record NC_137247.1, on the reverse strand, counting down.
GATATTGCGAAACCCGGGCGAAATGACGACCGACCCGCAATGCAAATGCAAACTCTGACTGCCCGGAAGATGAATCGAAATGTCTGCATTAGGACTCTCCATAAATGATTTTTTTTCTCAAATCGTTCTCAAATTTGGATTTGAATAAAATAGTATTTACGGTGACCGAATCCTTGTTTATTTATTATAGTTGTGCTCACCGTAAATACTATTTTATTCAAATCAAAAATTTTCAATGGCAATAACTCCGCTGCCACTGGTTGGAATTGAACCAAATTTGGTGAGGATCGTTTCTATAGACAGCCTAACACTTTCATGAGGTGAACAGAAATTTTCAATTTTTTTATTATTTATTGTTATATAACAAATAGAAACTTTCTTCTTCTGTAGCAAAGCGGTTACTGGCTGGAATTGAACCAAATTTTGTGTGTAGGCTTAAATTAGGTAACCTAACAATTTTATCAAGTAGCCAGTACTATTTGAGAAAAAAGTCATTTTTGAAGAGCCCTAGTCTGCATACCACGACTTACGTTAAGTTTCCATATTTTGCCGTCTCCGACCAAAGTTTTCGCAATATTTCGTAAGGTAGTAGTGTTTCAAATATACCATTGTGACCGTAGAGCCAGCGGCCTGAACTATCACGAAGGTGGTGACCGGTCAACCACTTGTGGTAGAAAAAATGTTAAGTGTTCGCTAAGCCTAACTCATCGGCATTCGGCAATGACGAGCAGTACAAGCAAAATTGCGTCGACCGGTAATCGAAGAGAGATCTATTGGATGGCAGGCAACAATGCTAACCTTTACACCACCGACGCCACTCTGGATGTGGGTGTTGACTATGCCCTAAGATAGAGAGAGTCTTTCTTTTCATCCAACCAAAATACATAACACACGGCAGTGGTGGTGGTACGGAAAATATGCATGGACATTGGACAGTATTCGGTATTAGATAGGAGTACCTAAGCCTAAACCCTGAGGCGGCTCGTGCTATAGGGCAACTGGAGCATTGCCTCACCTAAAATTCTGTTCTAAAACAATGATTTACCATTTATATAGACATAAAGCAATCAATACATACAGAGATCACTGCGATTATCGCATTCTTCTTGTGCTTTCGCTTTTAAATGCTTATATGTAACGAAGTCTATGCGAAAATCGAATTATCTTCAGTGTTTTCGCCTTGTAAATGCCTAGCCGGGGCATGCCCCGGTAGCGCTCATAACAAGCTTCACCTGTCTATCTCTCAAAGCCGCTCACAATAAAAGAAACGATGATTTACTCTCTCTATTGCAGTGGTTCCCAACCTGTGGTACGCGTACCACTAGTGATAGGCTACGTGAATGTATTCCAGGTGGTACGCGAGTAGATTATGTTTTCTCGACCGAAGCGCGAGTTATTGGTTCAGGTGGGGTTGATTTTGAGTATTTTGAAGCCGTCGTCGTCGTGGGAAGGGGCAATTCCGCCAATGACGGCCTATGGGGAAGAAATCTATATTCGCAAATGATTGGGATTCTTACCTAAACAAATTCCGTTTTAATATATTTGACCACAAGAATTCCAAATGGATCCATGTACTGCAGAAATCATATAATGCGCCTTAAAATGGGCAGTTCATTTTCTGTTTCGCTGTCTTCGGCAGCTCAACACATGGTTGTACAATGTACATACAACAAGTCGCTGCTGAAGAGATTCGGTGACCTGAACATAGAAGATATGCGGAAACTAGAAATCGCCAAGTATATGTATCAGTTCCACTGCGGTCATTTCCCCGAATATCTCAATTACTTCTTTACCTAGGAATCAAAAGCGCACAAGTACAATACACGCCCGTCCACGTCGTCCAAGTATCATATGATCGACCGAAAAGACAATCGCTCTATCAAATATGCCGGACCACATACAGGTCGAAATACAAGCAATTTCTACTAAATAAATAGGCCTACTAGTCCGCCCTCAAGATTACCTGACCACGACCTGACCTATCCATCTCGCCTCGCCTCCCATGATATGCCACCCCATTTTTGTCGCTTGCTTTTTATTATACTATTTTCTTTTACTTTTCATTCTGTGTGTATGTGCATGCCTCCTCTTTACATCGCCTAAGCCAAGATGGATGTCTGATTCCGATGACTACTCCAAGTCGTTTCGACACCTTCCTATCCTTTCATTGCATCGCATTTTTGTGGTGACTTCGAAATGTTTGCGGAACATTTCCGATTTGAAGTTGTCAGCCTCATCCAATTAGTGAACAATTCCTAATTTGTCCTAATGAAAGGTTTGGAACCTCGTCACTAAATCTATTTTATCCTGTGATATACATTGCATTGTGCATTGAACTGATAAAAATTGCTGATAAACCGAACACGGTGGAAGCATCTTTTGACCTCCTTCGGCGTGCGTAACTTAAGTTATGTAGGTGTACGCGAGTGTTATGGCAAAGTAGTACTTACTTCACTGTTTCTGAGCTATAATAGACTGAAGAGATCTAATGAGATGCATATTCAGTGTTGGGATGACTCGAGTCATGGCCGCGGTTTAGCGGCCTGACGCTTGACGACCTGCTGCAAACAGATTAGGACGCAAAATTCCAGAAAAGGTTTCTGGTTGCGCAAAAAAAAATGCACAGGTCATTAACAAAAGTCCTGCTTTAAGCAGGTTTGCAGTACATACTCAGGCATTCTCATTTTGGGACAGATTGACAAATGTCGGTATAGAATACTTACTTTGTTACTTGGAATCGCTACTTCTACTGGTTTGGCTTACCTACAAAGTGGTTTTGCTTTTAGATTAGTTCCAGGTAACACTTTCCCATTTTTTAAGCATAAGCAGGCCTAGAATACTTCCTTTTTCATTACTCCGATATTGCTAGTTCTACTCGATCTATTATGGCGACGACTTATTTGACGGCCGATCGGAAAGCCATTTCTTTTGACGGGGGTCCATTAACTCTGGATTATTGGGTCAAACAAGCCGGTACAGACCTTGGTCACGTTGACCGGTTCCCTTTCAGGTGAGTGTTCATCTTCGCTGTCGGATGATTGCTTTTTTCTGCAAACCACAAATGAACCATGCGCCATGGCGCCACATCACATTTGCATGTTATTACCAAGCGTGACATAATACTATTTAATGTGCTATAACAAATTTGTGATATCGTGTGACTACATTACGTCACGATGACATTGCGTTACAGTGAACTGCAAATGTGATGTGGCGCCATGGCACATAGGCAATAAAAACAACAAACGCACCGTCACCGTAAAGGATAGGTAACAATGTAGTTATATTACAGGGTGGTGGAAGGGAGGCGGTGGGAAATACAGTAACATAGCATGCCACGCTTGGTAGTGACAAGCAAATGTGATGTGGCGCCATGGCGCTACGCTCCGCTCGCGCCCTGGCTCGTCCGCTCGTCGTATGTCATAATTCGTGTAATGTCTACCATGAGTATGACCAGCTGGACATAAATGCTGCTCAATTTTTTGTTGGGTGCCGGACGGGTTACAACATCCAAGCAATATTGCAGTACTGCAGTATCTAAGCATTACTTAGCTATTCGTTTATGCGAATATATATGCATGTCATTGTAGCTGCATTACTCATTAGATATATGCCACGAAAGTAGAGATAAGTCGAGCGGACGAGCCAGGGCGCGAGCGGAGCGTAGCGCAATGGCGCCACATCACATTTGCATGTCATTACCATGGACATAAATGCTGCCCAATTTTTTCTTGGGTGCCGGACGGGTTACAACACCCAATCAATATTGCAGTACTGCTGCTAATCCTACTCTACCTAAGAGACATGATTATAGTCATGTATATGTATTATACATGAACTAATATTATGATACATAGCATGCGCAAATAATCAGGATCAAAATCAGACAATTAGCATGATATAACAGTAATCAAAAAATCAGGATTAAACGAGACAATTATAATGATAAAGCGAACTAGGAATAAGGACAGTTGAATTGAAAACTGATTCCGCTAAAAACATCAAAATCTATAAAAATAACCTGCGCAATCGCAAACATACCTAATGTGGACACTATACTGTTAATTTAATATAACGGTCGACATGATGACATAAAGTGGATACTATTCGTTATAAAGCGTTTAGTCGTCACATGGAACACAGTGATGCTGTTCAATAGGTGTCCCACATATATGAGTATAAGCATGCAAATTGATGGTCGATATGATAGTGGATTCCGACCGATTATGAACTGAATTTTAATCGACACATAATGTATGATGTCTTTAACATGATAGTAAATAAGGTCCAATGATAAGTTTACTGGCTGAGTCTATATATATACGTTCACCATACACCTTGATACGGATCTGTAAGAACACATAATGCGAACGGGTATGCCATAATTCCGCCTGAAGTAACACACAGAGACTCGGGACTCATACTCTGGCTCGGCCGCTTGAAAATCTCTAGTTTTCATTTTATTTCAACCATACTTCACATAAGATACCGCATTAATTTATCTATATATGTATATGCATTGGACCGAATCGGTATCCCTGTTCCGTCGAATGTAGTCTGTGGCGTCACTAATACAAGATATGATAAATATCATGGATCTATATATGTTTACCGTACACATTCAAATGGATATGTAATAAAGCTTATTGCGAAGTGTTAGGTCGTAATACAATCTCGGACAACATACAGAGACTCGGAATCATATTCCGACTCGGCCCTTGAAAATCACTGTTTGACATTTTTTATGTAACATACTCCACATAAGAGACTGACTTGAGTATATTTATATATACGTATTGGACCGAATCGATATCCCTGTTCCGCAGTATGTATTCAGCGATGTCACTACTGACAATTATGATAAATATTAGGCGCGCATGCGTGCATATGTATGTAGGTATGTATACCGCACACATTAACACGGACGAGTGAGAACGCATGTCGTAAATTGATATTACGTGTTTTATTCTCGGGTAACATATAGAGATTCGGTCTCAGACTCGGACTCGCTCGTATTAAATGGCATTTTTCATGTTTTTGACCCATACTCAACATAAGAGACAGCCTCGTGTATGTTGATATGAATATGTATGTAACCGAACCGGCATATCTCTTACTGATAATGTATTCAGTGACGTCACGACCCACAATTTATAACGTTTTGCGACAGGATAGTAACTGATGTCAAATCACATGATATTAGGTATTCAGTGATGTCACGCATAGAAATGATGATAACAATTATGCGTGGGTATGCACACCGCACGCATTAGCACGGTTGAGCAAGAACGTCTACCGCAAACTCATATTACGTAATGCATTCTCGGGTAACACCTGAGACTCGGACTCGGACTTGTGCGTTTGGAAATCGCCATTTTCACGTTTTTCCACATCAACGTAAGAGACCGCCTCACGTATATTTATATGTATGTGTTGCACCGAACCGGCGTCCATTTTCTTCATGATGTATTCAGTGACGGCGCGAATAAAGGCTTAGATAAATATGACGTTGTATATATCGATCGTACATATTCAAATGGATATGGAATACCACCTAATGCAACCGCGTATGACGTAACGCCGTTTCGAGCGATAGCCACGTACTTGGACTCGGACTCGAAAGTTTGAATTCGTCATTTACACCCTTTCAACCAGGTTTAATATATGAGACGCAGTTGAATATTCCTATGTTCATGTAATGGATGGGATAAATTTGTCGGTGACGCATAATGTATTCCATTACGTCACGAAATAAAAAATAATAATGACTTTACTGCGCGCATATGTTTAGATGCTACCTCGAATACATATGTTATGTTATGTTATATTTTTTTTTAAGTCATTTTGAAAATGAGCAGACTGTGACAGTTGTATTGATAATATGTAACAGTGGTCGGCATGATAATAGATGTCGCCCGATATTAAATGATGTTCAATGGTACCCAATGATACTTGCATACCTATAAATCGGTATGTTATAATTTAATACGGAGGATAGGAACACTATCATTGATATAATGATAATATATAATGCTGGTCGACATTACGCCGTAATGCCATCTCAGATAACAGACAGAGACTCGAAATCATAATCAGACTCGGCCCTTAAATCACTATTTGACATTTTTATGAAACATACTCCACGTAAGAAACTGAACTGAGTATATTTATATTTATGTATTGGACCGGATCGGTATCGCTGTCCCGCAGTACGTATACAGTGCTGTCACGATTAACAATTATGAGAAAGATTATGCGTGCAGATGTATGTATGTATGCCGCCCACCTTGACACGGGCTCGGACTCGTGCGTATGGAATGGCATGTTTCATGTTTTTTACCCATACTCCACATAAGATACAGCCAGCTCGTGTATATTAATATTATGTATGGAGCCGAACCGGCATACCTCTCACTCATAATGTATTAAGTGACGTCACTAAATAAGATTAAGATAAATATAAAGCGTGTATATGTTTACCGTACACCTTCATATGGATACTGCATATGGCAGGCGGTTACGACGTGACGCCATTTCAAGAAACCTCACTCAGTGCTCAAACTCACTCGGACTCGGACTCGACATTTTGATTCCGCCATTTATCAATGTTTTTCTGCCATATTTAATATAAGAGGCAGGGTTGAATTGTCATCTCTATATGTAGTGGACCGGATAGTTAGAGCGGTTACGCAGAATGTATTCCATGACGTCACGAATACAAAATTCAGAATTATTTTAATGCACGTATATGTTTAGGAGGTACATTAAGATCTATATGTTACAATGCTCATTGTGAACGGTTAGGCCCTAATATTAGATTATGCCGCAGAAAACGGCTTGATCCGGACTAGGGATCCTGACTACATATGAATCAGTAGGGTACAAGTTCACAAGGATGGTAGTAGCACGATTATAGATCCACCCCTCGCATGTAACGCTGGTCGCCTTGATAATACATGTCGACCAATTGTGAACAGACACCGGTCGACATAACATTGATTGGCGACCGATAATGAACTAAATACTGCTGGTCGACATGATATTAGATGTCGACCGATTCTTAGTTTAATCTCCATCGACTCACAATTTATAACGTTCTGCGACAGTATAGTGAATGATGTCAAATCACATGATATTAGGTATTCAGTGATGTCACGCATAGAAATGATGATAACAATTATGCGTGGGTATGCACACCGCACGTATTAGCACGGTTGAGCAGGAACGTCTACCGCAAACTCATATTACGTAATGCATTATTGGGTAACACTTGAAGACTCGGACTCGTACTTGTGCGTTTGGAAATCGCCATGTTTATGTTTTTCCACTTCAACCGCCTCACGTATGTTTATATGTATGTATTGCACCGAACCGGCGAGAGAGAGAGAGAGAGAGAGTCTTTATTTTTCATCAAACCAAAATACATAACACTCGGCAGTGGTGGTGGTACAGAAAATATGCATGCACAGTATTCGGTATTAGATAGGAATGATCGATAAGACCGTGAGGGTCATCTAGTCTGATCACACCTGCATCAAACAGGTACACTTGACTCTAAACAGTCTGGCTGTAAAAAAAGTTACAGTAGTTAAAAAAATAAAATAGAAGAAAAATTAAACGATGGTAGCAAATGATCAATGAAGCAATGTCTGGGCGAGGTAGGGCAACAGTGTTAGTGTAACGATAAGAGGTGATCAAGTAGGGCTTTTTTGAATCTATCATAAGGCAATTCACGGATATGTGGTGGTAATGCATTCCAAATGATAGGTCCCGAGTAGTCGATAGATCTCTTAGTTAGGTTGCGTCCATTTTCTTCATGATGTATTCGATGACGGCACGAATAAAAGCTCAGATAAATATGACGTTGTATATATCGATCGTACATATTAAAATGGATACGGAATACCACCTAATGCAAGCGAGAATGACGTAACGCCGTTTCGAGCGATAGACACGAACTTGGACTCGGACTCGAACGTTTGAGTTCGTTATTTACACCCTTTCAACCAGGTTTAATATAGGAGACGGGGTTAAATATTCCTATGTACATGTAATGTATCGGATAAATCTATTGGTGACGCATAATGTATTCCATTACGTCACGAAAGAAAAAATAGTAATGAATTTACTACGCGCATATGTTTAGATGCTACCTCGAAATATATATGTTACGACGCCTATTGCGAACGGTTAGGCCCTAATGTTATAATATGTCACCCAAAACCGAAATACCCGGTTTAGGGACATGATATCCCACCTCCCCTAACCCTAATATCCCACCTCCCCTAACCCCAATATCCCACCTCCCCTAACCCTAATATTCCACCGCCCCTAACCCTAATATCCCACCTCCCCTAACCCTAACCTAAGCCTAATCCTAACCTAACCCTAACCTTCCTAACCCTAACATCCCCCTCTCCCCCAACCCTAATATCTCCCCTCTCCTCAACCCTAATATCCCCCTCACGTAACCCTAATATACCCCCTTCGCCAACCCTAATCCGTCTCTCCCAAGGAAAAACAATTTATTTTGACGTTTATAAATTTTTGTATTGTAAAACGAAGAAGCGCCATCAACAGTTCTCTGCCATTTATGAGTTCTACTTCGCCTCACTCTAACATTGGTGTCCCGCAGTTTCGTCGTTTTAGACTTTAGAGCTCCTCTATGAGATCCACAAATGTCAATGACCGACTGTCCCGCGTTCCGCCTTTTCCTCTGTTTCCTCGTTTTAGTGGCTACTTTGTGATCTATAGAGGTCAATAACCGACTGTTCCGCGTTTTCCTGTTTCAGCGCTTTAGGAATCGAGGTTTCCCGCATTTTCCGCAGTTTCGGCGTTTTAGGGGCCGTTTCCGCGAATTCCGCGTTTTCCGCAGTTTCCACGGTCCCTCCTTTTAGGGTTACCCTTAAATTTCGTATCATCTCGAGTGATACTTGCAGCCTCGAACTGAGCTTCAGCTCTAGCGAACCACAAAGTAGGGTTGTCAGTCCAGAGTGACGGAAGTTTAACGCTTACCGCATTAGCTGACGAAGGGATGACGAGTTTCTTCAGTGCGTCGGTCAATCCTTGCATAGCGGCGGTATCCATGTTGGAAAGCGTCAGTATAATCCTGGCCGTGCAAAATACTTGCGGTCTTCTGGAGTCTTCCAGGTAGTTCGGGGTCACCAATGTAGGAACTCGCATCCTACTGAGTAGTTAATAACTACGTAACTCTCATTTCCATACTGAGAACGCGAGACAAGTACAGCTACACTCAATCTGTAATTACAACAACAATAGATAACTATAGATAACTAACCTACGGATAGATGGGCAAGACGAGAGTCACGGTCGAGTGATGCGACAACGGCAGATTTGTTGTCGCTTCATAGCATGAAACGGGAGCGTAATTGCTAATCCCATAGATGACGACCCGAGCGCTCAAATTAAATAAAGTTGATCTTATTTGAAAGCTACAGTCGCGCTGATTCTGATAATATACATTAAATTTTCATCAAGGCAATGGAACCACCCCGAAATAGCCTTCAAAATATGAAAATCGGCATTGTTCTAAACAATCGCAACCACGCACGGACCGTTGTTATGGTCATTGTGCTGCGCCGTTGCAATTGTTTTAGAACAATGCCGATTTTCATATTTTGAAGGCTATTTCGGGGTGGTTCCATTGCCTTGATGAAAATTTAATGTATATTATCAGAATCAGCGCGACTGTAGATTTCAAATAAGATCAACTTTGTCTAATTTGAGCGCTCGGGTCGTCATCTATGGGATTAGCAATTACGCTCCCGTTTCATGCTATGAAGCGACAACAAATCTGCCGTTGTCGCATCACTCGACCGTGACTCTCGTCTTGCCCATCTATCCGTAGGTTAGTTATCTATAATTGAACATGCTCTCTGACTGGCACCTTTTGAGCGTGCAAGTCAGAGCGGTACGAATGTATCAGAATGTTAATATTCGAACAGTAACGCGTCAGGAATAAGCGTAATACATTTAGGAGTCGCGATCGCTTGGATATAGTTTGTAGGTGTATTATGTGCAGCTACATTACTGCCGTTTGCGACAAATCGATTTTCGACCTTCATGGTAAAAAAGACGAAGTTGGGACTCGTTCGGTGGATAGTTGAAGGGTTTGTTTAGAGCAAGGGTTCTCAAGCTCCCTTACGGGATGTTAATGTCACTGCTGGCATTTTACCAGCAAGAGATGCTGCGGGCCGCAGAACATTTTTACCGTCTATTTGTGGGCTACTGTAGCCTATTTACCAGTCGTATACGGGCCGGTATATGCACCTTTAACCACTTCCACCAGAGAACCAAACTCTCTGTTTCAATGAGTGAGCGAGCAAGTATAAAATTACGGTAACTTTTTCGTTACAGTGGCTATTATCACATTGAACTCTCAGTGATATAAGAAGTCTGGCGTTCGGGGTCAAACCAATCAGCCCTTCTCCTTCCATTCCTTGTCGGGGGCCCTGGACGATTAGTTACAGAAGTCAGCTTTGTCAAGAAAATGTCTTTCGCTGGTGCCTTTCCCACGTTTGCCCATCCAGCATTTCCTCTGTAAATATGTCCTGTCCACTCTGATGAAATGCACCCATATAATAATTAGCTATGCAATGTCTGTGGAGTCGGTGAATTCGTCCAATGCTAGGCTAAAGTAGTCTATACGCGGCAACGTGATTCAGAACATGTGATAAAAGATCGAGTGACATTGCTGTTACTCTTCTAGTCATGGTTAAATGAGACAATTCTAGCTTCGAAATATGTCAAATGATTTTGTTCTTGCTGCTAAGTTACGGCAACAGCACATACTCACACAATTTTATTGCAATCACACAATCTGTAGCAGATTTCTTGGATTTAACGATATTCCCAGCAATTTTGGACGATGTGTCTGTAACGTCGTCGGCAATTTTAACAATGCCCCGAAATATGGATTGCTGGGCTTGCCGCCTAGCTAGCAACGTATTTTCCAAGATCAGGCGATATGAATAACTCCAGAGAAAAAAACTGCCGTGGTATCATTTTAAGCTTCTAGCCTTCTACGCTTCGTTACGACTTACGAAAACTACGTTCTTCGTCAAATATGTCACATCGGTTTTCCAGTTATATCTGAGAAAGCAAATTGATTGTTCCACGCAGAGTTATACAAACCAAGTTTTCGCCGTTCAGTTTCCCATTCCTTGTTCTTGTTTCTGCTCAAACAATTCGCGGTGAGTGAATCACTCTTTAAAAAAAATGTAGGCCCACTACGTAGCAGGATTCTCTTGAACCAGAGTTCAGCCGAACCGATTCAAAACAATAACAATGTAATCAAATCTAATCAAACAAAACAGAGACGGTGCGATAAGAGAGCTAAGCAGCTAAATTAATATGTAACAATACCGTGTCAGTAATAATTGCATTCATATTTCATAATGAAAGATGTCGCGGGCCGCGGGTTGAGAACCCCTGATTTAGAGCATGAGATTTTCCAAGTTCGTTCATCATTATGGTGTGACAATCCTGGGACTACATCGTTCCTACAGATAAAATTTTGATTCGTAGGAGAATGGGTTAAACACTGGCTGAGGATTGTATGCAAAGCAGTTACACAAATAATAATAATAATGAAGTACAGTTATAGCCTGGATATTTCCTCTTCCTATTACTCGCAATCTGGAAGGAAATTAATTTTGCATATAAATTAGAATCTTGAACCAACTGTTCTTTGCATATCACAGTGTGATGCGAGTATAGCGTTGTAATGAACTCAGCGAATTTTAGTGTAGAGTTGACTTCCTATGCATAATGTTCGTGTATTGACTGATGGAGTAGTCGCCCCTGCATATAGTTATTGTAGCGTAAGGAAAAAATGGTTGGCGGAACAAATTCCACCTAAGATTTATCTAACTCATTTTTGCACTTCATAACCTCTTTAATATAGCCGACAATGCACGAGGGACAAATCTTACAGCGCGATCGTAAAATGCATCATAAATTCTGCATGGGCTGATTTTCTAGACTTCACAGTGCTTCTTAAAATTGTCGACATCGCTTTTCGGGGCGATTTCGCGAGAAAACATGGGGATAACGGGGATAGTGGCCCGTTACCACCTTTCAGTATCAGACCACTGGACTATAGAGCCCACCTGGGCCAACTAATGCCCATCTGCTAACTTATTACCTAATAAAAGTGGTGAAATTTATTCAGAAATAGGGCCTACTTACCAGATACTTTTGAAAAATAAGTATGTGAACATCAAGTATTTCGACTTCAGGAGCTATAGCCTACTGAGGCGGAAATAAAAGTAGTGCAAAATATAACTACTCGAGAAAGAAGGAAAAGTAGACAAAACTGGAAGTACTTAATTGTGACCTTTATGCGGGGCGGTAATCATATGCCCTTTGCCCATGCAGTTTGATAAGTATGCCATAAAACCAAATAGATTTTAGGAGCCACTGCTCTGAACGGCATGGGTGAAATTTATTTCATATTGGCGACGTTTTTCGCAACTCGCGTAAGCTACTGTCACGAAATGCTGCATTCTACGATATTATTTTTGTCTGGACAACTTTGCCATTCTCCAGTTATCTCCTAAAATAATGCAGATAGAACGCGAAAATAACAATTAAAAGAAATAAAAATTTCAGGGACTATTTGGTTGTGATTTTTTGACTACGTCACGAGATATCGCTAAAAGCTGAAAGGATGACGTTGTTCTTCAAAGTATTCGCGATTCATGCAATGTTGGTGGTAGTAATAACTGCGGTGGATGGTAAGTTGTTGTTGCAATCGACTATTCTTGCTAGTAGTAATACAAAATGATATAGTGAGCGAGATTACTGTATCTGACAGTTTTTTCAATGATGGGATGAAGCACACTTATTTCATATGTAGATCTGGTTCCGAAAAAAAGCTCTACCTACGTGAATTTGTATGCCAGTCAGTAAAGGCCGCTGCAGCACATTACAATGACATAGGATTCTTAGATTGATATTCATTATTATTAGGTTTCCGAATTACATTTACTAAATCACGAAAATAACTCTATATTATAATTTCATGCAGACAGCGCGCTGACTCAGTGGTCAAGAGTGGGGAAGTTCTACTTCAAGATATTTGATGACGAATTCGCTACCTATGCTGGGGCGGAGGCACGTTGTAAGGAATATGGCGGGAGATTGGCTGCCGCGGTTCTGAGACACCCAGCAGCTGCTGAGTAAGAAATGAACACGTTTGCATTTTCTCAAATGTGTGTTTTTGTTACTAAGTTTTTGATCTGAACTGCAATAATGCTATAGTATTTGACTAGTACAGGGGTACTCAAAGGGTGGGCCACAGGAGAGATCCGAGGTGAGCCACAGAACTATTTGCTAATTGTAGAATTAGTTAAAGTTCAGTTATATTTGTTATGTTCATATATTCAAAAATATATATTCATATTATCGAATTATACGTAGGCTACATAAAGCTTTTCATCCGACTCTGATGAGATGTAGTGGCACAGAGGGGCGCGAAAATGGGATGAGAAACGGCGGTTCATTCCCCCAGCTACGACAACCTACAGCCAACAACAACGAAAATAATGTCGAATATATAATAACTTAAATTACTGCTTAAATTACTTCAACACAAGCATTTCTCCACACAGTATACTATTGTCGAATGATTTTCAAAATCACCAGCTGTCTTTTGCGGTACTACAGCTTTTAGAAGTTTTGAGAAGTGTTCTCTTTTCCGGGTATCAAAATATGGTAACCCTACGGTAATGTATCATATAAAACTGATGAATATATAATGTACGTAGTATATGCCAACTTCAAGACACATAGTTCGATGAATCCTTTTCAGGTTTCTATTATATTCTGGAGTGTTTAAATCGAGACGCGTCAGAATCAGTGCAAACACGGCTTGGATTGGGTATAACAGACTCCATTCGCAATTTTTTTTAGTTTGAATCCATCTGCCCGGAAAGATTCTAGTATTTATAGATATTACGAATATTCTCGAAAAAAGTGGGTATGGCATGGCCCCATTCGCCCCTGGCTACGCCAATGCGGTGGACATCAGTTGTATTGGAACGTCGCTTTGTCTTGCTAATGTTGATGGTCTCTTAAATGTTTGCGCCCAAATGCGATGGCAACGCGAGCCACATCATCACGTAGACCGCAAACTGTCGGCGGGCCGCACAAAATCCCATAGCGGGCCGTATGTTGCCCCTCCTGTGCTGTGCTAGCATGTGTGCGTCTCTGAATTGTATGTACAAAGGGTAGTGCAGGGTAGGATGGACGTATCTGTGGCGCTACCCACGGAGGGAGCTCCCCCAAACTCATAATATATTTCAGGAATCCAGCCCGCCTTATCTTCATGTTCCGCTATCCGGCCCGCCGGGTAGAGAAGCTGCCCGCCCCTGGTGTACACTGTACAAGTGAACATGTACTAGTGTACGTTAATATAGGCTCTCACTTCAATGAAATTACCAATGTGACGTCACGCGACTTTTCAAAAAGGTTCGCGTTCACACGAACCTGAACCTTTCAGAGGTTCACACCATAGTGTCCTATATGGTGTCGACACAAGCAAATCTCACGGTTCAATGAAATTGTATCACGTCACAATTTCCATTTGGCTACAGGCAATTTAACGGTTATTTTTGACCGGCTTGCCGAGCAATAAATTTGATGAATCGGGTATCAATCGAAAGCTAACTCTGCACTGATTACGAAAATATAAATTTTATTCCACTCATGGCCCTGGAACCCCCACAATCAGCCCCAAATTATTCATTGTTGAGTAGATTGGCAGTGTGACGCAACAATGCTGTCTAGCGGAACGAGAGAGAAACTCAAGAGCAAGGATGCGGCCGAGCGGCGAGAGTGGGATCAGCTGACGTCGTGGCAATGGCTATGTGCATTGTGCAATTATAGATAACTAACCTAGCTATACTTAGACGGAAGGATCTCTATAAGTTGAAGGATATTGCAGGAAAATTCGTAGGTCCCAAATACATTCTGTGGACCCAGTTCTACCTTTACAAATCAAGGAAAGGCTGGTAATGTGTGCTCGCTTTTAGCGAAGCGCCTATAGAAAGTATCAACAGCGCCACGCGTCTCTGGAGCCCTACGCAACTAGCGGGCTAAGGCAATCGATATCATAATAATGTGACATATCCAATGTAGACTACTTAGGCGTAGCCTACATATCTCTATCAGCTGAAGGATATTGCGCGAAAATTGGTAGGGACCAAATACATTCTGTGGACCCAGTTCTACCTTTACAAATCAAGGAAAGGTTGGTAATGTGTGCTCGCTTTTAGCGAAGCGCCTATAGAAAGTATCAACAGCGCCACGCGTCTCTGGAGCCCTACGCAACTAGCGGGCTAAGGCAATCGATATCATAATAATGTGACATATCCAATGTAGACAATTTAGACGTAGCCTAAATATCTCTATCAGTTGAAGGATAATGCGCGAAAATTGGTAGGGCCCTAATACATTCTGTGGACCCATTTCTACCCTTAAAAGTCAAGGAAAGGCTGATAAGGCGTGCTCGGTTTTACCGAAGCAAATAGAAAACGTATCAACAGCGCAGCGTTTCTCTGCGACGCGATTGCACAATGCACATGCACATAGCTATTGCCGCGACGTCAGCTGATCCCACTCTCGCCGCTCGGCCGCATCCTTGCTCTTGAGTTTCTCTCTCGTTTCGCCAGACAGCATTGTTGCGACACACTGTCAATCTACTCAACAATGAATAATTTGGGGCTGATTGTGGGGGTTCCAGGGCCATGAGTGGAATAAAATTTATATTTTCGTAATCAGTGCAGAGTCAGCTTTCGATTGATACCCGATTCATCAAATTTATTGCTCGGCAAACCGGTCAAAGATAACCGTCAAATTGCCTGTAGCCAAATGGAAATTGTGACGTGATACAATTTCATTGAACCGTGAGATTTGCTTGTGTCGACACCATATAGGACACTATGTTCACACCATCCCTAATTGATTATCCAAAGTTAAAAATGCGTTTTTGTGAACAAAACGCAATGTAATTTTCGGTACATACATTCCAGAGCAGTTAACTGGTAACGTTATTGCGCATGTGTCTCCGTAAATATGTAGACTGTGCCGTATAAAATGTTTAACAAATGCGTTTATTCCCTACCAGAAACCATTGAATTACCTAGAGGGGAATTCCCCACCGCTGGGCAATCACTGGCCTAGAGGCCAAGATGAGTGTCTGATCTCAAAGACTACCCCAAGTCGTTTCGGCACCTTCCAATCTTTTAATTGTATAGCAGTTTTTGTGGTGTTTGGAACTGATGAAAATATTAACAAACTGATACTGAGTATAGGCTTTGAAATCAGACACCCAACTTGGCCTAGGCCAGTGGTTCCCAACCGGGGGGGGGATTCCTCCCTTGGGAGTAATTTTGTAAATTTTAGGGAGGAATCTGGCTTTAGACTTGTATCGGAAGATACACCGGGTTCACAAGGTTTTTAGATTTTTATGGTAGAACTGTCAAGTATGAAACTATCGAATGTGACTATGGAACGGAAACTCCCGCTTTCCCATTGTTAGGTCACGCTCGACTGAATCTAGCAGCTTTGGTCAATCGCAGCGCAACAATCGAACAATTTGCCTTAGATTAAATGGCATATCACACTTAGAGGTACTCGACTTTGATAACGAAATTACTAGACTAATCAGTTAGTGGTAATCTTGAAACTTGCTTCAGTGTTAGATAACATCATCAAGATATACAATTCGGAAGCTAGTCACTCATTTTGGTATTGTGGAGCTCTGGCCCCTTCTCTCTCCTGTCTGTTATGGTATAATGCTATATCACGTGACTTATCGCTGGTATATTACCTAGTGCATATCAAAGATTGACTCAGATTATGAGACTCATGTACGCTGAAACTTACTGCTAAAACTATCCGAATTACTGTACAATATATCTGGAAAAGGCAATTGTTGTCGTCTCTATTGAACTGCCAGTCAAGAACTACACAGAACACAGGACGTTCGTGTCAGCTACTGCGGAAGTGCCAGTTAAGTATAAACTGTAAGCTGGTATCCGTAGACAACGGACTTGCCGTATACCAGGGGCGGGCAACTTCTCCAGTCGGCGGGCCGGATATAGAAAAATCAAGTACTTAGCGGGCCGGATTGCTGAATCGATACATTATTCGCCCATTTATCCACATATACAAGGAATAAATCGTATTTAACGATGGTATTTTAACGACAGCAATGCCCCTTCAAAGCCATTTCTCGCCAATAACGACGAGGATGTAATGTGGATTTGGGAACTGCATTGTCATACAGACGCCGCCATGTCTGCTTCTCTTTGATCATAGTGTCCTATATGGTGTGAACACAATCAAATCTGACGGCTCAGTGAAATTGGTCTACGTTACACTTTCCATTTGGTCAAAGGCAATTTGACGGTAGTTTTTGACCGTTTTGCCGAGCATTAAATTTGATAAAACGGGTATCGATCGAAAGCTACCGCGGCGCTGGCTTTCAAAAAATATAAATTCTATTCTGCTCGAGGTTCTGGACCCCCCCCCAAAAAAAAATCAGCCTGCAATGTTGCATTGTAACGGAGTTTGGTATTGTGACGCAGCCATGCCATCTGAGCAGCTCAGGAGCAAGCGTGCACGAGAGTAAGAATGTGAATGCTCAATCAGTTGCGCAACAATGGCCAATACACTTGCGGTTTACTCTGCTCCTCACCTGCTCCCAGACGGCATGGCTGCGTCACAATACCAAACTCCGTTACAATGCAAGATTCGAAGCTGATTTTGGGGGTTCCATGACCACGAGCAGAATACAATTTATATTTTCGCAATCAGTACCGCGGTAGCTTTCGATTGATACCAGTTTTATCAATTTTATTGCTTGACAAGCCGGTCAAAAATGACGGTAAAATTGCCTTTGACCAAAGGGAAAGTGTGACGTAGACCAATTTTACTGAGCCGTGAGATTTGCTTGTGTACACACCATATAGCACACTATGCTGTGATCAATCAACTTACGGTGCAATCTCTAATTAATATTTCAAGGCGTTCTATAAGCCCGGCACCCCAAATTTACCAAGATATCAATTCATTAGGGCTGGGTAGGTGATGAGATAGCGTCGTTGTTTATCTGTGTGGCCTTATTTATCTCGATATTAAATTCATGCGGACCGCGGCATCTACGAAATTTGAAAAGTGGCCCGCGACCCGTTTTGAGTTGGCGACCCCTGGCATAAGCGTTGTATTACAAAAGCCTACAAGTTGGCGGTTACGGAATCAAAAATTAGAAATATCGGTCTGGTGTAAATGACCATTGTAGTCTACAAACACCATGATTACCACAAACGATATTAGGGTTGAGTACATCGTAAATGCCGATAATGCAAGTCTTCTCGCTTCGACGAACTTACGCGCAAGCTCCACTCGCACGCTGCGCTCACAAATAGCATATATTCACTAAAATTTGACGTAGTAAGCAAGTAGCGGGGTATTTCGGCAGGCTGTAGCCGCGGGCCGCATTATCATATAAAACGGAAAACTGTCCGCGGGCCGGACAAAATCGCTTCGCGGGCCGGATCCGGCCCGCGGGCCGTATGTTGCCCACCCCTGCCGTATACTATCCGCAGACGACGAACGGGCTATATCTGCCATAGTATGCAACACAATCAAAATCCACATAGACCGATAGCGGCTTTTACGAAAAATCCGTTACGCGCTAGGCTGCGCGCACCTATATACTCGACATTGACAACGAAATTACTGCCCTAGTCAGCAATAGTGGTGATTTTGAAACTTGCTACAGTGTTAGATAACATCATCAAGATATACAATTCGGAAGCTAGTCGCTCATCTGGGTATGCAACACAATCAAAATCCACATAGATCAATACCGCTACGCGCTAGGCTACGCGCACCTGTCCTATGCTCGCGCAAAATCTATTATGCGATAGCGCACTTTGCGCACACCTATACAATATACAAATACACGCAACTTCCAACCGCTCCACGACGCTCCAAGACATAGACCGAAAACTTCGATATATATATATACGTAGCCCTATATGCTTAATTGTCCACCATAGGCGCCTAAAAGGCTTGCACCGAACGTTCCTATCCTGGCAATCTGAACCCGACAAGACAGATGCCTACCCGCAAGGAAAATGTAATTGCCACTTGGCAGTGAAGAAAAACCGATTTGGAATCCTGTCCCTTAGTTTTGTACGTTTGGGCGATTTCAATATCTTTTGACATAGCTGACAGGAGGTCACGAAACCGCACGAAACAATATCAAAAAATGAAGTTATTATACCGCCCGAATATGTTTATTGTTTAATTATTTGTTACGGGCCATACAGTTTCCAAGACACCTCATTCAGATCTGCCGGGAAATCTGATTACGTGAGCGGGGAGGATAAAAATTGATAGCAACATATATGCAATGTCCGATCACATTGACCGATTTAATCACGAATTGTTGAACATTTTCGCGCTATGCGCGTTTAGGCGGAGCAACGCGCGCCCCTAAACAGTAAAATAATTTTCGATGATAAGTCGCGGGAAACACCAACCTGTTGGGGGCTTCGCACGCCAGAAGTTGGGTTCATCACCCTATTAGAGGCCCACGACCAACGTTTTTGGGGGCCTGCCGAAGTGCTGTTACGGTCCGGCATCCAGCCTATAACTGCTGAACTGATTTTACGCAAAAACCGGGATTGCTTATAGATTTTTAAGGTGTTTCCATAGCGGGAGATATATGACGAGACTTCGTATCTATTATTCGGATTATGCGTTCTAACTCTGTGCGTAAGTTAAAGGCTCTTCCTACACAGTTGGGTTGGTAATTTTGTTACCGAAGTCGAGTATGTATTGTATAGGCGCGCTTGCGCAGCCTTGCCAATAACGGATTTTCGCAAAAGCCGGTGTCGGTCTATGTTTATTTTGATTGTGTTGAATGCCGAGATGAGCGACTAAATTTCGAATTGTATATCCTGATGTCATCTAACACTGCAGCAAGTTTCAAGATTGCCACTAACTGATTAGGGTGGTAATTTCGTTATCGAAGTCGAGTATATAGGTGCGCGCAGCCTAGCGCGTAACGGGTTTTTCGTAAAAGCCGCTATCGGTCTAAGGGTCTATGTGGATTTAGATTGTGTTACATACCCAGCTTCCGAATTGTATATCTTGATGATGTTATATAACACTGTAGTAAGTTTCAATATTACCACTAACTGATTAGTCTAGTAAATTCGTTATCAAAGTCGAATACCTATAAGTGTGATATGCCATTTAATCTAAGGCAAATTGTTTGATTGTGGCGCTGCGATTGACCAAAGCCGCTAGATTCAGTCGAGCGTGACCTAACAATGGGAAAATGGGAGTTTCCGTTCCATAGTCACATTCGATACTGGAAATAAAGAAAGTCGGAAATTCTGGAATGGAATTAAAAAATATTCTCAACATGATATTCCACTGAGACGTCCATGAAGATGCAGTTGGCCTTTAACTAGGCTAGGGTTACTGTTACTCCCCCGTCCCCACTATATGTCAATGTCATGTTATGTCAATATGTTCAATTTCGGTAAACTAACTTTAACTTGATAGTTTAACCCGCATTAACCTAAAACAGGTTAATGTTCAGAATTTACTCAAATATTGCACCAGGGATATATAGAACTAGTTCTATATATCCCTGTATTGCACGCATAGGGCACCAGGCTGTTCGCGACGATAAGTAGGCTACCCGCCCTAATAAATAACAATAACGAAAATGCTTCAATTTTGCCTTGGAAGGTGGATAGGATATATTCGAACATTTTGTAGTATAGCCTGCAAAACATTGTTCAATATAATTCATCCAACATCATCTCAATAAATGTTGTGTTGCACGAGTATTGCATGGCGTACAGGCGGGGGGCGCAAGTGTCCTGACCCCATCGGAAAAGTCAATTCGGGAATTGTGACGTCATATTGTCACTTGTAAAGTCGGTAAAATATTGCCGTGCCCTTATATTGTTTGTAAAGATTCGTTATTCGCAAACATTAGTGGATATTAGATTATACTTGTTTCCTTTTCTGTAAGCGTAGACGCCGTTACGGCACTAAAGTTGCGCATTCTGGAGTCCCCACTCTGCCCGTCGTTTATGCGTCGCTCCTGTCTTGAAAAAAGGAGAGACAAATGAACAACACTCGTCAGATTGAGAAAATTACGAGACGAAAACCTGGGAGAAAACGGGGACTAAAAGAAGCTTTCAAAGTTCATAGGGATCTAGTGGCGCGCCTGATTGTTATGAATAATAAGCGGATATCACAGTGAAATTTCGAGCATTGATCTTCGAATTTTAAGTTCGAACCGTATTTCTATTTCCGTCTCCCTCATTTTTTCTTCGACCAACTTATCGAACGCTGCTGACTGATTAACGGTAAAATAATTTTTCCAGTCTCCGACTTCGCCTTTTCTCATAAACTTTCCTTTCGAGAAGTCCAGGAGCGCGGCGTCTTCGCAGTGTTCGTAGTTTACTTTGCCGTTCCCTTTCATACTCGCGAAACTACAATGCTTCGCTATTGTGGAGATCTGTTCCGGCGTCAAGTCTTTTCCCAGGAATTTTGCGATCGACGTAACTTGCGCGCGAAGATCGCTTTTCAGAGATTCATACGTAATAAAGAGCATGTGGTCGGGATTCTTTATGAATTCCTGTATCATTCAATTAAGCTTATTAGACTTCACACAATCGCACGGCTCGGGCATGTATCACATGTACTGTACATGACACATCTAGGCTATAATAAAGTACATCAGATGTTGGCCTACTTTCCGAATTTAGAGAGAGCGAGATATAAGAATTATATGCAAACTAAACAATGAATTGTAAGGTTTCGATACATGAAGGGAATAAATTTAATTTATTTACGTCATGAATACATTATTAGAATGTATATTAGAGTTCTGCACCCCATAAACTAGGGTTACCATATTTTGGAAATCTGAGAAGAGAACGCTTTTTCAAAATTTTCAGACTTGCAAAACCGGAGGAAAATCCTGAAAAAATGGTAAATTTTGCCCACTTCGACTAAAAAAAGATAGTCAACTTTCTGGCTCAGGTCCCAAAATACAGTTTTTCTTTCACAATATCAGCTGGTTGACTAAAAAATCAAAATTGTCAAAACCAAAATTCTTTAAAAATAGGACAAAATCTCAAAAAAGAGGACATTTGGGCGTCTTCCGAGGACACTTTCAAAAAAATCAAACAAGAGGACGTATAGTAACAACCCTACCATAAACTCTCTTCAAATGCATAAGGTTATTCGATTCAGTATATAGACGTCGGACTTTCAAACCTCAGTATAGTATTATTACGTCACAAATATTAATCCATTTGCTCTCATCAAGGCAATATGATGTCGCCATACAAGCCCTGTTCAGGAGCTGGAGTAGGAGCAGGATTCCATCGATTTACAACTTAAACGGACTAGATCCGCATTTTGAATTTCTTTGAAACTCGGATTTTAGCCGGATTTTTTTTTCACAGAAATACGGAAAATTAACATGGTACTGGCAGGGTTTTTTCGGACTGCGGATTGGAAATTCGTCAGCCTGATTTTTTCCGACTTTGAATTTCAAATTGCCAGTCGGAGCCGGAAGTCCGAAATTTGGAAATCCGACCATCTCTGCTGATCATCACTGACATGCACGGTAGCTCATTATTAACCGATTGTAATTTGATATTTGATGCATAAATGTGACGGTGAATGACGGTGAAGACTGTTACATTTTAAATCACTCAGGCTAGTGAAACATCCCACATAAAATAGATCATATTGTACATTTCCGCAATGATCAACTTCGAAGGAACAAAATGAAAAGAAATCTTTCTGTGCATACATATACATAATTCCAGTATCACGTTGCGACAATGTGACTGAGCTTATTCGTGGTACGATGCGACGCGCACATATTCCTTTTCCGTTGCTCAGAGTAGCAAAAATTGACGTACCTGCCAATACCTTTTTGCATGTGAAAACCAATCTCCCCAGGCTACGTTTCCGACAGAAAAGTTCGCCAAAAATTGCGCCCATGATCCGGGTTTAGGAAGAGAATATGAGACATCGTGGAAATGAAAGTAAGAAACGCAAACGTCCTTAGGATTGCGAAATACATAAATGATCTTTCCTTTCTTCTTCACAGCGACATCGGCTGGTAAAATCTCATACGGTCGATGTACTTTCATAATTCTGGGACGGAAAAACGTTTTAAAAGTTGGTTGTGTAGTCGGATAACCTTTCATCCTTAGAATGTACCGTGTCGAATTGAGCGGCCACTTCTCCAGAGTTTGAATTCCGAGGTTATCCCCAACATCCACAGTTTCCAAAAACGGACTTCGTCGCGTCAAAAAATCATCTCGTGCTGTTTCGGTGTCTGCGTTGTTGCAAATCAACCAGACGATCTCTTGAACCCATGTGGAGCCTGTTAAAAATGAATGTAATCGGAGCCTGCCGGGCTTGTCGGCGTACAGTCGAGGTTCCGGTTTTTATTTCACGATCATGACACATATTTTTTCAACCCAAAGTGCTCTTGGATATTCAGTAGCCTACTAGGACTACGAACTCACCTGATTTTGGATACGTGGCAACGTAGACATCGTTTTCGCGAGCCGTGAAATTCCAAACGTGACCCACCAAAACTTTGAAGTTAGGAACGGTAATAAATTCTAAGCCGTTTGGCGTGACAACTTTCGACAGAGTCCTCGGTCGCAATGCGTCCATCAGGCCCAGCCTTGACATGAGGTTTGTACATCGCGACTTCATGAGAACGTTGGACACTGAAACATATTACAATTGGGTCTATATCGAAATTCGGCTGTTTCGAATAATTATTTTCAAGCTACGGGTACACGACTAGACAGAAAAGTTTCTGCACAATACTATATGTTCAATACGTAGACCCAGCTATCAATTATAGCTCCAGTAAGCGTTTTAATTTTATGTAGGTCTACGCTCTTTGACCTGTGCAGATTTCCACCTCGTTATTGTGAGGTTATTCTCTATCTAGCTACCAGTAGGCCTACGCCCTACGCCCTTCGCTATGTGCAACGTCCAAATGTGCAATGAACGCACCAGCCAGTCGCAACCCAGCGATATATAGGCTAATTATAGTTATGTATACCTTTTGTAACAAATGTAATTGCAACTTACCAACGCTCAAAACGTCAATATCTCTAACATTCGAAAGCTTGAACATTGCAATTCCTACAGCCACGCAAGACGCTGTTATTGCAGTGATTAACAGCATTACCGTTCAGTATAGCTGTGCAAAATCGAGTATCTGACTGATTCGACTAAGAGTAGCCTCTACCATACGCTATGATGTCAAAAGCAGTATTTGAAATTAGAATTCCGAGGTCACGTGATATCAAAGGTTCGTGTTTACGTTCGTGTTTAAAGTTCGCGTTTACACGAATCAGAAGTTCATTGCTGCCACAAGAAATATAATCCAGTTACGTCATCAAAAATATTTTGTACTTCCTCATTATGACCGGATCAATTCATTGAGTTTTTGAGCATGCTGTGAGATGATTATATAGAAAAAATAAAAGTCGTTCCATGAATATACACAGTTACACACCCATGTGTTGATTATTTTGGATGCTATATGGTACGGCCAATCGATGGTTTCAAGGCTCCCACGGTGACAATAAAGTAAGGAAACTATATTTCCTGCTGACAAGTGCCAAGAGAGCTACTGGTAAGAAAAACTGACGTTTGTGCGGATTCGGCCACTCGAATCGTTGCTGTTTCCGGCCCTACTCCTCAGTTTATCACTGCCAAACAACGGTTAAATTCTCACTGCTGAATGATCTCGCAGCGTCACGACTGCGTTATGTGATAGTGACAATAAATATAGCACAGAAATTATAGATGCGTAGCCCTGAGCATTCTGTCGCATCTCACGCGTAACAGGCACGATGAAATAATTAGCAAATTGATGATGGTCGAAGACTGTGGACTCGATTTCGTGCGGTATTGTTTTACTGTGCGGCGCTTTAGATACGTCCTGCGGTTTTAACACTATTGCTTATCATCATTATACAATGAACATGAACATAAACCAGCGACGCTGTTATTTTCATCAGCTCAACCCACACAATGTACAATGCGAGTATGCGACACACAACAGACGCATTGCGATGCAATGAGCAAATATGAGGTGTCGAAACGGCCAAGTGCGGCACATCAATGTAACATGCACTCGACATACTGGGATTATTGGTATTAAAGTCCAACGTATCAGATAAATATGAAGAAAACCCGGGGATATTATAGCGTGCTCTGTCGTGGGCGCGCGTTCTTCTTGGTCCGCGGCTCGATAAGTCAAAGTAGACAAGTCAGCATTGCTCTTTTAATAAAACAACTAAAACATGACGATGCTCGTCCAACGGATACTAGAGATCGACTGCCTCGGACGGTGACTAAAAGCGACTGCACCTCCGGCGGTGACGAAAAGCCGACTGCACACATAGGTTCGTAACCTCAAGAAATACCCAACATAATCAGTGATCAGCGAGGCTAATTGCGGTAATCATGAAGCGGTACGCTACAATATACAAGTCAATTATTACCCGACATCAGTTCAATTCTCCGAAAAGAGTGTTATTCCCATTCAAAATGGAACCACCACTCAGATGGAACAATTACGCATAAATTACTAATTTCATACCGTGATGATGTATCACATCGACATTTTAGTGACATCGCAATGGAGATAGACGTTTCTTTACTCATATATTCACCATCTTCAATGGGCGAGTCATACATTCTCTGCAGCAATGTTCTCACAGCTCAGTGCTCATCTCTTGCAAAACCCTTGTTTTTATTAATATTGACAGTAAGAACGCCATACGCCAGGGGTCGGGAACCTTTTTCGTCCGAAGAGCCATATTGGCCCAATTTTTTCCATTTTAACTTCAAAAGAGCCATACGTGTCAATTAATTGTTACGTCACAATTAAAAATTCGTTACGTCATGGTAGCACTTTTGCAAACTCACTACATTCGTCATGTGCGCCTCATTTTCTCTGTAAAAACTCGTACCAATCATGCTGGTAACATTATTCGAGTATGCGAAACTTGAGTTACGAGAACGTGAACGTAGCTTCGTCGTGATGCTCCTTTTAAATGCGAGAACCCATGACCACACGCGTGAGTGGAGCCAAACATACCCAATGTTAGATGTATATGTGATACATCAGTGACATGGGGACAGGAGAGGCGAGTGCATGGGGCAGTTCGTCACCTGTCTCCAGGATGAGTGAACGGAAATTGTGAAACCTTCAATTACTGTAGGTATTTTCTATCAATGTTCATGAATGACTGAATTTTTAACATTTTACTCCTAAATTTAGGCGATTTGCGTATTTATTATTCAAAAATAAAGCCCGAAACGATAGGTATGGCATAGAAGGGCCAAGCTTCGCCATTGATACCTCAATTCATCGTAAATAGCTTAGAACAGGGGTCGCCAACTCAAAATAGGTCGCGGGCCACTTTTCCAAATTCCTGGAGGCCGCGGGCCGCATGACATCAATATCGATATAAAAGTAGGCAACGCAGTTCAACAACCACGTCTGATAACTCTACGTTATTACAACGCTGTGCTTTCTAACATAGGCGACGGTTATAGTCACCACAAAAGAACTAATATTTTATTGAACAAACACAAATACAACAAAAAGTATCATGATCATCAATGTCATTATATTTTGGACTATGAGCTGTACACGATACCTGACAATGACAACACTCTTTAGCCGCTAAAACAGGGGTGGCCAACATTTTTGTAATTCACGGCCGCATTTCGCGTACTCATGTAGCCTGCGGCCGCATACCGGTGGTTAGTCGTGATAAACTAGCTGGGGCCAAATACCCACGTTATCATTTCCATGTCCATTGCCGGTACACTCCGAACTAATCTATATGCACATATCGGCTTACTATGCGCACCAAATCGTTAGTAGTTATGTTGTAAAGAGCCACAGAGAACCAATCTGTAGTCGCGCGAAGCGCGAAAAATTTTTCATGTTCATGAGTGAATTTCGTCAATAAATATTAGTATAGTTTCACATATTACTATAAAATATTTATCCTTTCTCGGCCAATGTGATCAGATTCCCAGATACAGCTGATGCAGGGGGTATCTGTGAAAACTTAGGGTTGTTATTACAAGTGTCGACAGCCGCATAATTTTCCTTCTACTGCTGCAGATTGGCCACCCATGGATTGAAGAATCAATATTGGGGTTAGCTATACACGGTAGGCCTACTTGCTAGACAACTATCTCCTCGTAAAGCATGGTCTTTTGGAGCGCCCGAAGTCGTTTTGCAGTCGTCTCGGTCTTGGCAGTGGTGGGCCATTGCACGTCAAGGCAATATGCCCATTCGTACCAGCAAATTCTTCATCCATGGAATGATATTACCATGCCGAAGCCGTATCAACTAGTGAGTAATAGTGATAGTGGGCACATAGAATGGCTCACTTTGAAAAACAACAACATTATGTTTCAACTGAAATCAATTTTAGCGTTTCAACATGATTTACTAAGCGTTTTTCTGAATTTTTTTCAAATCAGGTCGCGGGCCGCAAAATAGGACCTCGCGGGCCGCGTGTTGGAGACCCCTGGCTTAGAATTTATAATAACTGGTTTTAATTGAATATAACTGTTGCACTGATTTCGAAAATCTAAATACTGATTGATCGACTTCTCAATTCTCAAAGTATTCGCCGGGAACATATAACCTTGTGCTACACGCCTACATTCTATCGCCGGTACTACAAAGTGACATACCAATAAAGAACGTATAAGATAGCTATGGCGTTGTTTGTAATTCCAGTTTGTAATTGTGAATGTCATTTCCACGGCAGTTCATTTCGCGCTGTAGATCAGGAAGACAGTGCGTATTTATTTTATAACTGCGTTGTCTCCTATTCTCTGTGATCAATCAACGTATCTTGCAATTCAAGATTTCGAGTCGGGTACATCTAATGCGCGAGTGATATTGCTCGTCGGCGCGACAGTAGCTTAAATTTGGGGATTTTGAAAAGGGGAGTCCGATACCCTAACCATGAAGACGGCATCGTCTTTACCACTCAAAGACATGTCTTTACCACTCAAAGACATGTTTATACGGTCACGAGAATAATTATTCTGGCCGTGATAAAAATTTACTAACAAGTTGCTACAATATTGATCAATTCAGTAAAAAAAATTATTTGGCAAAGAGCCATATCTTATACCCAAAAGAGCCATATATGGCTCGCGAGCCATAGGTTCCCGACCACTGCCATACGCTAATACTTTCCTCATGTGTCCGCCCCGGACGCTCCCAGAATTCCATACTGTCCCTTGAACATATTGTTGCAGCGAACATCAGTCAAATCGGATGCTAACGTGATGTAGCCAACAGCGTGAGGTGTTGACGCAATCACCACACATATACCCTCGCGAACAGCGAGTCACGTTTATCAGGATACTGCATGAATATATAATATATACAAGCTACATGAATACTAGCCCAAACAATCTTAAACGTCCTGCTTCATCAACGCAGTATCGAGCACACATCCGAGAAACAGAGGTGGCCAAAGTAGTCACCGTTGCTTAGGGTAACCATGTCTTCATTTAGGACAGGGGCGGGCAACATACGGCCCGCGGGCCGGATCCGGCCCGCGAAGGGATTTTGTCCGGCCCGCGGACAGTTTTCCGTCTTACTTGATAATGTGGCCCGCGGCACCAGTCTGCCAAGATTCCCCATTACTGGCTTACTACGTCAAATTTTAGTGACTGTGTGTTATTATATACTTGCATGCGCAGTTGCGCACTTTGCGCAGCGTTGCGAGAGTGGAGCTTACGCGTAAGTTCGTCGAAGCGAGAACACTTGCATTATAGGCATTTACGATGCACTCAACCCTAATGTCGTCTGTGATAATCATGATTTTTGTCGACTACAATGGTCATTTACACCAGGCTGATATTTCCTATTTTTGATTCCGTAACCGCCGACTTGTAGCACGGCACACTTCTAGGCTTTTGTAAGGCACCGCTTATGCCAGGGGTCGCCAACTCAAAACGGGTCGCAGGCCACTCTTCAAATTTCGTAGAGGCCGCGGGCCGCATGAATTCAATATCGAGATTAATTAGGCCACACAGTTGAACAACGACGCTTTCTCGTCACTTACTCCAACCTAATGAATTGATATCTTGGTAAGGGTTAACGGGCCTATCGAACGCCTTGAAATCTTAAACTAGTGATTGCACCGTGTGTTGATTGATCAGAGAGAAGCAGACATGGCGGCGCCTGTATGACAATGTTATTCTCAAATCCCATTGTCTTCGCCATTATCGACGAGAAATGACTTTGAAGTGACATTGCTGTCGTTGAAATACATTCATTAAATACGATTTATTTCTTGTATATGTGGATAAATGGGCGAATAATATCGATTCAGCAATCCGGCCCGCCAAGTAGCCTACTTGATTTTCCTATATCTGGCCCGCCGACTGGAGAAGTTGCCCGCCCCTGATTTAGGAGGATTTGTCCTCCATTTTCAGGAAATCGAAAATGCCCTCCAAGGACGGCTAAATGTCCTCCTTTTTTGAAATCCACCCTCCTTTATATCTCCGACTGCCAGCGTAATGTACAGACTGAACACGAAAACGCCATCAATGACGCGAAGTCTGTAATGCGGACGTTCGTGCAGGGCACTCGGGAGTATGACTGGAAAATGACCTATATTTTGTCAAAACCACTGCAGTATCGTAAGATGGTAATCCAGGAGTCAAGTCGGAAAAATGACTTTTTTGTAGTCAACACAACAAGATTTCTTGAACAAATTTTAGAAGTTTTCAATTCCTGTAATCTGACTTTATGATTTTAAAAAAGTGTCCTCCTGGGGCCTACGATAGATGGCAGAGCCCGTATTCCAAAATATGGTAACCCTACCGTTGCCATACGCGAGTAGTAGGAGTAACGCCGTAATTTTTACCGCAAATATAAGCAGAAGTAGCAAACCTATAGTACAAATGAAAGTACAACGTGAAAGGTGGGCTGATTTCGAAATCACAAGATCTTTCCGACTAACGCAAAATGACTAATGATGACGCTACAAATACCGGTACAATCTTCAAAAATATATTCAGTTATCATGATAGGGACTATTTATTTCACATGCGATAATTCCACTCGGAAAAGTGATGCAAACTCATATTAAAATACTTTCTACTTTTTAAATCTAAAAGAGTAAAAAGGCAGCAGTTTTGGCTTAAAACCGTAGTTTTACAATTCAAATCTGCTTTCCAGCCATGTTCCCTTTAGCCTCTTCCTGAACAAATCATCGAACTCCGCAGATTGATTGATGGTGAAGTAATTTTTCCAGTCTCCGATTTGACCTTTTCTCATGAATTTGACCTTGGAGAAATCGAATATACCGGCCTCGTTCATTCCCTGGTGGTTGGTGCATTTGTTATTTCGCATGCTTTCGAAGGTGCAGTGATCCGCTATCGCGTTGATTTGGTCCTCTGAGAGGTCGCGGCCTAGAAAGTCGGCGATGGACTTCACTTCGCGGGGCAGATCCGCCTTTAGAGACTCGTACGTGGTGAAATAAATTCGACTTGGATCTTTTTGGAATTCCTGTTGAGATAACAGTGTTGCAATAGTATTGTGAGAGGTCATCAGAAGTAATCAGCGTTGCTGTTTAAGTAGAATTAGAAGTTACACGATAAATTCCTACTGAAATATCAGTAAAAATAGCGATTTTGGAGTCATGTCACAACTAAGTCCACTACATGGAAGCAGACAATGAAAGGGATTAAAGGCCGAGGGGTCGCATGCATTTAGCAGTTAGTCGTGCAGAGGTGGTCAAAGTAGTCAAGACGGCTACTCAAGTAGAAGTAGAAGTAGCGACGAAAAAATCTACTCAAGTACGAGTAGAAGTACTTCTTCCATAAGCAACCCAAAACTACTTGAAGTAGAAGTAGAATTTCCTGACTTTAAATCTACTCAAGTAAGTAAGTAGTTGTGAAAACGATCGTAATTCGTTCGTATGGATTGTCAAAAGCTGCAAATTGAGCTATGTGAAAAGTGCCGAGCTTGATTCATATTGATTCATACCTGGAGGTATCCAATTTGCGACAGCATAAACATTCGTCCGGGTCATGGAATTAAAATGATAGTATTGATATGGAAATGCGATACTAATCCTATGTTTACTCGAGCAGCAAGTTTTAGAAAATACCATGGTATGGGCAGCACCGTAACTGCCGCACCCCAAACCCCCCAATTGGGGGGGGCGAGCTCGAAGGGGGCCCAAAATTATTTCGTGAATTAGCATAAATCATAGAGCATTTTTTCAAAATTTTTGCAATTTTTTCAAAATTTTTTCGCGCTGCGCGCGAATCCAAGTTGCCATTATCTTTATTATTGGGTATTGGGCCATTACCGCGCCACGACCCACCAAGACATACCATCAAGATTTAGGCCATATAACATGCGACTGCAAGAAGTGTGCCAGAACGATCGGCAGCGAGAAAACCTTGGCCGAAAATGTCTATGCCCGTATGATGCAGTGTTGGGATGACTCGAGTCATGACTTGACTCGAGTCAGACTCGAGTCACCTTTTTCGTATGACTTGACTTGACTCGAGTCACTTTGCAAAAATGACTTGACTTGACTTGACTCGGCGCATCAAAAATGTGGATTGACTCGTGACTCGGAGCAAAATTCACGAGTCAATTTCAAGTCATCAAGTAATCGGTGTCGATAAAAATCACTGTATCTTCCATATGTTCGGATTGTTCGCGAAACCCGTGAGAGCGACAAATCAGTCAATGATCGTGTGTTTCACTGAGCCACCATTGTCTCACATATATAAAATGACCACACACGTAGTAATTGAAGCGTACAGCTTAGGTTGTCGAAAACTAGTAGTGAGGTATTTTAATAGCATAATATTCATTTCTGTTTTCTGTTCTTATACCTTAACCAAACCTCTTGTTTTATTGAAATTGAATTGTAATATATTTTATATACCCCTCAACCATTGGTGTAGGCTCGAATGGTATCATATCAACATGTAAATGAGTAATGTATTGCATCTTATCAATTCGTTTTTCAAGTTTAGCTGGTGACTATAAACTGAGGCTATGCAATTACTTACGTACTTGAACAGTTCTACGTATATGCCTATATGAGCGATACAGTGCCTTATTGCGTGTATATTTAACTTTATATACGTTCATCGGTTCAGAAGCAATGACCACATCCATCTGTTAATCAGACAGCTAGCAAAATGCAATGACGTAATCATGCCTCATAATTCGAAAAGGCAATTTGACTTGAATTGTGACTTGACTCGAGTCATCTCCAAAAATCGAGTGACTTGACTTGACTCGAGTCACCTTCGAAAATCGATTGACTTGACTTGACTCGAGTCAAAATGTGCAATGACTCGAAATGACTCGTGACTCGAAGGTAGTGACTTGATCCCAACACTGGTATGATGACCGAAGACTTCGTTATATATACAAAATACATATAGGTTTAATTGTCAATAGGCGCCTAAATGACCGGCGCCGAATGTTCCTGTCTTTGCAATCTGAACCTCACAAGACAAATACCATCCCGCTGGGAAAAATTTTATGCCAGTGAAGAAATACCAATTTGAAATCGTGTGTGTCTCTTAGTTTAGAAGCCTACGATTCTATATTTTTTGATATAGCAGACTGGAAGTCACGAAATAACATCATGTAACGAAGTCATATCAACGGGTCCGCCCGCCCGAAGATGTTTAATTAGTATTTACGGGCCCTCCCGTTTTCAAGACACTTCACTCAGCTCTACCGGTAAATCTAATTACGTGAGTAGAGAGGACAATAAATTGATAGCGTAATATATATGCAATCGCCGATTTTATCATAAATTATCGAAAATTTTCGCGCCTCGCGCTGCTCACAATACAGTACAGATGATTTCGTGAAAAACGCGAACAACGTGATGGGGGGGGGGGTCGTTTTACACCCTATGGGAGCCAAAGACCCACGTTTTGGGGGGCCTGACGAGGTACTGTTTCGTTCCTGCCAACGGGTATACGCCCGAATATGTTTAATTATTACTGAGTGGTCCTACATATTCAAACACACCTCACTCAGCGCTACCGGCAAATCTGATTACGTGAGCAGAGAGAAGATAAAAATTGATAACAATATATATGCAATTCCCGGTCATACTGACCGATTCAATCATGAATTCTAGAAATTTTCCGCGCTTCGCG
Source organism: Botryllus schlosseri (assembly GCF_051294905.1). Classification (NCBI taxonomy): domain Eukaryota; kingdom Metazoa; phylum Chordata; class Ascidiacea; order Stolidobranchia; family Styelidae; genus Botryllus; species Botryllus schlosseri. Next base: position 16,284,704 of record NC_137247.1, on the reverse strand, counting down.
CGCTTAGGCGACAAAAGCTGTTTCACCAGAGAAACTTCCAATGAATATGATAAATAGTGGTAAACAGTATATCGCTGGAGGGGGGTCTGGGGTTCGGCCTATAACCCTATGGGGGGCCCAAGACCAAAGTTTTTTTTGGGGGGCTGACGAAGTGCTGTTACGGCCCTGGGTGTGGGGCACTCCCCCATATTATAAGGCCCGTAGTTTAGTCTAAGATCAATACGGAGAAGTTGTATAGGATACGGTGTAAACACTTTGCGAGATTAGTAAACATTAATAAAAAAATATGGTGGATCGTAAAAATATCATATTGTGTAGCTTTATTTCTGGAAATTAAAGGCATTACTACACTTGCTTTTATACTTTAACATGTATGTTATCCAGACCAAAGAACTGATATCAATTAGAACTGAAAGTATGTGATGATGGGAATAGAAAATGAAATATACATACTATATACTTCTAAAAGCGGAAAATGTATTTCATGTCTTTAGTCCAGAAAGTTTCAAAGGTGGAATGCAAAACAGCTCTAAAACTAAAAAAGACTCACAGTCCTTCTTTGCAGATTAGGACACGCCATGGACTGTTAGATTACGACATGATAAGTAGATGCCGAACATCAGTTTCAAACGTTATGAGCCACATATACTTTGATGAAATATTTCATATGGACGAAGGGGGACAATGCGGTGTGAACGCCAACCAGCTACTTAAATTATATTCACCGATACTTTCATAAAATCATACTGGTTACTCCGTATCTATACTGAGCGCGAAGCGCGACGAAAATTCTGGGCTTTACTAAACTAAATGTTGATACTCCGTGAAAACAGCCCCGAAATTCCTCAGGCTATCCTCCTGACCGGAGCATTAAACTACTTCTACTTGACAAGCTGAAAATAGCGACAAGTAAGTAAGTAGATCACAAAATATTACGAAGTAGAAGTAGAAGTAGCGAAAATCAGATCTACTTGAGTAAGTACCAGAAGTAGAGGAAAACTACTTGAGTACTTCGAAAAAGTAGAAGTACTTCGTTACTGACCACCTCTACTCGTAGGAGGCTATAAGTTTTGGAATTGCATCAGAATCTTCACGAAAAAAGCAAAAATTACTGATGGCATTCTTATAGGTACAATTTTCAAAATTGGAAGTGGCGAATGACGATAAGTGGAAAGTAGTTTGAACGCAACCGCTGGAGTAAGTATAGAGCAAGTATTATCATGCTGAAAAGTGTCGTCATGCATCGTGCGCAGCATATAGTTCAAAATAGAATAACAGTAATGACCATGACATTTTTGTTGTATTTCTATTTCTTTAATAAAATATTATTTATTTTGTATTACTATGCTCGCCGCCCATGTTGGAGAACACAGCGTTATACCGACGTAAAGATTTATAAACCTGGTTGTTTGTTAGACCGTGTGGCCTATTTTACATCGAAATTGAATTCGTGCGGTCCGTGGCCTGTACGAAATTTGAAAACTGGCCCCGACCCGTTTTGAGTTGGCGACCCCTGTTCTATACCATATACGCTATCTCGACATTTATCACGCTAACTGGTCGGTATTTCACTATATCGATTCCAATTCTCTACTAGTTGCTGACGATTACCCCTGACGAGTCAGCCGAGTCAGCCGACGGGTTACACCAGCGTTTCGCGAACAATCCGAACATATGCAAGATACGGTGATTTTTATCGACATCGATTACTTGATGACTTGAAATTGACTCGTGAATTTTGCTCCGAGTCACGAGTCAATCCACATTTCTGATACGCCGAGTCAAGTCAAGTCAAGTCATTTTAGCAAAGTGACTCGAGTCAAGTCAAGTCATGCGAAAAATGTGACTCGAGTCTGACTCGAGTCAAGTCATGACTCGAGTCATCCCAACACTGGTAGGAGGAAGGATATCGCTCCCGCCATAATGAATTTCCTGACTAACGCCCTGATATTTCCACTCGCTGTGGAATTTGTCCTCGCGACGAAACCATACGTTAGAGTTTAAACTTTGTAATTCCACCCCTAAATGCAAAAGAATACTTGGATATGACGAACAAGGCCACTTGCGGTGTATTCACAAAACCAACATAATTAACAACAACACTAAACTTTAATATAATCACAAATTCGATGTCCAATCCAAATCCGACTTGAGTTATGTTTCATGACAATCCAAATTCAACTGGAATATGACAGGTTTCTAATAAAGAAGTATCATATACCAGAACAGCGATATTTGTGAATGTGATTTAATTTTACGATGATAATAACTGATACTCATTCATTTTGACAGGCCGATATTCAGATCTATTTTTATGTGGAGAACAAACGTGGCAACCATTCATTTACTTTGATCATTATGAGTGACGCATTGTAAAATTCCAGGTACAACATGGATGCAAGAAATCGTTTGGCTTATTTGTAACAACGCCGACAGAGACGCTGCAAAACAGACAGTACTGACAAGACGAAGTCCCTTATTGGATCTTATAGACGTCGGAGACACGCTTGGTTTTCAATCGCTTGAAAAATGGCCATCTGATAATCAGAGGTTTGAATAGATGTAAGTGACGTATGAATATTGTATGTCTGAATAATGAAAATTCAGAATCATCAAAACCCATCTACCCTTTGAGCTTCTGCCTCGAGACGTAGTAGTTGGAAACAAAGGGAAAATTGTGTACGTGGCTCGCAATCCTAAAGACGTGTGCGTGTCTTACTTTCATTTTCATCATATGGTTTTCTCTTGCCCTAAAACCGGAACATGGGCCGAGTTCCTGACAAATTTTAGCAATGGGGATGTTGCACGCGGTGACTGGTTCGCCCACACCATGAAGTATTGGGAGGTAGGTCAATTGGAACGATTTCATGTCCATGAATTCATTTTAAGATCCAAGAACCAGTGTCCGGACGCGGCCTACTTTGTAACTTACCAGCCGTGAGCAGCATGTGCCGCTTACGTACCGTATAATTATATGGTAGGGTTACCATCTATTGGAAATATGAAAAGAGGAAACTTTTTCAAAATTTTCAGATTTGTAATACCGGAGACAAATGATAAATTTGCTGCACTTCGTATGGTTGGTTGACTAAAGAAAGAAGAAAAAAAGGTCAACTTTTTGGCTCAGCCCTAAAATACAGTTTTTATTTCCCATTGTCAGTTGGATGACTATAAAAAAAATTAAAAAAAAAAAGTTCAACTTTCCGGCACTTCATGGCTAATTTACTGGATTTCAGTCAAATTTAGCTCTGTATTTAACCAAAATTCTCAAAAAAGAGGATAAATCTCAAAAAAAGAACATTTGGCCGTCCTCCGAGGACACTTTCAAAAAAGAGGACAAATCCTCATAAAATAGGACGTATGGTAACCCTAATATATGGCGATAATAGTGGTGAGTAGTGTAGTCGATCGCTCGTGATGTGGCAGGGGTTCTTATGGGCGGGGGGGGGTGAGGTGCCTGAAAACCGGGGGTGGTGAGGTGACCCTTATCTCTTATGGCGGGGGTGGTGAGGTGCCATTGTGTCTTATGGCGGGGGTGGTGAGGTGACCCTTATCTCTTATGGGCGGGGTGGTGAGGTGCCGTGAAAACTCGTGGTCGTGACTCGCCTTTTTTGCTATAGGCGGTGGCGGCGATTCGCCTGTCGTGTATTCTTACGGGTTCTGTGGTGATTCACCGTGTTCTTATCGGCGCGGTCGTGATTCGTACTTTCAGGTATCTCTCGCGTGGTGTTGAATATGCACGAGTCACCAACAATAACCGCACAAACGGAAACGTGGCTTGTTGTGAGGATTAAGTAGTGCGACCTATATTTCGAATGACCTGCGCGCTGAATTGTTTCCGTGCAGTTGTGTGCTACTATCGATTATTACACTAGACCGGTCAGTGTGAAATAGTTTGATCGTAAATTATGATATATGATGTCGTAGTTTAGTCGTACCAGATGACCGATCGTGTTCTCTTTCCTCGCTATTGATTGCTACCTGAATAATACTTTCGGCTTATTCACACCGCTGTTTCGCGCCTACAGAATAGTCTGCTGTTCACAGTCACAACTTCATCGCGATAGCACAATTTTCACACCTCGATCAGTAGAACAACACCGCACTAACCCAGTTGTCGAATCACATAGGTCAGACATTTTACGCGAAATGAAATATTGTATTGTGGTATACAAATATGCAAACTATTCTTTCAATTCAACAAGTCTGGTTAACGAATCGATTTTCAAGCTACCGACACAGTTTTTAACACGAGTGAGTTGATATTTCTTCCCGGGTACGAGCGAGGCTTTGTTCCATTGATCCAAAACCACCTCGCCAGTATCATCCTTCAATGTAAAACTGTATAATTTCAACTCCTTTCCGACACCAGAATTGACCGTCTTCTCCTCTCGAGAAACACAAGTAGCGGCGATCGAGACGTATTCATCTTTATTTCCGTATACCGATTCACAGGTCAATAATGGGTATTCTTCAGTCGTATGTCTCGATTTTCCATGCAGAGTTACTGACGAAGCCCGTCCCAGTAATACAGCAGGTTTTCCAGTAAACTTGTCAATTTGGACCCAACCGGATTTGACCATGAGTTTTTTTCGTTTGGAGAATGCTTTCTCACTGACCCCGAACAATTCACGATTGAAACACGTGAAAGATATCTCTTCGTTATTGCCGTCGATTGGCTAACGCCACCTCTTTTGGGTGATGAGACGAATTTGACACCGACGTGAAAATTTGAAGTTGCTCCGACTTGCATAGTGTTGACGCTGTTCGATGTCATATCGTTTGATAAAGTGGGAGTCATCAGTGTAACTCACTACACAAATCAAGTTGAATCGTATTTGAATGTATTGATTCGACCCAACTCAAATCCTATTAACGCGATCTGTTGAATCCAACGTAACCTGAATATTACTGACGCCAACATTCACCCTCATCGGATCATTCACACATTCCACGCCGCTGTTTTAACACTTATAGAATCAATACCAACTATCTCTGACCCGATATTATTCAATCATTTTGGTAATTTGCCAACTTTAAATCCATTCGCGGGATGTACTAAAGGTAAATCCAAATAATCCAGAATGAAATATTTGGACTTTGACATTGTGTGAATTGAAATAGGATTGACAAACATGACTACCAACTTTGATCCAGCCACATTTCAAACTCAAAAGAATTATTCACAACATTAACAATTGTTAAAAATCTAGTTTCACTTACTTGATTATATCATTACAACTCACAAATTTGAATTAATTCATCCTGGTTGTATTCGTATGCTCTATCTTTTTATTCAATTGTAAAGGTTGTTACTATTCTGAAGACAAAGTATTTACTAATCGGCGCATATACGATTTGACTTGGACATATTATATTTTGAGTATACGAGATTTGAATGTCTGAACAATAACTGAGAATTAATTTATCACAAATAAATCCGTATATTACAGCGTAAAAGATATTGGGGTGTCAGCAACTCTGTACGGTCGTAGTTACAACCACATTAACTAATCTACCCAGGCAACTCGTCATGATCATTCCTGAAATCAACACAAACACGACCACTGACTTGAGTTAACCGCGAAACACCATCAAGTTTTAAATCCGCTTGCAGCTGACGGATTATTCGAATGCATCGATGGGGAATATTATTGAACTCGTCGGTATTGTTACTTAAACAAATTACACCGACTGCGAAAGTTAATATCGAATGGTAAGACTTGATCACATATTTGTTGATCACAGACATGACGAAAAAAACATTACCGAGATTTTATAAACTAGTCATATTACTCTACACATCTATCAATATCAAAATGCGAGTCATCCAATTTTTCTACTAAAGTAACATTGCACTTTCGGATTCGAATTCGGTATAGTCATACAAATTGTATTAAATCCAACATCAAAACAAAAGGAATTTTTTTTTAGTTTATTGAAATCAAATCATTCGTCTTCGACTTGTGCTTTTCTAGATTACCCGCGACAATTCGTTTCGAGTGAGTTGTAACCAAAGTCAAGATATCTTTGTGTCCACAGATATGGAAGATGAATATAGCTAACGCAATCACGAATCGACGTTTCGGAGTATTTCACGGGTGTAATAAACTTGTTAGTGTCACCTATCTAAAAGTACGCACGCGTTCGATTTCCATACCGACTGTTGCGATGTTTAGGATTCACTCACAATAACCACGGGTGAGGATTTAACATCAATGTCGTTACTGTCGGAATTTGCGACAGAGAATTGAAACATATGCACTTTACAGAGTGTGAAAATATCACTTTGAGTATCGAGTACCGTTCGAAGCTAGCGATCAATTCTTAATCATTTCAGTAACTCCCCATTGTGCGTGCTAAATGTAAAATATCGCGAGGTTATACACTCTAAGACTTTGATTATTGTAAAAGTAAATTGTGATATGTTTGTTAGATGCATCCAATTCAACTAGAAGTGTCTAGTATCCAACACTCGTAATATCAAAAAAGTACTTGCTACACTGTTATTTGCTAAACGTGTTTTGCATTGTTGTTCATTTCTAGTATTGATTGAAATTGTTTTTGAACCCTCAAATAATAATTCCCGACATGAAACTAAGCCGCCGAAAGTCGTTACCATCACAAAAAAACAATTTGCACGATGTTTACTAAATGTATCCTATAGTTAGGTGTACTGGAATTATTTGTAAAACACACACACACACACACACACACACACACACACACACACGATCAGAGAAATTGGAAATTTTTCCGTTGTCATTCGCTAAAGTAAATGTCATCACAATACTCTGTCACTAAAAGACGTTACTTGGACGTGCTTGAATTCTAGACATAGTTCTGATTTACCCAACACAAGGCCCAAGGACAACCCTAGTTTCAGCCGAACACAGATATCCAAAATATCACACACTTCGCTATTCCTAAAGCACAAACACACGATACAAAATAATACTTGTTGTGTTGTTGCGGCATCATCACTCAACAATATCACCCTCAATACAAATGATGTTTATGTGTAACATACTATTGATTTGAACCACACCCACCTGACGGAAGAGGATTTACTCAATCTTTACAAAATGGATATTGACCAACATCACATCACCGGATTGTATCTGTTCCGCTGGATACGAGTTATGTTAGTTTAACAGTAAACAAATTTCACCCTCTTGGATTATGAACTCAATGCGTTAGCAGTCATTCAATATTTTGTTTGTGTCAACTAGTTACTTGGTATGTTACTCCACAACTCTTACAAAAGTACGAAGGATATTAACATCGCACTAAGTAATTAACTTTACTCGATATTCTCGCATTACGAAACTAAAGAATGGTTGGTTAGACTCTACAAACTGTTTCGATATCACAAGACCTTTATTGTCTGAATGGGTGTTCATGTGTCTTAAGAACCAAATAGTTCAACACAGCACTAGTACCAACAGAAACATCAGAGTTGTTTACACAAAAGTTTGTATGCGTGCAGTATGCGAATACCATGTGTAAGTCCAGCACAATTGTGGTATCCATCCGGGTTTAGTTAACACAATTTACGACACCGAGGTCACCTCATCTTTCGTAAGACAACAAACCAACCAAGGTTTCAGGATATGTCCATGTCATAGCAATAAATCAGCTACTCCAACAACAGAGTACATATGTTTTCTAGTTACGGTGCTTACATCTTACACACAAATCAATCTACTTTGCTAACAAAAAGTACTGGGTCATCAAGTGATTGCCCTAACAACAAAACAGCTAAACGTACTATCATACAAAATGGCCGTTATAGTCACCAACGGTACATGGTACAAGTAACAAGTCTCGAGAATCCAGTTATTGAAAAAACATGAAAGTGTTTCTCCTGCGCCAAGTCGTTATGTTGACGAAAGCGTATATTGTAATATCATGATCGATTTGCATTCGTTGGTCACAAAATGTCACTACTCTAAATAATTATTTTTCACTCAAACACAAACGCATACTTGTCGCCAATCGTTTTCATCAAGCACGAGTTCAAGAAACCTGCTACGACATGAATTGTTATTTTTTTATGTTGTGTAAATAGGTAATAATTAATTTTAGTAACACTATATCAACATCATCTAGTTGCGCGAATAGATTTACACGTGGTCTTGTGGTTTTAATCGAAGTATACAGCACGGTCTAATGTAGAGTCATCTCTACTGTACAGCAACTCGGTAATCGAAATGCATTAAAATTTAAACAACGATCTTGTTTCGTCGCACCAAAAATATGTTTACTATCGCGATACTCTGCACAGGCCGTGTAAATCCTTTTCACACTCGTAATAGTATACCAACAGCTACCGGCGACAACGTTTAACAATACCAACGACACTAAAAAACAACCATTCGTGAGGTGAGCGTCGTGTCGAAAGGACGTGTCCTAATCAAGGGAATTAGCTTCGACAAGAAGGCTGCAGCGCGTTGGGATAAGTCTCTTCAAGAGAACAGTCGTTTATATTTGCATTACCTTCCTAATAGTCAGTGTTGTCTGAGCTCGTATAGTTGATGTCAGGTAAAAAAAGGAGCGCAGAAGCGCTCCGCAGAAGACCAGCTCAATGGACCTGCTTCTAAAGAACCAGCTCCAAGTAACTCGGCACAAACTAGCAATTCAGTTATCGTCAAGGGTATAACGAGACAACTACGAGCTTTCAACCCATTGGTCATCAATAGACAACTGTATCAAGTATTAGGCGGTGCCTACAAAGATATCAAAGTGCTTCCTTCCGGCGACTTATGCGTATTATGCGCGAACTACGATCAGGTCACGAAACTGCTGACGTGCACTAACCTTGGTACTACTGACAAACCAATAGAGGTACGAGCCGAGCTGTACAAAACGAAAACACCCGAGACTCGGGGAGTTATATGAGATGTTCCTATGGATTTAACCGACGAAGAGATCAAAACTGAATTAGAAATGCACAAAGTGACATTTGTGCGACGGTTTTCCTATAAGTCAAACGGACAGTCTAAGCCGAGTCGATCTGTTCTGTTATGCTTCGCATCAACCATATTACCAACTGTGGTCAAAATTGGCTTCATGCAATTTCGCATGCGAGTTTATAACCCACCTCCAACTAGATGCTTTAACTGTAATCGGTTTGGGCACAAGTCTAAATACTGCCGTAGCACACAACGTTGTACCAGATGCGGAGAACAGCACAAATACGAGAATTGCGACAAAGAGCCAAGATGTGTGAACTGTGGTGAGAAACACTCTGCGGGTTACGGAGGCTGTGTGCGTTACCGACAGGAAGGGAAAATTAACTCGATAATGACACAACAGGGAATAGGTTACTGGGAAGCCAGACAACAATACACTTCAACACAAATGACGCCAAACACTCAATCATATGAGGAATTCCCGACTCTGCCGCGCCCCGCTGCAATTAGCATTCATCATCAAAACTCGACACCTGTAGGAAACAGTGCAGTATCATTGTCCACAGCCAGCACTCCGAGGAGAGATGCATACTCGACTGACAATGCTCCTAAAGACAAAGAACAAAGCAACACGGTAGCCGATGGCTACATCTCCATTGCCACAACAGAATTCTTCCAATTTATAGCAGACGTGATTAAAAATGCATTCATCTGCATGAATGAAGGTACAGAAATAAACATAGAATCCATTGTGGCCAAGTCCGCAAAATCTTTTCTCGGTATGTCTCCACCCAATACAGCTTCGTCACATACAGAAAACACCCCCAATCGATCGACACCGAATACACCCGCGTCAAACACAGAAGGCACGCCAAATCGAGCGATGTCTAATAACATCGCGTCAAATACAGGAAACACGCGAAATCTATCGATTTCATCACATCGAGAGCTCACGTCAACATACAACAATCAACACGCAGACAACGAACACGCAAATTTTGAGTCAGTCATGGACTTGAGCATATCAGACCCAGCGAATTCACCATGTTAAAAATCATGCAGTGGAATTGCCGCGGGATATATAGGAAAGTGGACGAACTCAAAAAGTACATTCTAGACTTGGATAGCAAGCCGGATATTATTGCTTTACAAGAGACGCATCTGGTACCAAAATACTCTCCGAAAATACCGGGTTATGTCATTCTGAGGAAGGATAGAAATATCCATGGCGGTGGCCTATGCATGTTTATAAGGTCGCGAATCCCATTCTTAGAAATGAAAACAGAAAATGTACAGCCAATCGAGTCCCAGATCATATCAATTCAAGGCCTTACAATAATGAACGTGTACATCCCGCCTAACAAAAAACTCTCAAGATCACTCCTGCAACGATGTTTCAGTAGATGCACAGCGAAATTCGTAATACTGGGAGATTTTAACGCGCACCATCCTTTATGGGGTAGTAGCGCGATGAATTCCTGTGGAAGACACATGGGTCATATTATCGATAGCAAAGACATGGTAGTGCTGAATACCACAGTCCCAACTAGAATCGATTTGTCGTCTCCCAACAGGGGCCGGGCGTCACTGTTGGATTTAACGATCACTTCAAACGGCATCGCAAATAGATGCACTACCTACGTCACCGAAAATCTTTTCGGAAGCGATCACTACGTGATTTGGAATCGAATTGATCACAAAATTCATGTAAATGATGTGCATCTTGAAACGTGGTCTTTGCGGAAGGCGGACTGGAAAAATTTCAGACAGATGAGTGAACACAATATACTATCGAAAATCAGAGACGAAACAGAGCCTCTATCTCCAGAGGAATTTACTCTAGCTCTTACTCAAGCCGCGAAAGCTACGATTCTGCTAACAAAACCATCAAACAAACCAAGCGTCCCATGGTGGAATGCAGAGTGTGCAAAGACTGTACGTCTCAAACGCGCAGCCTTTCTAAAGATGAAACGGAGCTTCCAAGTAGACGACGTGGTAAACTTTAAGCGCCGAAGGGCTATGGCGAGGAAGACTATCATAACCGCAAAGAAATCCTACTGGGAATTTTTCTGTAGTTCATTGAACAGAACAACGAGCGTCTCGAAGGTGTGGAGAGTTATCCGCTCTATGGGGGGTAGTCAATCCTGGAATGTGATTAATGCGCTGAAGAGCGACAATCTCGTTTTCACTGACGAAAAACAAATAGCAAACGCTCTTGGAAAGCACTTTGCATCTGTATGCGGGAACAAAAACCTTGGGCAGGTAGAGCAAACAAGACGAAATATATTTGAAGTTGATAATGTAACCCCGCTGCTACAGGAAATCGGGCCGAACTCTGGAATAAACGCACCCTATACAATGGGCGAACTGATGGCGGTAATCCGTCAAAGAAAAGGGGCGTCACCCGGTCATGATGGAATTTGCCACCAGATGATACGAAATGTGTCAAAAAAAACAGCAATTGAATATCTCCGAATAATCAACAAGTCATGGAGCGATGGAGTATGCCCTTCTTCTTGGAAGCATGCAGTGGTAGTTCCGATCCACAAAAAGACAAAACCCGCCTCCGAGGTTAGCAGTTACAGACCAATCTCGCTCACCAGCGATTTATGTAAAATTTTTGAGCGTATGATTTGCAATCGGCTGGCATGGTATCTGGAAAGTAACAACCTCCTCCACCCTGCGCAGAGTGGATTTCGAAAAGGACGCAGTACCCGAGACTGCATCTTATCGCTACACGACGAAGTCTACAAAGCCATCGCAAACAAGAGATACACTATATCGGTATTCCTCGATTTGGAGAAGGCCTATGACAGGGCGTGGCAAGGAGCTATATTATTTAAATTACATCAAATGGGTATCTCAGGAAATGCCATAAGATGGATACACACATTCCTGAAACAGAGGACATTTCAAGTGCACGTGGGCATAACTCTGTCCCAAATCTTCCATAATGACAATGGAATTGCCCAGGGTAGTATTCTCTCGCCTTTACTATTCGCTGTGATGATGAACGACCTTCCTGATAAAATCGCTTCAAGCCTTAACATATACGCAGATGACATCTGTTTTTACGAGTCTGGGCTAAACATCGACACGGTCCGCAATGATACTCAGAAGACTCTCACGACGATCACAAATTGGTGCTTGAAATGGGGCTTGAAGATAAATAGCGCCAAATCTGCCGCCATTTTGTTTACGAGACGTCGCAAGTTACCTACCCTTGATATTTTGTCTGGAAACGATCCCATACCCTTCCTAAAGGAATATACGTATCTGGGCATAACATTCGACTCGAGACTATCATATAAACCACACCTACAATCTGTGGTCAAAAAATGCACGTCCAGGATGAATATTCTACGTTGTCTGAGTGGAACTACATGGGGGGCCTCCAAAGAATGCATGTTAATACTATACAGGGCACTGATACGCTCGATCATCGAATATGGCATCGAGGCATATTTCGCTTCGCCGAAATATGTTTCAAAGGGACTTCAGACGCTGCAAAATAACGCATTGAGACTCTGCACCGGAGCAATGAGGAGCACTCCGATCCATGCACTACAATTTCTCTGCAACGAGCCGCCGGTAGAAATGCGTTACAAACAGACTTGTGCAAATTACCGGTGTATCATAAGATCACAAAAAGATCACCCCTGTACTTCGGCCGTGCAGGACTCTTGGCACGAAATATTTCCAGACTCTATCCGATTTCAAACCTTTAATATGGTTTTAAAGGTTGGATGCTTGGAGGCCATAGCAATAGAATGTATACAATATTCACAGATTCCTCCTTGGACGTCGGTAAACAGCACTTGTGACCTCGATCTAGAAATGAAAATCCGCGAACTCACTCATCCTCAAGCTATGAATATCGAATGCAGGGAAATAATAATGGAGCGATACAAAAACTATTTTGCTATTTATACGGACGGTTCGAAAAATGGCGCCGGATGTGGATCAGCTTTCTATGTACCCAGTTTTGAATTTTCGTATAAAAAATCATTGAGCAGGCATGCGAGTATATTTACGGCGGAGCTGACGGCTATCAGAGACAGTCTAGCCTGGGCTTGTAACAATTGCGAACCTAACGTACAATTAGCAATTTTCTCGGACAGTAGTAGCTCAATAAAAGCAATCGACAATCGATCCAAAGATAATGAATTAGTTCGGGATATTCACTTGCAAACCATCAATTTATCGGAAAGGGGGTCAACAGTCACGTTTGTCTGGATACTCGCACACAAAGGACTTGCATATAATGAAACTGCCGACAAACCGGCAAAGGAGGCATCCATGGAATCAGTAGAATATCCAAACATGGTTCCCCTCATGGTTAAAGAATGCCAGGCCATCGTAGCAGAATATTACAAGGACTTACGGCGTAATGCCACTAAGCAAATGAGCTAACTCGGCAATGACGAGATGGAGTCACTTCAAGCGACTTTTCATAAGCAAACTCATTGGAGCCGAAGAGAGAACTCGATCTTGACCCGATTGTACACCGGTCATTGCAGGCTAAACAAACACTTGTACAAACTCAGCTTACACGAAAGTGGACTTTGTGCGGAATGCGGTGTTCCGGAAACGGTGGACCATTTTGTACTGTTCTGTAATAAATACTCCGCAGAACGGACCCATCTGATCAAAGCCGCTCAAAAGTATCGAACACCGTACACAGTATTTTCTCTCATAGTAAATCAGAGAACGATTCAACCGTTAATAGACTTTGTGATATTGACCGGAAGAGACATATGACAAATATTGACCGGAAGAGTCCTATGACAAGGGATTTCAGGAATAAGCAGTAAATACGGTTCTGGTGCACAAAGCCTTAGCAGCTAAGCACCATTCAACTCAAATACCCACCCACACACTAAAAAACGATACCTACCCAAGTAAAATTACCATTTTCACCTGGAGGTCGGTCGTTACCCGAGTAGAAATACCATTGTCCTTTGGAGATTTATCGTTTACCCAGTGTAACAATCCCCTTTTCACTTGGAAATATATTTTTTGACCTGGATAACAAACCCCTTTTCACTTGGAAATCTATTTTTGCCCTGGATAACAAACCTTTTTCACTTGGAAATATATTTTTTCTCTTGGTAACAAACCTTTTTCACTTGGAAATATATTTTTTCTCTGGGTAACAAACCCCTTTTCCTTTGGAAATCTATTTTTTCTCTGGGTAACAAACCTTTTTCACTTGGAAATATATTTTTTCTCTGGTTAACAAACCTTTTTCACTTGGAAATATATTTTTTCTCTGGTTAACAAACCTTTTTCACTTGGAAATATATTTTTTCTCTGGGTAACAAACCTTTTTCACTTGGAAATATATTTTTTCCCCGGGTAACAAACCTTTTTCCCTGAGCAACAAACCATTTTCACTTGGTGGTCCGTCGTTTACCCGAGTAAAAATATCATTTTCCTTTAGAGATCCGGCGTTTACCCAGTGTAACAATACATTTTCACTTGGAAATCTGTCATTTACCTGAGTACCAATACCGTTTCACTTGGAAATCTATCATTTTCCTGGGTAACAATACCATTTTCGTTTTGAAAACTAACCACCACACCGGGTCAATTTGATATTTTTGGATGTTGTTACAACGGACAGTGACAACATATACACCAACAGCGACTCCGATACATTTGTGTAATCGCATTTTCACTTGTTCTGGTGCATCCCATCAAAATCGACGGTTAGCCACACACACACACACACACACACACACACACAATAACAACGCGCTATTTCGATATGACTGCAATGTCCGGGTTCGTGCTTTAGATTTTCCAGAATCAATCCGTCTAAAGTTGTAATCCCCCCGACTTTGTTAACTGGTTGATACACGGATAACAATCTTCGGAAAATGTAGGAACGCATGCTACCCATCGTGCGCACGATTCCAGGTTACTTGTGATTAATTTCCTTGCTCACACTATACAGATTATACGTACAGGGATATGTAGCGGTAATCGGTTTGGTCAATACATATCGCCCCATCCAGTATGGAATTACAAACCCAATACAGGCCAGTTCATAACCGGATCCGGATATTCAATGCAAAGCGATAAAGCAGAACCAATGACCAAATGTAATTAAACATATAGATTCACAACCCTTGATTTTTTTTTCGTGAAAAATGACAATACATATCGAATATACTTTACGATTGTTCAACCCTACCAAGTATTCACGTAAATGTGGTTTATGACATTACATACAATGTGTCGGTGTACAAATGTTGGGTGTTTATGCATACATCGGTATGACCCATAGACAACATCATCATACCCTCCAGGACTTTAGTCAACTACCATTGGTCTCTCGATACAGCGAACGATACAGTATGCAACACATATCATTAGAGTGATATATCCACAGGTAAATATGGGGACTGGCCACAATAATTGTGCGACGCCGACAAATCGATGCACGCAAGGTGTGGTTGATAATAATTGTTTCATGCGTCAAAGAGACAGCACTCTCTTGTAAAGGTTAACAGATCCCGCAGAAACACACCATTTCGGATTACATTACCAAATCGATTTCAAACTTAAACCGAATCACTGGTGTTGAGAGTAGCGATACCCGATTTTTCGAATATTCATATAGACTTAGTGCGCGATCAGTAACGACACTTATAAACATTGTGAATATTAGTAATTCGAGTCGTGTCTATCTTGTGATGTTTCAAGTTGCTAAAACCATCGAGTGAATCAGTGAACGGATAGTAATCTCGGTTAAATCTCGATACAATTATTGTGGCCAGTCCCCATATTTACCTGTGGATATATCACTCTAATGATATGTGTTGCATACTGTATCGTTCGCTGTATCGAGAGACCAATGGTAGTTGACTGAAGTCCTGGAGGGTATGATGATGTTGTCTATGGGTCATACCGATGTGTGCATAAACACCCAACATTTGTACACCGACACATTGTATGTAATGTCATAAACCACATTTACGTGAATACTTGGTAGGGTTGAACAATCGTAAAGTATATTCGATATGTATTGTCATTTTTCACGAAAAAAAAAATCAAGGGTTGTGAATCTATATGTTTAATTACATTTGGTCATTGGTTCTGCTTTATCGCTTTGCATTGAATATCCGGATCCGGTTATGAACTGGCCTGTATTGGGTTTGTAATTCCATACTGGATGGGGCGATATGTATTGACCAAACCGATTACCGCTACATATCCCTGTACGTATAATCTGTATAGTGTGAACAAGGAAATTAATCACAAGTAACCTGGAATCGTGCGCACGATGGGTAGCATGCGTTCCTACATTTTCCGAAGATTGTTATCCGTGTATCAACCAGTTAACAAAGTTGGGGGGATTACAACTTTAGACGGATTGATTCTGGAAAATCTAAAGCACGAACCCGGACATTGCAGTCATATCGAAATAGCGCGTTGTTATTGTGTGTGTGTGTGTGTGTGTGTGGCTAACCGTCGATTTTGATGAGATGCACCAGAACAAGTGAAAATGCGATTACACAAATGTATCGGAGTCGCTGTTGGTGTATATTAGGGCTGTTCAAAAATAACTTTTTTTCCTGAATCTTGCTGGTTACTTGATTAAATCGTTAGGTTGCCTTAAAAAACGACGCACACCAAATTTGAATTCATTCCGACAAATATTCGCGGGTTACGTAGAGTTTGAAAATTTTGGATTTGCCCAAAAACGCAAAAAAAAAATTTTCTCAAATTTTTTTGCCAACCCCATGAAATTGTTGGGCTGTCTTCAAAAACTATGCAAAACAAATTTGACTCAATTCCAAGCCGTAGAAGCGGAGTTATTCCAGTTTTTCGGTGATAATTCTTGGATTATCCACCAATCAAGGATAATCCCAGAATTATCGAATAAAAACTGAAATAACTCCGCTTCTACGGCTTGGAATTGAGTCAAATTTGTTTTGCATAGTTTTTGAAGACAGCGCAACAATTTCATGGGGTTGGCAGAAAAATTTGGAAAAAAAATTTTTTTTCGTTTTTGGGCAAATCCAAAATTTTCAAACTCTACGTAACCCGCGAATATTTGTCGGAATGAATTCAAATTTGGTGTGCGTCGTTTTTTAAGGCAACCTAACGATTTAATCAAGTAACCAGCAAGATTCAGGAAAAAAAGTTATTTTTGAACAGCCCTAGTGTATATATTGTCACTGTCCGTTGTAACAATATCCAAAAATATCAAATTGACCCGGTGTGGTGGTTAGTTTTCAAAACGAAAATGGTATTGTTACCCAGGAAAATGATAGATTTCCAAGTGAAACGGTATTGGTACTCAGGTAAATGACAGATTTCCAAGTGAAAATGTATTGTTACACTGGGTAAACGCCGGATCTCTAAAGGAAAATGATATTTTTACTCGGGTAAACGACGGACCACCAAGTGAAAATGGTTTGTTGCTCAGGGAAAAAGGTTTGTTACCCGGGGAAAAAATATATTTCCAAGTGAAAAAGGTTTGTTACCCAGAGAAAA
The DNA here is from genome assembly GCF_051294905.1 of Botryllus schlosseri. Classification (NCBI taxonomy): domain Eukaryota; kingdom Metazoa; phylum Chordata; class Ascidiacea; order Stolidobranchia; family Styelidae; genus Botryllus; species Botryllus schlosseri. The sequence goes on along the minus strand of NC_137247.1, from coordinate 16,267,281 downwards.
AATATATTTCCAAGTGAAAAAGGTTTGTTAACCAGAGAAAAAATATATTTCCAAGTGAAAAAGGTTTGTTAACCAGAGAAAAAATATATTTCCAAGTGAAAAAGGTTTGTTACCCAGAGAAAAAATAGATTTCCAAAGGAAAAGGGGTTTGTTACCCAGAGAAAAAATATATTTCCAAGTGAAAAAGGTTTGTTACCAAGAGAAAAAATATATTTCCAAGTGAAAAAGGTTTGTTATCCAGGGCAAAAATAGATTTCCAAGGGAAAAGGGGTTTGTTATCCAGGTCAAAAATATATTTCCAAGTGAAAAGGGGATTGTTACACTGGGTAAACGATAAATCTCCAAAGGACAATGGTATTTCTACTCGGGTAACGACCGACCTCCAGGTGAAAATGGTAATTTTACTTGGGTAGGTATCGTTTTTTAGTGTCGTTGGTATTGTTAAACGTTGTCGCCGGTAGCTGTTGGTATACTATTACGAGTGTGAAAAGGATTTACACGGCCTGTGCAGAGTATCGCGATAGTAAACATATTTTTGGTGCGACGAAACAAGATCGTTGTTTAAATTTTAATGCATTTCGATTACCGAGTTGCTGTACAGTAGAGATGACTCTACATTAGACCGTGCTGTATACTTCGATTAAAACCACAAGACCACGTGTAAATCTATTCGCGCAACTAGATGATGTTCATATAGTGTTACTAAAATTAATTATTACCTATTTACACAACATAAAAAAATAACAATTCATGTCGTAGCAGGTTTCTTGAACTCGTGCTTGATGAAAACGATTGGCGACAAGTATGCGTTTGTGTTTGAGTGAAAAATAATTATTTAGAGTAGTGACATTTTGTGACCAACGAATGCAAATCGATCATGATATTACAATATACGCTTTCGTCAACATAACGACTTGGCGCAGGAGAAACACTTTCATGTTTTTTCAATAACTGGATTCTCGAGACTTGTTACTTGTACCATGTACCGTTGGTGACTATAACGGCCATTTTGTATGATAGTACGTTTAGCTGTTTTGTTGTTAGGGCAATCACTTGATGACCCAGCACTTTTTGTTAGCAAAGTAGATTGATTTGTGTGTAAGATGTAAGCACCGTAACTAGAAAACATATGTACTCTGTTGTTGGAGTAGCTGATTTATTGCTATGACATGGACATATCCTGAAACCTTGGTTGGTTTGTTGTCTTACGAAAGATGAGGTGACCTCGGTGTCGTAAATTGTGTTAACTAAACCCGGATGGATACCACAATTGTGCTGGACTTACACATGGTATTCGCATACTGCACGCATACAAACTTTTGTGTAAACAACTCTGATGTTTCTGTTGGTACTAGTGCTGTGTTGAATTATTTGGTTCTTAAGACACATGAACACCCATTCAGACAATAAAGGTCTTGTGATATCGAAACAGTTTGTAGAGTCTAACCAACCATTCTTTAGTTTCGTAATGCGAGAATATCGAGTAAAGTTAATTACTTAGTGCGATGTTAATATCCTTCGTACTTTTGTAAGAGTTGTGGAGTAACATACCAAGTAACTAGTTGACACAAACAAAATATTGAATGACTGCTAACGCATTGAGTTCATAATCCAAGAGGGTGAAATTTGTTTACTGTTAAACTAACATAACTCGTATCCAGCGGAACAGATACAATCCGGTGATGTGATGTTGGTCAATATACATTTTGTAAAGATTGAGTAAATCCTCTTCCGTCAGGTGGGTGTGGTTCAAATCAATAGCATGTTACACATAAACATCATTTGTATTGAGGGTGATATTGTTGAGTGATGATGCCGCAACAACACAACAAGTATTATTTTGTATCGTGTGTTTGTGCTTTAGGAATAGCGAAGTGTGTGATATTTTGGATATCTGTGTTCGGCTGAAACTAGGGTTGTCCTTGGGCCTTGTGTTGGGTAAATCAGAACTATGTCTAGAATTCAAGCACGTCCAAGTAACGTCTTTTAGTGACAGAGTATTGTGATGACATTTACTTTAGCGAATGACAACGGAAAAATTTCCAATTTCTCTGATCGTGTGTGTGTGTGTGTGTGTGTGTGTGTGTGTTTTACAAATAATTCCAGTACACCTAACTATAGGATACATTTAGTAAACATCGTGCAAATTGTTTCTTTGTGATGGTAACGACTTTCGGCGGCTTAGTTTCATGTCGGGAATTATTATTTGAGGGTTCAAAAGCAATTTCAATCAATACTAGAAATGAACAACAATGCAAAACACGTTTAGCAAATAACAGTGTAGCAAGTACTTTTTTGATATTACGAGTGTTGGATACTAGACACTTCTAGTTGAATTGGATGCATCTAACAAACATATCACAATTTACTTTTACAATAATCAAAGTCTTAGAGTGTATAACCTCGCGATATTTTACATTTAGCACGCACAATGGGGAGTTACTGAAATGATTAAGAATTGATCGCTAGCTTCGAACGGTACTCGATACTCAAAGTGATATTTTCACACTCTGTAAAGTGCATATGTTTCAATTCTCTGTCGCAAATTCCGACAGTAACGACATTGATGTTAAATCCTCACCCGTGGTTATTGTGAGTGAATCCCAAACATCGCAACAGTCGGTATGGAAATCGAACGCGTGCGTACTTTTAGATAGGTGACACTAACAAGTTTATTACACCCGTGAAATACTCCGAAACGTCGATTCGTGATTGCGTTAGCTATATTCATCTTCCATATCTGTGGACACAAAGATATCTTGACTTTGGTTACAACTCACTCGAAACGAATTGTCGCGGGTAATCTAGAAAAGCACAAGTCGAAGACGAATGATTTGATTTCAATAAACAAAAAAAAAATTCCTTTTGTTTTGATGTTGGATTTAATACAATTTGTATGACTATACCGAATTCGAATCCGAAAGTGCAATGTTACTTTAGTAGAAAAATTGGATGACTCGCATTTTGATATTGATAGATGTGTAGAGTAATATGACTAGTTTATAAAATCTCGGTAATGTTTTTTTCGTCATGTCTGTGATCAACAAATATGTGATCAAGTCTTACCATTCGATATTAACTTTCGCAGTCGGTGTAATTTGTTGAAGTAACAATACCGACGAGTTCAATAATATTCCCCATCGATGCATTCGAATAATCCGTCAGCTGCAAGCGGATTTAAAACTTGATGGTGTTTCGCGGTTAACTCAAGTCAGTGGTCGTGTTTGTGTTGATTTCAGGAATGATCATGACGAGTTGCCTGGGTAGATTAGTTAATGTGGTTGTAACTACGACCGTACAGAGTTGCTGACACCCCAATATCTTTTACGCTGTAATATACGGATTTATTTGTGATAAATTAATTCTCAGTTATTGTTCAGACATTCAAATCTCGTATACTCAAAATATAATATGTCCAAGTCAAATCGTATATGCGCCGATTAGTAAATACTTTGTCTTCAGAATAGTAACAACCTTTACAATTGAATAAAAAGATAGAGCATACGAATACAACCAGGATGAATTAATTCAAATTTGTGAGTTGTAATGATATAATCAAGTAAGTGAAACTAGATTTTTAACAATTGTTAATATTGTGAATAATTCTTTTGAGTTTGAAATGTGGCTGGATCAAAGTTGGTAGTCATGTTTGTCAATCCTATTTCAATTCACACAATGTCCAAGTCCAAATATTTCATTCTGGATTATTTGGATTTACCTTTAGTACATCCCGCGAATGGATTTAAAGTTGGCAAATTACCAAAATGATTGAATAATATCGGGTCAGAGATAGTTGGTATTGATTCTATAAGTGTTGAAACAGCGGCGTGGAATGTGTGAATGATCCGATGAGGGTGAATGTTGGCGTCAGTAATATTCAGGTTACGTTCGATTCAACAGATCGCGTTAATAGGATTTGAGTTGGGTCGAATCAATACATTCAAATACGATTCAACTTGATTTGTGTAGTGAGTTACACTGATGACTCCCACTTTATCAAACGATATGACATCGAACAGCGTCAACACTATGCAAGTCGGAGCAACTTCAAATTTTCACGTCGGTGTCAAATTCGTCTCATCACCCAAAAGAGGTGGCGTTAGCCAATATCTCAAAGGTATATTCATCGACGGCAATAACGAAGAGATATCTTTCACGTGTTTCAATCGTGAATTGTTCGGGGTCATTGAGAAAGCATTCTCCAAACGAAAAAAACTCATGGTCAAATCCGGTTGGGTCCAAATTGACAAGTTTACTGGAAAACCTGCTGTATTACTGGGACGGGCTTCGTCAGTAACTCTGCATGGAAAATCGAGACATACGACTGAAGAATACCCATTATTGACCTGTGAATCGGTATACGGAAATAAAGATGAATACGTCTCGATCGCCGCTACTTGTGTTTCTCGAGAGGAGAAGACGGTCAATTCTGGTGTCGGAAAGGAGTTGAAATTATACAGTTTTACATTGAAGGATGATACTGGCGAGGTGGTTTTGGATCAATGGAACAAAGCCTCGCTCGTACCCGGGAAGAAATATCAACTCACTCGTGTTAAAAACTGTGTCGGTAGCTTGAAAATCGATTCGTTAACTAGACTTGTTGAATTGAAAGAATAGTTTGCATATTTGTATACCACAATACAATATTTCATTTCGCGTAAATTGTCTGACCTATGTGATTCGACAACTGGGTTAGTGCGGTGTTGTTCTACTGATCGAGGTGTGAAAATTGTGCTATCGCGATGAAGTTGTGACTGTGAACAGCAGACTATTCTGTAGGCGCGAAACAGCGGTGTGAATAAGCCGAAAGTATTATTCAGGTAGCAATCAATAGCGAGGAAAGAGAACACGATCGGTCATCTGGTACGACTAAACTACGACATCATATATCATAATTTACGATCAAACTATTTCACACTGACCGGTCTAGTGTAATAATCGATAGTAGCACACAACTGCACGGAAACAATTCAGCGCGCAGGTCATTCGAAATATAGGTCGCACTACTTAATCCTCACAACAAGCCACGTTTCCGTTTGTGCGGTTATTGTTGGTGACTCGTGCATATTCAACACCACGCGAGAGATACCTGAAAGTACGAATCACGACCGCGCCGATAAGAACACGGTGAATCACCACAGAACCCGTAAGAATACACGACAGGCGAATCGCCGCCACCGCCTATAGCAAAAAAGGCGAGTCACGACCACGAGTTTTCACGGCACCTCACCACCCCGCCCATAAGAGATAAGGGTCACCTCACCACCCCCGCCATAAGACACAATGGCACCTCACCACCCCCGCCATAAGAGATAAGGGTCACCTCACCACCCCCGGTTTTCAGGCACCTCACCACCCCGCCCATAAGAACCCCTGCCACATCACGAGCGATCGACTACACTACTCACCACTATTATCGCCATATATTAGGGTTACCATACGTCCTATTTTATGAGGATTTGTCCTCTTTTTTGAAAGTGTCCTCGGAGGACGGCCAAATGTTATTTTTTTTTAGATTTGTCCTCTTTTTTGAGAATTTTGGTTAAATACAGAGCTAAATTTGACTGAAATCCAGTAAATTAGCCATGAAGTGCCGGAAAGTTGAACTTTTTTTTTAAATTTTTTTTATAGTCATCCAACTGACAATGGGAAATAAAAACTGTATTTTAGGGCTGAGCCAAAAAGTTGACCTTTTTTTCTTCTTTTTTTAGTCAACCAACCATACGAAGTGCAGCAAATTTATCATTTGTCTCCGGTATTACAAATCTGAAAATTTTGAAAAAGTTTCCTCTTTTCATATTTTCAATAGATGGTAACCCTACCATATAATTATACGGTACGTAAGCGGCACATGCTGCTCACGGCTCGTAAGTTACAAAGTAGGCCGCGTCCGGACACTGGTTCTTGGATCTTAAAATGAATTCATGGACATGAAATCGTTCCAATTGACCTACCTCCCAATACTTCATGGTGTGGGCGAACCAGTCACCGCGTGCAACATCCCCATTGCTAAAATTTGTCAGGAACTCGGCCCATGTTCCGGTTTTAGGGCAAGAGAAAACCATATGATGAAAATGAAAGTAAGACACGCACACGTCTTTAGGATTGCGAGCCACGTACACAATTTTCCCTTTGTTTCCAACTACTACGTCTCGAGGCAGAAGCTCAAAGGGTAGATGGGTTTTGATGATTCTGAATTTTCATTATTCAGACATACAATATTCATACGTCACTTACATCTATTCAAACCTCTGATTATCAGATGGCCATTTTTCAAGCGATTGAAAACCAAGCGTGTCTCCGACGTCTATAAGATCCAATAAGGGACTTCGTCTTGTCAGTACTGTCTGTTTTGCAGCGTCTCTGTCGGCGTTGTTACAAATAAGCCAAACGATTTCTTGCATCCATGTTGTACCTGGAATTTTACAATGCGTCACTCATAATGATCAAAGTAAATGAATGGTTGCCACGTTTGTTCTCCACATAAAAATAGATCTGAATATCGGCCTGTCAAAATGAATGAGTATCAGTTATTATCATCGTAAAATTATATCACATTCACAAATATCGCTGTTCTGGTATATGATACTTCTTTATTAGAAACCTGTCATATTCCAGTTGAATTTGGATTGTCATGAAACATAACTCAAGTCGGATTTGGATTGGACATCGAATTTGTGATTATATTAAAGTTTAGTGTTGTTGTTAATTATGTTGGTTTTGTGAATACACCGCAAGTGGCCTTGTTCGTCATATCCAAGTATTCTTTTGCATTTAGGGGTGGAATTACAAAGTTTAAACTCTAACGTATGGTTTCGTCGCGAGGACAAATTCCACAGCGAGTGGAAATATCAGGGCGTTAGTCAGGAAATTCATTATGGCGGGAGCGATATCCTTCCTCCTACCAGTGTTGGGATGACTCGAGTCATGACTTGACTCGAGTCAGACTCGAGTCACATTTTTCGCATGACTTGACTTGACTCGAGTCACTTTGCTAAAATGACTTGACTTGACTTGACTCGGCGTATCAGAAATGTGGATTGACTCGTGACTCGGAGCAAAATTCACGAGTCAATTTCAAGTCATCAAGTAATCGATGTCGATAAAAATCACCGTATCTTGCATATGTTCGGATTGTTCGCGAAACGCTGGTGTAACCCGTGAGAGCGACCAATCATTCAATGATGATGCGTTTCACTGAACCTCGATTGTTCTCTCACAAATAAATTGACCCCAAACGAAGTGATCGAAGCTTACAGCTAACGTTGTCTGTCGTAACTCTAGTAGTAAAGTAATAACATAGCCACATGTTTATTTCTGTTCTCTGTTCTTACCTTAACCAAACCTATTGTTTTTTTGAAATTGAATTCGACTATAGTTTATATAATTCTCAAGCTCAACCATTGGCGCAGGCTCGAATTGTATCATATGTTTTTGTAAATGGGTAATGTATTGCCACTTATCAATTTGTTTCTCTATTCTCTATTTTGGCTGGTAACTATAAACTGAGGCTATGCAATTACGCAGTTAAACAGTTCTACGTAGGCCTACATGTGAGCGATGCAGCGCCTTTTGCGTTTATATTTAACTCTATATTCGTTCATCGGTTCGGAATCAATGACCACTCAATCTGTAGTTCAGACAGCTAGCAAATAGCAATGACGTAATCATGTCTCATACTTCGGAAAGCCAATTTCACTTGAAATGTGACTTGACTCGTGACTTGACTTGACTTGACTCGACTTGACTCGAGTCACTTCCAAAAATCGAGTGACTTGACTTGACTCGAGTCACCTTTGAAAATAGATTGACTTGACTTGACTCGAGTCAAAATGTGCAATGACTCGAAATGACTCGTGACTCGAAGGTAGTGACTTGATCCCAACACTGCCTCCTACAGGTGATCATTAGCACTCTCCTATGGTGTTCGGAATTGCGCAGAGGTGGTCAAAGTAGTCAAGAAAGTTACTCAAGTAGAAGTAGAAATTGCGATGAAAAGTCTACTCAAGTACGAGTAGAAGTACTTCTTCAATAAGCAACCTAAGAATACTTAAAGTAGAAGTACAACTGAGTGACCCTAAATCTACTCAAGTAAGTAAGTAAGTAGTTGTGAAAACGATCGTAATTAGTTCGCATGGATTATTAAAAGCTGCAAATGGAGCTATGCGAAAGGTGCAGAGCTTGATTCATATTGATGCATACCAGGAGGTATCCAATTTTCAACAGCATAAGCATTCGTCCGCATCATGGAATGAAAATGATAGTATTGATATGGAAATGCGATACTCGGACAGCCCGTTTCAGAAAATATAATGGTATGGCGCACTCCCCCATATTATAAGACTCGTAGTTTAATCGAAGAGCAATACGGAGAAGTTGTATCGGATATGATGTAAACACTTTGCGCGATTTGTAAACGTTAATAAAAAAATATGATGGACCGTAAATATGCTATATTGTGTAGCTTTATTTCTGGAAATTGAAGGCATTACTACACTTGCTTTTATACTTCAACATGTATATTCTCCAGACAAAAGAACTGAAACTAATTAGAGCTCAAAGTATGATACTAGCAATTGAGAGAGAAATATAAATACCACTTCTAAAAGCGGAAATGTATTTCATGTCTTTAGTCCAGAAAGTTTCAAAGCTGGTACACTAAAACAGGTCTAAAGCTAAAAAAAAAGTCAGAACCCACTTTTCCAGATTAGGACACGTCATGGAATGCTAGATTACGATATGATAAGTAAATGCTAGATTTCAAAACATCAGTTTCAAACGTTATGATGGGCCATATATACTGTGGTGAAATATTTCATATGGGCGACAATGCGGTGTGAACAGAACCACGCAACCCGCTACCCAAATTTTATTCACCAATAGTTTAGTCAAATTATATTGGTCACTCCATGTCCACTGTGCGCGAAGCGTGACGAAAATTCTGGGCTTTAATCAACTTTTATGAAAATCAAATGTTGATACTCCGCCAAAACAGCACCGTAATTCCTCAGGCTATCTTCCTGATTGGAGGATTAAACTATACTTCAACTTGACAAACTGAAAATAGCGAAAAGTAAATAATTAGATCACAAAATATTACCAAGTAGAAGTAGCGGTAAATTAGATCTACTTGAGTAAGTACCCAAGTAGCGGAAAACTACTTGAGTACTTCAAAAAAGTAGAAGTATAATTCGTTACTGACCACATCTGGAATTGCGTCAGGTCATTAAATAAAGACTGACTCTCTCTCTCCTTGAGGGCACCGTGAGCAATTTCGTGAATCTGTTATTCCCTATTTGAAAGCTTCTTGGAAGTACAGAGCTTCAATATACAATTGAATAGTATATTCATATTGAAATGAACCCGAATATTTTCAGCTGATACTATTCAATTATTCCCAATTTGAAAAGGTGATCTGAAGAGTAGGCCAATGGAATATGACATAAAACGGACGGGCGATTAAAACACCCCAGCTGACGATGAGTCATTGTAGCTTTGATTGGAATAAGGATATATAGATTATCAGAAGAACCATGAGATTTAATGGATATAGGATACAGTTTGATTGCGGATTCTGTGTCGTATTAATTATATTCGTAATTTTACTCGATTATAGCTGCGTGCATATGGTGATATCGTGAATATTGGAAGTAGTGTGATCCTCCAATTTGTCTACAGGCACATTCAGTTTTGGGAAGTGTAATTTCGCCATGGATCCAACCTGACTTCGGGTAGGTTGCGACAAACACGTCGCTGTCTCGAATGTCCAGTTCCCACACGTGATCCACTACTACTTTGAAAATCGGCGATTCCGCAAGGTACTCGATTCCGCTTCTTGTGACGAATTTCACGGGCTTGTCAGATTTCATTCGTTCAGTCAAGCCCATCATGGAAAGTAACTTGACCAATCTCAGTTTTACGACGATGTTGTTGATTACTAAAAGGGAAAATCGATTTAATTGTGTGCGCACTCAACATGAATCTGAAGCAGAGACGCTAGATCAGGGGTGGGCAAACTACGGCCCGCGGGCCGCATGCGGCCCGCAACACCGTTCTGTGCGGCCCGCGAAAGTCTAAAGAAACTTTTTTTTTAATATTGATAAGAGGCGTACTAAAAATCGAATTAATGCCGGGACTTGATTAACTATTTCTTAGTATATTTCACTATGATAATTCTAAGACAGTGGTTCTCAAACTGGTGGGCACGCCCCTCTTGGGGGCTTGAAAGCATCTGAAGGGGGGCGCGAAGCTGAGCGCAACTGAACAAAAATTTTCGCGCTCCGCGCGATTTATATCAAATTCGAAGTTATTGCTCTGTATTTAGTCTGAATTACATATTTCAATATATCTCATTCACAGTCGTAACCTTCCATGCCATCAAACTACCCGTTAGGCTTGCTAGCATCCTGGTTGCGTTTCGTCATATGACGATAAGGGGGCGCGAAATCTTTCACCATCGTAAGTGGGGGGGGGGGGCGTGTCTTTAAAAAAAATTGAGAATCACTGATCTAAGGTAAATACTTGATATCACAGCGGATATAGCTGCAACGAGATCGACATAATTTGGATCACGAGTGGGATTTCAGATTGGCCAGCCAAGTTTCAATTATTTTAGTGTTGTGCTTATAAAAACGATTCGGGCGTGTCTTAGGTAGATTCGTTTGTATGCGTAGAATTGGGGTATTTATATTTTATCTACACATAGTAGAAGCGTGTTTGAAGCTAACATGGTTATGATGCTGTCAGCATTGTGTGTCCTGGAACTGAACCAAAAGTTGAATTAGTAAATCTATGAACAGATCGCTGCTCACAGATTTAAATGTCAATCCTGTTCTAAGAATCGGGCAAACCCACTTTTATCTCTATAGTTTTGAAAAATTGGTTATTGAGGTCCGCCAGCCTATGAAATCTCGCCACTATATGTTTCTGACGCGTGCACGATATCATCAAAGCAATGTTTGGCTTGTTTTAAATAAGCACTTACGTATATTATCTCCATGTCGTCACTATATAATCGAATATCAATATTGCGTTTTGGTTTATAATCCCAATTTTATATAGTGCGGCCCGCGAATGGATTCAGATGTTGAATGCGGCCCGCGAGCTCAAAAGTTTGCCCACCCCTGCGCTAGATAGACGAATCAGGCAGATAATTTGTTTTACTCACCAAAACCTTTGATATCTATTTCTCTGCAAGAACTTATTTTCCATGCTGCTATACCGATGACAGCTGCCAGACTGGACGCGGCGATTAGTGCGACTATCATAGCGATGTTTTAGCATCAAAGTAATCTGTAGGTTTTCAAAAACTAAATATGCAGACAAATTGACAAGCAGTTACAATCATTCATTCTATACGATATATGTGTAATCAACATCCGTTAGTTTTTCAATTTCGTTAAATGTCGTTTTAGCAGTCAAAAACACTACAATGGTGATGGAAATTACACCCGATATGCCGAAATGCGGACTCCAAATCTCTTCACGCATAGACATCCTGCCTCAACTGCACGCAATAGATAATGATCTGCGTGAGCCCGAATATTTATACACTCGACGGGGGATTGGAAACTAACATGAACGAACAGTGAACAGCATCAGTCCCTTATCAGCTTGACAAATACGGGAAAAACGAGAAAGCGCGAATGAGTCTTTCGCGTCGAGCACAAAATGCTTCTGAATAGCCTTTGTCGCGCTAATTGTTGGCTGACTAACGAAAAACAGGGCGGGATTGTTTTCACCGTTACCTAATCCGGTTCGCTCCTATCGGACGACTAATATATTGTCATCAACATTCAAGTGGCCCGCGCAATGGTTCGTAAATCTTATGTGACCCTTTGGTCGAAAAGGTTGGCCAGATGGCCACCTCTGTATTACATGAAAATACCAATATTATCGAGGAAATTCATTCACCAGGTTGAAATACTTTTCGACTCCGCGCGACCAGATAACGGATCCCAATAATTTTTCCTAGCATTTATACTCATTATTTTGGTGCATAGAAAGCCTTCAGGGATGTTCCGTTGCTATTGCTATAATTAAAAACGTTAATGGGCAAGGTATATCTCAAGAAATCAATGATGGCACAGAACACCACAAGGGATCTCAGTGATGGTTTGAAATTCCAAATAGCCAATTTAATGTGAGTATATTTCTCGCCCAGGTGGGCCATGACGACTCTCCGCTGGAATCCGCCGTATGCTATATCAATGATCGAAATACGGCCGTGAGCAAAAAGGTTGAACGCTTCTGGATTAGGCTTACTGTGGAATCGGTCTATTATGTAGTCAGGGCTCAGGGATGTACGGGTATTGAGAAAACGTTAAAAGGGTGTACCACGAAGAAAACGGATGAAGAGCACTGCTTCAAAGTACAGAAAATGAGAGCTAGATACGAAGCATTCAGAATTCAAATTTGCTTTCAAGTCCTGTTCCCTCCATCTTCTTCTCGAACAAATCATCGAATTCCGCCGATTGATTGATGGTGAAGTAATTTTTCCAGTCCCCGACCTGGCCTCTTCTCATGAATTTGAACTTCGAAAAATCGAATGCCCCTTCCTCGGCCGTTCCCTCATGGTTGGTGCTTTTGTTGTTTCGCATACTTTCGAAGGTGCAGTGTTCCGCTATCGTGTTAATTTGTTCGTCTGAGAGGTCGCGGCCAAGAAATTCGGCGATGGACTTCACTTCGCGGGGCAGGTCCGCTTGCAGAGTCTCGTACGTGGTGAAGTAGATTCGACTCGGATCTTTGCGGAATTCCTACCGAGTAAACAGTGTTGCAATAAGGGCTGTGGAGTCGGTTCATTCTCGACCTCGACTCCACACATTTTTAATATACCGACTCTGGCTCCTACTCTTAATATTTCCTTCACAGAACCAACTCCGACTCCGGCTCCTAATATTTCCTCACAGAACGGACTATTCCGACTGCGACTTCAACATTCCTGTAAACCTACTCTTAAAATTATACGTTGATTTTAGTTTTTAGTAAATATTATTATCTTCTCCATCATATTTAAACGTATGGTTTGCAATAAATTTAACAAAAATGTACTCGCAAAAATAAATTAAATTTGGGACGGCCCGCCTACATGCCTGCAAGCTGAAACCAATGATGGCCAAGATAGGAGTATGTATCATCACTAGGGCTGGGCAAAATCGAGTACCTGAGTGATTTGATTCTGAATCACGTCTTATGCTACGACCTACGAGCCGAGTAATCGAGTATCACTCATTGTGACTTCATAACAGAATTTAAGATGTCCAAGTTTATATATGTTAGGGTTACCATACGTCCTCTTTTAAGAGGATTTGTGCTCATTTTTTTACTTTTTTGAAAGTGTCCTCGGAGGACGCCCAAATGTCCTTTTTTTAGATTTTGTCCTGTTTTTTGATAATTTTGGTTAGGCAAAATTCGACTGAGATAAAGTGAAACAGCACTCAAGTAACGCTCCGGCGGCTATTTCGGGATCCGAGCAGGACAGCTGACCTTTTTTTAGTCAACCGATCACGAAGTGGCAGAAATTTACCATTTTTTCAGGATTGTCCTCCGGTATTGCAACTCTGAAACTTTGGAAAAAGTGTCCTCTTTTCAGATTTCCAAAATATGGTAACCCTAAAATATATATCATTTATGCCACCACAAATAATATAATGCCTGTTATGCATTACTTTGGTACTTTTTCAACCATACCGATTTCGTTGTAGCCTATACTTGGTGACAATGTTGTGGAATGATCAGGACTTCGGAAATGTGTTATTTGCAGGAACGTTCGTAGCTTTGTACTATATGTTTCGCATGCTGCGATAGGCCAATCACGGTTTTAAGGTTTCCAGAGTGGAAAATAGTACCGAAACTATAATTTTCGATGATAAATTAACTTGCAGTGGCGAGGAGCGTATAATTTCAGTACTCGAAAAAAATCGCCTTTTACTGCTCGACTCGAATCATCGAAATTAATATTCGATTCAGATTCGAGTACTCGAATCATTGTGCCCTGCCCTAATCATCACAAACCATGCGTATGAGTTGAGTGTCTTGTCCTCCGCGGAACTCCCGAGACTGCCTCATGGAACCCCAGTGACCCGCGGAAAACCGGTAAAGGACCATTGGTTTAATGGTTATATGAAAGTCATTAAGCCATCACTATGGCATTTAATTTTCGAAGTAAATTTGTAGTAGCTGGAGTCGTAGTTGAAGTCGGAGTTCTGTGAGGAAAATAGTCGGAGTCGGTTCGTTTAAGGACTCGTGAGTCGGAGTTGGAGTCGGTATATTGAAAATGTCTGGAATAGGAGTTGGAGTCGGTCGACTCCTCGACCCTGCATCTTATCGCAATAGCAAGCAGAACATCACTATCGGCGCCTTATTTGTATTAGTCGGTACGTGTCTTTCATTGTCCGGTCACTGGTTCGTGGAACTTTAAAGAATACGAGCACATTGAATCGTAGCATTTCACCTACCTCCCAATACTTTATGATGTGCGAGAACCAGTCACCGTATGAAACATCCCCGTTGCAGAACTTTGTCAGGAACTCCCCCCACGTTCCAGTCTTGGCGAAAGCGCGAACGATATGATGAAAATGAAAGTAAGACACGCACGAGTCCTTGGGATTGCGAGCAACGTACACAATTTTCCCTTTCTTTCCAACTGTTGCGTCACGAGGCAAAATCTCAAAGGGCAGGTGAGTTTTGACGATCCTGAAATTTTGTTATTTGGATGTATAATATGCATAAGTCGCAAAGACGTTAACATCAAATCAAACCTCTGTTTATCAGACGGCCATGTTTCAAGCGACTGAAAGCCACGGGCGTGACCGACATCTATCATATCCATGAATACACTTCGTCTTGTCAGTACTGTCTTTTTTGCAGCTTCTATGTCGACGTTGTTACAAATAAGCCAAACGATTTCTTGCATCCATGTTGTACCTAGAAATATATAACACGGCGCTCCTCATGCTAAAGTTAGACCAAAGGTTTGTTCACCACATGAAATATAGTTTCTTACAGCTTCCGACAGCTTCGTAGATACTCAGAATCTACGTATTTATACTGTTTGGGTTTAGGGTGCGTTATTCTACTTGTTTTAGGGGAAGGGGGTTATCGCTATGCTGTTTGGAATTTTTGGGGAAAAATATTCCCGCACTGCGTAATTTTATTTTGCCGTGTTCCGGGAAAAAATGTAATTTTGGGTGGTTTCGTCATCCCGTTAAATGGCGAAGTAACAAATTTGACAGCTCTGCAGGTACTAGGTTAAACAACTTTTGCTAAAATTAAATGCAATATTCTCGCGATTTTAGTGCAACAAAAACTTGTCCTAATCATGATATGAATTCAGGATTCTGATTGCGAATCTGATATACAATTTATTCCGATCAAAACGTTGTAAAAGCCTTTCGCCATTGATCTAACCTGCCTTCGGGTAGGTTGCGACAAACACGTCATTGTCTCGAACATCCAGTTTCCATACGTAATCCAGTACCGCTCTAAACATCGGCGACTCTGCAGTATGTACGAATCCGTTGGCTGTGACGAATTTGACGGCCTTGTCAGGTCTCATTCGTTCAGTCAAGCCCAGCATGGCAATCAACTTGAACAATCTCATTTTTATGGCGATGTTGTTGATTACTGAAAGGGGGAAACACACCGATTTGCATAAATGCGCGTTCAACATGAAATTGAGGCATAGACCTCGTTGCGAATGCGAGTTTCCTCGAAGGCCGAATTTGACAATAATTAGCTATACTCACCGAAACTTATAATATCTATTTCTCTGCATGAACGTATTTTCCATGCTGCTATTCCGACGACAGCTGCCAGGCCAGAAGCGGCGATTAGTGCGACGTTCATAGCAATATTATCGCAACAAGCTAATTTGTAGGTTCTCCTGAACTAAATGTTCAGATTAACAATCGTTCTTCACACGTTTACAATGTGCCAGATATATCTAAAACTCTATAGTTCTAGATATCCCTGACAATGTGCAATTGTGCATGTGCAATTGTGCGTGTGCAGTGCATGTATTCGTGAGTTTCGCTAAATTTAGTATTATCAGTCCCAAACATCACAAGCACAATGAAAAGTAGCCTACATAAGATATATCTTCGGTATAGGCCTACCTCAACATATTTAGCTCATTCCACATCTCTCCCCGCATAGATAGATATCCTGCCTCAACTGCACGCAACAGACAGGCTACGTGCGAACAGTTACGCTCGAGCGGCAATTTGAAACCGACTCCCATAGCATTAGTTCTTCCGAAGCTCTGAAAGAAAGGTATGACTCGGCACATTTATAGGCCGACTGAGAACGAATCGCCAACACTCGCGAACTCAAAAAATAGTTCAGCGTCTCGATACCAAAGATCATAGTACCCTACGGCATTCCTTCGTGTAGTTTAGCAGCAATGGTCGGATCAATCATTTTTCAGCAGGCGCCGAACCTGCGTATGCTAGGTACCAGGTAGGCATAGCCTATGCAGCACAGACACCGCAAACCTTGCCGGTTAATTGTACGGTTAGAGAAGAATGATCACTATGTATTTCGAAAACGTACTTATTTGAACAAAATAACGACACTTATAAGATGAACATTGTACAAATTTATATAACTAATTAGCAATAAATCGAAGGGACGCGAGAGAATAAAACTATTGATAACCAACCCCCGTATGTTAGTTATCAATAATAACAAGAAAACGCGACCTCGTTTGAGACAGCGATTTCGGCACGCGCGCTGTGAAACACCATCTTTTATCGTGATTTCATGACCAAATATACGTTCTCATTCTCGAAGCAAATTATATTTGCATCGATAAGCGCCGGCACTTGGTAGTTGGTACAATCTCGGCACTTGGTGAACTCGCCAATAAAAATTAATTTTAACAATTCTTATTATCGTTATCTATTATTTAGATCAGGGGTGGGCAAACTACGGCCCGCAACACCGTTCTGTGCGGCCCGCGAGAGTCTAATGAAACTTAATGAAAATATTGTTAAAATGCGTACTAAAATCGAATTAATGCAGGGACTTGATTAAACTGATGATTCTAAGGCAGTGGTTCTCAAACTGGGGACGCACCCCCCTTGGGGGCGTGAAAGCATCGCCTGAAAGGCGGCGCGAATCTGAGTCAAACTGAATTTTTTTTCGCGCTACGCGCGATTTACATCCAATTCTTAATGGTTGCTCTGTATTTAGTATAAATTTCATATTTACAAATCTATCATCCACAGTCTTAACCTTCCATGCCATCAAACGATCCGTTAGGTTTACTAGCATCCTGATTTCGTTTTGTGATATGACGATAAGGGTGAGGGGGCGTGTCTTAAAGTTTGAGAGTCACTGTTCTAAGGTAAATACTTCCTATATTATTTTTTATGTTTAATTTCTGGCGCGACAGCTCGATCTCAAGGCCCACGCAGTTTGAAAGGTTTCAACTGCTAAACATCACAGAAATCCTAAATGAGGCAGAGATAATTCGGATCACGGGTGTGATTTCAGATTGGCCACTCCAGTTTTAATTGTCTCAGTGATGTGCTTATAAAAACGATTCGCGCGTGACTTAGGTATATTCCTTCTCTTTATGCGTAGAATTAGGGTATTTATATTTTATAAACACATATAGTAGAAGCATGTTTGAAGCCAACATGGTTATGATGCTGTCAGCATTGTGTGTCCTGGAACTGAACCAAAAGTTGATTGACATAATTTTATGAACAGATCGCTTCTCAGAGATTTAAATTTCAATCGTATTCTAAGAATCGGGACAGCCGATTTTCATCTCTGTAGTTTTGACAAATTGGTTATTGAGGTCGACCAGCCTATGAAATCCCGCCACTGTTTCTGGCGCGTGTACGATATCATCAAAGCAATGTTTGGTTTGTTTTAAATAAGCATACATATCATCTCCATGTCCTCACTATATAATCAAATTCCAATATTGCGTTTTTGTTTAAAATCCCTGTTTTATATAGTGCGGCCCGCGAATGGATTCAGATGTTGAATGCGGCCCGCGAGCTCAAAAGTTTGCCCACCCCTGATTTAGTTCGAGGTGGTGGAGGATCAAGCTGTCTTGATAAGTGACGACTGCAGTTTGAGGCAACTTCTGGTATATCATAAGAAGTTTTGGGAAGTGTAATTTCGCCATGGATCCAACCTGACTTCGGGTAGGTTGCGACAAACACGTCGCTGTCTCGAATGTCCAGTTCCCATACGTGATCCACTACTACTTTGAACATCGGCGATTCCGCATGGTACACGATTCCGCTTCTTGTGACGAATTTCACGGGCTTGTCAGATTTCATTCGTGCAGTCAAGCCAAGCCCATCATAGAAAGTAACTTGACCAATCTCAGTTTTTCGACGATGTTGTTGATTACTGAAAGGGAAAATCAATTTAATTGTGTGCGCACTGAAGCAGAGACGCTAGATAGACGAATCAGGTAGATAATTTGTTTACTCACCAAAACGTTTGATATCTATTTCTCTGCAAGAACTTACTTTCCGGCGGCGATTAGTGCGACCATCATAGCGATGTTTTAGCATCAAAGTAATCTGTAGGTTTTTCAAAACTAAATATGCAGACAAACTGACAAGGAGTTATAATCATTCATCCCATACGATGAATATGTGTAGGGGATACCGGGGACAAATGAAACCAGGGTCAAATGTAACAATCGACCTCACCGCTAGTAGAGTGGAGATATCGCCTTGATATTTTGAGTGCGCATGCGGTAGTTAGTTATCCCCTCCTAACATACCTGGAGTTACGTTGAGCTACGACGCAAAACCTCGGAATAATTTTTTAAAAACGAAATTTTGGACCCTTGAGTAAATATTTTCTGGTCTGAGTAGTTATATAAATGTGCATTTGGCGCAAAAACACGATTTAACTTAAACAAACAAAGATTATCAGTATAATAGATAATGAAAGAATTACCTTATACTCATTTTTGCAGCAATACTTTTATGACCCTGTGTGCGGCAATCAAAAAGGGGAAATAATTGACGCTACAGAGAAAAAGAATAAACTAAGAATATCTCTCGCCTCGATTGACCTTTGTACTTTGGCCAGACATTAAACTTGTGATTATTGATTTTTACTTGTATTTTTGCACCTGCCTCCTGATTTTATCTGCCTCGCTTGACCTCTGGACAAGGACACGAAACTTGTGAATTTACTAGTAATTTTCATATTTTCTCTCGAACAACAATGGATTGACTTTTGACTTCAATGGTATGTGTTATGTTCGTGCATTTTACGTTGGTGTCGTTTGTTTCTTATTTGTCTAGGATTAGTAATTACCGCCAATCATTATTTCCTCGTGCGTCGTGCTTCGTATTTATACCCTGTGTTCTGTTGTCTACTCGTCTTTCGTTTAACTGCACTCTGGACTGTGTCGCCTGTATAATATACTGATTTGATATTGCAACCTCGTCGTATGAGTTATTGTTCAAACAAGACCAAGAAGATAACAGTATGCACGCCGACGAATCGGTATAGTTCCCCTGTCCGCGGTGGGTGGGCTGATTAATCCAATTACGTGTAAACACGAAGGGGCTTGGAAATAATTGTCCGATCGGTTCGCCCCTGACCTGTCGTTCCATAGTTAATCCAATTTCGTGGCGGGGGCCTGGGAATAATTGCCCGTCAAGCTGGTTGACATGTTGTTCCGCGGTTCATTCAATTTCTTGTACGGTGGGGCATAGGAATAATTGCCGGTCGTGACGTCAGATAGCACTCAGTGGGGGTTCTTATGGATCGCGTTCAACACTATATTGACGGGTACCGCACCCAAATGCCTATACATACGCTGTCATGTGACGTTGAAACGATAACGAAAGGGCACGTGACCTTTCGCAGGTCATCGGGCTACGTATGAGAAAAAGCTACGTTTATCACATATAGAAGGTGCGGTAAACGATCGGCTATGGCCCGGGAATAGGATGTGTTACACGTGTATTGTGTTGAACGCACCAAGGTCTAAATCAGTTGTTGCCTGCCTATTTATGATCACCCTCGATGATAACGAATATATTGAAGCATGAAAGCACGTACCAACGAATATCAACGCTAACAAGAGGACGAGCATCAATCAATTGAATGTCCAACTTGACAGTGGCTTTCCGCTTTAGTATGCTTACCAAAGCCATGAGGTCGTACAAATAATCCAGGCGTCAATTTCTGCTTTCTACACTAATCGAGTGATCATTATTGCGACGGTGCGACATTAGCACTCCAAACAGTGAGATTGACTTAGGCTCGCAGTGGCGTTGGGAGGATACCTGAAACTCAATGCCTGCTTTCAATAATAAAAATAGCACGTTAGCACCTGCATTTCTCGCAGGTCGTCGGCTGACCTCTGTGTGTAAAAACGACGTTTATCGTATAGAAGGTGTGGTAAACGATCTGTTACGGCCCGGAATAAGATGTGTAGCCTGAATGTAGGTCAAATCAGAAAGGACGTGCAATTTAAACGTCGGTGAAATATTCAAGGGATTTATTTACATATATAGTGCTAAATATTTCCAATAAAAGTTAGTAGCATGAAAAATCGAAAAAAAGTCGAAATAAGTTGCATGAAAAATCGAAAAAAGTTGTCAAAAGGTTCTTGAAAAGTTGCAAAAACTTGCCCTAGAATCAAAAATTGCGACTCCGACGCTGCTCTTGACTAACTAACTTGACTAACTATGCTTTGTGAAGTAGCGACTTCGGCTACTACTTCACACTCTTAGCACTCAGACTATTACTCGAAGTCCAGATTTCCGACTACGAATCCCAATGAAAGCTATAACTACACTGTAGTAACATAACTAGGAAAAAATCTACTGGGTGACTGTCGATCACTTGTGCATGTCAACGACTGTGACTCCCCACTGCCTCTCATGAAAAATGCCACTCCATTTGTGGATACTGACCACAACAAATTGAAAAGTGCGACTCTGACTCGACCTCTAGTTGGCAAATGTTGTCCCGAGTCCGGCACCCCAACCGAGTATCGTTCATTATGACGTCACACGAGTAAGAAGTCAAATATGAACCTTTTATGCGACCACAAAGAGAACAATGCCAGTGTTACACCACATGACGATCATTTGATATAATTTCGACCATATAGCCGTTTCATTGCATAGTAAGTGACAATGCTGATATGCCATTTACAGGCGTACTACATATTTTTGGTGCTGTATTACGACCAATCGAGATTTTGAGGATTAGACGCTCGGCAAAAAGTATGGAAACTATAGCTCTCGTTGATAGCTTAGCTCTAATTGGAAAGGGGCATATAGTAGGCCTACTCGAGAAAATCGTGTATCTCACTACATTAGCCGGATCATTACAATTGATTCGGATTCATTGTGCTTGGTTTCTACTCACGGCCCTTCTCTATCAAGTTCATCCAGAACGTAGTAGGCTATATCGCATGCCAGGGGAAATTGATCACGGAGATAGATGCAAGACGATGGACGGGAGTCATGATATTGATATGCGTATTCAAAGATTCGAAATGACGAAGAAAATGGAGCAGTAACGATAATAAATACTACACAGACATGAAGATAAATGTTGTTTCGCTACGTTAAAGATCGAAAAATGTGTGGATTTGCCAAAGCTCTGGATATTGGAATTGATTTACTGTTCATTCTTTTCAAAAACCAGCACGATTTCAAATATTTCATAATGTATAACATACAGGGCCGTAACAGCACTTCGTCAGCCCCACCCCAATCGCGGAAAGTACGAGGAATTTGTATAATTCATGACTGAATCGGTCAATATGACGCTGTTTGTACATTGGGGGGGGGGGAGTCGTTTAGTGAGTCGGCTTTGCCTGCTTAATCGCGCCAAACGCGAGAAATTTCTATAATTCATGACTGAATCGGTCAATATGATTGGTATTGCTTATATATTGCTATCAATTGTTATCCTCTCACTGCTTCCGTAATCTGATTTACCGGTAGAGCTAAGTAAGGTGTGCTTGAAAAGGTAGGACCCCTCAATAATAATTGAACATCTCCGGGTGTATACCCGTTGGCAGGAACAAAACAGCACTTCATAAGGCCCCCCAAAACTTGAGTCTTGGGCTCCCATAGGGTGATAAACCGACCCCACTCCCAATCACGTTGTTCGCTTTTGCCACGAAATTACAGTTGTACTGTTCAGTTAGCCAGCGCCAAGCGCGAATTTTTTTGATAATTCATTATAAAATCGGTCAATAAGATCGAGAATTGCATATATGTTGCTTTCAATTTCTTGTCCTCTCTACTCACATAATCAGATTTACCGGTAGAGCTGAGTGAGGTGTCTTTGAAACTGCAGAGCCCGTAAATAATAATTAAACATCTTCTGACGGGCGGACTCGTTGGTATGACTTTGTTACATGATGTTATTTCGTGACCTACTGTCTGCTATTTCAAAAAATATAGGATCGCCCAAATGTACTAAACTAATAGATCACACGATTTCAAATTGGTATTTCTACACTGGCATCTAATTTGTCCCTGCATGATGGTATTTGTCTTGTGAGGTTCAGATTACCAAGACAGGAACATTCGGCGCCAGTCATTTAGGCGCCTGGACAAATAAAATAAACCTATATGTATTTCGTATATAAAACGAAGTTTTCGGTCACCATAAGGGCAGTCCTTTTCAGCCAAGGTTTCTCGCTGCCGATCGTTCTGGCACACTTCCTGGAGTCGCGTGTTACATGGCCTGAAACGTTATATGTCTTGGTGCGTCGTGGCGCAGTAATGGCCAACGCCGATATGCCCATTTCTATAAATCTTGCGCATTTTTCCTTGGGGGAAGAGTACCCAATAATCATAACACTTGGCAACTTGAAATCGCGCACAGCGCGAAAATTTTTTGAAAAAGTTGCATAAAGTTTCGAAAAAATACTCTATAATTTATGTTAATTCACCAAAAGATTTGGGGCCCCCTTTCGAGCTCGCCCCCCCCCAATTGGGGGATTTGGGGTGCGGCTCGCCCCCCCCCCCCCCAAATGGGGGGTTTGGGGTGCGGCAGTTACGGCCCTGATAACATATAACTCAACATATACCTCGATCTACCGATTAACAAGCTATGCACTCTACCATTAAGCGATGTAATCGCAATAGGAATGTATCTCAAAACCTCGCCCTATATCAGGGCCGTATATGTACTATGTAGGCCGGTTCTTGCCCCCTATTGGTAACCAAAGTTCGTGGTACATAGAATACGAGCACATGGAATCGTAGCATTTGACCTACCTCCCAAAACTTCATGTTGTGTGAGAACCAGCCACCGTATGAAATATCCCCGTTGCAGAACCTTGTCAGGAACTCGGCCCATGTTCCAGTCTTCCAATTCCAGTTCGGAATTGATCCTCCCTTTTCCTACAGGTACCGTCAAATATTGGAAATGCCATTTCGCCATAGATCTAACCTGCTTTTGGATAGGTTGCGACAAACACGTCACTGTCTCGAACGTCCAGTTTCCATATGTAATCCAGTAATGCTCGGAATGCCGGCGAATCCGCAGTGTGTACGAATCCGTTCGCTGTGACGAATTTCGCGACTTTGTCAGGTCTCATTCGTTCAGCCCAGCCCAGCATGGAAAGTAGCTTGAACAATCTCATTTTTAGGACGATGTTGTTCAATACAGAGAGGGGAAACAAATCGATTTGTACAAATGCGCACACGTCATGAAATTGAAGAATAGGCTTTGTTGCTAATGCAATATAGTTTCCTTGAAGACCGATTCTCACAATAATCAGTTGTACTCACCGAAACTTATAATATCTATCCCTCTACAGCAGGGGTGGGCAAAATCGCGGGCCGCATTCAACATCGGAATCCATTCGCGGGCCGCACTATATAGAATTGGGATTATTAACCAAATTGCAATATTGGTATTTGATTATAGTGAGGACATGGAGATAATATATACGCTAATTTAAAACAAACCAAACATTACTTTGATGGATTGGCCAATCTGAATTCACACTCGTAATCCGAATTATGCCAATATTGTTTTGGATTTCTGTGATGTTTAGCAGTTGAAACCTTTCAAACTGCGTGGGCCTTGAGATAGTCGCAGGGTTGTAACCAAGTCACAAGGATTCGAGTCACAAATCCATCTCATTTTGTAGTTTTGACTCGAGTAAAGTCGATTCATTTGTAACACCACCGAGTCAAGTCCGGGTCCAAGTCAGCATGGAGAGGGTCGAGTCTGAGTCATGGTATTATGACTCGAGTCCTAGTTCAAGTCATTGTGTGGACTGCCCAGTTTACAGGTAAAGTCTTGATAACCCACTTTTTATACCTCAGTTTGGTGATATCGAATCTATTGCATTTATAATATACTAATTTTACTTAGCAAACCCAACGGATAGTTTGATGGCGTGGAAGGTTACGGCTGTGGACAAGAGAGTTTCAGATATGAAATTCGTACTAAATACAGAGCAAGGAATTTGGTGTAAATCGCGCTACGCGCGAAAATTTTTTTCAGTTGGGCTCAGCTTCGGGCCCCCCATTCAGATGCTTTCACAAACCAAGGAGCGCGCCCCCTGTTTGAGAACCACTGCCTTAGAATTATCATGGTGAAATTTACTAAGAAAAAGTTTAATCAAGTCCCTGCATTAATACGATATTTACTACGCATTTTATCATTATTTTTAATAAGTCTCCTTAGGCTCTCGCGGGCCGCACAGAATGGAGCTGCGGGCCGCATGCGCCCCCGCTCAGTTAGTGATATATAAATGTACACGATACCTAGCGACGACTCGGGTCACATAATGCCACAATGCTGAAGTACATATTGACTTTTTAAACGTCGCCAAATGTATCAACTGGAGCAATCAAATGATATGATATTCCCATAAAATCAATATATTCCGTCGCTTTTCCAACAATTTCAGCGAATACTTGCAAGGGTACATAAGCTTACGCCTTAACGGACAATGTATTTGACGTCTGAGTGTTGCTATACGTTGATATTGAGCTGAGTGTGCTATGGTTTTACCCCATTATCAAGTTATACAGCATTAGCCAACACCCCAATCGCACGGATTTGGTTTTTATGATACAATAAACATTTAAAATCGAGACTGACCCCGTACGCTTGACAGATATTTTACATCAGACAACGATATAAATTTCATTGATTGGTTGAAAAAGCCTGATTCACGAACTACCTACGCTCTTCATGTTGTGTGATTGCGGGCCAAGCTCACACCAGAGAGTTAATAAATATTCACAAACAGAAATCTAGATATTTCGAGCAAACTTTTGTGACAACGCATATAAGATTTTTGAGATTGTCAAGGTGCATGCTCGTTTGGTGTCGATTTTTTTATGCTGCCAGCGCCATGCATAGAGTGGCCCACAGTTGAAATGCAATAAATTTCAACCAAAGATGTTATTATGACGTGAAAATGGTAATATATGAAAAGGTTCACAGTGCAGAACCTGTCAAGATTCGTTTGTGAACGTGAACCTCTAAATTTCCGAGGTTCACACACAGAACGCGAACGTGAACCGTACGTTCACACCATCCCAAGTATGTAGGCCTACTTTGCGTTCTGTCTTCGAAGGTTAAGTTAGGCAACCTGCATCGCTTACACACGACTAAAAAGAGGAATGGAATTGATGCATTAGGGCTGTTTAAAGGGATTATTCTATCCAAAATAAGTAGAATGAT
This sequence comes from Botryllus schlosseri, assembly GCF_051294905.1. Lineage (NCBI taxonomy): Eukaryota > Metazoa > Chordata > Ascidiacea > Stolidobranchia > Styelidae > Botryllus > Botryllus schlosseri. Next base: position 16,241,607 of record NC_137247.1, on the reverse strand, counting down.
AACGTTCCGGAATTAATATCTTATTGGGCATCTGAGAACTATGGAAAATGTATCAAATATGGCTTGGAACAATGTTGCTCTGGTATGGAAAATTGTAAGTATGGTATGGAACGATTCAGGCGGGTATGGAGTATGGAAATTCCCCGTTCCATGTCATACCATAACAAGCCCCGGATGCAGCTATTTATTGCAGGATTGCGTTTCTCACTCTCTGTTTATATGTACACACAGGATCCTCAATACAATGAATCACACCGCGAACAATATACTCGGAATAACATTTTCTAACCAAGGGGTTCAGAGTGTCCATCTCCATATGACCTTATCATTGGTTCTCAAAGTACGGGACGCCATATGTGCATATATTTAGGGTCGTGCCTGCACCAGGGCGGCCATATAGTGTATCGTAATGGTAATAATCGTCAGATTATACATTTTTATCCGATTAAGATAAACAATGTTAAATGCGATACACAAGGAACAACGCGATGTTTGTTGTCGTTGTTGTTAATTCTTGTAAATGTAGCCTATATATTATTATTTCCAGAAATATTCAGCATCAACTGAGTCATTGACGAACCGCTTATAGCCTATACTCGCTAGGCATTCGAATAGAAAAGTGATAAATTTCGTCATTTTCTTTTTGTGTGATAAATTCAGGCTCCTGGTTGGTGTGGATGATTTTATTTTCAAAAAAAAGTGCGAATGGCCCTTAAAAAGGTTGAAAAGCACTGCATAAGAACATCGCATGTTTACATATTAATTGAATAGTATATTCATATTTAAATGTACCCGAATATTTTCAGCTGACACTTGTCAGGGGTAATCGTCAGCAACTATAGTAGATAATTCGAAAGAACAGCGTATATCAACAATCGTAACACAAAATATGACGTCACCAGCATGAAATGTCAAATACGAGAACGTTCAATGTTTTATTTTTAGATGATACACAGCCTTGGCTGGTGTCTTTTGATAAAAGTCGACCCCAAATGAAAGTCGACTCCAAATGAAAGTGTGAACGACCCTTTCCGAGTATGCTAAACCTTTCGTCTCGATAATTTTTCGCACAGACGGGAGATTATCCAACAAGTGTTTGCCAATTGCAGAATTTATGGCCTTTGATTGTTCCGCATCAATCTTGAGCGGAGGAGTTGGGGCAGGGGTGGCAAACTACGGCCCGCGGGCCGCATGCGACCCTTCACACCGTTCTGTGCGGCCCGCGAGAGTCTAAACTCTAAAGCAGGGGTGGCCAACCTTTTTGCTATTCACGGCCGCATTTCGATTACTCATGTAGCATACGGCCGCATTTTAGGGCATAGTCGTAATGAACTATCTGGACGCCAAATACCCATGTTAAACTGTCGTTGTCCATTTCCGGTGAGCCCCGGACTGATTCATTTATTCAGTTTGGCTTACTATACGCACCGAATTCGCGAGTGGTCATATTATGAACAGTAGGGCTGTTCAAAAATAACCTTTTTTCCTGAATCTTGCTGGTTACTTAATTAAATCGTTAGGTTGCCTTAAAAAACGACGCACACCGAATTTGAATTCATTCCAACCAATATTCGCGGATTTCGTAGAGTTTGAAAATTTTGAATTTGCCTAAAAATGCAAAATTTTTTTTTTTTCAAATTTCTCTGCCAACCCCATGAAATTGTTGCGCTGTCTTCAAAAACGATGCAAAACAAATTTGACTCAATTCGAAGCAGTAGAAGTGGAGTTATTGCAGTTTTTCTTTGATAATTCTGGGATTATCCTTGATTGGTGGATCATCCCAGAATTATCATCAAAAAACTTGAATAACTCCGCTTCTGCAGCTTGGAATTGAGTCAAATTTGTTTTCCATCGTCTTTGAAGACAGCGCAACAATTTCATAAGGTTGGAAGGAAAATTTGAAAAAAAAAAATTTTTGCATTTTTAGGCAAATTCAAAATTTTCAAACTCTACGAAATCCGCGAATATTGGTTGGAATGAATTCAAATTTGGTGTGCGTCGTTTTTTAAGGCAACCTAACGATTTAATCAAGTAACCAGCAAGATTCAGGAAAAAAGGTTATTTTTGAACAGCCCTAATGAACAGTATGCGGGATTGGTTATGGTCGCCCATATCGCGAAATTATTTAAGATTCACGAATGAATTTCGTCATTCTATCACATATTCCTATCAAGCATTCATCCTATCTCAGCCCGTGAGATCAGTTCACCGGTATAGAGTTGATGGAAGGGGTGTTGTCAAAAATTTAGGGCAAGTTATAAATGATGATGGATTTTCGGGTGGGCCAAGTGTTGTTAGCCACTATGTTGCATGCTGTTATCTCTTGACCTTCCATCAAGAGTGTCAGTATATAGTGGAAAGATATTGGAATCACCCAAAAATACCAGAAACAAATTTCTTTTCTCAGCAACACACGACTCCACGTTGGTATTTTTATAGGGGGCGCATCATTTACCCCTGCTGTTCAGATATGTACTGTTGGGATGAGATTGCAAAGGGCGCTACTATATTAAAATCGGAAAATTAAGCCACGCTGAATCGCGCGCAGCGCGCAGAAATTTTCAAAGGTTTTTAAAATCTCTAAAAAATTATGGAGTCAATTCGTAAATTAAATTTGCATGTCGACGGCCGCCAACACATACTAATTGAATTACGTGTTCACGGCCTCACAAATTCCCTTCTGCGGCCGCAGGTTGGCCAACCCTGGTCTAAAGAAACTTATTACAAATATTGATAAAATGCGTACTAAAAGTCGAATTATTGCTGGGACTTGATTCAACTTTTTTTAAAATATATTTCACCATGATAATACTAGGCAGTGGTTCTGGGGGCGCATGCCCCTTGGGGACGTGGAAGTATCTGAAGGGGGACGCGAAGCCGATCTCAACTGACAAAATTTTCCGCGCGATCTGCATACCATTCATTGTTATTGCTCTGCATTTAGTCGGAATTTCATATTTAAAAATCTCGCACCCACTTGCAGTCGTAACCTTCCATGTCATCTAACTATCCGTTAGGTTTGCTAGTGTACGGTTATGGCTCATACCGTCGCGCATGACTTGTGTTCATGCTGACAAAGACTTTTGTGTCAACTCACTGGAGTTGATAGTAGTGACAAGTGCAAGTTTCGGTTAAGTCTTTCGTTGCTTTATTTACAGCTTAATCATTTATTTGAGTATAAAACTCACTAATAAATGCATAATTGTACAGCTAGCATCCTGGTCGCGTTTTGTGATATGACGATAAGGGGGTGCGAACTCTATTATCATCAAAGCGGGGAGGGGGGGGGGCGTGTAGTGAAAAGTTTGAGAACCACTGTTCTAAAGTGGATACCTCCTATATTATTTGTTTGTTATGTTTCATTTACGGCGCAACAGCCCGATCTCAAGGCCGACGCAGTTTGGAAGGTTCAACTGGTAAACAGCACATAAATCATATACGTGATTGACATAATTCGGATCACTAGTGTGATTTCAGATTGGCCACTCCAGTTTTATTTACTTCTGTGATGTGCTTATAAAAACGATTCGCGCGTGTCTTAGGTAGATTATATTTTATCTTCACACAGCATAAGCGTGTTTGAAGCTATCATGGTTATGGTGCTATCAGCATTGTGTGTCCTGGAACTGATCCAAAAGTGGAATTGGTAAATCTATGAACAGATCGCTGCTCACAGATTTAAATTTCAATCGTGTTCTAAGAATCGGGACAATCGACCCACGTAGCCACAACCACAGTGTGACGCTAAAATTCGTAAACTACATACGGGTTAAATATATTAGCAACCAGTACAATGATAGTTTTCGGTTAGATCCGAATTTATATTATGAAGGTAAAGTCACTATAGTTCGATACTATAGGCCTACAATATAAAATTACTTTGTTGCTCACACAATCATCGTAATCAACCCTTGTCTTTTGATAAATCAGTTGGCGTGAATGATGCCTTTCAAATCCTCTTTTAACCATCTTTCCAGGCTCTACACATCTATATTTACGCTCACCCACAAGTCCCAATCAATTTTTTCGGCTGTGTCGTACATGCATGTATGCCACCGATGCGAAAATGCATAGCAGATAGTCTGTACTTTGATAAATGTGCATCGTCAAAAGTTATATTACATCCTAGTATGCAACACTGCCTCACTATGCTCACGAAACCAACTAAAACTCATCCAAGTCGCGAAAATCAGTGAAATCTTACGCTAGTAGGGTCGATTGCAGCACTCCACCACAGGCGACATGACGCAATCCCGTACCTCCGCTCAAGCGTAACCTGCGACGGACTGATTTCGCCGGGAACTTATCCTATAGAGTTAAAGAGCGTGGCCGTTTCCAATCGTTGTATATATATATCATTGGTATGGATGGAATCAGTGGTGGCTTTTGGGGTGGGCGAGGTGGGTGGTCGCCCGGGGCCCCCTGGTCGAAGGGCTCCCTTATTTGGATTATGCGCTTTTTTCAAGGATAATAACGAATAAACATGGAAATACGTGTACCAAAAGCAAGAATATGATTCCGTACAGATATGTCAATCATAATCAAATCTCTGCATTTGTTAGAAAAGTCCCGTATCCCGATAATCATCACGTCCCTGCATGCGGTAGAATTACTTAGTTTTGATGTAGGCTTTTCTTGCACACATGCAATAATAGAGTTGGGCGAATACAGCACCTGACCAAAGCTTGCCGGGGTGAAAGATAGATAACAATAAGAGATGCGAAAGGGGGTCTGAGGGGCGGAGCTCCCCCGAAGTTACGGTTGGATACTTAAAAGGGGCCCCCCGGTAAGTCTCTCGCCCAGCCCCCCCCCCAGTTCGTAGGGCCACCACTGGATGGAATACACAGGTAATCGTTCGGACGTTATTGATTGTATGCGGTTAAATACATAAGAATCCCATCGCCAATAGAAACTACTTGCTATGCCGTTCCCGAAGTCAATATTAGCCGTTAACGGTTGTCGAATTGTTAGGCCAACAAGTAGTTATGCAAATTAATTCTTGCCCCACCTATTCTTGCATTGCTTCTCTGTGCTGTCAGTGTACGCAACTAAGCCGAATATAAATTTTGCCTTGAGATATCAGGAATAGGAATAGAAGATTGCGTAATTTTGAGTGTAAACATTTTCAAAATTAGTCATTCATGAACATCGGGGAAAAAATTACAATAGTTTTTCATTATTTTCCTCCAATATTATTCGGAGGACAGGTGAGGCTCTGCCACACTTGCCTCCCCTGACCGCACATTATTGTGCAATGTGCAGTGCATACTGCATATATATGACATTATCGAATGTGACTGTGGAACGGAAACTCCCGTTTTCCCATTGTTAAGTCACGCTCGACTGAATCTAGCGACTTGGTCAATGGCAGCGCAACAATCGAACAATTTGCCTTAGTTTAAATGGCATATCACACTTATAAATACTCAACTTTGATAACGAAATTACTAGACTAATCAGTTAGTGGTAATCTTGAAACTTGCTACAGTGCTAGATGACATCATCAAGATATACAATTCGGAAGCTAGTCGCTCATCTTGGTATGCTACACAATCAAAATCAACATAGACCGATAGCGGCTTTTGCGAAAAATCCGTTATTGGCTAGGCTGCGCGCACCTTATACACTCGACTTCGATGACTAAATTACCACCCCAATCAGTTAGTGGCAATCGTGAAACTTGCTGCAGTGTTAGACCACATCATCAAAATATACACTTCGAAAGCTTATCTCGGTATTCAACACAATCAAAATCAACAATTCAACATAGTCCGAAACCGGCTTTTGCGAAAAATCCGTTATTGCCATGGCTAGGCTGTGCGCACTGCGCACCTATACAATACATACTCGACTTCGGTAACGAAATTACTAATCCAACTGTGCAGGAAGAGCCTTCAAATTTCGCAGTTATAACGCATAGTCCGCTATGGAAACACCTTTAAAATCTATAGCGCATCACAGGTTTTTGCGTAAAATCTGTTCCGCAGGTAGGCCTATAGGCTGTATGCAGGACCGTAACAGCACTTCGTCAGGCCCCCCAAAACGTTGGTCTTGGGCCCCCCATAGGGTGATAAATAATGGCCGACGCCGAAATGCCTATTTGAAGTTGCGTGTATTTGTCGGTTCGCGCAAAGTGCGCTATCCCATAATAGATTTTACGCGAGTATATAGGTGCGCGCATCCTAGCGCGTAACGTATTTTTCGCAAATGCCGGTATCGGTCTATGTGGATTTTAATTGTGCTGCATACCCAGATGAGCGACTAGCTTTCGAATTGTATATATTGATGATGTCATCTAACACTGTAGCAAATTTCAAGATTACCACAAACTGATTAGGGTGATAATTTCGTTATCGAAGTCGAGTATATAGGTGCGCGCAGCCTAGCGCGTAACGGATTTTTCGCAAAATCCGCTATCGGTAAAGGTGGATTTTGAATGCGTTGCATACCCACATGAGCGAATAGCATCCGAATTGTATATCTTGATGATGTCATCTAGCACTGTAGCAAGTCTCAATATTACCACTAACTGGTCTAGTAATTTCGTTATCAAAGTTGAGTATCTATAAGTGTGATATGCCATTTAAACTAAGGCAAATTGTTCGATTGTTGCGCTGCGATTGACCAAAGTCGCTAGATTCCGTCGAGCGTGACTTAACAATGGGAAAACGGGAGTTTCCGTTCCATAGTCACATTCGATAATGAAACTATAGTTCTTTACAATTGTATGTCTCTTTGGCGGATTTTAAGTTGGGTGTATGTTTAAATACCTTCCGTAGCTCTTGATAAAGTGAGGCTTGGGAGATGCTTTCGTTGGACCCGAGACAGCCTCTCGACCAATTTTGCTACTAAGCAGGAAAAAGTCAAGCCGAATTCAGCACATAAGGCAGCTGGGGGAAATGTTTACCATTTTAAGCCAACATATCAGCTAACGTGAAAAATATACCAAATTCATTGATTCAACGCAATAGGCCATATAGCAAGCGGACTTGGTGATTTATTTTTCGTCAGCGGCTACCCGACCGGTAAAACAGGTCAAATTTAGCGGTACTTTGCCAAAGTGTAGTGCGGTCCGCATTCGACATAGTTCGGACATATGCCAAGCCGTGTTATTTTTGGCATTTCGGGAACCAAACTGCTAAAAATATAATTTTGAAAATGCCAAAAATAAGACTTTTTGAAAATATAGGTATTTATGAAAGTTTTTGATACAAATGACAACAAGAATTGACAGGACTTTGTGTGGAACGACAAAACATGTGTGTAAAGCAGAATTCTTGAATTAGGATCCGTAATCCTCCGGGTGTCCGCAGACTATACTGCCCAAGGTGTCCAGACTGTCCACTGTCCATGAAAGGTTAACAACAAGGCCAAAAAGACCAGCGATTAAATCTGGATTTACGGCCAATCTGTAGATTGATAAACCCAGCGATTATGAAATAGATGTTATCCCCCGCGACAATGAAGTAATATGATATTAAGCGATAAGGAAGTAGATGATCTTTGCACCCAAAGTAGAAGTCAGCATATTTCGGAATATGTGATAGAGGGCCCTAATTTTTAAATTTAGCGCAATTACTAGGCCTTTTCCTGTTGCTCATAGGGCTGTTCAAAAATAGCTTTTTTTTCCGGATTCCAGCCATTCACTGATTAAATTGTCAGGTTACCCAAATTTGGTTCAATTCTAACACGTATACGACTCCGCAGAACCAATTAAAATTTTTATTTATTCCGGAAAATAAAATAAAAAATCAAATTTTTCTGTCAACCCCACGAAATTGTTGAGCTGTCTTCAAAGACGATGCAAAAAAAATTGACTCAATTCCAACTAGTAGAAGCGGAGTTATTTGAGTTTTTCATTTATAATCCTCGGATTATCCACAAATCAAGGATAATCCGTGGATTATCAACAAATGGTTGTGCGTTAAAAAGCACCCTTTATTAGTCACAGCTGGCTACTTTCCATATGGGGAATTTTAGCTCAGATATCGGCCGAGGGGTCCACGAGACGAAAATGGTTGGGAACCACTGGCCTCTAGGCGAAGTAAAAGAGGCATGCACACTGAATGAAAAGTAAATCAGAGAATATAAAATGCATCCTATCTGTTCCTTACAACGAATTGCATGTGTCTTGTATAGCGCATCGAGCGGACTAAACTAATAGAACCGCCGATTATACTGATTGTTCTTAAAATGCTGTCCTCAGGAAACTGTTTTCCAACAAATCACTTCTCAAAAGATTCGGCGTCCTAGACATAAAAGATATGCGTAAACTAGAAAATGCCAAGTTCATGTATCAGTGCCATTGCGGTCAATTAAAATTTCAATGACTTCTCTACCTCGGAATCAGAAGCGCATAAGTAGCCTACTACAGCTGCGCGTCCTCGTCGTCCAAACATCATATGGTCGACAATAAAGATCATCGCTCTATCAAAAATGCCGGACCTGATTTGTGGAACAGTAGAGTCGCCGGCTATCCGACAGTCACTGAGCAACGAGCATGTCAACATTCAAGTAGAAATAGAAGCAATTTCTATTCAATCAATTCATTACTAATCAGCCCACAAGTTTATCGGACCACGACCTGACATATCGATCTCGCCTTCCACCACATGCCACCTCATTATGTCGCTTGTCTTTTCGTATCATCTTCTTCACTTTTCATTCAAGCATGATTCAAGTTCAAGCTCAATTTTATTCATAAAATTTCATCACTCAGTGCGCATTTCTCCTCTTTACATCGCCCAGGCCCGGGTGGGTGTCTGATTTCAAGGCTACTACAAGTCGTTTCGACACCTTCCTATCTTTTCATTGTATCGCAGTCGTGTGGTGTTTTGAATTGATGAAAATTCTCAAGAAACTTAACGGAACTAATGTAGGCCTACCCTACATCACTGTAATCTGAAATATGATAGCGCCATCCCGCGTTCAGATAAGTACTGTGCAGTCTTGCTAAGCTATAGCTCTCTGCGCGGCGCGCGCGGATCGCGGATACTAACGCCATTCTTCGACCAGTGGCGCCCACCGTTGCTGGTGCCACCGGGGTTAGCAAATCGCGCATAATTGCAAATCGCTTGCATTGCACAGCAGACAGCACATGCTGCACTTCGCAGTGCTGTTGCAGATCGGTGCGCTGTGGCGCAGTATATATAATTTTGAGCGGTTGCGTCGCAAACCGAACTGAAGGCAATGTGAACTATACTTGCATCTTGTCAGGATAGGCCTACTTGAGAATCACTCAAGTCGTCCTGGCGAAATTTCGGCGAAATCTTTGTGATCATGTGAAACACGATTTTTGACATGACGAAATATTAACCCTCAACTTGACGATTCGCCGATTGCTCCATTGAAACGGATCTATCCTGTGTCGAAATATTCCGATTTTCACTAAATACACATTCGGGCATACTGTATTTAGGGATTGTCTTTCGTCCTGCTTAATTTTGAATACGATTAGCAACTTTTACGCTATATTTCACTCTTGTTTGAGTACCGAACTGCCGATGTACAGCAAATGTCTATTTTCAGACTGGATTTGAGAGTGTACCTGACATACAATTCCGCCAATGGACACATCATCGGAAAGAGCTTGCAAAGTGCTTTAATAAAAATCCATTTTCATTTTCAACTTCGTCCTGGTTAAGTACGATTACGAGTAACAATAAAGCATTTCATTACGCTGTCGACCATTGCGTCGGCATCAGTTTCAACGAACGGCAAATGCGGAATTCCGGGCAGGTTTTTGAGATTCAATAAAAACCCATTTTCGTTTTCAACATCGTCCAGGTTAATTAGAAATAAGACTGCCAAAAAATACATTGCATTGCGCTGCCGGGCATTGTATCGGGATCAATTCAATGAACGGCAAATGCCAAATTTCAGGCGGGTTTTTCAGATTGTACCTCACTTGCAATTCCTATAATGAACACATCATCGGAAAGGGCTTGCAAAGTACTTCAAGACTGCCAAAAATGCATCGCATTGCGCTGCCGGGCATTGTATCGGGATCAATTCAATGAACGGCCAATGCCAAATTTCAGGCGGGTTTTTGAGATTGTACCTCACTTGCAATTCCTATATTGAACACATCATCGGAAAGGTCTTGCAAAGTACTTCAATAAAAACCCATTTTCATTTTCAACATCGGCCAGGTTAATTAGAAATAACAGTGCCAAAAATCCATTGTATTGCGCTGCCGGGCATTGTATCGGGATCAATTCAATGAACGGAAAATGCCAAATTTCAGGCGGGTTTTTCAGATTGTACCTCACTTCCAATTCCTATAATGAACACATCATCGGAAAGGGCTTGCAAAGTACTTCAATAAAAACTCATTTTCATTTTCAACATCGGCCAGGTTAATTAGAAATAAGGCTGCCAAAAATGCATCGCATTGCGCTGCCGGGCATTGTATCGGGATCAATTCAATGAACGGCAAATGCCAAATTTCAGTCGGGTTTTTCAGATTGTACCTCACTTGCAATTCCTATAATGAACACATCATTGGAAAGGGTTTGCAAAGTACTTCAATAAAAACCCATTTTTGTTTTCAACATCGTCCAGGTTAATTAGAAATAACAGTGCCAAAAAAACATCGTATTGCGCTGCCGGGCATTGTATCGGGATCAATTCAATGAACGGCAAAGGCCAAATTTCAGGCGGGTTTTTGAGATTGTACCTCACTTGCAATTCCTATAATGAACGCATCATCAGAAAGGTCTTGCAAAGTACTTCAATAAAAACTCATTTTCATTTTCAACATCGGCCAGGTTAATTAGAAATAAGACTGCCAAAAATCCATCGCATTGCGCTGCCGGGCATTGTATCGGGATCAATTCAATGAACGGCAAATGCCAAATTTCAGGCGGGTTTTTGATATTGTACCTCACTTGCAATTCCTATAATGAACACATCATGGGAAAGGTCTTGCAAAGTACTTCAATAAAAACTCATTTTCATTTTCAACATCGGCCAGGTTAATTAGAAATAAGACTGCCAAAAATGCATCGCATCGCGCTGCCGGTCATTGCATCGGGATCAATTCAATGAACGGCAAATGCCAAATTTCAGGCGGGTTTTCCAGATTGTACCTCACTTGCAATTCCTAAAATGAACACATCATCGGAAAGGGCTTGCAAAGTACTTCAATAAAAACCAATTTTCATTTTCAACATCGGCCAGGTTAATTAGAAATAACAGTGCCAAAAATCTATCGTATTGCGCTGCCGGGCATTGTATCGGGACCAATTCAATGAACGGCAAATGCCAAATTTCAGGCGGGTTTTTGAGATTGTACCTCACTTGCAATTCCTATAATGAACACATCATCGAAAAGGTCTTGCAAAGTACTTCAATAAAAACTCATTTTCATTTTAAACATCGGCCAGGTTAATTAGAAATAAGACTGCCAAAAATGCATCGCATTGCGCTGCCGGGCATTGTATCGGGATCAATTCAATGAACGGCAAATGCCAAATTTCAGGCGGGTTTTTGAGATTGTACCTCACTTGCAATTCATATAATGAACACATCATTGGAAAGGGCTTGCAAAGTACTTCAATAAAAACCCATTTTCGTTTTCAACATCGTCCAGGTTAATTAGAAATAAGACTGCCAAAATCCATCGTATTGCACTGCCGGGCATTGTATCGGGATCAATTCAATGAACGACAAATGCCAAATTTCAGGCAGTGGTATGGTATAGTCGATACGCTTCAATCCTCAAAGCTACGCCCCTGGCAAAGCATATACACACGTATAGTCCAACTAAACACGGTTTGGTCTATCTAGCTGGGCTATTGGAAATGCTGCAGAGAATCGAAGAAACAATGACGTGCTCAACGCTACGATCCTATGTCGACTGCATGCCAAATTTCCAACAACATTACGAAGCAGAAAATACTTGCAAAATGCATGTATTTTAAAATATTAGCAACTCACTAGTGTAAAGTGACAGCATAACTAGGCCTACACAATATCAATAATAGAAAAGGAACCAATGTTGCAATATCAGCACTGGCGATTGTATTGTTCGGTCAATCGATTCATTTTTGTCAGAACTTGCTCATGTGTTCTATTCTCGATAATCGAAAGATACATCACAGCAACTACAGGAGTTACAACCAATTTGAAATATTGACTGCAATTGTAGGTTGGCCCCAATTGCGTTACGAGCTCACTTTTTTTATGCACGAAAACATTGTTCAGAACAGGTCGCGAAAAGTGCTTGCTCGATTTGTATTCGGCACCTGTGGTCAAACTTCTTGTCCGTCTTTCAAGCGTGATGCAAGCCTTACTTCGGTCATAATTTAATATCACTTCAAGCTCCTCCTGCCAATTTTCTCTTCCAGAATCCGTTGTTAGAGGCCAGATGATGTTTCGTAGTTGGCTGTATTTTCGTTCAAGAAATAGGGCATGATACTGACACAGATCATCAGTCGACGACTCCTGTAACGTCAGATTAGCAATTTTTACAACATTTTGGAATATTGTATCGCCCATTTTTTTGACTTCGTCATTGATATTGATATTCGCAATATTTGAGGGCAATGGTTTCATGAAATATTCGGTTCGGGGTGACGATTGCGGGAGCGTTCGTTTTTGGTATTTTTTAACATAAAGAAAAATGTAGCCCGATCTGGACATGACATCGAATGCTTTAGTGGTATCGACAAATCTCACATGTTCGTCGTCGCATATCTGCACTGATCTCTTTGGGCTCATTAAATATGTAGTATAATGCCCGTTTTGGGCCGTTCCGTTGTGTGCGATCACCGCCTTGAGGGCATATCCAACCCGGATTTGGTCCGATCCTTGGATATTTAGATTTTTACTGGGAATGACGACATTTTCCAACTTTTGAGCTTCATCACTCAAGCGGTTAAGGCGCACAGTCAGTATCTTTGGAGTTTCGTGGAATTTGACATTGGTATCCGTCATGGAACCACATTTTTCACATGGTCGTTTCAAAATTTCGAATGCGTCAGCTATCGATTTTACTTCGCAATCAACGTCGAACATTTTTTGATGGTGCGTTTCTGTTTGATTGGCAGTGCATGTTTCGCATTGAGTAATCTTTTCATAGTTCAATTCATGCTTCAATCCGAGCTCTTTCAATACTTTTGGCAAAGGCGAAATCCAAAAGAAGTCACAGCAATCGTGCTGACTACCAAATTCCAAATTAGTTGTGTCGCATACAGTTCGAACAGCATTCAATAACACGTCACGTGCAACCGTCTTCAAGTTTGTCAATGGAACGAATATATTTGTTATTTCTGGATGAATTTTCATACTGTCGTCCATTGGCCCCGACACCATACGTATAACATGAGAGTATGCCTGTGCAACGGAATTAAACCAGCATGTATTTCCCAAGTTTGTGAGTCCTGGAATTTGTGTGATTATGCCACTTTCAACCTCCGCATTCTTTACAATATCAGATGACGTTATGCATTGTTGAAGCAAGTCCCAAATTATTTTCCCGCGAAATTCATTTTGTGAATAAGTTTGGTGATGCTGTTGAAAACAAATATTTCACGCTGACATACATACGCAAACGCCGCATGATGACGAGTCATTTTGATTGAACTTGTCACAAAATTCCTTCCTTACGTTGTTCATATTTGCACCAGATATATCAGAAAGGTATTTCGTAATCGAAGATAAAATTTGTTTTTATTGGTCCGTCTCACGGTCACCGGAAGAGTCGTAAAATGTGATCTTTTTACGCATTTCTTGATAATGTAGCAGAGCAAAATGATTGGATTCCTGACGAATAAGAACTGGAAAGAGAATTTCCTTGCGAATTTGCTGATTTTTATCAACAATAGTGGCCGCAACTGAATGAGGCTGTCTTCCACTGATAATCATGTCACAGATGTCCGTATCCAAATACCCAAAATTATCTTCATTCGATTGAGAATTTCTAATCCCAACACACTGCTTAACAAATGCATTAACAATGCTGTCTGTGAGCCATCCTGCGCTCGTGCGATTTGACGTGATGTCATTAAGGTGTTCAATGGTTTCCTCCGATGAGTTGGGACAAACAGAAATTATATCAGTATACGTCACACCGACATTGAATTTCGTTGTTATAGCAGTATTCATCAAGTCAGCCCCGACCGTCGCCACGGTCTTTTGCTCTATTGGACTCCACAATATTTCTGCAAATTTCCGCTGATTTGAAATTAAGGATTTTAAATTATGATCCCGAATATTCTTTGCAGCTGCAGGAGTTCCATAATACGCTGTTCTTCTGCTGGTTCTTTTCTTGAACTTCGACCCGGCCGGAAATTTGGCATTTGCCGTTCATTGAATTGATCCCGATACAATGCCCGGCAGTCTTATTTCTAATTAACCTGGCCGATGTTGAAAATGAAAATGAGTTTTTATTGAAGTACTTTGCAAGACCTTTCCGATGATGTGTTCAATATAGGAATTGCAAGTGAGGTACAATCTGAAAAACCCGACTGAAATTTGGCATTTGCCGTTCATTGAATTGATCCCGATACAATGCCCGGAAGCGCAATGCGATGCATTTTTGGCAGTCTTATTTCTAATTAACCTGGCCGATGTTGAAAATGAAAATGAGTTTTTATTGAAGTACTTTGCAAGACCTTTCCGATGATGTGTTCATTATAGGAATTGCAAGTGAGGTACAATCTGAAAAACCCGCCTGAAATTTGGCATTTGCCGTTCATTGAATTGATCCCGATACAATGCCCGGCAGCCCAATACGATGGATTTTTGGCACTGTTATTTCTAATTTACCTGGCCGATGTTGAAAATGAAAATGAGTTTTTATTGAAGTACTTTGCAAGCCCTTTCCGATGATGTGTTCATTATAGGAATTGCAAGTGAGGTACAATCTGAAAAACCCGACTGAAATTTGGCATTTGCCGTTCATTGAATTGATCCCGATACAATGCCCGGCAGCGCAACGCGATGCATTTTTGGCAGTCTTATTTCTAATTAACCTGGCCGATGTTGAAAATGAAAATGGGTTTTTATTGAAGTACTTTGCAAGACCTTTCCGATGATTTGTTCATTATAGGAATTGCAAGTGAGGTACAATCTGAAAAACCCGCCTGAAATTTGGCATTTGCCGTTCATTGAATTGATCCCGATACAATGCCCGGCAGCGCAATGCCATGCATTTTTGGCAGTCTTATTTCTAATTAACCTGGCCGATGTTGAAAATGAAAATGAGTTTTTATTGAAGTACTTTGCAAGACCTTTCCGATGATGTGTTCAATATAGGAATTGCAAGTGAGGTACAATCTGAAAAACCCGACTGAAATTTGGCATTTGCCGTTCATTGAATTGATCCCGATACAATGCCAGGAAGCGCAATGCGATGCATTTTTGGCAGTCTTATTTCTAATTAACCTGGCCGATGTTGAAAATGAAAATGAGTTTTTATTGAAGTACTTTGCAAGACCTTTCCGATGATGTGTTCATTATAGGAATTGCAAGTGAGGTACAATCTCAAAAACCCGCCTGAAATTTGGCATTTGCCGTTCATTGAATTGATCCCGCTACAATGCCCGGCAGCCCAATACGATGGATTTTTGGCACTGTTATTTCTAATTTACCTGGCCGATGTTGAAAATGAAAATGAGTTTTTATTGAAGTACTTTGCAAGCCCTTTCCGATGATGTGTTCATTATAGGAATTGCAAGTGAGGTACAATCTGAAAAACCCGACTGAAATTTGGCATTTGCCGTTCATTGAATTGATCCCGATACAATGCCCGGCAGCGCAACGCGATGCATTTTTGGCAGTCTTATTTCTAATTAACCTGGCCGATGTTGAAAATGAAAATGAGTTTTTATTGAAGTACTTTGCAAGCCCTTTCCGATGATGTGTTCATTATAGGAATTGGAAGTGAGGTACAATCTGAAAAACCCGCCTGAAATTTGGCATTTGCCGTTCATTGAATTGATCCCGATACAATGCCCGGCAGCGCAATACAATGGATTTTTGGCACTGTTATTTCTAATTAACCTGCATGGCCGATGTTGAAAATGAAAATGAGTTTTTATTGAAGTACTTTGCAAGCCCTTTCCGATGATGTGTTCATTATAGGAATTGCAAGTGAGGTACAATCTAAAAAACCCGCCTGAAATTTGGCATTTGCCGTTCATTGAATTGATCCCGATACAATGCCCGGCAGCGCAATGCAATGCATTTTTGGCAGTCTTATTTCTAATTAACCTGGACGATGTTGAAAACGAAAATGGGTTTTTATTGAATCTCAAAAACCTGCCCGGAATTCCGCATTTGCCGTTTGTTGAAACTGATGCCGACGCAATGGTCGACAGCGTAATGAAATGCTTTATTGGTACTCGTAATCGTACTTAACCAGGACGAAGTTGAAAATGAAAATGGATTTTTATTAAAGCACTTTGCAAGCTCTTTCCGATGATGTGTCCATTGGCGGAATTGTATGTCAGGTACACTCTCAAATCCAGTCTGAAAATAGACATTTGCTGTACATCGGCAGTTCGGTACTCAAACAAGAGCGAAATATAGCGTAAAAGTTGCTAATCGTATTCAAAATTAAGCAGGACGAAAGACAATCCCTAAATACAGTATGCCCGAATGTGTATTTAGTGAAAATCGGAATATTTCGACACAGGATAGATCCGTTTCAATGGAGCAATCGGCGAATCGTCAAGTTGAGGGTTAATATTTCGTCATGTCAAAAATCGTGTTTCACATGATCACAAAGATTTCGCTGAAATTTCGCCAGGACGACTTGAGTTGAGAATCAGCTTTGGTGAATTTGTTACACGATTGTCCATAGTTGATTAGAACGTCAGGATTTGTTATTATTTGCAAAGGAATAAATTTGAAGCAATGGGTGTACGACATTTGCTCATTGTATAAAATTGCTACCGGTATAGCTGTTGAGGAGGAATTGTTCCTTTTTCTCGCTACGACATGTCAAATACTGGTGTTTCGTATTCGGTGAATGTCTCCCGTCAACCTGAAAATCAAATGCCGATGCAGGGTTTGGTTTAATAGGCTTCTCTGAGTAGTTCGTTCGTTTATTTAGAAAGTAAGCCTACGCTGACTTTACATCTAGGTTAGTGACAGCAATCTTCTGATACCACTGTGATTCTGCCAGAAAATGCTTACGTCATATTACGGAAATCGCTGTGTCAATATTGTTAAAATGATTCACTTGTGCTAAAATCAAATATTATAAACGGAAAAACAATTTCGCGACAGATTTGGAATGCAAACGAACTGAAACACACGAGTTTTATCAATAAATGGCGCAAACGGTATGATCAATACAATATATAATCGAAACTTGAAGGAGTGCTTCATTTTACAACCGCCTGGTAGTACTTATGGCATCTAAATTTTCAGCCGTTACGTAATCTACGCAGGCGGACCTATTCCGATTCTCGCCTGTAGCCGAAGCATCAGAGGTTAATTTGTGTTCCTTCCCCCATGTGTGACTATTTCTTGCGGCAGCGAGAGGCCCGGAAACAGACTCCACAAATGATTATACGTGATATCGAGGAGAAAAAACAGTAATAGTAATAATATTTAACGAAGACAGCCTATCCAACACTGTTAGGCTATATCGGCCAATTGGCTCAAGTCGTTTTTGATTAAAATACCATAATAGGTAAATGCAACATCTTCCTGCCGATCACCTGCATCGCATTGCACACTATGTGTCTTGAGCACACCAGAAAACAAATGCTTACGATTATTGCGATTCACGTCATGTTCTTGTTTAGTATAGGTCGACAGTAATCAGTAATACAGTATTTTATGAATCATTCAATAAACAGTTAAAACAAAAAAGCAACGGCGTTTCTTCTGCTTCGAACATTTTATATATTCGGAAAAATATTTCATCGTGGTTTTACGACGCCTAATTTTTTAAGATCAAAACGCACGATTTTGCGTCAAATACCACTTTTCGTCCAATTCGATTTTCGGTCAGTTTCAATCGACAATTAGGACACCCAGAATGTAACGGCGTGCTCTCTACTTTGGATATGTTATATATTGGGATAAGTATTACATCATGATATTAACGATAATATCAAAAAGTTGAGAAATTGCGTACTTTTTTAAGATCAAAACGCATGATTTTGCGTCAAATACCACTTTTCGTCAAATTCGATTTTCGGTCAGTTTCAATCGACAATTAGGACACCCTAAATGTAACGGCGTGCTCTCTGCTTCGGATATGTTATACATTGGAATAAGTATTACATCATGATATTAACGATAATATCAAAAAGTTGAGAAATTGTGTACTTTTTTAAGATCAAAACGCACGATTTTGCGTCAAATACGACTTTTCGTCCAATTGGATTTTCGGTCAGTTTCAATCGACAATTAGGACACCTAAAATATAACGGCGTGCCCTCTGCTTTGGATATGTTATATATCTAGATAAGTATTACATCATAGTATTAACGATAATATCAAAAAGTTGAGAAATTGTGTACTTTTTTAAGATCAAAACGCACGATTTTGCGTCAAATACGACTTTTCGTCCAATTGGATTTTCGGTCAGTTTCAATCGACAATTAGGACACCTAAAATATAACGGCGTGCCCTCTGCTTTGGATATGTTATATATCTAGATAAGTATTACATCATAGTATTAACGATAATATAAAAAAGTTGAGAAATTGTGTACTTTTTGAGGATCAAAACGCATGATTTTGCGTCAAATACCACTTTTCGTCCAATTCGATTTTCGGTCAGTTTCAATCGACAATTAGGACACCCAGAATGTAACGGCGTGCTCTCTGCTTCGGATATGTTATATATTTGGATAAGTATTACATCATGATATTAACGATAATATCAAAAAGTTGAGAAATTGCGTACTTTTTGAGGATCAAAATGCACGATTTTGCGTCAAATACCACTTTTCGTCCAATTCGATTTTCGGTCAGTTTCAATCGACAATTAGGACACCCTAAATGTAACGGCGTGCTCTCTGCTTCGGATATGTTATACATTTGGATAAGTATTACATCATGATATTAACGATAATATCAAAAAGTTGAGAAATTGCGTACTTTTAGAGGTTCAAAATGCACGATTTTGCGTCAAATACCACTTTTCGTCCAATTCGATTTTCGGTCAGTTTCAATCGACAATTAGGACACCCAGAATGTAACGGCGTGCTCTCTACTTTGGATATGTTATGTATTTGGATAAGTATTACATCATGATATTAACGATAATATCAAAAAGTTGAGAAATTGCGTACTTTTTTAAGATCAAAACGCACGATTTTGCGTCAAATACGACTTTTCGTCCAATTGGATTTTCGGTCAGTTTCAATCGACAATTAGGACACCTAAAATATAACGGCGTGCCCTCTGCTTTGGATATGTTATATATCTAGATAAGTATTACATCATAGTATTAACGATAATATAAAAAAGTTGAGAAATTGTGTACTTTTTGAGGATCAAAACGCATGATTTTGCGTCAAATACCACTTTTCGTCCAATTCGATTTTCGGTCAGTTTCAATCGACAATTAGGACACCCAGAATGTAACGGCGTGCTCTCTGCTTCGGATATGTTATATATTTGGATAAGTATTACATCATGATATTAACGATAATATCAAAAAGTTGAGAAATTGCGTACTTTTTGAGGATCAAAATGCACGATTTTGCGTCAAATACCACTTTTCGTCCAATTCGATTTTCGGTCAGTTTCAATCGACAATTAGGACACCCTAAATGTAACGGCGTGCTCTCTGCTTCGGATATGTTATACATTTGGATAAGTATTACATCATGATATTAACGATAATATCAAAAAGTTGAGAAATTGCGTACTTTTAGAGGTTCAAAATGCACGATTTTGCGTCAAATACCACTTTTCGTCCAATTCGATTTTCGGTCAGTTTCAATCGACAATTAGGACACCCAGAATGTAACGGCGTGCTCTCTACTTTGGATATGTTATGTATTTGGATAAGTATTACATCATGATATTAACGATAATATCAAAAAGTTGAGAAATTGCGTACTTTTTGAGGATCAAAATGCACGATATTGCGTCAAATACCACTTTTTGTCTAATTCGATTTTCGGTCAGTTTCAATCGACAATTAGGACACCCTAAATGTAACGGCGTGCTCTCTGCTTCGGATATGTTATACATTTGGATAAGTATTACATCATGATATTAATGACAATATCAAAAAGTTGAGAAGTTGCGTACTTTTTGAGGATCAAAACGCTAACTTTATTATCTCCGCCTGAGATGCGTCCCGATTAGCAGTTTTTAATTACATGATTAGCATTCTCCCGGATCAGCTGACTTTATTATCTACGCCAGGGGTTCTCAAAGGGTGGGCTATGGCCCACTGGTGGGCCACAGAGCATTCTAAGGTGGGCCACAGAGCAATTTAGAAAATTTCAGAATTAATGTAAGTTTAGGTATATTTTTAATGTTATTCGCTAAAAATATATTCGTATTATCTAATTATGCGTAGGCTACATAGCTACAAAGCTTTTCATCCGACCCTGATTAGACGTAGTGGCACGTATGAAGTCAGCATGTACAAATCGAAAACGTTAGGGAGAAACGGTGGCTTTTTCTACTGGCTATGACAACCTACGGCTAACAGCAACTAAAATAATTTCAAGCGTATAATAACGGGAAGATAATGCTGAAGTAACCAAGTATTCCGGCAGCGTCATATGCCGTATGCTGTTGAAAGGGGTATGTAATGAACTCGCAATGAAGTGAAATTGATGTACATATTTACTGTACTTCGGCAGGCCGTGTTATTGTGAGCTAAATAGCCATAATTGCAAATTATTAACAACTTCTGGCGAAGGTATACTGCACCACCTCAACGAATCTTAATGGATTGGGGATTTGTCGGAGAGTATTAATCTTTGGAGTCGGTTTAAAATGTCAGGCCTAGAAATCATTGTACATAATGAAAGAGCCACAGGAATTGATTGTATCATTGGATAGAATATTCTGACATAGCAACTTCAGTTGTTTTGGTACAAGACATACAAAGTACATAATGCATATTGAAAAATCTTTCTTCACTTCTCTGTAGTACCCCATCCACCAATGAATTGTTCAATGCTGGCCCAGAATGATTATAATATTCCCCACAATAGTATCAGTAAAGTCCCAATCACACAGTGCGGTAATCTGACCATTGTGTTTCGCGACGCAAATGGAGCAGCGGATGAAAATATTCTACTTAGGAGTGATAGCTTATGATCTACCAGAGCCGTAACTACCGCACTCACAGCCCCAATTGCGGAACTCGAAGGGGCCCAAGATTATGTCGTTGGTCGTTTGTTGGAGGATATTTATTCAACTTGAATTTTTTTTCGCGCTTCGCGCGATTTCATATCCCGGGAAATCGAGATTTATATATCATCAGTTAAAGAAAAATGCGCATATTTGAGAGAAATAGGCATATCGGCGCTGTCCATGACCACGCATTAAACAGGATTATGACGCTAAGATATCAAGTGGGCCACAGCACATTTTTAAACCGGAAAATGGGCCACGGCCAAGAAAGGGCTGAGAACCCCTGATCTACGCCCTTGGATTTTCAGAATCAGTGTGACAGTCACATTCGATTAATATCAGTTGTAATAAATTCTAAGCTACTTATACAAGGAATTGCGTTATCCTTGGCGGAGGCTTGGCCCGTCTGCCTCTTACCTCTCGTTTCGAGCTTTATTTTCGAACAATAAATACCAGTTTTTACAGAGAAAATGTGGCGCACACGAGGAATCCCATTCAGTGAGTTCGAATTAGTGCTACCATGACATCACGAATTTCCAATTGTGACGTAACAGTTGATTGGCATGTATGGCTCTTTGAGAGTTGAGATGGAAAAAATAGGGCCAATATGGCTCTTCGGGCAAAAAAGGTTCCCGACCACTGGCTTAGACTGACGAGATGGCGAGGAGGGGCCTTGATAGACCTTCAACACTAAGGTAGGAATTCTTGAGTCAACCTAGGTAGCTAACGACTATATTGGCTGTCACTTGAATTCACGATCAATAATTGGTATTTTGCGGCGTAGACACGAAGATTATTAGGGGCCCTCGCGCCACAATTACGTTAGTTGATGAACCAGCTCGTGATGTCATTTGAACTTGTGAACTATATGAAGAAGAAGTGTTGTCACTTGGCAAAACCTATACGGTGCAGTGTTAGGAATTGTATGTTGCAACCGTTTTGTTCAATCAAGAGTCATGGGTCGGGCTTCTACCTGTACCAAGCATTCAAGTACCCATCAGTCAAGTACCCATCAGTAAACAACCAAGCAGTCAACTACCAAGCAGTCAACTACCAAGCAGTCAACTACCAAGCAGTCAACTACCAAGGGTGTCGTAATTGTCGATTGAAACTGACCGAAAATCGAATACTACGAAAAGTCGTTATTGATGCAAAATCGTACATTTTGATCCTCAAAAAGTACGCAATTTCCCGACTTTTTGCTATTAATATTATAATCATGATTTAATACATATCAAATTATTGAACATATCCGAAGCAGAGGGCACGCCGTTACATTTTGGGTGTCGTAATTGTCGATTGAAACTGACCGAAAATCGAATTGGACGAAAAGTCGTATTTGACGCTAAATAATGCATTTTGATCCTCAAAAAGTACGCAATTTCTCAACTTTTTGATATTATCGTTAATATCATGATGTAATACTTATCCCAATATATAACATATCCGAAGCAGAGGGCACGCCGTTACAATTCGGGTGTCCTAATTGGCGATTGAAACTGACCGAAAATCGAATTGGACGAAAAGTGGTATTTGACGCAAAATCATGCGTTTTGATCCTCAAAAAGTACGCAATTTCTCAACTTTTTTATATTATCGTTAATACTATGATGTAATACTTATCTAGATATATAACATATCCGAAGCAGAGGGCACGCCGTTACAATTCGGGTGTCCTAATTGGCGATTGAAACTGACCGAAAATCGAATTGGACGAAAAGTCGTATTTGACGCAAAATCGTGCATTTTGATCCTCGAAAAGTACGCAATTTCTCAACTTTTTGATATTATCGTTAATATCATGATGTAATATCTATCCAGATATATGACATATCCGAAGCAGAGAGCACGCCGTTACAGTTTTGGTGTCCTAATTGTCGATTGAAACTGACCGAAAATCAAATTGGACGAAAAGTCGTATTTGACGCAAAATCGTGCATTTTAATCCTCGAAAAGTACGCAATTTCTCAACTTTTTGATATTATCGTTAATATCATGATGTAATACTTATCCCAATATATAACATATCCGAAGCAGAGGGCACGCCGTTACAATTCGGGTGTCCTAATTGGCGATTGAAACTTACCAAAAATGCAATTGACCGAAAATCGAATATGACGAAAAGTCGTATTTGACGCAAAATCGTGCGTTTTGATCTTTAAAAAGTAGGCCACGTAAAACCATACGATGAAATAGTTTTGCGAATACATAAAATGTCCGAAGCAGAAGCAACGCTATTGCATTTTTGTTTTGTTTTTATTGTTAATTGAATAACTTATAAATTGCTGCATTACAGCCGACCTATACTAAACATGAACATGACGTTGATCGCAATAATCGTAATCATTTATATTCTGATGTGCTCAAGACACATAGTGTGTGTAATGCGATGTAGCTAATAGGCAAGAAGATGTTGCATTTACCTATTATGGTATTTTAATCAAACAAGACCAAAGCCAATTGGCCGATATGACAGTGTGGGATAGGCTGTCTTCGTTAAACGTTAATATTTGTTTTTTTTCTGCTCGATATCTTTTGTGGAGTCTTTCTTCGGGCGTCTTGACGCCGTAAGAAATAGTCAAACATGGGGGGAGTAGCACAAATAAGCCTCCGATGCTTCGGCAACAGGCGAGAATCGAATAGGTAGATTACGCGTATCGAATCGAATGCGTAGATTACGTAATGGTCGAAAATTTAGATGCCATAACTACTACTTGGTGGTTGTAAAATGAACCACTCCTTCAACTTTCGATAACATATTGTATTGATCATACCTTTCGCGGCATTTATTGATAAAATTCGTATGTTTCAGTTCGTTTGCACTCCAAATCTGTCGCGAAATTGTTTTTCCGGTAATAATATTTGATTTTAGCACAAGTGAATCATTGCGACAACAATGACTGTGCAATTTCGGAAATATGACGTAAGCATTTTCTGGCAGAATCACAGTGGTCTTCTGATATACGCTATAGACCTTTTATTTTCTTTAGTAAATGTGTGTGTGTGTTTGTGTTGTTAGAGAGGCCAGACTAGAAACATGGTTGTCTTCGGCAATAAGTTGAGTGTCTTTCATAGAATAATAAAGTGCTTGAACGGAATGTATTTCGACTTCGTATTGAAAATCTGTTCAAAAAGAACCTCGTAATTTTTGACTAGTAGAAATTTGAGTGATATCGACAATTCTTTAGTACAGGACATGGACTTGAAATTTCTTTTTATTGTCAGTGTAGCTTCGTAGTAAATCAGAAATATCGCACCTATTTAGGTACAAGTATTAGTGTATACGTTGAATGGTTGTTTGACATGTGATATTTATTGCCAAGCCATAGTGGAATTATTGGGAACAATGTTATGCATAACCTTTGTTTTCTATTTTGATATTTTTAAATAAGGTGGACCAATATTGTGATGATGCATCTGCAAGTGTGCTTATCAGATTGAATTACTTCCTCTATTGGATGCTTCGGATTAACGTTGATTGATTGAAAAATCAGTTTCGGACAATGGCCTCACGGTATGGAAAGCATAACTTGCGAGGTTCAAGCTCAAACACTTCCTACTCGGTCCGTGTCAAGACATCGTCAAGTGAGTCTACTGTTTCACTAATAGGATATATAGATATACATTATGACTAGTTGCCCTGTATTAAACTACTCTATATTCATTGCAATTGTAATGTAACACCAACTCTCATATTGTCTGTTTTCCAAGTTCACCTGTAGATGTTCATTTTAACTTTTTCATGCTTAGTATTGACCAATATTTGCACGTAGGCTGCGGTGTTGGTGATTTCATTCTACTATAACTTCTAACCTTTCTGTTCTGCCACTAAATCGTAGTCATCCTATCATTTACATAGATATTTAGATATATAGATATTTACAAATATCAAATTTTTATTCAAATTTTGACCTCAACAGCAATGATTTTGGATCATGCTAGTCAAATTTATGATTCATTAAAACCCAAATCTTCCAGCAACACTTTCAATGGCTATGATCGCTAAAGGGATGCCTTCATGGTAACTTGTAACACCTTTGAAGCTTATTTTTTACGAGCGTAATTTTGACAGGGGTTGGTAACAACTAACAATTGTATTTCTATGATGTTTTTGTGACACAGCATTGATGATATGAATTTCTTTTGACTCGATATCAATACTGCTTGCGATTTAACATGCCACTCATCGATTATTCGACATATTAATCTGTTTGTATTAAACAGATGAGCATGACAGAATTCAGAAGAAGACATTTCTGAAATGGGTCAACTCTCAATTGTCGAAGGTAATTTCGTTTTTGACAAACTTTGGTAGAAACTTCCCATTCTTATCAGCTCGTTTACCCGTGAAAGGTTGGCAAAGAACCATTGAAGACCTTGTTAAGTCTTTCCGACGGAATAGGCATTTTGGATCTATTGGAAATTCTGACTGGAGATAAAGTGGTGAGTTAGGGAATTGAAAATCTGATACAAGTGTAGTGGCTTTTGCAAGTATGTTTCTGATCGTTCATTTTCTTAGGTTTACCTGCTGCCAGATGTCCACATTTTATTTACTCAATTCCAAGCAATCGCTGTTCTAATTGAGTAGAATTCGAATAAATTGCTTTTCGTGGAAGGCAAATTTCTCCACGAGGCATCTCTGATAATTACCTTTGATCTCAGAAGAGACCATCAAAGGATTTTAAGACGCTCGAAGCGGTTTCTTTTTAATGTCTATTGTAGTGGAAGACATCTTGAAACTTAACTAGTTGAATAGCCTAATTAGTGCGAGTGTGACTGATATACATGAGAATTTTGAAAAACTATGAGTAATTTGTATCATGTGATCAATATGGTATAGGTTTTCATTCACAATTTGTCAAATGTCTATTTCTTAGCCCTATCCTACTTCATTTCTGTAATCGCTTCCATACTATAATCCATAATTTATAGGATATGTCTATCTGAAAGAATCATATATAGCCACCAGTAGTCTACCTTTTAATGAGATGATAACACCTTCAAACAAAGTGAAATATTTTATGAATTTATTTCTTGGCATTGATTGATAGTCCCTCCCTACTAATCCAATAAATGAACCCAGACCATTGCATATGGATCATAAATATAAATAAACACAACCTTCATCGCCTCATCTTAATGTAAAGACTGGCATTTTGACCACTGCTTTCGAAAAAAATGAAGTTTTTTCAACTACAATTTGTGGTATTTATACCAAGCAGAGAGTACTATGCAGAGCTATATTGTGTATCTTATTAAAGTGCTGTACATACATCAGACATCAAATTGATATTAAAGAGATGAATTCTCAGCTTCGTTAGAACCTTTTCATTTTTTGAAGTAGTGCGCCACTCAGGCTTAGACTGGAACACGCCACTGTTGCTGTTTGCGTTTTAATACACAAGATATCCTGTAGTATATAAGTGGACATTGTTATTTTAAATCCGCCTCTCAGCCCGTTTTGAAGGCGGTGGTGCATTGATGTGTTACAGGTCTATGCTGAAATTGAACCAGACTCGGTAATATATTGAGCACTGAATTTATGCATGAGAAGCTCGAAAGCATTGGCATCGCTCACAAAATTTAGCACTTGTTTTGTGTTGATGGTACCATTGTACCATTCTAGTTCCGATATGATTGGAATAGAAAGCATCTTATTGAATTGACTGGTGATATGAAGTTTCGCAGATATCACTTTGTTACTGACTGCAATATTGTATTAGCAATCAGCTCTTCCTATGGAGAACATGGGCCCGCTCTGATGGCGAGATATTTATACCTACAACTTCTGGCACTGTTTGTATAAACCTAAGGTATGACACATGCAGATCACCAGCACTTGAGTTTATCCAGATTCGTGAACTGCATGTTTCTGACGTCAATCACACCTAGTCTGTTTATAAGCATGACCGTCGCGAAAGTTGTGTGAGAAAGTTGCATTTAAACTCAAGCCCAGCGTGTGTGCTTGTCACCCGATTCCCCAACTTCACTTATAAAAATGTCGAAAAAGGTGTACAAATCATTGAATGATGTTGTGCTGGGAATAGTGTCATCACCTGACAAAAATCTTGAACGGTGACTCATAACAAATCGCTTGAAATTGTGGAATGACTGCAGTTCAAAATCCCTCTGTGCCAGTTTTCTCTGCAATATCTGAAATACTGACGCGATCTTGGAAATTTCAATATTGCTCCAGTTATTTGCGTCCGCCCTTACTCTACACTGCTTCGATTTAGGCCAGAGAAAAAGGGGTTATGAAGCTGCACAAGATCAATAATGTTAACAAGGCTTTGGATATTATGAAAAAGCATCAGGTACGCAAGTTGTTTGATTGCTTGCGGCTGGATTTTACCTTTCACTTCGGCAAGACTTTGTGAAATTTGTATCAATTTCCAGATCAGAATGGTTAACATCCACGCTGAGGATATTGTCAGCGGCAACCCCAAGATAGTGCTTGGTTTGGTCTGGACTATCATTTACCATTGGCAGGTGTGAATTTAATTATTTCTCAGTGTATTTTTCACTGTATTTTATCTTGTTTAAATACAATTATGAATGAAGAGATGTATCGGTGCACCAGACTAGTGGCACTATGCTGACGCTTCGCCATTTGTCTTTGGTTATTATTTCTGGGATTTAGTCCGCTTGAACAACTTGACTTTTGGCGTGACAAGCGTTAAAATAGCATTCCGATGCTAACTTTGATGTTCTATATTCTCTGGCCCGCATATTCGGACAAAAAAGCCACTCCAGAAATCGACACGGTTCATTGTGCAGAAAATATTTCCACTCTTATGACATCAATTCCGGGCACCTGTAATCACGACAATATGCTTTATACCGACGATTAAGATGTTCTTCAAGCTCCTTGCACCTTTTTTGAGATGGGTATGTTATATTTAGCACATAACATACGAATTGTCGATGTAGGTGAAGGATGTTATGGCGGAGGTAATGGAGTCTTTGCAACAGACCAGCTTCGAAAGCACTTTGCTAGGCTGGGTCCGTCAGTCTACGAGAGTCTACGACAACGTGAATGTGGTTAATTTTACATCGAGCTGGACTGATGGAAGAGCCCTGTGCGCGCTCGTACACAGATATCGGTGAGAGTTAATACCCTGTGTAGCTTACACCATCCGTTGTGTGTTATCTACTGGAATCCGGCTAAAAGTGTGGCCATCGTCTATCATTGTCATACGCCACACAGTTGTGATTAATAGCTTCGGTATTAGCTGTGTGATGTCTGGAATTTGTTGCTGGCTTCGTGTAATGCTATTAGCAACCCGTTTAAGGACTTGACGTTTGACTATCTAGGTTCGGAATGGGTGTATAATTTAGTGTGTCGAGTGTGCGAAATTAGACGTTCCTACTGGTAATTAAGTGTATGGTTTTTGCTTTTCATTATGTTAATGACATGCTGGTTATTTTCTACTGTAGTAAAAACCCATCAGACGGAATTTCTTTTAACTTGTATGTACTGATCTTATATTCGTTCTGCAATGAAATGTCCGTGTTTATATTGATTGCAGTTTTTAATTTTTTAGCAACTAGTGTCTCTACTGGACTAGAGTCCTTATGATCAAAACTTGCTTTCAAGAGTTCGCATTTCAGTGTGCTGCCCTACATGTAATGCATGAAGTTAGCAGGATGTTTTCCTAGAAGTCACTGATAAGAGTTCATTAACACACCACAACTTCACTCTGCACTTCACTCCTCCGCTTCAGTACTTCATTCTGTACCAGGCCGGATTTGTTTGCGTTTGACGAGATTGAAGAACTTGCCGTTGACAAGCGGTTGGAAGCTGCGTTCAATGCTGCTTACAATCATCTTGGTGTGGAGAAGCTCCTCGATCCCGAAGACGTTAACTGCAAAGATCCGGACAAGAAATCTATACTTTTGTACATCACTTCGCTTTTCAGAGTAAGCTGTTGGTGATTTGATATGTTCTTTTGGTATCAAAGGTGGTTTACTATGGTCTGCCTATTTCACAATGTTGCGATTGAGTCATGAGAGTCTGAATTGCCAAGAATATTGGCAATAATGATATTCAGTAGTGATTTAAGACAGTAGGCCTATCGATTGCAATTTCCAGTACTTACAATTCCAGTATTTATGAGGCATATATGGCCGTCTAGCTAGAAAATAGAACGGGTGGACGGTATTTCTAGAGTTGTGCCTTACCGTGGTTATGTGGCAAATCATTTGTCGGATTTCGTGTAACAAAGTAGTAGTAAACATCTACTCGCTGGTTTTGAATCTGTCGATGTATGGTCGGGGGGGCCACTTGAATCCTTATTTATAATTGATGCCACTACTCTTACTACTTATTTTACTGGCGAAAATTCTATATAGCCGGTTGTATTTATGTCTAAAATTATTCTTTGAGATTTAATGCAAGTGATTTTTTTGCCATGATCCATGTGTTTTGGAAGCGTTACCTCACGAATCTTCGTAAAATCCTAATATTGTCATTTTGAATGTATTTTGGTAGTTCTGAGAAGAACTTCAGCATGACAATACCACTTGATTGATCTAGCATGATGGTAAAACCTAATTTATCATGCAGCCTCAGCGCCTCATTATTGAAAACCCCTGCTAGTGACCTATGCGCTTGGGTGAATAATTTCAGGATATAGCTTCCAAATATATTAACATGGTAATTATTACTTGAAGTCTACTGTAGCGGGACTGGGGCCGTCATGCATCGGTGTGATTGTGCACTATTTCAAATAGTTTTACGTTATAAGTATCCTGTCTATGAGTACGATACTCCTATAGAAAATAGACTGCTGCTTTACTATATCCACAATAGCAATTGTTGTGAGTATTGGCCTTCATTCATGCTAAATTCCGTACTAATATTTACCTATCCAAGATATTGTTTGTCTACACCGTGGCCTTGCTCATCAATATTAAACTATGGCATGCCGGTGCTTGGAATGTACTGTCAATGAATTCCGTATGCTCGGTATTTTATAACTCCTATTCTATTTTATGCTCCATGCTCTATGAAAGGATTAGTGGCATATCCTATGTCTGGATAACACAGGTTGTAAAATGGCTCGTTGCACAAGCATGTTGAGAATTGAAAGTATGCGCTATTTCACGCTACTGCACTGTATGTGTTTAGCGACTGACTTGGATAGGATGGATGCTGTGTTTCATAATTTCATTTTGTTATGATTATTGATTATAGTAAACAATACATATTGTAAATATATTTATTGTAACATTTTGACTAGTTGGTAACCAAATTGCTAAATCGATAATAAGAAACTTCAAAGGAATCAGCTTCTGAAATTGGATCACTCACTACGTCTAGTAAATTACAATGACATCGAAATCTGCGATTTCAATACATTTCTGGGGTATGGGAGGGTATGTGGTCTTTGTATTCTTAGCGTAAGTGTTTGTGCCCACCTACTACTCAAATTTACTTTGCTTACGAAGCAATATTTATGGATCACATTCCCCTGTATTTTGGCATGTGCACATATTTGACGTCTGTAATTTAGTAGGCTTTAATTGGGATTAGATATTAGACGTGCGTTATTGTCTGTGTTGATTAAATCCCTGTGTAATTTAGACGTGGCTTAAATATGTAATCATTAAGATGATTTTTGCCCCAAACTGTGTTATCCATATTATAATTAATATGCTTGTTTTCATTTGAAGGTACTGCCACAGCAAATCACCATTGACGATATCGTGGAGGTGCAAAACATGGGAAAAGAACAGTGCCACGAAGTATGCTCTTTGTTGCTATCAGTCATTATCAAGTAGTTCTCGAGTACGATTGTAGTGTTTTGTCATTAAAATGTGTGGCATGGGATTGTGTAATGAATTACTCATAACAAGAATCTTTGTGATTGTTGGGTGCTTGGGTCTGTGTGAGCATTGGGCATTTTGTGAGTTTCAGTGTATCAGTCGGCAAGTTGTTGGTGTTTGTAGATTGTATTGGTTGTTATTAGTGTGCTGTGATGTGTGTGTATTATGGCCGCTGATTCAGTGAACCGTATTATGATATAGTTGATGAGAATGCTTGATATGTAATTGAGACTTGTGTCGTTTAAAATAGGGGTGCAATGATAATGGTACTCATTTTTAGCTTGAACTCGTAAGCCTGACGGCTGCCGTTCGAGTACAAAAATTTTCAATCCCCTTCGAAAGTACCCTATGTTCAGCTTTTGAGTTGGTTGGACATGCTAAACAAGATCTGTCATTCTAGCGTGACACCAGAATATGTATATCGGTTTACCAATGTTGTGGATGAGAATATAATGGAATATTAGCTACATATTCACTTTGCTCTGTAATTGATGGTCCTCTGAAGTTCTGGATAAGCTACTTTTCGCTTTTGCTTTGTAATCACTGTGAAAAACGTGGGTTGCCCTTCCGTTGGTGTTGGTGTCAACATTGATCTGCAGTTTCTGAATATTTTCATGGAAAAGGCTGCATTCCTGCTGGCTGTTCATGTATGGTTCCTTTTATATTTGGTTGCTTGCCGGTCATGGTGCTATGATTACCTATTATGGTCTCGCGATTGCAATTATGACCCTGCTTTGTTGCGGCAATATGAAGCTGACTAAATACCCACGGTGTGTCGATTTTGCTCGGATCTGTGTGATGAAATGTCTGTATTGTACTTGTACCATATTTTCGAGGATTTCAGTATAAAAAACTTATTATATAAGTGAAATGAATCATTTTACATCACTAGTCGAAGGTAGCTATCTCTGATTTCAATTTGGAAAAAAAATTCAAGGTATTTATGATTGATGGGGTAAATTCATTTTGGAAATTACAGACTGGTTTCATTTCTCTTCTCGTGTCCTGGACAATGTTTTTTATGCCTGTTTTCTAATGTTGATTTTTAATTTAATAACAACCTACGAAAGTCTTGAAAAATTGCTTCATCGGCATTTATTTTGTGACAGTAATTCTCAATCCCATTGGTCATTGAATCCAATCGACGCACTGCCAGTAATTTTTCGTATACATGAAAATCACATAGGTACCGGACCGGTACCTGAGATTTTTGACTGCTGTCTTTTCAAATAGTGCTGCAGTATTGCTGCTAGCCAACTACTACCGCCTTCATCATAATTGTAATTCAAAACAAGACGTAGGCCTGCTATATTGCATGTTTACCTGCATGGGTGATGAGGTAAACGGCTCGTGTTGGAGTTCTTTTCAGACATTGAGATCCGCCGTCTTTATTTGACGAGTAATATTTCTTTTTAATTGTAGCACACGACTTTGTATTTTGTTTTGAACTGTCGTTTACTATCGCAGAAAGCGGAATCTACCACTTCCGAGGACAGCTCACAACATCAAGCCGACCCCGGCAATGCCGACATGACAGAATACGAGTTTAGTTTGGAGAAAGTAAAAATTTGGTTGACGGACATGGAGAAAAAATTGAACGACTACGAACAGATTGATATCACCGACGAGAATGTAGCGGCGGAATTCGAAAAACATGAGGTGGGGATGTGGCGTGTTCCGTTTTTGACTTACATTTTCTCTCTTCCAATATAAATGCCGTTTGTGTATCATGAATCTTCAATAAGTGGCGATACTATTATTGTCATCCAAGATACATTGTACATAAGTATCGCCGTCGAAAAATTTTGGATTTGAATGAAATAGAATTTACGGTGACCGATTTTTAAATTATTTATTATAGTTGCGCTCACCGTAAATACTATTTTATTCAAATCAAAATTTTTCGACGGCGATAACTTCGCTTCCACTGTTTGGAATTGAACCAAATTTGGTAAACATCGTTCCTATAGACAACATAACACTTTCATGGGGTGAACAGAAAATTTTCAATTTTCTTATTATTTATTTTTAAATGATAAATCGAAACTTTCTTCTGTAGCAATGCGGCTACTGGCTGAAATTGAACCAAATTTGGTCTGTAGGCTTAAATTAGGCAGCATAACAATTTTATCAAGTAGCCAGTATGATTTGAGAAAAAAAATTCATTTTTGAATACCCCTACTGAATATAGTGATAACACGACACAAAATGTGATGTAAATGTAATGTAGGGATAGGAGGATGTCGAAGCGACTATTTGTGGTCCATCTATCTATCAAATAACAACCGCCAGGGCCTACTTATATTATTAGCATTAACGCTCAACATAACTTGTTTGTGATATTCTCATGTTCTTTGACTCTCCTAGGCTTGTCCTGCCCGGCTGTCAGTAAAATGTTACTCCATTAACTAAAATGTAGAAATGATGCCCTTTACCGAAGGAAAAGTCTAGTTCAAGTCGAGATTGATACAAATTTATACTAAAAATAATGCACATTTACATTACCGAAGTGCTTTTTACTTGACAAAAACTGACTTAATTTCAAATGTTGTGTTTCCGGTTCCGAAAATGCCGAACTCAAGGTAGAATCAAATTGTAAATATTAAATAAAGTGGAGCAATCTGCTGGTGTACTGACTACTGCGTTAAAAATAACTACTTCACCGACAGACTCTGGATGTAAGGTCATGATTATAACAGTTTGAAACACAGGTCAAATAGAATGCATTGAGAATGGACAGAAATGCCTGTGGAACAAGTTCCAATACTAACCATATTCTGATTTCATATGTCTGGACCGTATGCTAGATCACCCATAAGCCAGAAGCTATCTCCGATTCAATAGTTGTTCCAGCTTCATGCCATTTTCTAAAGAATAAATATTCCCACTGTGTTACACTATGCTGTTTGATATATATTCGGTTGCCCGAGACTTCGGAATCTGAAACGTTTTTGGATTACTAGGGATTTCCTCTATGTGTGCCATGTTGTTGACTAATAGATAAGATGGATTTGTAATTTGATATGTAATCTGAAGCCGACAGGAAATGCGATATCTATGTTCAATCATACCTTCAGTGGTAAGTAGGGTCGTAGGGTCGCGTTACGCAATAGAGGAGTACATTTGTAGGTATCTTGTGTTGAATTCCGTGGGACTTTGAAACTTGTGTTTATCGCCACATCCCTTGTTAAAATATTCTGATTTTGTCATGTTCATAATTGGAAATGGTTATTTCTTTCTTCCAGGCAGTATTGCCACATTGGTTTTCACAGTCTCTCACTGTTATTTTTTGCACGATATTTCTCCAATAATGGCAGCAAATCAATTGCTACGCTAGGTGGCATTTGTTGTGTTAAACGAAATCGACAAAAGGAAGTTGAATAGTGAACACAGAATATCATTCACTTAACGAGAATGAATCATCGTCAAATTACAGAAGTTTTCACTAATGATGTAGGCCTACTTCTTTTACGGATGCTTGTGAATGTTTTGCCTCCTTACAATACTGTGAATAGTGAAATGTTTTCAAACTCTCTCTTATTTGAGATTTCAATCCATGCTGGTGACGTCATATTTTGTGATACAATTGACGATATACAAGGTTCTTTCCAATTCTCTACTAGTTGCTGACGATTACTAGGAGTAGGGCGTTGTGTACTTTTTCCTTGATGTTTTTGCGGCATATACACCGACTCATGATATACACACACATGATCTGTGCATGATGTGCATATGCCGCTGGACAAGGAAGGTGCAAAAATAGCCCTGCAAGGCTTTCTACGTCTTGCACCACCCCTTCATGCTATCCCGGCAATGCTAACCGCCAAGCAGGAAGTCATGGATACCTGTTACTGATCAGGTCCCTGATCTGACTCGGCCGGGGATTGAACCCACGACGTACTAATCAAGAAGCCGGACGCTCCACCGTTACATTATCCTGTCGGCCTGTCCCCCTCTTCTACATAAAATGGTGTAGAATGTAATTACTTTTGCTTCCACTTGACTAACGTATCGTTTGGCAACATTCACATTATTTATAGCGCAGCATACAACATGGCTTCACTCCAAATTTTTCAGGATTTCATGATGGAGCTGGCCAGCAATCAAAGCCAAGTCGGTCAGTTTTTGTCCAAGGGACAGGAACTGTTACAGTCCAAAAGCGACGGAGGCCGCTCCACGAAAGACAAAAGAACGATATCTAAGGCGATGGAATCTGTCAACTCATCTTGGGAAAATCTCAGAAATCGTACCGTGAAAAGACAGAAAAAGTATGGTGATCTTATCGCTTCTCGCGATGACGCAGTGTAGAATGTTCCCTTGTCTCGCAGAATCCAGCGGCTGTTATCGGAGTGCCAGAGAAAACGTATCGATTCGTTGGAGTCGTGGCTGGACTCGATGAATCGGGGCATGGGCGAATTCGACAGGGAGACCCTTGGGGATTTCGAGGACGTGAAAGATAAGCTGGAGGAAGTCAAGGTGGGTTGCGCTCTGATGTGCGGAGCATGAGTCGTGACTCGAGTTGTAAGAGTTTTAGGGGTAGTCAGTAGTCGAGGACTCCTACGTTTTCAGAGTATTCGCGTAAGTGTTGGCTGCTCGCATTGCCTTCTCGAGCAGTTCTGTTTTTAGATTGTCTCCACACTCGGAAAATATGTTGACTAATTCAAAACTTTTCGCCATTAGGTTGTGTTTTGTGATCATGCCCCACATTAGGATTATTAGTATTTTGCAAAATTTTCGATAATTGCAACTACACTTTGAAAAAACATATGTCTTTTTAAAAATAACTTTTGGTAAATGCTGTACTATTCTGTTCGTTACACACATTTTCAGAATGCGCAGATAATACCTACAATCTCAAAATATATTGTTCACTTCTTATTGTCGCAGTATTTTGCGATTCTTATCCAACATTAGCCTGCTAAATACACGCCGAGATATGTCTGAGGTGAGCAGATCTGCTTTAACCTCTGACCATGATGGGCTATTTGTAGGCTCTCGGCATTAACCTCATGAAAATTGTAGGCTTTCTCGTGGATTTGGATATAGTTACATAATGCGTTATGATTGTAATTTTATTGTGTGCCTCACCTACCTCGGTCATCAGCTTTGGAATCTTCTAAATCGTTCTAATTTCTAATACATCCATAAATCTTCCTATGTATCTGCATCCATTTAGAGATATCGTATTATGTTTTATGATCACTTGAACACAGTTGACCTGTCCCGATCATATAAGACTTCTAATTGACTTTGAGTTATGGACTTACCTCCTTAACCGTATTGATACAGGGGTGTTAAAAATCAATTTAGCCTCTTGAGGAATTGTTAAATAGCCCGTTCTCATAGTAATTTGAATGTAATTGCCGTGTTGTATAGTTTGTGGTGAGATATTTGTGCAAACACTTGAACTTTGATTTGGGAATTGATATTGTGTACGGGCATCAATGCAGGTTACTCTAATTTTTTGGGCCAAGAAACACCTTGGATAAGAGACTGGTTTATTATTGCCGCTGAATTTCAGAGGAAATGAAAATGTTTTTTTGTTAGGACACATAATAACAACTTTTACCATAAATAATGATAAGAACCAAGGATGTAACCAAGTCACAAGGTCCCGAGTCAAATGCCAATCTCACTTATATAATTTGACTCGAGTCTAGTCGAGTCTATCAAGCTCTGCTCTGAAAAGAATATATGTTTTATACTTAGGCCTACTCTTGCTTGTATGCAAGAAGATACGGCTTGGCATTTTTTGTCAGTATTCATCTGAAGTTATGGGACGTATCATGAAAATTTTCTGTTTTCTAAATCAAGAAAATTCAAAGCGAGATCGACGCAAAGGCGCCGGAAGTTAAAAAACTCTCAAAAATTGTGATAATCGTTGAAAACGACGAGGACCAACAAAATTCGATGCAAGACGTGGAAAAGCAGCTTCAAGAATTGAGCAAAAGGTATTTGTACCCGGCAAAATATTTTAATGAAACAAGGTGACAAGCTGCCTAAGGTGGTCAGTATTCAGTAACTAAGAAGCCTACTTCTACTTTTTCCGAGTTCCCAATTAGTTTTTGCCTTAAGACTTAGACCAACTCTGCAAGCTACATAACGCGCTAATCAATGATGGTTGCTATTTTGATGCTTGTCTGCAGGTGGTCTTCCGTGTGTCAGTGGGCTGAAGAGAACAGGGACCATCTTTACGATACTTTGCTGGCGTGGAAGTCATTCAACTTATTGAAAGTAAGTCGCTTGTGGTGACGTGCTTCTACTATGGGATTAAGCTGTATTTGTGACAAAATAATTCCGGAGTGGACCCTTCTATTGTTTTGGAAATATGAAGTGGCGATTTACTAAAATATTTCATTTACAATTTCTGTGAAATTGTATATCAAGTATGAAAACCAATTCTCTCCGTCAGTGCTATTAATGGCTCGGGCGGAAATTCCAGGATTTGTATCCGGAACTTTTTGGATTCAACTTGTTTACAATTAGTCAATAATTATGATGTATATGTTATGACTACACTCGTGTTTCAGCACCTGTGTTGTAGGTATGTCATTTGGTGTTTACGCCTACACTTTGAGTAAAGCGCTAGGATTAATCTGCCGGTTGTGGTGGGAAGGCTGGTTTATGTACATGGTGTTCCCAGAGGGGGACACTAATTATCACGGTTATTGCTCTACCAGGGTGAATTTGAAGATATACTGGAAGATGCTGACATCACACCAATTCCGGACGATGTCGTTGAAGAATTGAGCGAAAAGTTGTCTGCGGCTAAGACTCAGGGTGAAAAGTTGATTGAAAGATATGAAACACGACAGAAAAACTGCGATAGCGAAAGAACCATCCGGGTGAGCCTGGAATGTTTTGTAGTCGCCTATTTTGCGTGTTTTCATTAGGAACTTGTATGTTTCAAGGATACACTGAGTAGAATGGAAGTCAGTTTTGGGATGGTGAAGAACAAAGCACTGTTGCAAAAGTCTTTGAATAAAACATATCAAGATCTACTCGACAGGTAGGCACAGATGTAACATGGATATTGTTGGTTGCTATGTCACACATCATTGCTTGGGCTGATAATATTTTTTCCTCAGCTGGATTATTACTGGCGCAAGTTTTTGCAACTTTTGCAACTTTTTTTTACAGCTTCCGGCAGCTTCCTAAATACTCGTAAGATATGTAGAATGCTGTTTTAAGCTGTTTGAAGGAATCCTATAGTGCAACTTTTTGCAACTTTTGTCCATTTTTTCATGCAACTCTTTGCAAGATTTTGCAACTTTTTCGATTTTTCATGAAAGTATTTTCGGTTTTGGTGAAATACACGGCCAAATTCGACTGAAACACCGTAAATCAGCACCGAAGTATGGGTATTTCAGGAGCTGAGCCCGTAAATTGACCTTTTTTTAGTTAACCGAGCAAAATGTGGTCTTTTAGTGCAACTTTTGCAACTTTCGTCAAAAATAGATAAATAAATGCAACTTTCCGCGGATTTAACTGCAACAAAAACTTTCCCTAATTGTTACTGTCCGTTTTTTCTCTTTAGTCATTTTGTTGTATGCTGTAATTTAATTGATTACTGTATTATTTCATTGATTTTGAATAGCCAGCCGTTAACATTATTTTTTTGCGTTATCCTAACTTTGTTGGAAGAATTTGGCCTCATATCAGTGTAACAGTCTAGTCAACATCAAGTTTTTATTATCTAATGTATGTTATGTATTAAACTGTATTATGTATTCTGAGCTCTGACGATGCCTGCTCATAGTCATGGCAATTCTCAAATGGAGTAATCTTGAATGTTGCTGGTGGTTATGTGTCGTTTGTCCTGGTTTTGCTGCGTGCAGTAACAGACCATGTTCCAGATGCATCCCCACTGGTGGCGAAGAGTTTGTGGGGATATTTTGTGCGATTCTAGGCTGCGACTCTTGATTGAACGTGTGGCATTGTAAAAATATGCGTTAAAATTGATGGATGATTCAGATCGAAATGGCGTTCTTGTCTGGCGAATCTGATTTTATTGGATGAAGGATTGTTTGTACGGTTCTCTGGAATCTGTACCAATCTGTGTATAGATATTTGCTTCATTCACATACTAATTTTTTGATTAATAAGCCGTTATCATTTCTAGGTTTTCCCAAAATGCTCAAGACGTGAAGGAACTTCTCGGTAAGCTGGAAAGCGTCATCGATACCCCCGAAATGCGTAAACTGGACCAAAACGCCACGATCGTGAGTGGGCTTTGCGCGGCGCCGATTTCGGATTCTACATAGTCTCGGTTTGATTCGCAGGAAACCGTGGAAGAAATAAACTGTGCTCTCGATAACGCTGCCCCCGATATTGAAATGTGCAAAACCAAGATGCAGGAGCTGGACTCCATCAAGAAACGAATATCGAAAATTTCAAAAGGTACGATTTCAACAGTCTCAAAATTTGGGTGAATCAACTGTCTGCAATATAGATGACACCGGTATCGTAAAATCTAAATTCAGATCAGGATCGTAAATCTTTCATGCCTAAATCTATATAATGTTATTACCTTTATAAAATAGAAATGCTAGCAATCCTTTCTACTTCTGAAATGTGAATCCTTGACCTTTGTCGTTGGTTTGATATCAACCAATTATGTAAAAATTCTTTCATGTCAAAGCACTCTCGTCGGTACCTTTTCTTGTAGGAAATATTTAAATTGCCGA
Source organism: Botryllus schlosseri (assembly GCF_051294905.1). Classification (NCBI taxonomy): domain Eukaryota; kingdom Metazoa; phylum Chordata; class Ascidiacea; order Stolidobranchia; family Styelidae; genus Botryllus; species Botryllus schlosseri. The sequence continues at coordinate 16,201,799 of NC_137247.1, read as the reverse complement.
AACTAATGTCTATAATTCCTCTGAATTCACACTTCGTCTGCTTCAGACTTGAGTGTATTTCCGTGGTAATGGAGGTATGATTTGTATTACCTGGCAATGTATGTGTTGTGGGTTGGCTGTTTCAGAAAAACCAGTTTGGGACGCATAGGAGAAATTCAAATACCTAGTATTGTACTGTAGTACATATTCTATAGCAGGGGTCACCAACCCGGTGCCCGCGGGCACCAGGTAGCCCGCGAGCCCATTCTAAAAATATGTGGAATAGCAGCATTTACCAATATTCGTCAGATTATTACCAGTGAGCTTTTTAATATATAGATTGATTGATTCAGCTATTCTTGTTTAAAACACACTAACATGTAACTTACATATATAAACACTTAAAAATATCTTCAATTACAATTAGTAATATATAGATGTTTGTGATAGAATCACCAGAAATTCAAGATACGGCGCATTGCCTATAAAGGCGACATGACGGAATGCCGTTCACGGTCTTCTTGAAATGGTGGGGGTTTCCGCTACGATAGCTCGACGACCAGGACAATGCCATAGTAGTAAAAATTATTACTATTCGGAGTCAGATAGCCGTGAAGTACTTGCAGATTTTCAATATCTGTATACCAATTACGTATTGCATCTTTTGTTACGCTCAACGCAGTTTAATATACCATGCTTCTAACTTTCTGTAATCGTTGCTGGTGTCCGGTATAATGAAATCTTGTCATTTCTGGATGCTGAACAGATTGAGATTGTAACACGCCAAAATGACCCCCACCTCAGTCTGCAGCAAACTTTGGTGCATTGTTGATACGGAAAAGTACAGTGGTGTATGCGTAGCAGCTATGAAGTTTGCAAGCGTCTATGGTTCAACTTATAATTGTGAATCAGCCTTTTCGGACATGAACTTCATCAAAAACAAACACAAAACACGCTTAATTAATGCACATCTGGAACACTCACTAAGAATTACAGTGTCAAGTTGAATACCAGAGTACAGCGCACTAGTTGATATCATACAATGCAAGGCTCCCCACTGACTGCTGTAGAAACATATAACATGATGTCCAGTCCTGCCCAGTGCTATGAATATCGAAGCGGAAATTCAGTGTGACACGGGTAAACGGCGGGAGTAAATAGTAGCCCGCCGCTTCAATCATTACGTAAAAGTAGCCCTCGGTGGCAAAAAGGTTGGTGACCCCTGTTCTATAGGCTAGAATCTATACTATGGCCAGTGCTGTTCGCGTCACGACTATGAAATAATTTTATCGCTACATTCATTACAAGAATGCATTGATTATGGCTCAAAAACTGTCCGGGGTGCTTCCCAGCAAGAGTTATCAGCACACATACTTCAAAGTTTGTTATTTTCATTGTTAAAATGTTAAATTCATGGGCCATCATTTCGATTGCCAAGTCATATTGTGCCTTTATGGGTTTCAGTAATGAATATGTTTTATTCACTTTTTGCATAACTCACAAATCTCCCGCTATTGCTCCATGTTTTTCTAGATCCCGTATGTCTTTTCTGCCGTTGGCGCTGCTCCCGTTATATCTTGTACTTCAAAATTCATTGTTGCAATTTTTTTTTGTAATTGTTACAATGTGAATGCCATACCGATAATTGATTGTAGATTGTAATTTGCCATATTGGTTTCACTTTCAAGTTTGTTTCAATCTTTTTAGAGTCTTTGAGTTATAGTAAATCTATCGCAGATTTTGTGATGAAAGCAACCTTCTAGTTCTGTACCATGAACAGGATGCGATAATTTACAGAAAACAACAAACTGTCATCGTCGATATCTACCGACATGGAAGAGGTGGAGTCTAGGTGGCACAGTTTTGACGACCGCTACTGCGAATTCTTGGGTAGTATCAAAAGCGTCGCTCACATCGTCAATTTCAAAGGCCTCAAAACGTAAGACAACAGTACGTGTACGAAACCAGAAGTGCCCATAGTTCAAAGCTTTTCTACTCACAAGTTGTAGTAATCCTGTAAATTTTGCTCAGTTACAAGTAGAAGTAGTCATATTGTGAAACTATGTGAAGTAAAATTAGTAGAGAAATGCCTGGAAAATACTCAAATATGTAGTTTTGGCAAGGGGATATTTCTCTTGGTAGTTATGACAATTTACTGAGATGGGCAGTTTTTGATTGCGAAACTTCTTGTAAGTGTAGTTTGGGCTAAGAAGCCATTTAAGTAGAAGTGGTGGCAGTAGCCTCTTGAGTATATATACAAGTTAAGAAAATCTGCTTGAGTACTCAGGAAAGGGAGACGTACTTTGTTACTGGCAGCTCATGCGCAAAGCGTACATCGTTTACAGGGAATTGCAAGGCAAGGTCGACCGGTGTGTGTTATACTATGATAACGCTTTGCAAAACGCGGGGCACAACAACGACGGCGAATTAGAACAGCTTACGGACAGCGTGGAAACGATGTCCGCGTCCCGGGAATATTTGACGAGCTTCTGTGCCGTGAGTACACGTTTTGGTGCTGTTCAATGTGCGACGGTGGGATGTCGGAATGTTAAGTGTTGGTGGTGTTTTATTTTGGATATTTCTTTCTTGCTTCACGGGGCTATGATTGCTGAGAATGCATTGTTTAGTTACCGAGACGATATTAAACGTGTGAATTCGGAGCAACTTTAGTTTAATACGGGAATGTCTTGCTTTCATCATGGAAGTTCAATGGCAAGTTTGTTATAAATATCCTTTTTCAAGCTTCCTTTTCCAGTTCTTGTGGGTTGAATGCTGTTTCTATCTGGTATGTGTGTTTAAGATACTGGTTTCTATATTGTGATATACTGATGGCAAAGTCGTTTTATCTTCCTTTTCAGGCGGCCAATGGCCTTGTGCCTCTCTTTAGGCTCGCCAAGAATAACAAATCATTGGCCGTGTCAATGGCATTAAATTTTAGGATACTAATCCACGATCAAGTATTAAACGTTTGTGAATTATGCTGTTTACTTTGCGGATCGAAATTATCGAATTGGTTTAAATTTTTCTGCCTGTATCTATATTCATCGCTACGTCCTGTAATTTCATATGTGGTAGTGACTCGCATGCATTCACGAGTGGTTCCAAAATTTTCGAGTTCAAATCCAAGCTCTTGTTAATCTCGGCATACCGTCGATGGCCTTCGAACTTGGGTACTTGGGCACTATTTTTCCAAGGTTTGCCAGAATTAAGGCTAGCAGTCAGAGCCAGGTATATGACTGTAGGAGAGTGGAACGTATGTGCCACACTGCATATAATGTGGTGTCAATGGTGCACTGGTGCAAGGTCTACTAAGTCATTGACTGCCATGCTTTAATGATGAAATTAAATTTATTTGAACCTTGATTACCAGACAGTGTACTAGATTGTATGAACGTTTCAGGAGAATCAAGAAGTGCAAAAGTTTTTGCAAGACCCGACGGAATCCGAAAAATTAGACCAACTCTATCGAGACAGCGATGACGTGTCGGAAAAAATCGCCGGTTTCATGGAAGACATTCAACGGGGTGAGTTGGTAGAACCCGTGTGACCTTTTTCAAACGTGTTGCCAGATTTGACGAAAACGTGAATAAATTTTGTTAACAACTAATGAAGCAACTAGTTTAGCATAACACATGATTCTTGATATCACACTATATTATCGAATGATGGAGCGTTACTAAAGACTAATAATGATGACAGATGATGTTTAAAATAATTCGCTAAACTTTATTTTGGCTATGGCTTCAACTTTTTAATAGATTTTGCCAACGAAAGACTTATAATATAGCAAGCATTACACCGATAACAATAATTGAAAAAATCTGTCTTAAACTACTATGGACCCCAGTTTGGTCGTGCTTAGTCGACCCAAGCTACCGCAGCTGGACAACTAGATAATTCTAGTTGTATAATTAGACTAATTGAGCAAAATCCTGGTAATCTAATACTAATTTAATTTGTGGAATGTTTCTTTGCTTTAATTCAAATTCTCATCTAACGTCATTTCTGGTTTTCCTGTACAAATGCTTCGGGGGTAGGCCCTACTGTATACTGCGAAATGAGCCAAGCTTGCCGTGCAGACATTTTCTACTCTCATGATCATAAGACTAACTATGATATGATATTAACACAACTTGATTTCGCGAATTTAGTAACTCTAATTTTAATCTAACCTGGAAATAAACTCTTCAACTGTAGTTCAAGTTTTAATCAAATTTTGAAATAACTGTGTGGCTCTAATTCTGATTCTACTGAGATTTGTAAAAAACTTTGTAGCTGTAATTCTAGTTCTAATCAAATTTGAAGAAAAAACTGTTTGTCTATAATTCTAATTTTAATCAAATTTCGAAATAACTGTGCAGCTCTAATTCTAATTCTACCGTGATATGTTAAAAAAACTTTGTGGCTGTAATTCTAATTCTAATCTAATTTGAAAAAAAAAACGGTTTAGTTATAATTCAACTTTCAATTAAATTTTGTGAATTTTGAAATGACTGTGTAGGCCTAATTCGAATTCTGCTGTAACTTGTAAAACACTTTGCAGCTGTAATTCTAATTCTAATCTAGTTTAAAAAAAGCTGTTTGGCTGTAATTCAAATTTTACTCAAATTTTGCAATAACTGTGTGGCTCTAATAGATTTGTAGCTGTAATTCTAATTCTAATCAAAATCGGAAAATTTTCCTATCGAAGTCTGCAAGGAACTTATAAATGAAAAATTTACGTGTGCCATCGCTATTTGAAGTCCCGCGTCGTTGTTTTAGGAGACGCGGCTCCGTCCGACTACGAAATCGCGATATCGAGACTGCACGACTGGCTTTCCGAAGCCGAACAGACCCTCGACGCCGAAACGATTCAAATCTCCGACGAGAACATGCTCAAGGAGCAACGCGCCAGATACTGCGAGCTGCGTGAAGCGCTGGCGGCGAAGCAAAGCAACATAGATTACGTCACCGGGATGAACGAGCAATTGTCGCAAAAGTATGTGTAGCCCCTAATGTAATTCTAGCCTATGTTGACCTGATACAAACATACCAAATGTTAATCGCAATTCACATTCATTTTTCAACTTATTAATACAATATTAATGCAACGCTTTCATGATAACAATAGTAAGGAAACCAGCAACTCAAAAAGTTGCAAAATATTCAAAAAAAATTTCTGTTTGGAAACATTAACATTGTATATCTGCTGTCAACTCATGGCCATATTTCACCCAAACAATAACTAAAAACTGCAAAATTTCAATTTTATTTTCCTTTGATAATAGGGGGGGGGAGAGTGTTTTTTCACGTTCAAACCAAAAGGTCGCGTGTTTCGTCCGATAACTCTATAAAATATACATCTACATTATCTCTGGGTACAAATTTGTTACACTGTTGTCAGTTGTCATTCAAGCGTTATGGCCCTCATTCGTAGCATTACATCGGCAACACTTGTTCATCTACTTTTTACTTCGCAAATGTTTATAACTGTTTTTCTCAATTGTAAAATTTTGTTACGTCGCATCACGGTAAACCAAAAATTTGTATGAAATACCTGTCCTAAATGATTCACTCAAGGTTTCTTGGAAAGCTGACATTCAGACCTGCGCTATGCTGAAAGTTTTTTGACATAGGTCTACCATGCTAAGAGTTACGTAACTTTAAAGCAAACTTACAGCAAATTTATGAAAAAAATTTGAATTTTGACATTTGAAATGAAATTTCTCCGAGATGGGTATCACATAATCCTTCAAATTTTAGCATAGCACAGCACTGTCCTAGTACTTCCTAAAGAAAGCGTTAGATCGGAAAAAGGGCTTCACAATTTCGAGATTTAGCATTCCCTGTGTCGGTGCATTTTCTGTCCTTCGAATCCTCAACGGCCACAGTTTGCAGAGTAGAACCAAATTTATTGTTTTTTTGTGTGCGAAAATTTCGTGGTGATTGGGGTAGCCATCCGTAAGTTAGGTTTTTGACTTGCTAGTCCCGTTAACAGAAACGCGAGGCCCGGCAACGAGCTGATTTCGCTGAAAAAACGATGGAACGCGATCACAGAATACGTTGAGGAACGCATTTCTTCTCTAGAGCAGTGTATGAGGTTGCAGTCTGATTTCAAGGTGAGTCTTTTCTCAGAAACCCCAGGGCCAATGACTAGGTATCGGCTAATCTATTTCATCGCACTATCCCCATCGTAAATTGATTTACCACTCAAAAACCTGTCAGAGCAGGCTTGATTTCAACTGTTTGCAATTTGATGGACTGTGAAATATTAGGGCGAATGTAACACAGATGATGGATTTCTCAATATGTAACCTGTTTACTCTATTCATTCGTGCAGAGATTGCATTCTGGGCTGTCTACGTGGGTTGACCTGGTCAATTCGTCACCGGCCGCAGATATGGACAGATTTGTGCAGGAGTTGCCGCGGAAACGATCGGAGTACGACGAGGTGGTGTATTCCGCAGACGAGCTGGCCGGAAAAGCGATGGAGGAGTGTAAGAAAAAGTTAAAAAGCCATCTCGAGTCGTTGAAGGAAAGGTGGACGTCCGCAGAGAACAAGGTATGGAAATTAGAATACAGAATGGTTTTTGTTCGTGACAGAGTTGGTCAGTAAAGAAGTACTTCTAAGTTCTGGTAGACTTTAGAAAGTCTTAAAAGGATAATTGTGTCCAGCTGACAAGATAGCGTAATGGCTTCTTGATCGGCAGGTCGTGCGCTCAATCCCCATCCGGGTCAGACCAAAGACATGATTAGTAACACTTTTATCTATGGCTTCCCTGCTTAGCGCTCGGTATTATCGGGACTGCATATGAAGGGGTGGTGCAAGACTTGAGAATATTTCCAAGGCTGTTTCTGCAGCGGCATATGCACATCATGCACTGGTGGTATGCATATGCACATATCGTGTGCATGTATCAGTGTTGTTATGACTCGAGTCATAATTTATGATTTGAAATTGACTCGAAAGTTTCCCTTCAAGTCATGAGTCAATCCAGACTTGTGAGAAGCCGAGTCAAGTCAAGTCATGTGAACAAGTTGACTCAAAAGTCATCCTAATACTGTTATTCACATGGTCATGATTCAGCACTTCTGTTTCAGGGTTTTCAGTTTTCTAGTCAGAACTAGTCCTACTTGAGTATAAATTTGCGCGACGGTACTTCTACTTCTGCTTAAGTTCATATGCTGGCTGCTTTCTCCACCTCTGGTTGTAATTCGTTTGAGCGAAGTGTGCCTTTTGAGTAGTAGCATCGAAGATGCATATTTTTTGGTCTACAGATCCTGAGCGCATGCGAAAATAACAACGTAGCCAAGCGTCCCTCTATCGTGGTGAGTTTGGAAGATATTCAACGGTGGATCACGGACGTCCGTGACAACGTAGTGGAAACGGAGCCGGACATTCAGAAAATCGGAGATTTGAAATTGCAATATGACGAAATTCATGTGAGTAGATATTTTGGTCCTTACACGAGTTGCACATTTCCAAATCTGGTCTAAATCATTCAATCTGGTTTTCAATTCGGAATCCACGGTCACGGTCATCTCTGCTACTTGCCACAGGTAGTAATAGTAATAATAATGATAGTTTATAGAGCAATATATCAACATCATATCTCAACTAGATCGTTGTACACAATTGCTACCAAAATATTGCAAAATTAAGCAAAAAACGGGAAAAAAAGTCTGCTCTTCAGTTTTTAAAGTCAGTTTTACATATTAAAAATCTTTCGGCAAGTCATATTTTACTTCTCGTTACGCAGAGGGTGGAACAGGAGATGAAGACGTACGAAGTAAAAGTGAAAATCGCTCACGACAAAGTCGCGATGATGCCCAAAGGCGAGGCTGAGACCGCCAAGGCGCAATCGCTGTTGCGAGACGTGGAAACCAGCTGGAAGCAGTTGAAGCAACGGAAGAACACAAAGGTCACCATACTTCAGGTGCTTCATTCTTACCTGGCCTGAATGTTGATGTGAAAGGTTGCTAGAAAAATCGCAGATCACCAAATTGGGCTGGTGGCGAAAGTGTGTTTTATTCCAATCTCAAGATTTTATCATTGTTTGAAATATTGTGGCTGGCCGGTCTTAGTGTGAAAATACATGAAAGGCACATCATGATCTTTTAAGTGAGAAAATTCGCCGCCATGAATGCTATTTAAAAAATATTCAAATTTTCAGTATACAATAGTATCTCTTCTACTGGTTGAATTCAAGCCAAATTCGGTGCTCTGCTTCAGGTTTGTGTGACTAGTCGGACTCGACTCACAATTTTTCGGTGACTCGAATTGACTCGAGCAATTTCCTTAAAAATGGAAAAGGACTCAACTCGAGTCAAAATTTGTATATTGACTCGACTCTACCAAGTCATATGACGTTCTATATCAGGGCCGGGCAACTTCTCCGGTCGGCGGGCCGAATATGGGAATATGAAGCACTTGGCGGGCCAGATCACAGAATATCTACAATAATTGCATATGCCCACTTATATAAGGAATAAATCGTATTTGATGTGAACATTAAGTTTAAAGCATAGACACCAAAGCAGTAACCTATTTAATGAATTTATCAACAGCTCTGCTTTTTCCGGTAACTATGCAATTTAATTATTAGACGCCGTTTTAGGCGCAGGGTTTTTTGACCACACCAAATGTCGAGTATCGAATTTTTGCTATTGTTTGAAATAATTTCACTTACCTGAAGGTTGAAATTATGTGAAAGAATCATCGCTCTATTGGAAGGCTGTGAGGAAGTGAAGAAAACTTGTCGCAGTAAATACTGCTATTTAAAAAAAAATGGTTAAAAAAAACAAACTTCATTCCACATCGTATTTCTTATTGCTGAACGCTCATTGTTGGTTCGGTTTCAGGAATTGAGCGGGCTCTGGGAAGAAATCGACGCCAACTTCCAGGACTTGGACAAGGAAATAGCGAGGTTGCAGGCCATCATCTCCAAAATGAAGGACAATGACAAAGAGCCAGAGGACGTTGTCTCGGTGGGTAATTTTGGTCGATGATATTGCATGGAATTGATTTGAGATTTTTGCGTAGTTCTTGTATGAAAGAGTTTACAGAGTTGATTTTCACATAATGGTTAATGATTCTAAATTTTCAAACTACTGTGCACCTACTAGTTTGAATATCGAGCCAAATTCGGTGTGCAGTGTTCTTTTTAGGCAACCTAACAATTTATTCAGTGAATCCCTGGACTCTGGAAAAAAAGTTATTTTTGAGCGTCCTAGTACGCACAGCACCCGACTATTTCTACTTTCTACGTTGAAACATTTCAGGAATACGAAGACTTTCTCGGGGATACGATGTTCACGAGCTGCCGCGAACACGTAGAACAGCTATCGCAGACTATGCTGGACGGCGATATCCTGTGCGATGTCATACTGACGCGGCTTGAAGATGTGGATGCTCGCTGGGAAGAGGTTGGTGTTTGTTGTCTAACGCAGAACGGTCCGCTCCGTACAAATATATCAACTCATTTCATCTTGTGATCTCATGCGCACCGACTGTTTTAGAGATGCCGGCAATGCGCAGTTGTCAATTTTAGATTATTGGAATTAAAATTAGCGCTGAAATATTTTTGCATCGGTATAGATACATTATTGGTATTTCGTCTATCAGCACTGGTGTTTGTAGTATAGGGCCAAAAACTGTATATAAGTTTTATATTTATATTACTATGTTATGAATGCGAGGCATTCAATATCACCCAAACAGAGTTGTAAAAACCCGACGTGGTGGCGAATAGAAAATGAATCGACTATGAAAGTTGAACTACTCACAACCCTGATGTCATTGCCATTGCACAACCCATAATAGAATGGTGTATTGTATATAATAAAATAGATTAAATTTAGTGCAGAATGTGTTCCGTCGCATACAGGTAGATTTTTTTGACTGGTTTCATTGCAATTCTCGCTGGCATGTCACACGACGGCTTCTCGTCGTTTTGCATACGCAGTGTAACGATTATTAAATTTCATGAAACGTTTCAGGTTAGCACGTCTGCGTCTACGTATTACCACTCGTACACGGACTACGTTAAAAAGCTGCAGCTCGCCGAAGACGATTACCGAAACGTCGACGAGATTTTGACGGAAGCGCAAGAATTCATACTGGCCAGTTACGAGGATTGGAGCAATATTCCGAGGTGGTCGTCGGTCATGCGTTACTTTTTTTCAAATATTCGTACTTTTCTCTGGACATAGTACTAGCTCCAGGTACTAGCTCAGTTTTCATCGTTGGTCAGTACTCAGTAGGATTGTTGAAAAATAACCCTTTTTTCCAGATTCCGGGGATTCACTGATTAAATTGTTAGGTTGCCTGAATAAAAACGCCACACCAAATTTGGCTCGGTTCCAAGAGGTAGATGTGAACACACAGGAGTTTTGAAAAGCCATATTGTTAAGTTATCTAAAAAAACGACGCTTAACGATTTTTGCTTACTTCCAACTTGGTGATAGGCACACAAAAAGTATTACTGGAGGTGTATAATGACTATATTTCCGCGATGGATGATGTACTGAAAGCGACCTATGTGTGCTAATAGCTAGGATCCTTGATTTAGTGTGGAAAAGCTGGAATCGTCGCAAGAGCAAATTTTGGAAACCATGGAATCCGTCGAGCTGTCCATAAAATGCTTGTCGGAAATCGTGGAACCCTGGAAACAAAGGGTCATCGTCCATCAGATGTTGAAGAAAATGACGGAGCTCTCGGTAGGTTTTCCACGCTGTAATGTCGCTGTTTTGAGTCCTTTGAGGTACATTTGACTGCAGTGAGAAAATAAGTAGCTTCTCTTCCAATTCGCAAACATATCCTCCCGAGTACACACCCTACCAGTTTGAATTCGTATTTACTGCACACGGAAAGCACCAGTATTACAGGTCACTTCTTTTTGTGTAGGAAAAGGTCAAGCGCGTCCACGACTCTTTCGTCGATTGTATCAGTTATTCGAATCACAGAAAGGAAATGCTGGATTCTTCGAAACGCTTGGACGAACTGATCGCGCACTCGAAAACCCTCGTCCCGAACGCTTGCAAGGACAGCGAATTGCAACAGAAACTGGAAACTTATATGGTGAGGGGTCGCATATTAGAATCTTCAATTCAATGAGATTTTACATGTGTGATACGTGGTTCGGTTGCAGTTTCTGTAATGCGAAGTCCTGTCAATAACGGCCAGGGTACGCATTTGTTACAGCAATTCTACGCCATTGTGAGCGAGATTAAGGCCAAGATTGAGTCTATAATCAAGAAAGGTAGGGAGATGGCAAGGACGCCGGACCAGGCCGACCCGTTGTCCGCTCCCAGCAAGAAGTTCCGCGATATACTGGACGAGGAATTGACTGCCCTCAAAGGAAAATTCAACGTTCTCGGTGAGATCGCGCCGCGTTTTGCACTATCGTGTTGGAAGGAATTTGATTTGTTTACTGCAATTTCAATGCTTTTTTGGGGGTTTGATCTTTGTCCTGGAATACTAGGATGAGTTCATAATACAAATAACGGTATTTTTACAATTTGTATTTTGATTGCATGCCAAACTCAACATTCTCGGTGAGATAGCTCTGCCTTTTGCACTAACGTGTTTAGCTGTGTTCGAGTTGTGGACTGTTGCAAGGAATTTGCCTTGTTTTCTGGGATTTTAATCTTTTTTTTGGGGGGGGGGGTTTAACCCTTAGTCCAGGAATACTATAATGAATTTATCGATCTCTTCATCTTTCTTTCAGGTAAAAGTGTGACTCAGACCAAAAACTTTCTGGAGAGCGCCGCCACTATCCAGGTTGAGTTTCAGAACAAGGTCGACACCGTCTCGAATTGGGTGTCGACAATCAAAAACGAGATGATGTCGAGGCCGCTTTTGAAGGACGGCAAAATAGACAAGGATTACAGCATCGATCAGAAAAAGTGGATTGCTTCGGTCAAGGTATAGTTGAAATTCAGTGGCTTACATATATCCAGGCCTTTCTTGTAAATGGAAGACGGTCTCTTTTACAACAGTTTATTGTGTATTTGATGTTTGACCTTTCGCTAGATTTTATAGTCACAGTCATAGGCTATGTTGATCAGGACATAATTTTTCTTCATATTTGTCAGTATCTTTGTTGTCATGGTGGTTTAGAAATGACCGACTTCCAAACATTCCTTAATTTCGGTCGTTTTCAATCAGTATGCTGATTGTAAACATATTATAGAAACTTTCTTCATAACTTGTGTATCACGTCAATCTGCAATTTCCGCTCGGATATTTACCAAACTTTGCTGAAAATACAGAGATTAGCCTGATGTCATCCTTAATGATGATAAGAATCAGCCAACTTGACAGCGTAAAATAGTTGGTTATCAGTTACGATAAGTTGGTTATCAGTTACGATGCAAGCGTCATTAAGTAGGAGAATTCTAATTACCGGCACAATGTATGCTAGCCACAGTTTCTAAACTAGGGACGTATCATAGTTTTGTGATTAGTAATTATACATTCAACTCGCAATTAAAATTATATTTTGCATGAATCGCATTATCGACTGAAGCTTGGACCGTTGCTGTACATTATCCGCAAACTCCACCCTCGCCTTTTACAATTTTCTGTTTTTTATTTCGAATTACTCACAACCAACAGAGAGAAGTCACAGACCAAGTGGAAGTGCTCGATAGCTGCGAAGCGAACCTCGCAAAACTCTCGCATTCATTTGACGTCTCGGACGGGGAGAACGCGTACCAACAAGTCAAGCTGCGATTCAACAATTCAGTCCACTGTATCAAAAACTACGAAACCTCACTTCAGGTAAGCGGAATGTCGGTGTGGTTTAGACCAGTGCTTCTCAACCAGTGGTCACGAAGCACTTCTAAATGGTACTGTCTTCTATTCAATATTTTATAAGAGGGCTGCTTTTGATTGCTATGGAATGCCAATATGGAATAAGATTTATAGGAATAAGGACATGTGTCGGCTGGTCGAAAATAGGTGTAGACCTATCTCAATTTAAGCTTGATATGATAACATCTAATATGCAAGCTCAATTTTTGCATTAATAGTAAGTTGCATGAGTATACATTGTTTTTCTCTTGGATTTAAATTTTATTCGTTTGGTCATATATTATAGTGCCATAAAACTTGATTGAGTCGCGAACTGAAAATGATTGGGAAGCACCAGGAGTGGTCAGCACAACACAAGCGATCAGTATCAAAGCACTTTTGCGTTTTTTTGAAGTGCTCATTTAGGTTTTGTCTACCGGCATAAGCTGCTGATTGCGCTGTTACCAGGACCTTTTTTTATGCAAAATTACTGAATCTTCAGAATTTTGATTTTGTGAAGGAAATTTAGATTTGAGGTTTTCTTCACATTTATGAGCCAAATCTATTTAAAAAGCGTGTGAAATAGCCCATGTATCGTGGTAATTAGATATATATTTGAAGATTGCTTCTCACCCGCACTCCTATTTCTACTCGAGTAGCCTGTCCTGGTGACCATGAGTATTTTTTTGCATCAGGAAATGCTCGACCTGTACCCCGAATACCGTGCCTCTTTGCGTAAGTCCGAGACGTGGATGAAAGACGCAAACGACACGTTGCAGTCTGCGAAAAACGATGGAGAGAAATCGAAACATTGTCAGGTCAGTGGGGAGGATGCGTTCCGGCCCATTCTTGGCGGCTTCGATAAAAAACGATTTTTTCTGTTCAGAAATTGCTCCGCGATATGGAACACATGGCAACGGTGATGATGGAACTGCAGGCGCAAGCTGAGATATTGATGCGTCTTGACGACGAAGTCTGTGAAATTGTGAGTGTCGGTTGTCGGTTTATTTTTTAGATAGAGCCTAGAGGAGCCCGCATGCCATGGTTGTAATGACTCGAGTCTCGATTTTTTGGTGACTCGACTTGACTCGAGTCATTTTTTCAAATGCGTAAAATGACTCGATCGAGTCAATTTTTGTAGTGACTGGACTTGTACTCGAGTCATTGTGCATGACTCGAACCAAGTCATATGGCTCGAGACTAGGACGGCCAAGACAGACATTTCATTGTAACCTCGAAGAATAGGAAAGTTACCGCATGATCGGTATTTCGTCTATCAGTGCTGATACTTAGGCCAGAAACTGTTAAAACCGAGTAGAATTACTATATTATGAATGCGAGCCGTTCTATATCACTCGAGCACAGTTGAAAAGAAGTGGTTTGAACCGAAAACTGAATACTGAACATGATGACTTAGACTCGAGTCACAACGCTATGACTCGGACTCAACCCTCTGCTAGCTGACTTGTACTCGTACTAGACTCGTCGGTGAATTGACTTGACTCGAGTCGAAACTGTAAAAGTGAGATTGACTTGTGACTCGGAACCTTGTGACTTGGTTACTTACAACCCTGGCAAAACGTGCCTTTAAAACGGAAAATCGTGACAGATCCTTCAGTTTATTTGAGCCGCTCTCTTCTGAAACGCCGCGACGGAGTATGTCTACTTTCTCTAAGTATTTAAGTGAGTTTTGCTTATTTGCACCACTTGTAATGTTTTCCTTTTCTGGAGGGCAGAACTTGGCCTGAAATACTTACTACAACTATTTGTACTCGAGTAGAAATTTATGACGTTGCTTTTACTTGAGTTAGCACTTCATGACTAATTGACCACCTCTGATGACCAGGCCATGGCTTGAGAAAGGGAAATACGGTTCACACTTGAATTCCATGCTCCAATTGCCTGTTGCGCGTTATGCTGAGAGCTATTCTTAGTCGAATTCGGCCCAGTTTTTGTTTTTGCTACAAATAATTCTCTTGCTTTTAATATAGGTCAAACCGGAATATACGGAATTCCATGCAAACTGGACTTCGATGGAGAATTTTGTGCGTCAGCACGCGACCGCGCCCCAAAATAACGATGTGGAATTTTACGGGTAAGGCATCTCAAATGTTGGACTTTTACAAAATTCGGAAGTTATGAGATGCTGTATTAGTTTGTTCTTGGGCGATGAAGTGAAAGTTTGTCGAACTTATGCGGATCGTTTGTCATCTTCAGATCAACATCAAGCTCCGACTCTTCCGATTCCTCTTCGTCGTCGTCTGAGTCCGATTCGGACTCGTCATCATCAACATTGTCTGAAGATTCAGACCGTGATCGAACTTCAGAGGGCGACGTGATCGCCAACAGCGCACTTCGAGTAAGCGTTCCTGTCTTGCATCCATGTTTGCGGTATGCATAAAGCAGCATGGCCCCTAGATTTACTAGAACGCGCGCGTAACGCTCGGAAATTAAGCTCGCATTTGCCCGATCCACTGTAGCTTGATTTAGAGCAGGCAAAGGTTATGAATTCTACCTTTGGTAAACGTATGTTGGATAATCCTATTTGACGAATAGTATATTCATATCAACTAGTGCATAATGAAAAAAAAACATCGTACACCCACAATTGTATCACAAAATATGACGTCAGCGGCATGAAATTTCGAGTACGAGAGCGTTCAATGTACTATTTTTAGATGGTACACACTACACTAAGTCTTTTTGTTGACACAACCTTGGTCGGTGTATTTTGATAAAAGTCGACTCCAAGGCACACAAATGAAAAGTGTGAACGGCACCTCCCAACGACGCGAAACCTGTCGTCTCGATAATTTGTCGCACAAGCGGGATTATCCAACAGGTGTCGGCCAATGGCAGAATTTATGGCCTTTGACTGCTCAGCATCACGCTTGAGCGGATGAGTTAAGGGTGAGCTTTTCACCGAGCGCGATGGCATATTGAAGTTCTGTACCTCCGAGAAGCAATCCTATTTGTGAGAAAAATTATCTTAACGACATGTTTCACATCGTGAAGAGACGGTGTTCACTGTTCACACTTCTATTTGTGTGCCTGGGAGTCCACTTATATCAAAATACACCCATCAAGTGTGTGCCTTCGTAAAAAGTTCGTCTAGGCTACCATCTAAAAATACTACATTGAACTTGGCCCTAAGCGCTCTCTTCACCCAGATTATTCGAAATTTCAAGCCGGCGTCGTCATATTTTGTGGCACGATTGTTGATATACGATGTTCTCGTCAATTCTCTACTAGCTGCTGACGATTACCCCTGACGAGTGTAGCCGAAAATACTCTATTTCAATATGAATATACTATTTAATTGTATATTGAAGTGCTCTTTACTTCCAAAAAACTCCTGTATTTGTGCAGCAAATCACCGCGACCGAGATAACATTTTGTGTTTTCAGAGTGACGCGATGGATGTGGAGTCGCTTTCCGACTCGTTTAGCTCAACATCGGGGTCTATAGACATGGAGGAGCCCGACGGTAAAACTATGCACAACGACCCGCCGTACTACATCAACTCGTTGAACAAGCTGCTGCACAAGCTGGCCGATATCGAACTGTCGCTGGCTCACCCGGACTTCAGCTCGACTCTGTCCGACAAGTTGGAGTCGCAAAAGAGAATTCTTCAGGTGCGATTGTTTTTGACGCCGTCTTGATATGATTGGTGATATACAGTGTTTTTTCCAATTCTCTACCAGTTGCTGACGATTACACCTGAGGAGTGTCAGCCGACAATCATCGGCTTCAGTACAATATCAATATACTAATAAATTGTATATTGAAGTTCTGTACCTCTAAGAAGCCCTTTAAGTTGAAGTAGATGTAGTTTAAAATGAGTATGTAGGCATATCCTACTGTGAAAAAACAGAAATGCTTCGTTATTGCCGGTTATGAATATAATTTCGTGCAGATATACGGAGATTTGTACAGTGACTTTGTATATTTTTGTCCTTGATGTTTTCGCGGCATATACACCGACACCGACTCATGATATACATACACACGATCTGTGCATATGCATACTGTGAGTGCATGATGTTCATAAGCCGCTCTAATATCCGCCCGCAAACAGAATGGTGATAGGTCAAAATCTGACGACTTGCGTGCGATTCCAGTTTTTATTTCTGCAGAAAATCAAAAAATCTCTCGATCACGAATCCGAGGCGGTGGCGAAATCGCAAGCCGCCCAAAAAGAATGCAGCGAACTGGCCAGCGCCGACGAGAACACGATGATAGGCAAGCTGATTAGGACTCTCAAGTACGAGTGGGAGAAGATACACAGAGATTTTCTTGAGAAACAAAGGTACCGCATTCTTTTTTAGGCTTGCTTTGACAAGGGAGATAATTGGAAGGTTCTCTGCATGACAGGTTGCGATTAGGGTCACAACGATTTTGGTACTTGAATTCGAATTGTGTATTCGTTTTCATGCTTTGTCTCGTGTAGTGAGAGTTTATGTATTTTGTATAGCGAAATTACCAACGCATGCCATGCGGTATTGTCTCTGAGCTCTGTGTCTTTGTTGTGTGAGCAGAGAGAAAATCGTTTTTAATCAAGTCTTACTGGCATTATATATTTCGTAGTTGCATTAAACGTCCAGATTTGAATTCTTGAGCTCTGTATTATTTTTACTACGTTATTATTAGAGGTACTCAATACTTGTCTGGACTTGGTACTTGACTCGTAACTATAATCACTCGTATACTCAATTTTGCTAAAATATTTCAAATCAGGTTATGTCTAAAAGGAATTTAGGCCATGCCATAAAGCAGTTGAATATATTCCCTCTCTGCACTGAAAAAAAACCAAAGAATTATGTCACCTACTTAGTTATTCAAGCCGTATTTAGCCTGTTGCCGGGTAATTGAATATTTATGCCTCACCCGGCCAGGTATCAAGGAGTAGGCCTGCTAATTGGTATGTTTTCCATGACAAGAATTTACGCCTCGTTTCATTTCAGATCCCTGTCCGACAAAGAAAAGCTGTGGACCGTATTCCTCAAAGACACCGCTTGTATCGAGAAATGCGTTTCGGAATGCAAGTCTATATTTTGCGGGATCAACAGCTCGACCAGCACCGACGAGCAGCAGAAAGCGCTGACGGTATCTGCTCATTTTCCTAGTGTCGTCCGCTGAAGTAGTTATTAGTCGGGCAAGTTTTTGCGACTTTTGCAACCTTTTTTACAGCTTCCGGCAGCTTCTGAAATACTTTGAATTTATGTAGTACGATGTTTTAAGCTGTTTGTAGGATGGTTTACTGCAACTTTTTTTATGCAATTTTTCATCGAGTACTCCGCACGATGTAAAGGGGTGATTTAAAACACATGCTATGAAACTATTTCCAGTATGGTTCTGTTCTCTTTACCAGTGCCGGAACTAAATGAGAAGTGGACTCCAAGTAGTATCATGAACTTTGAGTCTTTGTCTAATTTCTATTATTGTATAAATTTCTTCCACGCGGATAGACTTTGACCGCCTTTGCATTTCTCAGCGCGTGCAGACGCAGATGCAAGCCAACACGGAAACGTTCAAGCGTCTCAAAACCAACCACACTTACCTCGTCGACATGTCGATGTTACTGCCCGATAGCCGAGCGGCCAAACAAGCTTTTGAGTTGGAGACGGAATGGGGAAAGATATGGAAAGAAGTGAAGACAGTAGAAAAACGGTACAGGCGCTGTCAATCGATTTTTATGTTTACACATTTTGCACGTTCGGCTATTTTGTCGCTGCCGGTGACGTTAAATGGCGCTACCGTGAAGTTTGGAAAAGGTGGACTTACAAAAAGCGTCGAAATTATATTATAAACGTTGATTGTGTGAAAAATACCGTACAGAGTTCTGAAAAGGTCATCAGTTGTTTAAAAAACGTTGTCACCATCGAATTTATGTTTAAAACTCTGAACAAAGAGTTTGATCTGGTGAAAAATATCGTTAACAGTCCTGTGAAGGTCAGGAGTTCTCTAAAAAGCGTCATCAGTATCGAGATTTTGTTAACAACCCTATAGAAAATTGGATAGACGAAGAACACTGTCAATAGTTCGGAAAATTTCGCCGATTGACTAAAAAGTATGCGTTGAGATTATCTTGAAAACCCCGCTAAAAAATGTAAGCCGGGTTGAAAATATTATCAAAGTCCTCGCTTACGTGGTGAAAACGAATTTGACCCGACCAGTGCTCTTTCGTGCTACAGTGATCTCCTCGACTAGACCATCGTTTGTAACATTAACGAGTAAGAATAATACGTCTGCGGTACTGTTTTCTCAATCTTTTGTCAATTCTTTTTTATCGTAGCCGCAGGCGAGCGTTCCGTGGAATTTGCTGCCATCTCAAGTCGAAAATTTTGTCAAAAATCTCTTAGGCACTTGGCCCTTGGTGAAATCTTATGTGTGTCAACAATTTCCATCGGGATTTCTTGGTAAACAGACACGACGACATGAAGAAAGTGATGATCGACGCTTTGCAAGTTTCTAAATGGATTGGGTCGCGACGCAATGACAAACAACTGGATGAAAATCCGCCAGAAATCGATAAGATAGTGGTAAGTTGCTTGTAGGACCATGGGCCGGGCTTCAGAAAGTATTGTCGAGTGTTTTCCACACGTAGGCTAAATTGGATGTGCTGATATCGGAGAACGAGTACATATCCTACGAAGAGAAAAACGCCTTGCAGGAATTGCGTGACACGATATCGGAGACGCAGACCGACATGGAAGAGGTGATTTAATTGCTGAGAATATTGTGTGACGCATTGATCGTTTGACGGCCGTTTTAATTCTTCGACCCGTTGTACTGTATTGCTGAAAACATTTGAAACCGTTTCAGATCTGATTGAGTCTGTAAAAATGAAGTGCGCAGAGACGACGCAACTTTGTTAAATAATAACAATAGGATATCTATTTTATCTTGGCTCTGAACCTTTGGGATTCTGTTGCTGCAGCTTGGTGGTGAGAGCGCTGGTTATAAGGCGGAGCAATGTTTATTTATGTGTAGGCGTATTACTACGGTGCTGTCTATTCTTACTCAGCTGACCACGCTTCACGTGTGTAAGACCTCTTTGTAGACACAGACACCAATTTCACAGTTGCTTGTTGTTTGGAACGCAAACCAAAAACGCTCTCGATATGATTGCAGTGAATTCACTATTCGAGTATCTTTGTAAAACGGTACGTTTTCAGGATTCGTCGGTTCTCGTCGAGGTCACCAGGACGACAGAAGTTGTGGTGGAAACTGAAATCTTCACGGAAACGACGATCGTGCAAACTAAGACGGAAACAGGTAAGCCGCGAGTTGTTATCGGCTGAGTATCAATTGTACTGCTAAAATGATAGCAGAGTTGGTAGATGGAGTCATCATTAGTATTTGTTTATATATATATAGTTTATTGTTTCCTAATGAAGTGTACCAGTCGAGCCTGTTCTCTGATGTTCAGAAGAGGAACACACTGCGGTCAGAGTCGCAGACGACCTTCGACCTTCCGTCGCGGAGGAGGTGACGTCGTCGGAATCGGAAGACGAATCTGACGTTGACGATGAAATCGCGGCTTTCAAGAGAGGCCTGAAGTCGCTTTCACACAAGCTGAAATCAGTGGTACGTCAAATGGGGTTTTTGACGGGTCCAATGAGCCAGTCTCACAAGGACACGCACCCGGCTCGTACAGCACAAGTCCCACTGATGTTAATTAGTTGGCCCGTCAATTATATCGAGTTGCTATCTCGATTTGAAAGAAATATCGGTATCGGCCATTTGAAGTAAATAAAAATTGGCGTCATAACAAGGTAAGGGGGAGCATATTAACTGAACAATATTATTATAATCTACGCCTGCTAGACTTGGTTATTCCTGTTAGTACTATGCCGCAACACCAACAAATAGCAAGAAAACACCATTTAATGAGGTAACCGCAACTGTTTCTCGTTAATCTAACGTACGACATAACTACGCGTCGCCCAGTTTGAGAACCACTGGCTCACTTGATTAGCAGCTCGGGGACACTTGTGGAGCAATCGTCGCGTGCAGCCCCCATCCGCATCACAATTAACAGTTTTTAATCGGTTGCCCGACATATGAGCATGCGACACAATGGAAAACGACAGTTCAGCATGGAACACATCAGCATGCGTCTCTTCAGCATGTGACTTTATAACCCAAAAACTTACCCTAACCCGAAACATAGCCCAACCTAACCTAACCTAGCCTAACCTAACCTAAAGCCTAACCCTAACCCAACCATAAATCCAACCCTAACCTACCCCTAACCCGTAATTTAACCCACATGCTCATGTGTCGCATGCCAAATTGTCACATGCCGAAGTCTTGCTTGCTGTAATGTCGCATGCTGATATGTCCACGGACCTTTTTAATCAGACGATTAGCATTCTCCCGGATTAGCCCGAAATGCGCCACGATTAGCAGTTTTTAGTCACACGATTGACATTCTCCTGGATTAGCTAGCTAACTTTCTGATCTCCTCCCAAAATGTCGCGTTCTTAATTTTTAAATATTCAACGAAGCAGCCCAAATAGAACCGGCGTTCTCGAGCTGACGCTCTTCCATTTTGGACAGATTGTCCTCGTTGGCGACGCTGAAGATTTGTCGAAAGCCCAGGGCCAGATTACAAACCTCCTCAATTCTGTGATCGAGAGAGAGCCGACGCTAGCTGCAATGGAGAAAGAGGGCCACGACCCCGACCGGGTTCAAGGTGAATATGCGTTCGACGACGCGCCAAAAATTCTTGACCTTTTTTATAGGCTGCTGGAAGTATATGTAATTTTTCTCTCACGCCTATATACAGAAACATATGAGAATTTTATAAAGATGCATACAACATTTGCGCATGTTGGTTTGATTTATGGTTAGGTAAAGTTTAATTTTGGGGTTAGGGTTAGTTGTTTGGTTACAAAGGCTCTAGTGTTGCATGCTCAAATGTCGGGCCATCTCCGGATATTTGATCGTTGTGACAAAATTTATTTTAATGGTTCACAAATAAATTCTCTCTCTCAGAATGCCGAAAGTCCTTCCGTGATCTGACGGCGGAAACGGAACGGCGGCATTCGACTCTTAACGAGATGCAGAGGGATTCCAAACAGTGGCAGAAAGTCTACAACGACACGAAAGAGATGCTGTCCGTCATTCAGGACGACATGGAAGGCGGACATTCGCTCACGAATCAAAGCATAGACTCGTTAGAGGCGCAGAAAGAACTCTACACTGTAAGAGCATTAAATAGTGGATTGGTATTCTGTGGCACCATGCCTAAATGTGCCAAAATTAATCAAAAGTGTAAATAAAATACACTATCAATTTAAAAAGTGGATTCGGGGACTCGATATCGGGTAAAATTTGTTGTGATTTATTCTATGGTCATTTAAAATGTTGAGTTCCACTGGCAGGCTTGAAGCAGATTTTTTTCCTATTCGTTTTGCTCTCGGAATGCCCCCAAGAAAACCTTTTCCAGGGTATATCTAGTTTCCATAAACGGATATCCCAGAGCGTATGAGATGATCTAGTTGTGAGTCTATTGCTAAAACCGAAAATATTTATGCCCTGTAGTTTTACAGCCGTGAGCTGCCTTGCTACATCGAGGCGTTAGTTAGGCATTCACGGCTGTCTTTTCTTTTAAGGCTTACTCGTCAAAACTGGACGAGGTCGAGCTGATGGTGGACGTCATCAGTAATCTGACATCGGACATCGTGGAGAAATACAGAAACGATAACTGTAGCAGCGTCAACTTTTTCACGGCGGAACTGAAGAAGCTGTACGAAACATTGCAAAGCGAGTAGGTTGAATTGGTTGCTGCGATCGATATTTGCGGTAATGTGAAAATATTTGCGGGAAATTTTAAAATCAATCGGATTTGTTATCACTTGGGCGATTTTTTTTTACCGAAAAAACGGAAGTTTTCAACCTAAAAATCAACATTTTGACATTTTTTAACCTTAAAAAACTTTTGACAAAATTTTGCATTCATATATGTAAATTAGGTGTTTTCGCACAGAATGTTAGTATTGGAACATTTGTGCTTGGAACTGTCTGTCCTTAGGAAGTAGTTTGGCCTGAAAAAAATGTTTTTGACTTGAAAACTGACAAATTTTCACCTGAAAAAACTGTGTTTTAACGAAATCTGTACCTGTTAAGAATTACTGTAGTTACATCACGCATGATAGTAGAAATAATTAAAATCTGTTGTAGCACAACGAAAGATACTTTCCTACATTCTCGGGTAGAAAGTGTCTGTCCTTACTAAGTAGCTTGCCAAGAATGGAGACAGAACGTTCAACAGCAGCAGTTGTTGGCTGCCAACACTTAAGTTGTGCGTACGCTGCTGGTGACAAACCGTGTTGATTTATTCTGACAAAGTTGTCTACATCACAGTTTTTCATTAGGAGCTTCTGGGTATAAGAACCAATGCCCAAACAGTATTTCTTCAGTTAGGATATTGCGGTGCGTTGAGCATAATAACACCATGTCAACCTATTTGTTGCATTTGACCGTTTAAGATTCACAATGAGCAGACAATGGGCCACCTACAACGGTAGGTCTATAGAGTAGGCTACAAGCTGTAGCATATCAAATAAGTTCACCGACAGTGCAAATATCTTGATACAAACGAAATGCAGGTTGCAAAAAAAAGTTTCAACTTTCTGAACAATTTTGACAATTTTTTGACCTAACGCTACAATTTTGACAAAATTTTGACTTTTTTTGACATGTCAAAAAAATCGCCCTAGTCATCACCATGATTGTGCTCTGTGCGACGTAGTAGCTGAGAAATTATTATTTGAGCGAGTCAACTGAGACTCGTATTCTGACACTCGCATTTTCAGGTAGCCAGTCGTCAACGGAAAGGGATTTGTAAGGCTTGAACTATTGAAGCAAATGTAAGATTCGTTCGGTAACCAAATTACTTTGATATTCAAGCAAACGCTACTGTATCCATTGTATCCGTGGTTGAACCTCGATTGTCGTAAACCAGAGATCATTTCTTCTAATAGTCCCACGTCTGGTAATATATCGCCGGTAAAATCTATAACTGTAAGCTTCATTCTCTTTTTGATGGGTGTTTCCATCATCTGGTGATGATGCTCTCTTTATGAACACAGCCATTGACATATATATATATATGTATAAATTTTCTCCAGCGCCAACGAACACACCGCAAAAGTAGACGAGACGCTCGAAAATTTGAAGAAACTATCGATAGACGTGGAGATGTTGATGACTTGGGAGCGTGACGTGTTGGCAAACCTGCAGGATTTGTTGGAAGCTTCAAAAGACCCGTCTCTTGTCGACGACGACACGCTGAAGCACGCTATCGACGAAAAGCTTGCGGTAAGCGCTTTGATCAGGAATAGGACATTGTGTATTTTTGTCCTCGGTGTTTTTGCGGCATATACACCGACTCATGATATACATACACACGATCTGTGCAAATTCATACCATGATGTGCATGCCAAGGGACAAGGAAGGTTCGATTCGAAATCGAGTATTAGGCTTTGAGTGGAATTGAGTATTCGAATATCACTCATTATGAAGTCATAACGGTATGGAAGAAGTGCAAAGTTCAAATCTGTACATTTTATGCGGCCGCAAAGAATATGTTGTCCATTGCATATCCAGTATCGTGCGTCGCTTTGTAACAAGTGTGTCGTACGCTGCGATACGACCAATTGAAGTTTTAAGGTTCCACAGCGGAGAATAGTATAGTAAGTATAAATTAACTCTTAGGGCGGGGATAGTAAAGTTAGCTGATCCGGGAGAATGCTAATCATGTGATTAAATACTGCTAATAGGGACGCATTTTAGGCGGAGAAAATAAAGTTAGCTGATCCGGGAGAATGCTAATCATGTGATTAAATACTGCTAATCGGGACGCATTTTAGGCGGAGAAAATAAAGTTAGCTGATCCGGGAGAATGCTAATCCTGTGATTAAATACTGCTAATCGCGACGAGTAAAGTTAGTCGAGGTGTCCCGAGTTTTCAATCAAGTGGCGTTATCTGTTGCATCATAATGCGAAAACGCGTTATAGGCTGTCAATTGTCAATTTGCTGAATGAAACAGCAGCCTGCTGATAACGATGCTGCCACTGTAATAGGTAGAATTATCATCATCGCGAAATGAAAGTCTTGTCCAATTTGTACGGTACAGCTAAGAATAGAATTTATATTATAGAATATTGATATCGCTCTGCAATGGTGGGTATATCATTCGTAGATTGTTTAGTGAAGCCATTACCTAGGAGACAATCGGCACGGTCATTATCGGGAATAATTGTGCGTAGGAATGGTACTCAGTGTACGCAGTTCTTATAGTTGATTATCTATATAGATGGTTCCGGCTTGTTAAATCATGAGATCAGCTCTAACTTTATGCGCTGCGATCAACCGGTTTCCTTAATCCTGGGTTGATAAATCCTGACGACCGCGATAATTGACTGCATTGCTAATCCAACTTTATTATCTCCGCCCTTAGCGTCCATGCCTAGTCAATTGTCATATTGCCATTTTTTTTACTAAACGGTTCGACTGAGTCATCTTAGGAGCGCGGGTCAGTGAATGTGGTTGACTCAATTTAAAATACAGAAAGAATTTTGTTTGTTTGATGTAATAATGATTAGTAGACTTTATATGCAGTCTGCAAGTTTTATTACTAAAATGTATATTAAAGTTCTGTACCCCCAAAAGTATCTTAGCATTATTATGCCATGACAACAAAATTCTTTCTATATTTCTAATTAGGTTAACTGCACACACCGACGCATGCTCATGAGACCAAGTCGAATAAAATTGGCAATATGAACGCATTGTTTGTTGCAATTCGGACAGTGCTATGTAAAGAGGTTCGAATTTGGTAACATTGATTTAAATATTTTGGCCGAATTCGGCTCTGGCAATTTCTTGAAACCTGAACTTGATTCCAGTTACTGGTGTAGAATTTTTGATGATTTTCAACGCCTCTTGGGATTTGAGATTGTCGTATTTGAGCTGGCGAGGGATGCGGATTTACGTTTAGATGTGCTTTGATATTCAATTTAGCATTTAATTTTATTTTTTAATCTTCAAACATTGTTAGATGTGCTTTGAAGTTCAATTTAGCATTTTATTTTATTTTTCAATCTTCAAACATCGTTGGCTTAACAGTGAAACCTGTTGCATTGTTACTCTATTCCCATTATTGATGTCTTACTCTTTTGTTTACAAAACACAAAACCCAAGGTAGCTGTCACAGTGGCTTGTTAGTGTTTAGTGACTGAGAATTAAGCTGCGTGAGGGCATTGTATCAAAGCTTTTAGTTAAAATCCTGTTTTCTACTCATTCAAGAAGGCTGACGGCGTCTTGTAATTCTTCAAATACCACCGTGTTGAATCTCCGACTTTATCCATTCGGGAAACCTGATATTATGTCCTTAGTATTTGTTCGACTGAATACCGGCCCGAATACTTTACCCAGTGTCTCTATCGGGCTTAAAATCTCTTTAGATCAAATACCCAGTTCGACTTGTCTGTTTAAATCTGTGGTCACGCGTCAGTTGCTGACCTTTTCCAGCTGTAGTGATTTGTTGATGTGTGGAAACAGATTTAGATCGGAAGTAAACGTGCCAATTGCAAGTGTGAAGTGTGAAGCTTCGCACGTTGTGGGAACTGATGTAAATGGAGACAGGTGTGCTTGAGAGATAGGTGTTTCAAAGTCTATGATTATTTTCCAGTTTTTGAAGGCAAGATGAGGTGATTATAGAGAAGTTCCTTGTTGATTTTATGTAATATAAATATTTCCTGTAGATGTAGCGCCATCACGACATGATTTAGGGCAGATGGCTGAGACTTGATTCGCCGATATTCTCCTTTGCATCCAATTTAGAATCACCGTCTCTTAGGAATTCGATATCGAATAATTTGTAGCGTACATGTCTAGAGATTCATCTTAATGTGTTCTGACGGGTATCTCGTGTAACAAGATTTCAACAGTTTTGGCTAGGAATCCTAGGATAATTGTATTGAATCATTTATATTTCAATCGTGCTACATGGTACATTCGACGGAGCTGTTGGGCTGTAAAGTTTTATTGTGAAGTATCATTGAGTGTAATCAATAACATTGATTTTGCTATAATGCTATGCCTAGTGTCTGTCGCGTATAACATTTTGCTGGTTTCAGAGATGGTATCCCTTTGTAGATCTTTGTACGGTGATCTCACTCAGCTATAGATAGTTTGACAAACGGAAAAACGGAACCGATTTTGGAACTTTGAGGTGATATCGCTGACTTCTCCGTTCGATATATATGTATGTTGAGTGTATTGAATAGAATAGAATAGAATAGGTAGACTGTGATCTCCATGCTGTGCTAATTATTCTGTAATTTTCGTGGAGGTTCGTAAACTATTTTCACTGTTCTTCAGGTGACGTTGTGTTGTGTGTGTTCTCTATGCTAATTAATGTGCTATAGATTTCCAAATTTACATAATGCAAATGTAGGTGAAGGAGTAAATTACTTGCAGAAATACGCGGAGTTCGGGCAGTTGCAAAATTGTGTCAGGTAAATTCTTGCCTAGCCAAGTCTGATTCCGAATGATAGACATGGGCTCGAGTTTATTTTCCTATATTTCGAGGTAGGCAATGTTCATGGGACAGTATGTTTGTTAATCTCTGTGTTCTGACTACATCATTCATTTGCGCTATCTGGTTCCTAACCATATGCGCTGTCCACTGTCCTTGAGGGCTTGTAATTAGCTGCTTGCTAGCCTTACGTGTTCGTTAGGAGCCTAGATCAAGCCTTTGACACGTAGGCTTGACTTTGGAGTCAACCTATGTGGGGTTACCTTGGGTGCCTGACCGTCTTAAATACGTTGTGACTTGTGTAATATAAGTAAAATTGTGTAATCAAAATGTTTACAATGAAGCACTGTGGATTTTTTCTGTTTTTTTCTTCAGATCATCGAGAGGGATGTAAAAGAGCGCGACGCCATGTTCCAGAAGGTGACGCACACCGGCTCCATAAAGATGTACGTGGAAGACACTGCCATGACCGAAAGACTGAGGGATATGTCGGAAAAGTGGAACCGAATCCAGCAGCAAATATCTCAAATCCAGTAAGTACCGACGTGCCATGCAAAATTTATCAGCTTATTGCTTCTGTTTGGTTCTGTCAACTCAAAAGAACCATGTTTTTGATTGTTTTCATATTTCCATAAGTAGGGGAGAGGAGGCCCAAGATGAGACACTTTTCTGATAACTCAACGCCACTCAAAGAGTAATGCCTTATGAGGATTCATTTTGGTACCAATGGAAAGCCTGTGATCTGTACTATTTATGACATTGGCTTGAGTTAACAACTTACTGATGGATATCTTGACCCTCAAAAATCCTTGCTCAAATGCCTCAACTTACCCCCAGGTGAGGGTAAGATGAGACACACTGTGTTCAAGACACCAAGCAATTTTTGCTCATTACACCACCAGTTCATCCCAAATGATGAATTAACTAGCAACATCGTGAATAAAACATAACAATCATGAAATAATTCACTTTTAAAAAGAATTTGTACATCATATACAAATTTAAATGACATCGAAAACCAATTATCCATGGGATCTAGCAACAATGAGAGATTCGTTATTATTTTAATACATTTTGTGTGCCTTCAACAGTAAATTTTGAAGCTTGCGAGGCCTTCCATATAAAAGCCCTCTGATACCCATCTCTCAACTTACCCCCATGTTTTTGTCTCATCTTACCCCCACACCTCAATTATTGTATAAACTTGAATAAAAAAATTTATGTCTGTTACTTTTCGGAGGTAAGTGCATAATTACACTGCTAATATTGAACTTAACCAGCTCCAGCAATGTTGTTTTATAATATGAAGTACTATGACAGGTATGCCCCCTTACAAACATGAATTCACATGATTGACATAGACTATGAAACTATAGTTTCGGGAATTTTTCTGCCCAACCTCAAATCTGTTTGCCTTGTTAATATGGTAGGACTATAGAATGACATTATGGGAACGACATAGTTGAAGGAATCTGTCCATCAGAAAATTTTCCTATGAAAAAATTGCATGTCTCATCTTGCCCTGTGTCTCATCTTGGCCTCCTCTCCCCTGATTCTGATATGTTTATGATATTACATGTAGTTGATGTCAATCACGGCGATAATCATTGAAATCTCATTTTACAAATTTTCATCCGTTTCCTAATCCGTCTGGGACATTTGGTTTTCAAAGTCTGATTATTGTTCTTGTGAGTTCAAAGGTGTTGTTGTCGCACACGCGTTTGGGTCTCGAGAGTATTCGATCAAAGCGATATTATATGACACGATAACTTGATTGAAATTCCATGTCGTGGAACGTTCGACGTGTGCGGGCGACAAGATATTACCAGTCGGTATAATTGGATGTTGGGTGCAGGCCATTTTAATTTTGCCAAAGACTCGGTCGCCTTTGTAGATAACGCCAGAATCGGTAGCGCTTGGTGTGAAATGTGGAGGTCTCCGAGGACACGCGAAGGTTCTTGCGTGTTTAATATCACGAAAGTGTCGTGCCCGAATCTTTCTGTAGTGAATTTTTCGTTTAGCACGAGCACATGGTATGTTTCTTATTAAATTTCTGTGGTGTTTGAGGCATTTTTGTGTAATTTCGGGACATCTAATTTTTGTTTTGTGCAGTAATCTCACTTTTTTTGGCTTAGAAGTAAAACTGTTTAGTAATTAGATGTAAGAGGCAGTTAATTCACATAGGAGGTAGTATGTTGTGAGCTCTATCTGAGGCTGGGTCAGACCAAAGACTGGCTTAAAACAAGTATCCATGGCTTCCCTGCTAGGTCCCTGACACTTGAAGACAGTGGTTCTGAAACTGGCGGCGTGGAAGCTTCTGAACTGGGCACATGAAATTTTTTTGCTGCGCACGATTTACCTCCAATTCATAGTTATTGCTCTGTGTGTAGTCCGAATTTCATATTTGAGAATTCTCTCAGCAACAGTAATAACCTTCCATGTCATCAAACTATCCATTGGAATTCCCCGCACTCTGGTTGCATTTTGTGATACGGTATGACGAATAGGATGGTGCAAAATTTTTCACTGGGTATCATAAAGGGATGGACAGGGAAAATAGTGGCTCTGACTCAATAACCGTACGATTCCTATGACTCAACAACTGTTAATTATATGTGTCTTCGTGTGGAAAGAGAAATCTCCATTTTTGAGCCGTCGATGTCCACAAATATCATAATATTTCGTGTGGTATATATTGCAACTTCCGATTCAGGAGAAGGCTCGAAATGAACGTCGAAAAATGGCGGAGTCTCTGCGTCGTCATGGAGGGACTCTACGACTGGCTGAAAGTGAAAAACGAGGAGGTGGTCCGCAATTTTCTGCAGCTATCCGGCGATTTGCAACAGCTGCAGCAGCAAAGTTCCGATCAACACGTACTGCGTGGCCGGCATGCGTTTCGCAGTCAAAATATTATGCCTTTCCACTTCCCTTGCAGGCTTTTGTTTGCGAATTGAACGCCAAAGAGAATCAGATCAACTCGACGCTCGGCACGGTGGCAGAGATTTTGAAAAAGCACGCGAGATCAGACGACGGAAAATACGACGCCGACATGCTAATCAGCGGGTGAGAGTCATGTGAATTGGATTCCCCTGTCGACCCATTTGCAGGGTTTTAATACCCAATGAACACCAGTAACCGCTCAATTACCTTGAAAGCAGCAAAAATGTATGCTTCGTTGCTTCAATGTTACAATGATGTTGAAGATGTCAGATCAAATGACAATGATTTATTTTCATAGCTTTATTCAATATTACCTTTGAATGTTGTAATATCTGGTTTTACTGGGTATATAAATTCGTTTTTCTGTTAATATCTACATATTGACTGATATGCCGGGGTTTGATTATTGGAGAAAACATGTCAGCGTTTCGAGTGGTACCCACATTTTTTCAAACACCAAATATCAGATTTTTGATCTTGGTATATTAGACACAGCTTTATCACCTGCATCTTTGTCATTTTGTCAAATCCATGAATCTTACAATCGTACGATATCAATGTTTAGTGAGTTGAAACTAGCTGTTTATAGGATGGAGAAGTGAATTAGATGGTTATATTCAGGCCTCGTTATTTTTAGCATATGCCCAAACTGCCAAAAATAACTTATTTTTGGCATTTTTCAATTTTTATTTTTGGCAGTTTTGGCATCGACCTCTAAATAGATATTTTCAGACTCGAATTAGTCCTAGAAACGCTATATTTGGGTCGGTTTATCAAAAGAGACCAAAAAATGTGCAGCATCCACTTATAATCAGTACCAACAAACAATAATAAGAAGAAAAAACCTAGCGATTTCATAGGTTAATAATATCAAACGAAACCACAAAATGTGCAGTATCCATTCGGAATCGGTGCCAATAAGCAAAAAGAATGAGAAGCCTAACAAACACGCTCAACACCTGATTGTTACAGCTTTTGAATAGACTTAAATTGTTCGCACTGTAACAGTGCTTCCAAACTCAAGTCAGCAAAGTTTCTCCTGAATTAAGTTTTCGCCAAACGAATCTGGGAAATATCGGCTTCAACAGTGGCCGTTGAGAGAAAGAATGTTGCCAGTCCTCCACAAAAGGTTTTCAGAGCTTCAAAATTTTGGAGGGCAGAACCGGCTTCCAAGCATCATGAAAAGAGACCACTGCGCTAGTGCCATCGATCTCATCGCGGAAAGAATTTTCTTCCCGATACTTTTCCAGGAGTTCCCTGTGTTGTCTCTCAACACATTCCATTTTGTAGCGCGAACATCCCATCTCCATCAGTCTACCGATATATTTTAGGAGGACTTTTGTCACATCAGATGGCTTTAATATTACCAACTCACATGGAAGAGTCCTGGGAAGATTAGCTGGTTCAAGAACATTAACGCAACAAGACTGTCTGGCAAAACAAGACTGCAGCTCAGAAAGAGCCGGACTGTTTGTTGTGTCACAATGTTCAACTCGATCACAATGCAAAAATCGTGGTTGAATTTGGGGGTTCCAGATCCATGAGCAGAATACAATTTATATTTTAGTAATCAGTACAGCGGCAGCTTTCCATTGATACCCGTTTTATCAAATTTAGCGCTCGGCAAGCCGGTCAAAAATGGCCGTAAAATTGCCTTTGGACAAATGGAAAGTATGACGTAAACCAAATGCAGTCAGTAGTTCAATCTCGCTGTGCCCACACCATTTAGGACACCATGCTTTCTCCCCTAATGGGTGGGCTGGACCCATAGAGTAATAAACCTGCCCTTCACGCGCTCTTCTCGCTTGTAATGCGGTCCTGTTAACACAACACCATGAACGAAATACACTATTGGCAGGCCGTGTTATTTTTGGCATATGCCAAAAATTAGTTATTTTTGGCATTTTCAAATTTTTGTTTTTGGCAGTTTTGGCATCTGGCTCCTGAAATGCCAAAAATAACACGGCCTGGTTATATTGCTGGTTTTCATGACAGTTTTCAAGACTGGACTCGTAAGTCATTTACACTCAATTCATCACATAACGAGTTCGTTTGCAGTTTGAACAGGCGATCTTCACTGCTTGTGTACATCATTTCGTCATTAAAAATCCCCTAACAGTGCTAATTATGCGCACAATTTCTTTGTGCAATGTTGCTCTATTGAAATTTAGTCAACCTCTGGTATGTGGTTTATGAGATGGATATTGCAGCAGGCAACTTGCCTTGGACGGGGAGGCGGAAAAAGTGATAGTGAACATGAGCCAACTACACCGTAACCTGGACGAAAAATGGAATAAAGTCAATTGCAGTGTCGTGGAATGGAAGGCCAAAATCGACTCCTTGCTACCGGTCTGTGATGATTATGCTTGTCACAATGATTTGTTTTTATTAACCATGCTCTTTTCTTCCAGAAATTGGAGTTAATCACGGACCGTATGTCGCAGTGTATGGATTTGTTGCAAGACGCGGAAGAAGGCTACGAAGGGTTTTCCGTGATCAGCAACCTTCCGATCGAAAGCTTGCAAGATCAGATCACCGACTTGAAACGGTTTCAAACCAGCCAAGTGCAACAGACGGCAGTGCAGGTGCGTGTTTAGAAAGTAAATTTCAATGGCATTGTGCGTAATGTATTGGTACAGGATTGTCGACCTTTGAGGCTTGCCAACCAGGTTATGCCACTGAATGCTTTGCAGAATATGACTAATCGCGTACTCATTGGAAATAACTGAAGTAGGTACCTTGACCGGAAACTAAATATTGCCAGTTCAACCTAATCAGGACTATTAACGCATTTAATGGTGACTTCCCTGTCCCATTAATGCATTACTTTCAAAACTGTACAGTAGGGTTGTTCAGAATTGACCGACTTTCAAAAAGTTCAGGTTCTCAGTCCGATTCCCATGCCTTATACCTTAAAAACATATTCTGGCTACTTTTTTTTGTAACTCGTCCCCTGCATCCGTGTGCACATTGAGCTGGAAGAATAGCAGCTGAAAATAGGGGATTCCCCTAAAATCTAAGTGTCACGATTTTACCTAGCCTAGTTAAAGTGACATATAACATGGATTTATGCAGCTGTTGCGGTTTGGAGTGCTACAAAACCCCACTATATAAGGCATTCCTAGTTCCGGATATCATTTCCATGTCCCGCACTGCCTTAGAACTGCTCAAAACTACCTAAAACTGATAGTCATTTTGTTGGATCACATATCCTACACCACTCAAACCTACCCGGCACTGTTCATCAA
Source organism: Botryllus schlosseri (assembly GCF_051294905.1). NCBI lineage: Eukaryota > Metazoa > Chordata > Ascidiacea > Stolidobranchia > Styelidae > Botryllus > Botryllus schlosseri. Next base: position 16,168,301 of record NC_137247.1, on the reverse strand, counting down.
TTTCCTGGATACCCATGTGCAAGAATACAACTGTAAATGTAACATCCACTCACAGCCACATAATAAACATCACCGGAAACGAAAAAATAAGGCAAAGAAAGAGATCAACTTGGCAAAATATTACATAAATCAGGTGGATGAAACGGTTGCTTTCGAGAAATCTGCATATCTGTTCCGGCGATCTTCCACAGCTTGTAGAAGGCTCGCTCGCTGTTTTTTGTCATCCGTTATGAACGCAGCATAGTCGGTATTCAATTTTACCATACGTTCTGCTGCATCATTAACTACTTCAACAGTATTCACAAATTCTTGAGCAGTCACGAAATCCGGATCAGTATGCCATTCCGAAATTGGAAGACTCAACCAATCATGTTCCACATGTATAGCATCAAATAGAAACCACGATTCTGGCCCAATCAAATCAACCATACTCATTGACTCAGAGACAGAGTCAGAGATCAGACTGAGAGGCATAGGCTATACCTCTGCGAAATTTTTCAGGGATTGGCATTTTCAGCAATTTAGCAGCCATCGCTTCTTTCAGTTTGTCAGAAATCTTTGGATTAGCCGAGAACATGGTAAATACCACCATTTCCTCAGTTAGACACCAATGATGTTTTCGCAATTTCTTGTATGCCACATCAGCAACAGTGAGATCGCATAATGAAACGTTTTTCATGTCATGAAGGAATTCGAGATCATTCCAAGGTGCGTCACATGCAATACCAGTTTTCAACCAAGCTGGAACATAAAACAAAGCAATGAATGTATTGATTCGTTCCAACTTTTCAATGAACTCTTCAGAATAGTCCATTTGCTCACTCCACATGAACATTTTTTGACAGTACAGGACTTGACTCATCCATCTAGCGCTATGAGTAGCACCAGGCTTGCGAAAACGATGATCAACATAGTTGTCATCCAAAATCGCCAAGGTGCCTGTTGCACATTCTCTGTAGTCATCTCTTATCAAGACTTCTTTCTGCTTTCCATCATTGGGTTTCATCAGTGGAATTATTTCTTGCTTTGCTTCATCAGCTTTCATCGCCAACCAGCTGCCTTCAATAAACTTCAGCGTTTTATAGCTTCTTGATTTATCAATATGTTTCCACTTCTTCTTGAAGGTATTAAAATCCGTGTTTTCAGGGCCTGTGGTTGTCGATCCAAACAAACACTTCCAAACCTCTCGAATGACCAGTTCATAAATATGATGGCGACAGGCATTGTAGAAAACTTTCCTGTTAATCAATTCTTCAAGTAACGGAACCGCACCTTTGTTTTTACCAGTGTTTGAGGATGTTGTGTCAAACACAAGAGCTCTAACAGATTTTGTTGAATTCCAAAGTTCCAGCAGTTCAAATGATGCATCAGCCTGTGCTTTTCCTGTAGCACTTTCCAGAGCTTGAATGCCAAGAAGTTTCCCTTTCTTAAATGCGCCGGAATACGCAGACGATGCGAGCACTGCCAATGCCTCAAATTGATATCCTAGACGACTCTTAGTGAGCTTTCTATCCCAGTGCAATGCAATGTGCTCTGGTGGATTGGTTGATATTTTTTCAAAGATAGATTCGGAAATTTTCAAACGATTTGCAATGCGTCGTCGATAGGTCCCAGATCTTGAAAGATGGAAGTCATTAGGGTTGCCATCGCAAGCTTTAATCAGTGCTGCAGTTTTCATGGTAGCGGCATTATCCCTGACTTTCAAGCGATCAAAAACCTGTCATAGGTCTTCGTCGCTGAATAGGTTTACAGGAGCTTTTAGAGTCACAAATTTAGCGGAATGACCAGATGTCGACTGTGCAAGTTCAAAATCAGTGCTGTGAGAAGTGTCAGCTACCTGTGAAGATATAGATGAGCTCTCTGTAAATTCACCTTCGCTACTTGATGCTGGTGCAGACTCTCTTGCACTCATGGTCCGTCCCTTTTGTTGCATGATTTTCGCTTTCAACACTTTATCTTTGCCACCGATCGTTGCTAATCTCGGACCCCTTTGATCCTGATAAAATGCTATGTCTTCACGTTTTTTATCGTCAGAAAGAAGTCTACTTGCTTCAATTGTAGCTATCGCGTCAGGGGCTCCTATATCCCATAGCTTACTCAGTTTGGCTTCAAAGTCGCTAAGTTTTTTTGATACATATTGCCGGCCTGCAGTTTTCTTTAGTGACAGCCATTGCTTCCATACTGTTTCCAATCTTTTAGTGGCATTGACTTTTGTGATAGTCTTTATGCCAGCAAGTAACCAAAAACCGATCACTTCATCTACTGCGATCTGGATGTGTGACTTGACTGGTTCATTTTTTAAAAATGAATGCTCTCTCAGGTGTAGCACATATTGCATAGCTTGCCTCAGAGTGGGCAACTTCGATCCCGTAATGGCTAAATGCTGTGTCTGCGATCGTGTTCATCTAGTTTTCTTCGGTACTGCTGCACTAGATGACGATTTTCTTTTTTATCAGACATTAAGCACTACAGCTAATCCTAGAAAAACAGATATACATAAACTCAGCCAAGCAACAAAGAATAGTGGAAAACATTTCAGTTCTTTTAGAGTTTTAGGTCGAACACATACTGCATAACTTGCACAGGAGTAGCCAGATTAGATGCAGTTATAGATTATCGAAGATAGTTATTCCTAAATTGGAAAAACTCATACCAGGATATTGATATCTTGGGATATAACAAAAAATTTAGAGCAACCGACTGGCGGTTTTCCCCAGTCACTGGAATAGACATTTGCAAGCTTTGTTTCTATCCCAGTAGAAAGGAAAAGAGTATCAGGTCTATTATATCAAATAGTTGTATACTGCTATAATACTATGTTCACTAATCACACGCTAAACTCGCTAATAGCATGAGTCAAAACGCCGCCTGATAAGTCCTGCACCTCAATCGTAAACACAGTCCATCAACAACAAAGCAGCAAAGCACCTGACTAATCAATGATCCCCGTTTCACAGCCGTGCTCAGCGCTTCATCAGCGCTAGAATATACGCGTCACGTCAATGAGAACACACGCCATTCCTGTCGAGTCACTGACAACGGGGGAATCCCGTAATTCCGAAGAAAATTTTAGGTGCATGAAAAAACGGCAATGTGCACACGGATGCAGGGGATGAATTACAAAAAAAAGTTGCCAGAATTTGTTTTTAAGGTATAAGGCATGGGAAACGGACTGAAAACCTAGACTTTTTGAAAGTCGGTCAATTCTGAACAACCCTACTGTACAGTAATTAGTAGGGCAAGTTTTTGTTGCAGTTGAATCCGTGGAAAGTTGCATTTATTTTTCACAAAAGTTGCATTTATTTTTTCACAAAAGTTGCACTAAAAGACCATATTTTGGTCGGTTGACTAAAAAAAGAGGTCAACTTCCCAGTTCCACTCACGAAATACAGTTTTCCACCCACATTCTTCATTCGTTGACTGAAAAAAAAGGTCAACTTTCCGGCTCAGCTTCCGAAATACCCGTTACTCAAGTGCTAATTTACGGTATTTCAGTAAAATTTGGCCGTGTATTTCACCAAAATTCTCAAAAAACAGTGACATAATCAAGCGATCTATTTACATATACTGCCAAATATTTCCAGTAAAAAGTTGATTGCATGAAAAATCGAAAAAGTTGCATGAAATGAATCGACAAAAATTCAAAAAAAAGTTGCACCATAAGATTCCTTCAAACAGCTTAAAACAGCATTCTACATAACTTCCGAGTATTTAGGAAGCTGCAGGAAGCTGTAAAAAAAAGTTGCAAAAACTTGCCCTAGTAATTAGCCATTTGTTTTTGAGCAAGATAGTTTCTGGGTTTACAACTCTTGTTTAACAGTTGCAGGAAGTCGAGAAGTTGATCGAATTGACGGGCAATCAGGACATCGAGCTGTCGCCTGAAGTTTTGAACAAAGCTGACGATGTAAGCCGCGTTCAATTTCTGTGCCATTAGGCTCGTCGCGCTAATTCGAAACGTTTTCCAGCTTCGAATGAGAAGCAAGTTGTTGAAAGTATCGACCGACGAGCGGATGAAGCAACTATTGGACGCTATGCGAGATTTCGGGCCCAATTCGCAATTGTTTTTATCAGGTGATACTGTTTAGTATATTGGTACTTGCTGTTGGATATAAGTTGACCCAGATGTTAGTGTTTCAACGGTTGATGAGAGCGGGCAGCACCCAAGCGTGGTGATTCAGGCTTTTGTAAGGCATAAATCCATACTTGAGTATAGGATGCTATGTATTGAGTTTATGTTTTGCGGGATTTGTCACGAATATCAGAATGAAGTGATGAAGTGTTTTCAGTGTGTTGTCTCTTATTTGTCAAGTATGATGTCAAATCAATGTGTTGACCTGTCTTGCGTCTCATTTGGAAAGTAATGTTTTTGATGGAGATGCGCTTTACAACATCGCTTGGAATTCCTATTGAGTTATGTTATATTATCGCAGGCTCTGTCGATGAACCATACGAACGGGCGGTCGCAAGCAACCATATTCCGTATTATATCAAGTAAGACATCTTCATTTCATTGATCGTGTGTTGCCAAGTATGTTAAACCTTGATTGGTAATTCTTTGTGTATTGTGAATGAAAATCATGTGTCCAGACTGTAGATGCATAGGTGGGAATCAGATGTGTTTACCAGACTTCGGCCTTAGAGTAGGGTGCAAGTCCGCCCCCGTTAGATCTGTCTTGTTCCAAATTTTGCTTTCATACCGGTAAATCCCGGAGGCGAAGCGGGTTATTTTGTTGCGTGCCATGCCAAGAAAGTGGGAAAATGTGATATGTCTGAAAGAATCTGTGGTTGCGTTGATAACCATTCTCTGATGTCAAGGGATTTTCGTGTTCCTACGTTGAAGTGGTGTCGTGTCTTTTACGGCCCGTTACATTTCCAGTCACGACAAGGAAACTACAAAATGGGACCACCCGAAAATGATCGAGCTGATGGGCTCGATGATGGATTTGAACGACGTACGGTTTTCCGCCTACCGCACCGCCATGAAACTGCGGCGTCTACAAAAAGGACTCTGCCGTGAGTAGATTTCGGGCTCCACGCCTCTATTCGTCTGACGGGATCCCTGATATTTCAGTTGACTTGGTGACGCTGCCGGCTCTGAGTGACGCCTTCGCGCAGCACGCGACGAACAGCGACAAAATCGGCGTTCTGCAACTGATCGGGTGCCTGACGACTATTTTCGAATCGCTCGAAAAGCAACACGCCACGCTCGTTAACGTTCCTCTGTGTGTCGACATGTCCCTGAACTGGCTTCTCAACGTATACGATATGTGAGTCGCGTTTTAGACTGCTTCTAATTCTATCTACCTAAAACAAGGTCTTGAATACTTACTTGTACCAACGATGATTACTTATACCACCGATGTGTACTGCAACCTAGTGTAATGATCAATATCGCTATATACAGAGCTCTGTAATATTTGATTGTTATTAGTTGTATTTCAATGTATTTTCAGTGGCAGAACTGGTCTCGTCGACGCAGAATCTTTCAAAATCGGACTCGTCGGTCTTTGCCAGGCGTCGCTCGAAGACAAATATTGTTGTGAGTTTGTGACATTTTCGTTGAACGCGAACATAACGACAATGTCCTGTTTGACGTCCGTGCTCGCGAGAGGCGTGCTTATAAATATTTGGTATTCGTAGTCCAGTAACTGCCGATAGTTTCAAATTAATGCTCTTGATAAAATAAAATGTGTTCCTTCTAACGTAATTGAGCATATTATGCACCAGAATGATCATTTTTCAGTCTTTCACGTTAGTGTATCATCCATACAACATGCCAGAGAATCACACAGGAAGCGTCTTCACTGTTTTCTTCTATACTTTAGTGAGCAATTTCGCTTTTTTCTGCTGAAGTTTTCTGTACCAATCTGTTCCACAAGACCAACACAATTGTACCCGATTAAAAAGGACTATGGAGCTGGCACAACTTTAACTAATCTTGTGTTGAAACAAACGAAGTACCGTGTATTGTGCCATGACTTAAGAATAGGAATTGCGAGCCTGTGTTCGAAGTCGGAGGAGAATTGTACGAATTAACCAGAGTTGTTTACGTGCTGGAATGATTCAGGGATATTATGTTCCTGGGAGTAGAAGTATAGCTAACAAAAGTAATATGGGTTCAGATGGCTGGCTACTTAACCTGGAATCCTGTTATCCTGGTGAGATCTTCTTAAGACACAGATATTACGCAAGACATACGAATGTATTTCAGACGTTGATGCAAGTAGGTTTAGCAAATGAGTCTACTGCTTATCTCGAATTAGGAGTTTTATACTAGAGGAAAATTACTCTTGGACAGGATGTCTCTCGGTTGCCAGAATACGGCACTATAATATGCCAGATATATATTTCATGGTTGGACGATAACGGGGGTCGCCTGCACTGTCTCTTCATTTGAAAATGAAATTAGTTATATTAAGTGGAAAAGTCTGCCGCCCGTCCTCTATCGGGGCACCATGCAACAATTCAGGGTTATTATGTTCCTGGGAGTAGAAGTATAGCTAACTAAAGTGTTATTGGTTTAGCTGGCTGGCTACTCAACCTGGAATTCTGTTATCCTGATTGGACGATATAACAGTGATCGTCTGCAGTGCGGTTCTTACTTTTGCTCCATTCCTGAGCATTTTCTCCGCATAAAGCGGTTGTTCGGATTAACCAGTGTCCAGAGTCGACTGTGTCTAGATTGCAAACTAGCTTATTGTCTCACTTTATGAAGTGTTCGTCGTCTGTGAAAGTCCTTTTTCCTAGATTTATTCCGACAAATCGCCCTGCACACCGGTTTCGCCGACCAAGCCAGCCTTAGCAAATTATTGCGAGCCTGCATGCAAATCCCGATACAGCTCGGGGAGGCCTCGCATTTCGGGGGCAGTCACGTGGAACCCAGCGTGAAGAGCTGTTTCGAACTGGCCGGCGACAAGCCGGAGATCGACGCCTCGCAGTTTGTCGACTGGATGAAGCTGGAGCCGCAGTCTCTGGTGTGGTTGCCGGTGTTGCATAGGCTGGTGGCGGCCGAAGACGTGGCGCACCCGGCAAGGTGCTCGATATGCCGGGAGTATCCGATTGTTGGTTTCAGGTTTGTGGGACTTGATATTTGAGAATTTTTGTCGTTTTCGACTGAAAAAAAAATTTTATGATTATATATTTGAATAGTTTATTCATATTGAAATGGAACCGAATATTTCAACATGAATAGACTCCTCAATTGTACAATGTACATCCAAGAAGTTCTTCGATTATATATTCACTACAAATGCGTTTGTGTTACAGATACCGAAGCCGTCATCAATTCAATTACAACATTTGCCAAAGCTGTTTCTTCTCGGGTCGCGTGGCGAGGGATCACAAATTTTATTATCCGATGGTCGAATATTGCACTCCCGTAAGTGGGTTTAGGGGCCGTATACTTCTAGCAATTAGTCGGAGGTGGCCGATTTGAAAACTTCATGGTGCGTCTTCACGACTAAGGCAAAACGACCAACGACACTGTAAATAGGCGCAATTTTTGGGACACATGTTCAGTTACCGTGATATAATGGCTATTTCACACGGTTGTCAGGACAATTTCACTCGTAAAAATGATGCATTCATATCCCAAAATGTCTTCCTTCTTTGAGAAAGGTCATAAATTCTGCCGTTGGCATACATTTTGTGGGTAATCTGTATATTAATTATCGGGATGACAGATTTCGCGTTGCCGGGAGAGGCCGTTCACATTTTCATTTGAGTGCCTCGGAGTCGACTTTTATCAGAATACGCATCAAAATTCTCATGCAACCAAGTCCGAGTTCGTGTACCATCTAAATCAGGGGCGGGCAACAGACGGCCCGCGGGACGGATCCGGCCCGCGGACAGTTTTCCGTCTTACATGATAGTGTTGCCCGCGGCCCCTGTCTTCCGAGATTCCCCACTACTTGCTTACATACGTCAAATGTTAGTGATTGTATGTCATTATACACATGTATGCGCACTGCGCAGCGAGCGAGGGTGGAGCTTACGCGTAAATACGTCAAAGGGAGAAGACTTGTTGCATTATCGGCATTTACGATGTACTCAACCCTAATGTCATATGTGGTAATCATGGTGTTTGTTGACTACAATGGTCATTAACACAAGGCACATATTTCTTATTTTTGATTCCGTAACCGTCGACTTGTAGCACGTCCCACTACTAGGCTTCTGTAAGACACCGCTTATGCCAGTGGTCGCCAACTCAAAACGGGTCGGGGGACACTTTCAAATTTCGTGGAGGCCGCGGGCTGCATGAATTCAATATCGAGATAAAGTAGGCCACATAATTGAACGGAACGACCACGCTATCTCGTCACCTACTGAACCCTAATGAATTGATATCTTGGTAAATTTGGGGTAGCGGGCTTATCGAACGCCTTCAGATATTAATTAAGAATTGCACTGTGTGTTGATTGATCAGAGAGAAGCAGACATGGTGAACTGGTGGTGCCTGTATGACAATGCTGTTCTCAAATCCACATTGTTCTCGTCATTATTGGCGATAAATGGCTTTGAAGTTATATTGCTGTCGTTAAAATTCATTCATTAAATACGATTTATTCCTTGTATATGTGGATAAAAGGGCGAATAATGTATCGATTCAGCCATCTGGCCCGCCAAGTTCTTAATTTTCCTGTATCCGGCCCGTCGATTGGAGAAGTTGCCCGCCCCTGATCTAAATGATAGTATACTGAGCGTAATCGCTATCTTTGCTCCGATTATTCGAAATTTCATGCCGGTGACCTCATATTTTGTGATAGGATATACGATGTTGCTTCCAATTCTCTACTAGTCGCTGACGAGTGTCAGCCGAACATATTCGGGTTCATTTCAACACGAATATGCTATTCAATTGAAATCCAATGCGTAAAAATTACTAGTTTGGTCTATAAACTGCGGGGTAGAAGCGGGACTTGCCTAAAAATCATACAAAACAAGTTTGACGCAATTCCAACCCGTAGAAGTAATTTGAGTTTTTCATCAATAATTCTGGGATTACTTATTATATAATTATGCTATTTTTTTTAATCCAAAATGTCAAACTGCGGTAACTTCGCTTCTACCGGTTGAAAGTGAGCAAAAATTACTATTTAATGGGGTTGACAGCAAAATTTGAAATTTTTTCAATTTTTTTATACAAAATTTTCTAATTGCTGTGCATTGACATATAGCTGTTGGAATTAAGCCAAATTTAGGGTGCAGCGTTTTCTTTTTGGCGACCTAACAATTTAATTTGCGAATTCCCAGAATCTGAAAAAAAAGTTGACCTCTGACACCAATGCCGTTGATTTTCTCGCTTCTTGCCAGCTTTATGCGTCTCACGGCGTTAGTCGGTTTCTCGATATTTTAGCCGACGCCACGGTTAAACCCCCTCTTTACAGACCTCGTCGACGGAAAACATCCGTCAATTCACCAAAGTTCTCAAGAACAAGCTTCTACGGAAAAAGCTGCTGAAACGCTACCAGCGCATTGGCTATCTGCCCGTTTCTTCAACCGACAAAGACTCGTCGCAGTGGATGACTTCGCCCGACAGCACCATGAACAAGTCCGGCGACATTAACACGTCGCTCGTACAGTCTCGGAACGATGACGAAATGGTCGCTGGAAGGTATGGAAGCTGTTAAAGTCGTTGGTGTGAATAATGATTTATTTTATTTTCAGCATTAGCAGTGATACGCTCAGCGATACCATGATCACGCACAGGTGAATGTTTGTAAATTTTCCTATTTTGAAAGTTTGGGACCTAGATACGGCATTCAGTAGTCCTTGGTCCTAGTCTCGAGTCATATGACTTGGTTTGAGTCATTCACGCACAAGGACTCGAGTACAAGTCGGGTCGATATAGAAATTGACTCGAGTCGAGTCATTTTGCGCAATTGAGAAAATGACTCGAGTCAAGTCGAGCCACCAAAGAATCGTGACTCGAGTCATTACAACCTTGCATTAACGTTCGTAGCTTTGTGCTACATACTTTTAAAGTGTCGTTTACACCGAAAAATTGTGTGCGGAAACAGTCGTCACTAAATAGGCTAGGTAATCTGTTAGGACGTGTGAAATGGCAGTATTATTTGTTTTCATCTGGAGGCCGTAGCCTTAAGTATAGGCCGCGGTTGATGTCTGCCTCTCCAAGTCCAATCTTTATAGTCCTTGCAGATTAGTGGTGTTTATTTACAAGATTGTTATTTCTTCCAACCGTATTCACACGAATAAATCTCCGATGCTTCATCGTTTTCAGAGACGAAGAACACGACCTTATCCTGCAATACTGCCAGACAATGGGTTCAGTCGCGTCTTCACGATGGCGATCTGTGAGTTGTTACTTATTTTTTGTTTGTTAACTGGGTAATAGTCTCGACACAGAGTAGTGGAAGTGCACACAACGTACTGTCCGTAGATACTTTGTATGTCTGCTCAAAGTAATAAGGAAGGAAGTCTCAATCCTTTCTATGGTTGTCTAGTATATTATTTTTTCATGGTAAAGCATTTTGAAATGCTGAGTTTGATTTCAGTTTCTAAATATTGTTGTTGTCGTTTCAAAATAAGGTATTCGCCCACGGTGCCTAACATCACTATTCCTCACTACCTGAAACGGCTTCGGTGATGGCAACAGCATTCTATCAAGGGAGATTCAGCCGATATAAATAGGCATTGGGCATCTGGCCTTGACGGCGTGTGATGGCCCAGATACTGCCAAGACCGAAATACATAGAAAATGGCTGACGGCTTCCCACAAGATCACGCTTTATAGTCTTTCAGCTAGAAACATGCCTTGCTAGCCCCAATATCGATTCCTTAGTCGCGTCGTGTACTGCAGGCGGCTCATAGTTCAAAATCAAATGAAATTGATGGTCGTGATATTTCTTATAATTTTACTTCTTCAATAAAATAATATATCTTTTATGTTAACTATGCCCATTGCCCACGTGGTTGCTCAATTTTGTGGCCTATTTTGTCACGGTATGCATTCCCGCGGCCTCTACGAAATTTCAGAAGTGGCACGCAACCCTTTTGAGTTGGTGACCAACGATTTACACATTACGGTTTCTGCTTCAATTACAAATAGTTTGGATGTGTCTGGCAACTTTGACCGGGGAATGGGTGGAAATAAACTACCTCACTTTAACATCTACTATAGTATTATTATTGACGACTGTTGTGACCTCTCTATGTGAACTGTAAGCAACCCGTTCAAATTATCGTTTCAGAATGGTCACAGTTCGACACACAGCGATGTCTCCACCGCAGAGGAATCTGACATTCGTGCCGTCATTCAGGAAATGGAAGATGAAAACGACCGACATTCTCATCACGATCTGCTTCGGTATGTATGCAGTTCTTGCTGCCGTCTTGGATAGATATTCAGCAATGACTAGCTCACTGGTTCTCCAATTTTATTCAGGTCGACTTGGAACGGCGATTCGAACTCGGATCGAGCAGGGCCTTTTTCGCGCCACAGTCAAATCTTCTATGAAAACACGGTAACGCATTTATTAAGTGGTTATTTTCCAGCCATTTATGTGTCTCTATCGTCGCAGAACTTCGTTGTCGAAGGCAAAGCGCAGACAGTCATTGAACACTCGGTTGAAACGCAACAACACAGCACTCGCTTCACACACATTGTGGTGAGTCGCATGTTTTTACGATGCTCAAGTATAATTTCGGTTTGGGAATGTCGTGAGGTTGCCTTGATAGGAGATGAAGTCCTGTATTTACTAGCATAGTTTGAACAAGAACTTAATTTTTGCATACTTGGTCGGTTGCTTAATATTAACAGAACACGAGTTCTAATGTAACGAGACTATGAGAGTGTCCACAAACATATTTTGAACTTTAACTTGAGCTTAATCAAGGGTTGTTCGTACGCAGGTATCGATATAGGTCATGATGGCGAAGCACTTACTAAGGTTTCAATTGAATACCAGTTGTAATATAATGCGAGTGTCCACAAACAGAATTTGAGTTTGATCAAGATCACTAAATTGTTTCAATGCTAGTTAGAGTCTGGTCAATAGGGCTGTTCAAAAAACCTTTTTATTCCTGAATCTTGCTGGCTCGGTAATTAAATCGTTGGGTTGCCTTGAAAAACGACACACACCAAATTTGAGTTCATTCCAACCGGTAATCGCAGATTTCTTACAGTTTGAAAATTTTATATTCACTAAAAATGCATAATCTTTTTTTCAAGTTTTTCTGTCAACCCCATGAAATTGTTGCGCGGTCTTCAAAAACGATGCTAAACAAATTTGACTCAATTTCAACCCGTAGAAGCGGAGTTATTTGAGTTTTTCGGTGACAATTCTTAGATTATCCACCGATCAAGGATAATCCCAGAATCAATCAACTGAATGAATACTAGTTCTGATATCATGGGAATGTCCGCAAACATATTTTGAGCTATATGTTGAGTTTCATCGAGCCTATTGGGTTGTTGAATTGCACTTTTTAAGTCATGCATGCATAGCGTTTATTTTAATTACAACTGAACATTAGTTGCAATACAATGGACCATACATATCAAGAAATTTGTGTAAGAACACACATGACATAACTTGGATTGCAATGCGACATGAAGTTAGATGTAAAGAGATATCAAGATCTTGAATAATCTTTTGTTATTTCAGAAACACTCTAGCGGTCATTCAGTGGATGCCTCCAATTCAGAAGAGCACTAAATTAGTATCTTATCATATAAATCCACCACAGAAGGTGCTGCCTGCGGTTCCAAGTGTTATTTGTCTGCAACTACTAGCAAATGATATTTTTTTCTTTTATCCCGGTAGTGCCACGGTGGCGAGTGCCTGAGTACGTTTCATATTGATATTTTCTTTTATCTTCTCTTTTGTTATGGTACTATACTAATAATTCTTTTAAATAATGTTCAAAATTGTGCTGTTAGAATAGTGTATATATATGAATGGCTTCATTTTCTCTCAGTGATTTATCGTGTCTGATTTTGAATAGTGAACGGAATGGTACGTTGAACTTGTGGTGTCTCTACTTCAGTGTGGTTGCAGGTGGCCAGCTCAAAATAGCAGATATTTATCCATGTCCTCAACCTTGTAGATGTGCAGGCAGTGTCTCAAAACCCGAAGTTAAGTGATTCTAATCCCCATTGGAAATAAATGTCACTTTTCCAACATGCCAGCGTTATGAGTTATTACTGCTACAATGTAAAAGGATTGATGGATAGGGCTGGTAGGAATCGACATCTGTGTAGGTGAGATCACGAATTGGTCCCAATCAGAGGCAAATCTTGAAATATGTCGGAGCAGAATTCTTCACTTTCCCGAATAACTTGAATTGGACTCGACTTGCGTGAAATCTGAATGGGCTCCTGACTCAGAGTCAAACTTTCAAGTCGTATAGCATTCCCAACCTCTCAGCTGCACTGAGATGTTACCACGTGATCAATACTTATACTTCCTTGCTGTGTTACATTTACGATGTGGCTGACTCTCTCAGCAGCGAGATAGCAGACAAAGTATCTACTGCATGTCCTTCACTGGCAGCACCGTAACTGCCGCACCCCAAACCCCCCAATTGGGGGGGGGGCCCGAGCTCGAAGGGGGCCCAAAATTATTTCGTGAATTAGCATGAATCATAGAGTATTTTTTGAAAATTTATGCAATTTTTTCAAGTTTTTCGCGCTGCGCGCGAATTCAAGTAGCCATTTATCTATTTTATAAGGTATTGGGCCATTACCGCCCTACGACCCACCAAGACATACAATCAAGTTTTAGGCCATATAACATGCGACTCCGAGAAGTGTGCCAGAACGATCGGCACTGAGAAAAGCTTGGCCGAAAAGGTCTATGCCCTTATGCAGACCGAAGACTTCGTTATATAGGCTATACAAAATACATATAGGTTTAATTGTCCATAGGCGCCTAAATGACTGGCGCCGAATGTTCTTGTCCTTGCAATCTGAACCTCACAAGACAAATATCATCCCGCTGGGAAAAAGTTTATGCCAGTGAAGAAATACAAATTTGAAATCGTGTGCGTCTCTTAGTTTAGAAGCCTTCGTTGAGACGATTCTATATTTTTTGATATAGCAGACTGAAAGTCACGAAATAACATCATGTAACGAAGTCATATCAACGGGTCCGCCCGCCCGAAGATGTTTAATCATTATTTACGGGCCCTCCCGTTTTTAAGACACTTCACTCAGCTCTACCGGTAAATCTAATTACGTGAGTAGAGAGGACAATAAATTGATAGCACAATATATATGCAACCGCCGATCTGATTGACCGATTTTATCATAAATTATCGAAAATTTTCGCGCTTGGCGCTGGCTCACAATACATGTACAGATAATTTCGTGACAAACGCGAACAACGTGATGGGGGGTCGTTTTATCACCCTCTGGGAGCCCAAGACCCACGTTTTGGGGGCCTGACGAGGTGCTGTTTCGTTCCTACCAACGGGTATACGCCCGAAGATGTTTAATTATTATTGAGTGGTCCTAGTGGTGGTCCGAGTATTTGGTTGTATTAAGATTTATATCTAAAAGTAGCATATACATCATAAGTTATAGCTGCAACATGCCACCCAAGATGCCTCCCAAGAAATCTGAACAAAGTGAAGCTGATGCCATTCGCAAGTTGCTTCCAAGATTCGAAGATGAACTACTTGCCAGGATAAAAGATGACCTGCCATCAATCATCAATATATGTCTACAGGAACTTCTTAAATCAAGATCGTATGATACCTCCAAATTGCAACATTCTCTTGATGCGATAAATGTATCAATCAAAGAACTGAACAATGATATCCAGACAGTAAAACATGCACAGCAATTTCAAAGCGAAAAATTTGATGAATTAATGAACGAGATTACTCAGGTCCAGAAGATGGCGAAAGCAAATGCTGAAAACATACGAGAGAACACTGAATTAATCAATTCGTACAAAGAATATTCTACACAATTGGAAGGAAAACTGGAGGAATTTGACAGACTCTCGCATGGAAATTCTGGAATTTCACAACATTCCAGAACAGGAAAATGAAAGCACTGATAGCCTCATCAAAGAATTACTTTCTCTCATGAACATTGATATTTCGGAAAATGACATTGATTACTCATTTAGAAGACGAAAAGCTAAAAATAAAGAAACTGGTCCCATTATTGCTAAATTTATCTCCCGCAAAACTAGGAACCACATCATGTCTTCTCGCTCGAACCTCAAAGCTGCTCATAACTCCATAAACATACCAGATGTATCGAAAGTTTTCGTTGTGGAAAATCTCACACCAAAAGCACTGAATCTGCTTTTCAAGGCAAAAGACCAAAAAAGAAATCAGGATATTCCTTTCTCTGGACAAGAAATGGCAAAATTCTTGCAAGAAAAAATTCCGACGCCAACATACTTGTCATCGAGAATGAACAAGATTTAGTAAAGATGAGTTAAATTCCTGTTATATGGCTATCAGAACTTCTGTCTCTATTATAATGCTTAACCAGCAGTATAATTTGGAAAAAGTGTTTCCTTTCTCACACCTCGGTAATATAGAATTTCATAATTTATTTTCCTGTGATAACAGACCCTATCTAACTTCTGACACCAGAAAATCACATAACCTTAAAACTAATAAGATTGATTTTTTGAATGTACAGGACTGTAAATACCAGGATACAGAACGTGGTCCACCATATTTCAAATTCAGAAGTTATGGCCGACATGCAATGCTCCTGGGCCATGTAAATATTAGATCAATACAGAAGAATTTTGACGAATTACACAATTTTCTTTGCTCCCTTGACTATCCTATTTCAATTCTTGGTATATCTGAGACCAAACTAAAGAATGACCCAATAGACAATATAACTATAGATGGCTATACATTTATTCACAGTCCCACTGAATCCAATGCTGGTGGAGTGGGATTTTATATCAATAATAATGTTTCTTACAAACTGTTGAGTGAATATGCTCTTCAAGAATGCAATATTGAACAACTCTGGATTGAGTTTGAAGGATCCAACAGTGATTCAAAAAACATAGTCTGCGGTGTGATCTATCGACACCCAAAAGGCAACTTGAAGAACTTCATAGATAATCTCTCATCTAGTCTTGACCAATTAACAAACGACGGGAAACAATTCTTATTGATGGGTGACATGAACATAGACCTTCTTCGATCATCCCCTACTGTACATGATTACTTAGATATGATTACCAACTATGCCTGTATTCCCATGATAACTAAACCTACTAGAGTGACCAGAACATCGTCTACTTTATTGGATCATATGTATACTAACATCGTCGATCTTCGTTTAACGCCTTCTATAATTAATTCAGACCTGACTGATCATTACCCTATATTTTGTCTCTTGGAAACCACAACCCGATTTATCAATAGCCGCTACAAGCGTAGGGATTTTGGTAGTATGGACTACGACAGTTTTACGGATGATATCGAGGAAATATCTGCCAATCTGTACCGAACAGAAATTGATGAAAAAAACTATGATTTAGTTTTTGATAAATTTATGCACGATATATGTGATGTTGTAGATAAACATGCCCCATTGCGAATTCAATCAAAACGCGAACGCAGACTCTCTGCAAAGCCATGGCTGTCCAAGGGCATCTTGACATCTATCCGTAATAGGAATAAGCTGCATAAGTATTTATTACTCAATTTTTCTGCTTGCAACCACTCTCATTACAAGTCCTATGCAAATCTACTTTCCAAAGTCAAAATAAAAGCCAAGGAACTTTATTACAAAAAGCAATTTGCACAACATAGAAATAACCCAAAAATCGCCTGGAAAATGATTGGTGAAATAATAAATCGTGGCACAAATACTTGCATACCAAACAAAATCATAGATTCGGAAACTGGTCTAACCAAAACTGATCAACGTGAAATATGTGAAGCGTTCAACCATTTCTTTTCATCAATTGGTTGCAAACTAGCCAACCAAACTGCTCCATCACAGCGAACTTATGGCCTTTCACCAGAATCTTCCATCTTCATGAAACCTATCACAAGTGCTGAGGTCATAACTGTTCTTGCATCACTAGAAAACAAAAAGTCTCAAGGTTATGATATGCTACCAAATTATATTGTTAAATTAATTGGC
The DNA here is from genome assembly GCF_051294905.1 of Botryllus schlosseri. Taxonomy (NCBI): domain Eukaryota; kingdom Metazoa; phylum Chordata; class Ascidiacea; order Stolidobranchia; family Styelidae; genus Botryllus; species Botryllus schlosseri. The sequence goes on along the minus strand of NC_137247.1, from coordinate 16,151,197 downwards.
ACTCAACTTAGTGATAGTTTGGTTACTCTCTATAACCACTCATTAAATCTAGGAATCTTCCCAAACTATCTCAAAATAGCTAGAGTCATTCCCATATTCAAAAATGGTGACAGAGACATTATCTCAAACTACCGGCCAATATCTATCCTGTCGCCCTTTGCAATTATCTTTGAAAAACTATTATTTCAAAGACTAAATGATTTCTTATGCCACAAAAAATTGTTAAATCAATGCCAATTCGGATTTCGACAGAATCATACTACCTCTCAAGCTGTTATTCATATGACCTCGAAACTATATGATATACTATGTGCGAAGCAAACTGGATGTGGAGTATTTCTCGACCTGAAAAAGGCTTTTGACACCGTTGATCATACTATCTTAATAAAAAAACTTGAGTATTACGGTGTTCGTGGAATTGCAAAAAACTTTTCAGTTCCTACCTGAGAAATCGATCCCAATTTGTTGAAATCAATTCAATCAAGTCATTGGAACTACCAGTAACTACAGGTGTTCCACAAGGCTCTGTGTTGGGGCCACTATTATTCATCATATTTATAAATGATATTGTCTACTCCTCCCCAGGAAATATCACACTCTTTGCAGATGATACTAGTATTGTCACATCTGGATTTGACTATGCATCTGCCATTGACAATACTAACTCTGAACTAGCCTCCGTTAGCAATTGGGTGTCTTCGAATAAATTACATATCAATCCCCTCAAAACCAAAATTCTAGTATTTGACTCTAAAGGATCTCTCAACAATGCGATCGCAGAATTCAAACTAAAGGACTCCTTGATTAAAACCAGTCAATCTGTCAAGTATCTAGGTATTATTATCGATGATAATCTAGTATGGGACCATCACATCAACTACATAGCAAGCAAAATGGTCCGTGGACATATGAGCATGCGACACTACAGCATGCGAGACTTCGGCATGCGACAATTTGGCATGCGACACATGAGCATGTGGGTTAAATTACGGGTTAGGGGTAGGTTAGGGTTGGATTTATGGTTGAGTTAGGGTTAGGGTTTAGGTTAGGTTAGGCTAGGTTAGGATAGGTTAGGCTATGTTTCGGATTAGGGTAAGTTTTTGGGTTATACAGTCACATGCTGAAGTGACGCATGCTGCTGTGTTCCATGCCGAACTGTCGCTCTCCATTGTGTCGCATGCTCATATGTCGGGCAACCAAGCAAAATATCTCGTGGCATTGGTGCACTCTATCGCCTGAAGAAGCTGGTTCCAATATCACTTCTCCTACCTGTTTATCATGCGCTCGTCCACTGCCATCTTACATATGGAATAACAGTGTGGGGCTGCTCTTACAAGAAGCATATCAACAAGCTCCAGGTATTACAAAACAAAGCCATTAGGATTATATCTAATATACCTGCACGTAGCAGGGTCAGTCCTGAATTTAGAAAATTGGGCATTCTCAAGGTCTCGGATTTGTATGAATTTGAAATTGTAAAAATCATGAAACAATATAATGAAAGAACATTACCTGAATATTTCGACAACTTTTTTCAATGCCCCAATTCAATTCACCATTATAACACAAGATTCTCACAGAATCAGTCCCTATTTGTTAAATTGAATTCATCAAGACTGTCAAGAAATTCCCTATCTTATATAGGTGTGAAATTTTGGAACAATGTACCAACTTTGTACCGTACTCTTCCTTATCATACATTTAAAGCTCGCTATTGCAAATTTATATTATCCAAGTACTAAGAAGAACATATCTCATGACCACAGTAATGTTGTTTGTTGTTTTGATTCATTTAAAATGCTACAATAATATTACCACTGTGTACATGGGTCAAATTGTTATTTTCTGATCACACTGTTGTGTTAACTATGGTAACCGTCCTTCACTAGTGTTGCTGTCTTTTATTTACTTTTGTTTATTTCGTTACTCTTTGCGGTGCTACTTGACTGAGAGAAAAAATTGATCCATATTATAATTAATACTGCCAATATGCTTGGGTGACTCCGGCCTAGAAGACTTCGGTCATATCGGGTCTCCCAGTCTATACCGTGCAAATTATAGTGAGGAAAAAATTTAAAAAATGTATACTATTGGACGTGAATGTTTGTGGACATTGCCTTTACTATATTTCATGGTTGACGAATAAAAGAACTCTCTCTCTCTCTCTCTCTCACCTTTTCAGACACACCTCACTCAGCTCTACCGGCAAATCTGATTACGTGAGCAGAGAGAAGATAAAAATTGATAACAATATATGCAATTCCCGATCATACTGACCGATGAAATCATGAATTCTAGAAATTTTCCGCGCTTCGCGCGCTTAGTTGACAAAAGCTGATTCACTAAACAAACTCCCAATGGATATGATGAATAGCGGTAGACAGAGTATCGCCGGAGGGGGGTCTGGGGGGGCGAAGCCCCCCATAAGTTCGGTCTATAACCCTATGGGGGGCCCAAGACCAAAGTTTTTTTTGGGGGGGGCCTGACGAAGTGCTGTTACGGCCCTGTTCACTGGTAATATAATATCACTACGAAAATCGAATGTGACCTGTCACAGTCGATACTACAACGATACATAACCTTATTTATTAAGTATGGGTTGTGTGAAACAATGTGGGCTCCTCGAAGTTGAAAATCTTTGTATTGCATATGTCTCAATGCGAATCCATGTTGAGCTTTATGCAATATTGGAGTATCAGGGTTGTAATATCTCATCTCGAGTTGCAATCTTTCATAGATTACAGGGATATATATCCGTGATAGACTCTAGTCACTTTCTTGAAAAATCGAAAATGACTCGACTCGATACAATTTGTGTATTGACTAGACTGGTACAAGACTTGTACAAACTACGTTTTCACGGGAGGAGGGGTATACTCCGCGCTGCGCTATGAAGCATATCTGAAGCACGCAACTCGAAATCGGGGTGTGTTATCTTCCTTCCTCTGGGGTCGCATTTGTCCAGCCAGATGTTGGTCAAAACTGCGTGTCAGAGTGTGTTCCGGGTTGCACACCACTAGCCTACGCTAAAGAATCCGGAGAAAAGAGAAACGAATGTCGGACAAATCCTATCATGAATTCAAATCAACTTGTGTAATACAAAGGTCGGCACATTTTCATGATGAAGTCATACTGTTGGCTACCCAACACAGCGACCTTAATTTTACTAAATATCCATAGGAAATCGCGAGGAATTTTTTGTTGCGAGAAATTCACCAAATATTACATACATATTTAAAGATTGCTCTGGTGCCGTTGGCCCGTTGTAACCCAAACTTATAACCTTCGTGACCCATACTTTGGGAACCCCTGTCTTAAGATAGGCCCAGAAACTGTCTTTTATCTGTTTGAATAAACATGTTTACAGTGACAAAATTAGACTTGACCCGGCACTTTTCTCGTCCGGTAATCTGACTTCTGTAATTTGTAAAAAGTGTCCTCCTTTCCGGATCCCAAAATATGGTAACCCTATGTTACAGCATTCAAGTGAATGATATCTAGTTATCCAAGATTCAAGTCAATAAACGTTCATCATTAAATATAATTACACTTCCATGCGGTGGCGTAGGAGCATACTGCAGTTGACTGTGTCACCTTGAATTGGACTTCGGATTATTATCTCGATATACATACAATACATTGGGTTATAATTTTCATCTGAACAAGCTACACATACAATGTACAAATGCGATAAGACACAATGCAATGTAATGCAATGCAATGCAATGTATCTCAACAACGTACAACACTTGCCATATTATTGCCGAGCTATCGTTCACGCAATGCATGCCATGACGTCATTCTATCGTTTGTCGAGTACTTAACGCGAGAACTGAGAAATACTCGCAGACTCTTTTATAACCGCTACCCTAACAACGTCTTATTCTCTCTAAATATACTTCGTGTTTGAGTAAACAACTCAACATCTGTGGATTGAAGAACTCGCAAACCTCAGTACAGGACTTCCAGGTTATGTAGCCAGCAAAGCTAACCTAATATATATCGGTCAGCTACTTTGTTATTACAGGAATGCCGCCAAGTCCCTATACTGTTGCATGGTGCCTATGGGTGAGTTTGGTCCCAGACTTACACCTCTTACGAAGGATATAGACGTTCGTCATCGACCGCCATCGTTGGAAATCGAACAGGACATTCTATCCCGTAACCCGTTTTTATACCATTTCTGAAATAAGCTTCACGACAGCAGATTTCCCTATCATTCTCGTGTATTATATGGTAATTATTAGAGTGTGCCTTTTCGTAATCATCGCCTACTTGATTATAGTATGGACATTTGTTACCGAATTTCCTCCATGGCGAGTAATAATGAAATTAAACCCTTTTCGGCCCCTAACGCTGGCGTTGATAACCCTAAAGATGTTAGGCGCAATAGAACTTTACCCAGTGAGCTCGACGACAAGGTTAGTCCGCTCAAGGATACTCAAGTAGAAGTTATAGTTCTACATCGATACTTCGCGGCGCCCGCGGCCGCGATCAGAGCGATTTTCCCGCCGTAACATTAAGCTTGTACTTTCAACATTTTCTACATAATCAGTAGGGCAAGTTTTTGTTGCAGTTAAATCCGTGGGAAGTTGCATTTATTTATTTATTTTTGAAGAAAGTTGCAAAAGTTGCATTTTGACCACTTGCTCGGTTGACTAAAAAAAAAGGGGGGGGGCAATTTTCCGGCTCAGCTCCCGAAATACCCGTAAAATCGTTACTTCGGTGCTGTTTTATGGTGTTTCAGTCGAATTTGGTCGCAAAAAGTTGCATGAAAAAAATGGACAAAAGTTGCACTATAAGATTCCTTCAAACAGCTTAAAACAGCATTCTACATATCTTACGAGTATTTAGGAAGCTGCCGGAAGCTGTAAAAAAAGTTGCAAAAACTTGCCCTAATGATCAGCTTTCACTTGAGAAGCTTCAACTGCGCAATCACATTCAATTCACATCAGCGCGGTCGGTGCTACTAACAATTTGCTAGCCTCCTGTCCCGGTTATAGTCACACTGCTATTCACGTAGTACTAGTAGCCTATCGATATATGATTAATTGTTAATAATTTTCAATTCTCCCTTGAGCAATCGCGATATGGGATTTTAGTTACACGTTCTGCTCTTGCAACGTTCATTTCTTAAAGCAGTACACAGCAGACCTTACCTGCCAGTCTTTTGAGTTCATTTTTGAGCATTTTCCACATGGCAAATCCAGCCTGCGAGTTGTTTTTGCGAACACCGCACTCATCTGGTTACGGTAGATTGCAATCATTTACCACTGTATCCATGTAGGCTACGACGTGGGCACTAGCGCTGTCACATTACATGTCATCCTACGAGATACGATCTTGTGTCGTGATACTATAGAGACAGTCTCTATAGTAATACTATAGGGCACTATGGTGATACATTCGCCACAGGTTCCAATTTAGTCAGAGTATAGATAACTAACCTCCGTAGGTTAATTATCTATAGTCAGAGTGAAATCTGACGCCTGACGTCGTTTTCAGACTTGCGCGCACGACCGCACGTGTGGCTTCGAGTTGACAGATGTATGTTCGGTTAATGGATACTCATTACTCATGAGTTCAATTTTGCTGTGACAAGCAGAAGTTGGGTCGTATTTGGCCAGTACGATGCCCTTCTGTAAGCGATATTCGAAGCTACACGGGGTCTGTGGACGGTTTCGGCTGGTTGGTCTCACGTCTGAACGGTTGAGCCTTGTGTCGAGTATCATAGAATTTAACGTTCATCTATCAAACGATACCTTTATCGCCGATAAAAACGTTCACTTTTACACTTCATAATTCGCGACCAAGTGTAATGGATTTGTTTCTCAGCCACAAACAACTGTGTTCATTCTCACAGTCTCCACATCGATTAGAATTACTTACCCCTCGATGGTAGACATAGCGCCATATAGCCCCAACATGTCATGCAAATCAGTACTTTTTAACGTACACTTGCTACGATCCTGTTTATCACTTAGCAGTGCATCAGTACTTTTAACCCACACTTGCCACGATACTATTTATCCCTTAGCAGTGCATCAGTACTTTTAACCCACACTTGCTACGATACTATTTATCCCTTAGCAGTGCATCAGTACTTTTAACCCACACTTGCTACGATACTATTTATCACTTAGCAATGTGTCCACGCTTCACACCTCTCTCATAGCCCGCCAAATGGTGTGAGCGACGGAATACTTCCATTGCCAAAACTGCGTTTTACGCGCAGGTTTTCGTTCATAAAGCATGGGTTTCCAGGCGGTACGGCATGTAACCCGCTTGGCCATTTGTAGAATTCAAGTCAGATAAATTGATATCTTATAGCCACTTTTCGATACTAAGGCAGCGTTTTGGGACACACGCTTTACGTTGAATTCTTTAGTAAGCACAATCGGACCTATTGTAAATTCGGTAGAAATATGTCATATCTTGCTCAGTTTTATGCTCACTTAACGGCGTACATTGGTTTTAGATTCATAGATTACGGCCCATAAATATTACGAAATTATTTTAAATATGGATATCGTTTTTTTAATGCGAGAACAGATATACCTCATCACCGAACGCGTTTGTGACTTTCACCTTTCGATAAATGCAGTTTCGGACACACGCTATATCACCACGTGTTGCAAAATCCAATGGATTCTTGAAAGTTTCGTAACGCTTTTAGAAATGAAAGTGTAACTTCGAAATACAGCTTTCTTTGTTCAGTTGTGGCCCGGCACTTGCATAATCGCCAGTCGTCGTCATTCTTTTCCGCCATCATTTTGTTACAACCGGATTATGTCAGCCTTGTAGCCTTGCCTAGTAGCCTTGTAGCCAGCAAAGCTAACCTAATGCATATCGGTCAGCTACTTTGTTTCTACAGGAATGCCGCCAAGTCCCTCTACTGCCGCCCGTGGCTTTCGTTGAAAATTCAGCCCTAAGTAGACTGCAGCAAATTTTAAAATGGTTTCATGTTCATTGTTCAAGCAATCCTTTCAATAAAAATAATTACAAATAATGTACCGCGTCTCAGAAGACCTATATATTGCTCACTGTCTCAGCGCTAAGGCCAAATATAAAAGACAAAAAGTAGAGAACAAATGCATTATTAGGCTAATAAAAAGATCAATAGCCGCCTCAAATTGAACTTTGCGAGCTGTCGCCGAAGAAAAATCGGCGATAACACCTGAAATGAACTTAACGTATTTTCTTTCTATAGAAAGAATCGATAAAGCTGATAGCCGATCACTATTCATTCATGATAGGATAGAACGTAAATACGACTTCAGCATTTGAGCGTTGAGAAAATCCTTTCACAGCTCGCAATTGAAACACCAGTGGTAGGATAAAGTTTCAGGCACAAGCATAGCCTAAATATGGTGTCGAATCAAGTAGGTGTGATTTAGCTAACCACTCTAAAACATCAAACGCTGTTGCATTACGATCAAACGTGGTTTCATCGCTTCGCACCAGCCTCTTAAATCTGTCAATTTCATTTTGCCGCCTATCCTTCCAGCCTGCCGCCCCCGACGCAGAGCCAGAACCGCCAAGTGGCTGTTTGCATCGTCTTGGTAGCTTTGAAACGGCAAGCTATACTGCATGACACGAAGTATTACGCGATCTAAAGCTAGTCAATTGCATTTGCATATAGATCCGTACTTTAATTCAAATGGCTTGAGCTGAAACTATTTGTTGCCTTAATATTGACACGAAATCGGGGAATTTGAGGTGACTTGAAGCGTGACTTGACTGAAAATGTCGAAACGATTCGATTTGACTCGTTTCAAAATTTTCATTGAGCACAGCACATGGATTTGAATACCTCTTCACTATGTATCTGACATCATACGGAGAGATTCTTTTTTGAATGTAGCGTTGTAGTCATGCCGTAAGGGGGATATACACACCGAGGTGTAGCTAAGATATGAAGCTCCGTGATGTAGCAACTTCCCCTTAAATATCTTCGTGAATTATGTTCACATAACTGATTTCATCAGGTGCTGCGTGGTATCTGATGCCGGCGGGCGCCGTTGGCATTCTCTTCGAAAGAAAACGTCTCAATTTCTGAACTTCTTGCGGCGAGCCGTTGCGCCACGAGAATACGTCTGCAATCTAGAACGAATCGTTTAAGTGCGATACCGAGCCGATGATTTGCAACATGCTTTGGTATTGATAGACCTACTGGTACTCTGATAGGCATATACCTTAATCGCGATCGATATTTTTGACCAGATTTCGTCCAAATTTGTTCTGTTCAACGCTTTGTAACCGTCTGGAGTGATCACGAACATCATTCGCTTTCTTGATGATAGCAGTTGACCAAGAGCCTGGAATTGAAGCAAAACATAATTATTAGGACCACAATGCTCTGGCTCTCAGGTCGATATGTGACTTAGCCTACGCCGTGTGCGGTGGCGTTCACTGATTGGGGCTAGAAATTGTAACCACGTCCTTCTGAAATGCCAATTCTATCGCCAATATTTACAAGGTTATTTCCAATTAAGCAATTGGTACCATGCTGTTGCGTTTAGACCGAAGAATACGGCTCCTCCTCGCCACCTCATCCGCGTCAGCGGAATCTTACAAAAAGCCTAGAGGTGGGCCGTGCTATAAGTCGGCAGTTACGGAGAATAAGAAGAATATCGGCCTGGTGTAAATGACCATAGTAGTCGACAAAACACCATGAATACCCCAAAACAAACCAACAAACAGAAGAATACGATGACAATTTCCAAGCCCTTTCTCTTTCACAACATACTTCATCTGGCATCTGTCGTGTATTGTAAAGACGCTTTAAGAACATGGGACACAGGGAGATAGATCTCACATAAACCTCAGACGCTTCGAAAGTTATATGGACGAGTTCTTTGGCACCCATGGCGGTGGATTTACCCACGACGGCAACTCCCCGGCATGTTTAGGAGTGGATACGTCAGTTTGCAGCGTGCGCTGCTGCATATACGTTCTCCACTTTAAAATCTTTACCCTCGTTGTAACGTTTTATATCAACTCACGATACATTATGCTACTAATTGAAGTCGCGTAAGGTGAAGTCAAAACTTGTGTGAAATTAGAATTATCATACACTACGTATGGTTTCCTCTATGAAATTACCAGCAACACACCATTTTACCTGTTCGGCATCGAATTGTCTTTCTGCACAATCGACAAATCCTTGCGTTATAACCAAAAGCGTCGTGTGACAGTTGAGCATTTCTTTGGGAACGTATTCTGCAACGGCTGTGTAAATACGGGAAAACAAAGTTCTCGAAAATGCCAACAAATCATGACTATACTTTTATTGCAACGAACAACACATTCATTCACTCCAAGCTTTTCAACTGACACTCTAAGGGATTGACCGCCAGTAAATACGGATATTGCATTTCGAAATTTAAAGATGAAATAGATGGTATGACATAAAAATGGTATGAAAACAAAAAAGAGATAATTCACAAAACAAGAGCGTCAAGCACTCATGCAATTAGGTATTAGACCAATACAAATTGACTATATAATATACAGCCAGAGACGCAACACTAATGAACTACACGGAGAGAATAGAACTGGTCGTTTTGTCGACAAAAAAATCCGATATAATACCAATTCCTGGTACGCTATCTCTGTTGATGTCGTAGCAGTCGGTGCCTCCCAATATTGTTTGAACGATCAAATTCATTGTCTCCTGCTCACTCTCTCCAGTAGTTCTGTCGTAGTGGTATGACAGATATACTTTTTGACCTTTTTGAAAGAAAAAGAAGGAATGTGTTAAATTATTCGACCGTACTTGGTGCTTACAGTATATTTACAATGCAAAATTTACATAAAACACGCACCTTTCTTCTGATATCCCAAGAGTTTAATAAGCCGAAGTTTGGCTTCCAGGGTGTTGCGTTTGTAATATATTACCATGCCGACAATAGCTGCAATGACTATAAATAGCAACCCTAATATGACCGCGAGCCTGGCATAGTACGGTGCCAAGTCCTCCGTCAAAGTAGAGTCATATTGAGCCTCTTTATTTCTGTACGTAACTTTTACTTCGTATAATCCAAAATCGTCCTTTTCGAGATCTCTGAAATGAAGGGATGTCATAAAACAGATTTGTCGTGTGCGCTAATTCTCATCGTTAATACCGTATGTTCAGTTGAAGCGACAGTGTCTTCGTGTAGGGCTCCCTCTCGTCGTAAGAATAAACGCATTTCAGAGGGTCGTTTGATCCCGTCCTATGGAGGGAGATGCAAATTTTATATCCAACGCACTTAACGTAGGTTTCTCAGGTAGACTTACGCTGAGCACGAATGCTTGCCGTTTTCATGAGGTTCGTTGATGTTTGAATTGGAGCAAATCGATGTATCTCCCTGCATTTTAGACGTATCAACTTTATATCTCAATTCCAAAAAGCAAGAAATTGGGCGCTTTTCCATTAATTAGAGCAGGGGTGGGCAATTATTTTCCTCCGCGGGCCAAATGAGAAAAAATATATACGTTGGCGGGCCGAGTGAAAAAGATTAGCTTCATTCTCCAGCGTATTTTAATTTTATTTCTAAATGACATTGTTATAATAAATGCTGCTCAGTGAATGTGTTGATATTAGGTAATGAGAAAGTGACTGTCAATTAAAAAAATATCTATTAGCTGTCATGATTGGAAACAATGTTAAAGATGATACATTTAGCTCCCTTTAAACCCCTATCCACGTTCTTCTAATAAGACTCTAAAACAGTGGTTCTCAGACTTTTTGAGGCACGCCTCCCTTTATGATACTGAACAATTTCATGATATCACAAAATATTAAAAAGTGCAACCAGAATGCAAGCAATCCGAACGGATAGTTTGAGGGCATGAAAGGTTATGGCTGTTACTGAGAGAATTGTGTAATATCCAAATCGGACAATACACAGAGCAGCAACTATATGGAAATTATTTTCAATAAACTTTGGCTTCGCGCCCCCCTTCTGATGCTTTCACGTCTCCCAGTTCGAGAACCACTGCACTGAAATGTATATGCAATAGTACAAAGCTTATTTTGTTGGTCGCTGCTTTCCGAGCAGTGAGCAGGTTAAATAGCTTTGATGTTGAGCGAAGCTTAATGTTTTTCTGAACTTTGCCCACCCTTGACCGAGTGTTTCGTGCTTTTGTCATAAGACCGACTTTAATTAAAATCCTTAATCTCGGCGACATGATCGGCTAAAACTGAAAGGATGGGTTAACCCCAGGGCTGTGGAGCCGGAGTCGGAGTCGGTGGAGTCGGAGTCGGAGTCGGGGTAATTTTCGCTTGATGGAGTCGGAGTCGGAGTCGGAGTAGTGAAAACTATAATAGCTGGAGTCGGAGTCGGAGTCGGTGGGAAAATACTGACCGGAGTCGGAGTCAGAGTTTGTGAGAATGACCCTGACTTCGACTCCGACTCCAACTTCTCTATCATGAAAACATTTGCTTTCAAAGAATTTTCAATATAATTTTTATGTACCACCAATCACTGTTATTAATACCCATACAGATCAGGGGCGGCCAGCCCGTGGCACGCAGGCCAAATTTGGCACAGGAGAAGGTTAGGTGTGGCCTGCGAGGTAATTCTCGAAATTATTTATGACATCAGGTACAATTGCAAAGCCAACCAAAATTTGATTAGCATGACCACGAAATTTGATGATGACTAAAACAACAGTTCTGACGCATTGACGTATCCAGGGGCCAGCGACATTTATCCCAGATCTTCGTATATGTCCATAAAGTAGAATATTTCATAGCACATTTATTTGACTTGAAATTTTTCTCGGTACTTCGCATGATTCATTTTCTAGATTTCTTGCATTCAGTATTTGAGCCCCCTTCGGAAAATTATGAATACATATTATTCACAGAATTGAGTCTAACTATTCGCAATTAGGAGATAACGTGTCGTCCAACATGCGGCTTCGCTTGTGCACTCGCAGCGAGATCGTCGACAAAACATTTGCACAAAATGATAGAGGCATGTTCACTGATAGCGTCGATTTTGCTATGTCTAAACGTCAAATAATCCTGTCCTTGCCGAATGAGCCCAGTAGTATACAGATGCGACCCCCAATGTATGTTAGCGACATATTTATTGATATAGCCTAATTCAGTCGTTATCTTGCAAAAAAAATTTCGCGCTTCGCGCGACCATGGCCTGATTGCGCACTGCACAGTTGCATGACATATTGTTATCAATTTAGAGCGTATTATTATAAGTCCTGTTTGCAATGTAACCTAATTCGGTTCGATCCTATCGACGACAAAAAAAGTTATCAACATTCCAGTTGCCCGCGCAATGGTCCGTAAATCTCAGGTGCCCACCCCTGATATTGATAAAATTTGACATTACTTGCAAATTACAACTCAGTTGCAGAGGGGAAGAAAATCGCAAGATGAGTTTTCGCGATGCAGTCAAAATTGTTGCAATTTTTGGAATTATACCATGATAGTGTGACGGAGCAAATGCATCGGCTGGTTTTGTAAAATTGCAAAAATGATGTAAAATGACCAAACGATGCTTCCCACTTGACAGAATTAAAAATATTTGTAGTGTAGCTTAGCTGTTCGGGTCGAACAAATGATTAAGAAAGACTGCAAGTCCCAATCTCTGAACACTTTATTAACTACATGTGGACTAGACATAGGCTATGGTCTTTGACTACTTAACTAAATTCCATTTATGACCAATGTCTATTAGTAGTAACCGTGTGTGTGCTTGTAATCAGGATAGTGTGCAATGACAAAATTAGTAAGCCCAATCTCTTTATTAGTTGCTGACTCATACACAAGAGCTATTCTTGGATTTTTTATCTACATTTTTATTATGCGGGATTGGATATCTGCCATATTTGAATGATTCATACATTTCAGGATACTAGAGAGTCCTTGTTATAAAAACTTGAAAAAGGATGGATATTTAGCAAAGCTTTCTTTCATGTTAATTGCATAGTGGATAATTCGAGCTGTGCCACAATGAAACAATTTAGCATGCCACCGTTAATCATATGTTTGTATATGTTTAATGGTTGTATGATAGTCATTCAACCGACAATGTGGCATATAATTTTCGAAGTAAATTGGTAATAATGCTGGAGTCGGAGTCGGGAGTCGGAGTCGGAGTCGGTGCGTTTAAAGACCCAGGAGTCGGAGTCGGAGTCGGAGTCGGTACGTTTAAAGACTCAGGAGTCGGAGTCGGAGTCGGTATATTGAAAATGTGTGGAGTCGGAGTCGGAGCCGGAGTCGGTGGTAAAATTTACCGACTCCACAGCCCTGGTTAACCCCTGACTCCAGTATGCGAATATTTAGTGCTCTAAATTCCAAACCTAAACCTTCTTTGAATTTCAGTTTTCAGTTTTATTTTTATTTTGGCATGCCAGGTAATCCTTTAGGAATGATAGATATGATGAGTCATACATAGTAATCGCGAGCACTGATTGACTTGCTTTACGACTTAAGGATTTGGAAACATATCACTTTATAAATATTGAAACACATCCCGTATAATGCGTATTGTGACAATTGTCAACAAGGACGGTTTGAACTAAACTATATGGAAAGAACGATTTTTTGTGACTTCAATTGTTACAAATACTTTGCCACATTGCCTTCATTATGAATCTGGATTACGCATGCCGGGTACGTAGGTAACGTATTCGTGGTATATTATTGAACGGTCTTCAAAGTAAACGAATTTCCTGTTCATTTGATACAGCCTATCGTTTTAGTCATTCAAAATGCAAGTTTTATGTTTGAATACCAAGCAACCTTTCGCGGGCCGCACAGAATAGCTTCGCGGGCCGCATTTGGCCCGCGGGCCGCACTTTGCCCAGGTTTGAATTAGAGACATAAAACATCAATATTTTTCATTTATTTATAAGTATGGAAGGTATTTTTCGTATGGTATCGCAATAGAGAGTTCACAGTATCATTTAGGCGTGCGTCACAATGGTTTAAGCGCTGTTATAAATTGTTTAAAAGCGGCTTACAACCAATGTTCCGTCTAAGCTGCGCAATGTCTCTGCGCACAGAAAATCTACGCTCCGCACAAAAAATACGAAATGATGACCCTTTTTTAAGTCGTTGCGCAATATTTTCCAAGGGACCGCGCAGTGAGTTGGTGAGTTTGCATGCCTCTTATTTACTTCGCCTAGGCTAAGGTAGGTGTCTGATCATGAAGGCTACTCCAAGTTGTTTCGATACCTTGCTATCTTTTCATTGTATCGCAGTCTTGTGATGTTTTGAAACGATGAAAATAATAATAAACCTGAATGACTGATTGAGTGCACGAGGACTCGTCAAAAATTAGAGGGAACATTGCTTACAACTCGTTTCGGACGAGTTAGAGGCAAAAGCTACGGAGAGTTGAAAAAAGGTAATAGGACAGTGTAGTTAAGCGACATTTGGCAATCTAATAGAGCCAGTAGCAAATAATCAAGTCGCATTTCATCCAAAGGATACCGAACAATCACAATCAGGGTAATGGCTGTAAACAGGACCTCGCGAGTTTCACCTTCCAGGAATTTCATTAGAACCACCTATAAATATCTATTATCAAAAAGACATCATTAAATGTAGTTTCTAATTTTCCATTTAAGTTGAATGCATTTGTCGTAATTTAATTTAAGATGAATTCTGGTTTTTGAAGGCTCGTCGCCCGTTCGCAACATTTGTTTTGAAGTTACACCGGTCCGCGCGAGGTCAAACAAGTTGAGAACCGCCGATGTAAAGGATACTACTTGAGAACGCAAATCAACATTTGAGAACTAACCTTTAGCCAATCGACTTTCAATTCGCCTGCCAACGTCGGACCGATCGGTACGGTGGCGTCGCAGATGATCACTCCCGTTTCTCCCGCCGGTTTCCTTTCGTCGGTTCGGCAAATTACAGACGGCGGGGTGTCTGTGACTTCTCCTGTGATGCATACCCGTGTTGAGATATGCCTAAAATACTGATGTTTATCAATCATCTATAGCCAGCTAGTGCAAGATTGCTAAAAGTAGAAATGACGGCGAAAATTCTTACTCATTTACAAGTGCATTGCCATTTCGAAGACATGTCCAATCTCCTCAAAGTGAAAACAGAAGATGAAAACAAGTCGCGAAAGTAAAGTTAAAAACTAGATTTAGTGGAGAGGTGAAGTACTATTAGTAAGTGATCGGAGACGGCTACTTTACAAATTGCACAATATATCTTCGTGACTTATGCAATATGACTAATGACACTGCAAATAGGTAAATCGTTAAAAAAAATGTTCAGTTTCCATGATACAGAGGCTATTTCACGTGATTCTTATGACAATCTCACTCGTAAAAATGATGAATGTTACAACTACTTTCTACTTTTCAAATAGAAATTGCGAAAATTAAGTGCTTTTGCCTAAAATCTGTTCAATTGGAAGGTAAAGTAGTCCGAATACATAACTACTTGAGTTGGTAATGCAAGTGCTCTCCGGTGCAACTGGACACATGGATCACTTGATCTAAATATCAGGGGTCGGTAACTATTTTGTATGGTGGGCCGTTTACACTACGCTGAGAAACGTGGCGTAGACAGGAAGAAAATCTGAGACTGGTAAAATCATTTCCATTGAGGCCAGGTGACGGTCTGAGAGTGTCGACCCCTGACTTACATACATATATGTTCTTTCTCTTACTTTTCACGCAAACTGATCGACTGGACACGTACAAGGTTTTCTCCTTGTAACTAACAGAGCACACGAATTCCCCTGCGTCAAAAAATTCCATGCTGCCAACCTGTAAATTAATCACCATTAATTGATGCTTGCGATATACTATAATACCATTCTTAGCTGATCTGATGGCAACAAGAATCGTAATTGAGCTTTTGCAGTGGGGTGAATGATTCTAGCTCACCAGATAAAAGGATGAGAATAAACAATAAAACTGGCCGCATGATGTTCTATGTCCAACACTAGATTCTAACAGTTAATAGTCGCAACAACTTTGATAGGATTAGACCAGGGATGACCAACCTTTTTGCTACCCACGGACGCGTTTTGATTACTTAGCGTACGGACGCATGTCAGGCTAACAATCCATTTCTCACGTCCGCTAATATGTGTGGGCTACTCAACTCACTAAAAAGTTGTCTGGGCATTCGCTCCCATTATTTTCATTGCGTATTACACGAATCGGTCGGTAAGTTTGATCTTTATCTGGGTCACAGTATCTGAGCCATGTGGTGCTAAAATCCTCTCCGGTCTTCACGCACGATGATACGTCCGCCAGACTACTGGGCGCTGAAAGACAAAAATTAAAACACCCCATTGTCACTGTATACGACGGAAATTAATGTCACCGTTTATGGTGAAGCTACACTAGAATTTCCCCTTGGGAGTTGTTATACACTTTTGTTACGACACTGCAGTAGCCTAGATGTAGCGTACACATTTTACTTTGTACAACAGGCTTACAGTACCCACCTACGACGTGCGCGCAGCATACATGGGCCAGATACTGCATCAGTCAAATGATTTACGATGGAACGCACTATTAGGCCTACGATTAGTAGCAAAATATCGCAGTAGTCGATTACACAAGCGATTGCATGGACACACTAATAACGATTTAGACACGATTATATTCATTTTGATTCCTTGCACTTGAGCTTAACAGATATTCGAGGAACGATTGAGATGATAGTATATCATAAAGTTTAAAAATAATTGAAAATCGCAATGCGTCACTTTTTTGTATCCTAAATTGATGAGGATAGCTTGTCCTTCTGATATTTATTAATGATTATATAACACTGTTACCCCATGTTTGGCGCGCAGTGTATGGATTGCGCAGCATTCTAATTTCCATGGAGCAAGCTTAAAAATTCTTCAAAATCTAAAATTACTCCCCTGTCTTGATCTCGACGTGAAAGTGCAACAGAAATTGAAGTAATTCATCCCACAAATTTAGCAAAGGGTTAATAAGCGGTGATGCATGATCTCCATGCAGCTAGTGGAAATCTTTTAGCAGCATATCGAATACCGGGTGTTTCTGAGGACATGGCTGTTGCCGAAATGTTTTTTCACACTCCCAACGCGAATTTGGGACCACACTACAAACCACATAGTAAGATCTCAATGCCCCTTTAAAGTAACTAGTAACAAATTATAGTATGTGATGTAAAAGGCTAACAATGACGATAAACGTCACTAATATAGCCTACTCAATAATAAAATAACAAGATCATGCGACTTTGATATATGGTATGTAAACATACGTTTGGGTAACAGTCAAAGAATAGACACATTCGGAAAATGACAGAAAATTGTTTAACTATGATTTTCCCATGGTTTAGTTATTATCGAACCTATTTTTCAAATATGCACATATACTAGTGTCGGATGTCGTTAGATTTGTGATAATTTATTTGTCTTGATAGTTTAAGATTCGACACATCTAGCCTATTGCCGCCTTTCGCCCTTACTGTAGCTAATAAACACATAGGGGCTAATGCAAAAGACCAACATGTGATAAGCACGTGATTCTTTGTTTAATACACAACAGCAACATGGGGCCAATAGTGCAAGAATCAATTGACCGGCCCACTTACGACAGCAATAGAGCCGAAAATTTGCTTGACCATTAAACGCCTCGACATGAATAATATCCCCGTTCTGCTTGGATGCATCCAAGAATTCTCGGCAAGTTGCATTTGGAAATGGCATGATCTGGAGGGTCAGCAGGCTTGTGAGACATTGATTTCCATCAACCACCTAGATAAACCAAAAGCAACCATTGAATGTAAAGGCTTTTCATAAATAAGTTGCCAAGCTCTCTCACCAAAGATAAGTTATATACTTTGTTCTCGGGTTTTTCAAACTCCATCAGTTTGGGATCGGTAAAGCTCTCGGTATCCCCAGTAATAGAACACTGCATCGCGAAGAGCAACTAGTTTTAACAGGACGATTGCACATTTAAATGCACTATTTTACGCTGCTATTAACCGCACGCTCCGTCCCAGTATCACTGTGCTCATGACGCCATACATCTTCGAGGTGACTGCAGTCCAGAAGAAAGGGCCAGCTAACGTAGGCCGTTCGGTTGATAGAATCGTATATTTCACAAATTTCACCGTCCACATCTGCGAATAACTTTCATCAGTACTGCAAACACATGCTGCTGACGCCAGAATCGATATCAATTAGACATATTTACCGGCAAACTGACGAATCAGGATTGGTAACATTATCCATATCGTCCACGCTTGATAGAATTTAAGCTGTCGTACTTGGTTCCTACCCATTTTAACGGTTCTCCTGCCATCTACACAGCCTGTTTGCGTCGAGTGGAATACATACCTCACACATACGATACGCGTTCTTAGGCCTTTTGTAGTCACGCTCACGCTACGATCGGGTACAATAACATTTTATTACGGGCTGGAAATACAACGGCGGGAATTCCGCACTGCCGTGCAATGTCACAAACAAAAGAGTGTGAATTTACCGCAAAAGCACCGTCAAGTTTCTGCTTATCAGTGAGGGATAGTACATTGACAGAGGATTTTAGCTTCTATGGCACAAATTTTTGGATTCTGGCCAGCATTTTCGAATAGGCTTTTCGCTTATGTAGACTGTACTGTAGAGCTATCACATCGATAAATTGAGGGTTTAATTCTTCTAAAGCTGCACCTCATAGATATATCTTGCCACTGTCCTGGACTAGGCCTACACCTATCCTTGGCCTGTAGCGTGACTTCCAAATGGCCGACATCTTTCTGGATTCAGATGATTCCTGCTTCGTCCTGGTAAATCCACAGTCCACATTGTCAGGATAGCTGGTGACTGCTGATACTGTTTGATCTCATCGCAATTCGACCCATTTATAGCATACCTAACGGTCATGCACAAAAAAAAAAACTACTTCGCCTGTTGCGAGTTAATTTGAGCGTATACGCCGTATACTCTCCGCATACAGAAACAACTGAATCAAACACGATTACGCTTTGTTCTCCCTATTAGTGCAGAGGCTTCGCGCCTTTGTGGAGTTGAATAAATACGAAATCGGGCGGGTAAGTTGAAACAAAATGAGCTCTACACATCCCATGTTTACTCTCATCAAACGTCTGACAAATACTTGTAAAAATATATGGATGTATTCGCATTCGTCACGGACGCGCGCCTATACATGGAAAATTTATATTGGCTACGGATTTGACTTGTAGGACGTGATTGCGCAATAATCAAACTAGAATGAAGTTTCGGACGGACAACCTAGCTCGTCTGCTGGCCCTGTGTGGATTTCGGTGTAAAGAGCAGATTTTTGCAGTGAAAAATAGGCTATCTTACCCAAATTTACCAGCAGAGGATGACACTGGTCGAAGTATTCAGTGTTAGTTCTCAAATATAGAAATACCGTCGTATATTTCAACTCAGTTACAAGCAGAAGTACCAAGACATGCCAGGACTACTCCAAGTGGAACTAGAAAATGAAGGTATAAAAGTAGTCAAGTAATTACAAACTCTACATTTGTTGGTGGTGTCGCAGCAGTTATTTAGGGTTACCATATTTTGAGATCAGGAAAAGACGACATCCTTCAAGAATTCTGAAAGCTCTAGTACCGGAAAAGAAAATGGTGATTTTGAAAACTTTTCGGCTAATAGTACTGTGTTGACTATAGACATTGGTCATCTTTCCTATCTCTAGGCCTACTCCCGAAATACCCGCCACGCCGTATTTTTCGTTGACTGTCTTGCCAACTCTCGCGTTAGCTGAGTCCCAATCGACATTTTGATCGCATTCTAATACTTTTTTTTAGAAAGAGGACAAATTCCGAAGACACTTTCAATATGTTGAAAAAAGTGGAAAATCCTATCAAGAGGATATATGGTAACCCTGCAGTTATTATAAGTGGCTATTTCCGGAACTGCAAGATGCGTATTCGCGATTTATGCAAAATCACTGACGACACCATGAACAGGGCCTATAGGTGCCATTTCGGAAATATATTCAGTTACATTGATACCTGGACTAATTCGTCAGTCGTTATATCAATCCCATACAGCACGTTCTACTTACAGAAGCCCAAGTCTAATAAATAAGCAGTTTTGACTAAAAGTAGGTAAACCTTGACTATCATGAAGTAGAAGTACTTCGTTACTGACCACCACTGAATGAATGTCTAATGAAATCTAAACTAAATGGAGTAAAGTCGCCAACGACAACAAAGTTTATTGATTTTGTTCATAAACTTCAACAAATATTTTCTGAAAAAAAGAAATGCAGTGCGCTGTATTATTATTATCCCGACCAAAAGTCTCGTAACATCAAATTCGAATATACAAAAGCAATTTCGGCAGTAACCATTTCCACCACTACAGGTAAATGCAGAGATTACGTAAAATACCCGATGATAACTGACTTGGCCGTTGGGAGGTGTCTGTGAAAAAGGCCTGAATTCCCCTTTCGACTTGGGAATTATTACGTCATTCGTTTTCAGTGTTACAATGTGCATTCGTGCAGTAGCGTTTTGATTTAAAATAATCCAACCCTCCTTCGAAAAAAATTCATCCATCCGAACCACACTATTTCGGTTACATTATTGAAACGTATAAAGCTGTGTCATCAAAGGTACTTCAGCGTGGCGTCTAGTCATTAAAAAACGTAATAGTAAAACACATGATTGAAACTTCTCACAGTATCTCTCTCCATTATCTCGTTAATGTACAAGAAGGCTTACCATTACGTGGTGGTACGCCTACTAACTGTGGAACATCGTACAAATTGGAAAACAAACCGGGCGTTGCATAGACTCAATTAGTCAAGGATAAATATTGCAACGATATCCCGGGCCCTAGGGGGGTAATATTGGGCCCGTCAGTCGGTGCCGAAATATTTTTGACCAAAGTGAAGCGGTGCATCTTCATGGAGTTCGGACGTAAGTATTCGGATCTGACCGTGACGCTTTGCGATAGCTTCGACACCTGTAAAAGTAACATATTGACTACGGCAGTCGTTCTCAACCAGGGGTACCGAAGCATTTCCGGGGGGTCCGCGAACACTCCACATTTGCAAAATAATTGATAACCCAGTTTCTAGCTATTTAAATTAGGGAAATCACAAGGCATGTTCGTTTCATAACTGCTAAACCTCAGGACCCACGTCATCAGAACAAACGAAATAGCCTACTGTGCTAACTCATTTTAATTAACAAATTGCCAATAAAGTACTGATACAACATTGCTGTTTAGAGCTGTTTTGTTGAGGTTTGTGGAAAAATGTTTTTTTTTCGTAGTGTGTCCCCAAAAAGGGATTGAAACCTCGTCAGTGAAGCCATTTTCTACTGTGTTATATATATAAATTCAGTTGCTAGATATAGAAATCCTGGTTTAGATGTTATATGTTAATTAAAAATATGTTCAATTATTTTGCCATATATGTTGCGGTCCTCCGATACCCAAAGGTGTCGTCGGAAGCATTACGCATTAAGATTGACCACCAGTTATCTTAGTGAAAATGGATTTTCGACACTCGTCGTTCATATCAAATCGAAGGCGCACATTTTCAAGACAAGCTCATGTATTGTAAGAAATACAGCTGTGAAGTTCGCTTTGAAACAATAAAACTCCACCCAATGTTCACATATAGTATGATGTTGTTTTCAAGACCTCTTTTTGCTGGCGTCTGTCACTAGCCTACAGCTAATTTCGGCACAGGATAGATGACGGCTGCACGATAGTTAAGCTAAACTTGAACTAAAACTTATGGGGGTTCGTGATGGTCCCTTGTGGGGGTCAGCAAATACAAAAGGTTGAGAACCACTGGACTACGGTGTTTCGCGTAGTGCAGTCATATGTGGCATTTTACCTTTTCAACGAATCTAAATACATAGAAATTGCCGTCAAACAAGATACATTGCTTTACTTTACATTAGACATTGCTAACACTATGGTGACCAACGAAGTTCTTCTACTTTTTCGGAGTAGGCCTACTCGATTAGGTTTTCCAAATTCAACAACTTACTCCAACAGGTATGTTTCTTGACTACTTCCAGCTCTACTTCCCAATATTTTGGCCAAGCTACTAAAATTATCATAACGACAGGGCACATTAGCCCCCGTAAAATGGTAACTAAACAAAAGTTCAAATGTTGCATGAATTTTTAGCGTCATTAATCATTCGAAAGTAGCCAGCTTTGATCGACTAGTAATGAAGTATATGACCAGGGGCGTAGCCAGCCGAGTTAAAAAGGGGATAGAACTGAATAAAGGGGGCAGAATGAGCCTCTATGCGTCATACCTTTAGCGATAGCGACTTCTGTATTCGTACGCTTTTGAAAGCGTAACTAATTGGCGGATCTAATTACTGAAAGCAAGTTAGCAATCAACAGCTTGCACGGGATCATGTTACGATGCGCACGCGCTCATCCCGTGACAGTGCAGGAGATCTTATTTGTATTCAAATAAGTACGGTAATCGACCTTGACACAATACCAGAACAACATTTCACGACGAACAATCTATGCAACGCAGAATCTGTTATATCTTCATAAATTTTGACATGATTCAATTCGCGTGTAAGAGTAACGTCTTCTCGGCGTTTTAATTCCATTCATTTTGAACATGGCGCATATACTAATTGTACCGGCGTGTGAATAATGACTTATTCGCAAAGCGAGGGAATCTCAAACAAGTTTCGGCACTGCTATTGAAGGCTGAATGCGTCCCGGTGGGATACCGATCACGAAAGGCATAATCTAGTATGATGTATACATACATGGTCATTGAGGTCAAGACAATGCACAACAATGGCATCAAAAATAAAATGTGAATCGAATGTATTGTGTCTTCACGCTGTTTTGAGGAACAGGCTTGAGTTCTGCAAAGCACGAATCAGATGCGATTGCTTTAAAACATGATTTCATTCAGTATAAGTTGTTATTTTCATGTTATTAATATTCGTTATCGTTTACAATGAACTGTTGATGAGAAAACAACGCGTGAACGACGCGACAAATGTTATTATTGCGCGACGACTGCATTCAGAATAAAGGGATTAAGCTGATCGCTAACCCTCGCCGAGAGAAAAATGTAACAATGCCCCTTTCCCGCTTGCATAGACGCGCTTCCATAGACGAGAGATCGACGAGAAAAAGGCATGTTATCAGCGTCAGCGATCGGCGTCGCGCGCAGCAAATTGAAATTAGGCGATAAGGTGAAGAAATGTTGTTATAGCAGTAGCGTTGACTTGGGATTTTCGGGATAGAATCAAGCCTGGAAGGGGGTAGAACGTTCTTCAATTCTACCCCCCTGTCTACGCCCCTGTATATGACGTCTCGACCAAATCTACTCTTTGAAAATACTTCCTTGAGTACTTTGCAGATCTTCATTTCCACTTCCCCTTCAAGTAGCTTTGACACGCATTGGATATAGCTACTTCTACTTGATACCAACGGTCCAACAATGACTACCTCTGGTTATAAATTTACTATTTCAAGGCATCCGTGAGATTAGGCTACAGACTAAAGCAGCTCGACGGGAAATATCAATTCTCAAATAAGATTCAGTAAGTAAATCCATGAGGGTGCATTCCATAGACTACACACTTATAGTGTTAAATGGCAAGACGAGAGATAAACAAACAAGCACTATTGCGATAATTCGTTGTAGATAGCTACCTGCTGGAGCACAAAACAATGTGAGCAAAATAATGTTGCTCTCTCGAACGCTATTTTCCTTAAGAACTTGGATCGCTTTCAAAACAGTATTTCCTGAAGCTGTAACAAAAATTTTGGATTTGTGAAAATAAATACATGTGACCTTGAGCGACGCACGTACACAGGATAGGATACATGAGCAAAACTTTTCTCTTGTGGATGTCCGGCGGAAGCTTTGCATAGAAAACTTTGGCCTCGTTGGTCTCTTCGTCGGATTGAATTAAAATCTTTCCAATCCGTATCGAACGGCAACAATCTCGGAGTCCTTGTTCCATTGCTTCACCTGAGCAAGAAAATGTTAGGTCTCGAGCAAGTCACAGAAAGAAATACGTATTCCAATTTTGATATCATAAATTGATTACCGGCATTGAAACTGCTACAACGGTATTTGCAGTAGTTTTCTAGTTGATCGACAACACTAAGGAGACATAAAATGTTCATCAACATGAGAAAGACATGCACAATAATTATATACAAGTTTAGATTATAATATTCATGCAAAGGGTTAAGGGAAACGGAAGCGGAGATGCCAGCCCATAGCAACACAACTTCACATGGGTTACGGAATAGTGACTTGATTTTTTTATTACACCACAACATATCACTTAGTGTTGAAATGTTCATGTCATCTGCAATTTCTATCCTGGTTATCCATGTCTATAGTTAGGCTCATAGAAAGATGAAATAAACATCAAATCGGTAAGAAAGACCGGACCCATGTGCAATAGAAGAGGTCGGCTTTGTAATGAGACCACATAGTTGTTTTCCATCACCCACATGAAACACAATTGTAAGAAGATTGGTGTGACAATAATCTACTCGAATATTTGGTCATTTTTCGGTTTCAAGATATTATTTCCTGATCAAAGGTTATGGTCAGGATAGCTTGGGTTAGCTCTGGTTAGGGTTAGGCAGATCGAACTCGGTATCTATGAGCAATTAGGGCTGTTCAAAAATAATTTATTTTTCAAATTTTACTGGCTACATGATAAAATTGTTAGGTTGCCTAATAAAAAATGTTGCACACTAATTTTGGCTAAAATTGCGCATTAGTCAGCACTCAGCTATGCTGTCAACCCAAACCAAACCAGAATAACTTAATCTAACATCAACCAAACTCTAAAAGCAAAAAATGTCTGGGAACAACTGATACGTCAAATATTCTATACGTTACTACGAACCATATTTTTGTTGTAATAATATACAAAGCTATTTGTGTTTCACAATTTCAGCATAAAGAAAGGAGTGGAACCTAATTACTCTCCTAATTCATGTAAAGCCATCAAAGATAAGTAATTATATGGCATGGGCAATATCAGCAACACTACAAAAAAAAATTAGACAAGTTTGGTCTCAATGTCTCAAATCGATTTTTTAGCAGAAAAAGTCTTAAAGACAAATTAGTCTTACCAAGTACTTTATGTCTCAAAAGTAAGCCAGAAATTGATCGAAAATGGTAGCAGTGCCTTGGGGGCATCCTTTTCAATGTTAGGGGTCTGAGCGGAGGAGGGGAAGGATGAGAGAGACCAGAAATTGCAGTGTTGAGATGATCCTGTACTAAGTTTACAAGGTATTCACTAGATATAGTTATCAAGGTACATGCCACTTACTACTCACGTATACCATTCAGATCAATATATATATGGTTGTCTGAGTCGAAAATAGCATTTATGGTGAGTGGGTGGTAAAATGAGACCAAATCAACCTCATTTCTTAAATTTGAGACCAAATTTGTCTAATTTTGAGACCAAATTGTCTAATTTTTTTTTGTAGTGAAACGTATATAACCAACGACTGCCGAACGAGCAGACGCGAACGAAACGATGAAGCTCTCGGCGACGGCCGACGCCGGTCGGGGCACGGCTTTCTGTGCTAGTGTTCGTCGTGACCCGGGCCGTGGCGCCGACCCCGGAAGTGGCCGACCGATCCGAATCGGTTCGCGGGGCGGAACGTGTTCGCGCGTTGACCGGCGCGCAAGTTCCGGATCCGCGCGAGACGGCTGCGTAAACGACCGGTTTTCGACGGCGGGGCGGCTCGATCGAGCTGTGCAAAATTAACACTTCTACTTCCTAAAGCCGCGTTTCGCGGAGCTAGCAAGACCCGCAGCCCCATCTGACCCGCGATCGTCTGAGGGGCAGTTCAGACCTGTTCAGGCGATGACCGCAGCCCGGTTCTGCCACGTCGCCAACCAGTACTACAACGCGGCAAAAGCCCATTTTGATCGGCCCTCGCTCGCCACGGGGGAGAGCGATAGCCTGAGCGTCGAGCGCCGCGCTGGAAATTGGGACTCTAAATTGAAAGAGCGATAAGCTTTTAGAAACGACGGGTCATAAGTAGACGACAATGTGTATTGGGCTTCGAGTCGTGTCGAGTGTTCGATTATCAATGAGAACGGCGTGGAAAGTTGAAATGTATACAAATTACACATGTAGAGTGGCCACAGCGAATAAAATGTCAGTTTCGCATCGGATTAAATGTAATTGCGACAGGACAGGTATATTTTTCGAGCGTACCCGTTTAATTGCGCATTTTTGATGATAATTCTGGGGTGATCCACCGATCAAGGATAATCCCGGAATTATCAAAGATTTATCAAAGAAAAATTGAAATCACTCCACTTCTACGGCTTGGAATTCAAAATGCTTGGAATTCAAAATTTTCATGCTGTACTAAATCCGCGAATATTGGTTAGAATGAATTCGAATCTGGTGTACGTCGTTTTATCGATTTAATCACGTAACCAGCAAGATTCAGAAATAAAGGTTATTTTTCAACAGTCCTATTGCGCATCCATTGTCACTGTTGCCGCGGCTCGACCACGACTTCACAGATATCTCATATACAATGACGCACCCCGCTTCGTATGCCGCAACGCGTTGGGAAATTACTTCGAAACTATAAATTAACTCTTAGCGACATCATCATTGGTTTATTAGCAATTTTATCAGTTCAATACACCACAAAAAATGCGATACAATGAATAGACAGGAAGATGTCGAAGCGACTTGGATTTGTCAATGGAATCGGACACCCACCTTGGCCTAGGCGTAGTAAAGAGGAGGCATGCACACTGAATGAAAGTAAAGAATACAGTATAGAAAAAGAAAGCGACAAGAAATAGGGCGGCATGTCATGGGAAGCGAGATCGATAGGTCAGTCGTGGTCCGGTAATCTTGAGGATGGACTGTATTTATTTAGTAGTAATTGCTTGTATTTCGACTTGAATGTGGACATGCTCGTCGACTGTCGGATGGCCGGCGGGATACTGTTCCACACATCAGGTCCGGCATATTTGATGGAGCGATGATCTTTTCGGTCGATCATATGATATTTGGACGACGTGGACGCGCGTGTGTTGTACTTGTGCGCTTTTGATTCAGAGGTAAAGAAGTCACTGAGATATTCGGGGCAACGACCGCAGTGAAACTGATACATAAACTTGGCGATTTCTAGTTTCCGCATATCTTCTATGTTTAGGACGCCGAATCTCTTCAGCAGCGACTTATTGGATGAGCAGCCAGGCCCCTTTGGGGCCCTAGCTATGATTCGGAGCACTTTATGCTGTAGTTTCTGCAGTGGCTTGAGTGCAGTTTTACTGGCAGCCCCCCAACAGTGGATGCCATAATGTAACTTCGACAGGATCGTCTAATTTCAGTACGCTAAGAAATCATGTATCACTACACGATTAGAATCTTTAAAATTGTTACTCTGTTCATTTTTGAGTGCCCGTGCCATTGTGTTCGCCCGGCCCCAAACTACGAGCCCGCTCGCGGACGGCGGGAACCGCGGGATTATGCGAGAGACCTCCAGCGGATGACGCGAGCGTGCGAACTCGAATTGCCGCGTATCGTCTCCCGCTCTCGAGGGCGTCGTGGCCTAATGGGTATAAGCACTGTGCTTGCCTCGCCGCCACGCCGCGCCGGGGCTCGAATCCCTCCCACCAAAGGCGAAAATGAAGAGCGAAAAAGTATACGGAATGGTTGCGCCCAAAGAATGTAGAAGGGCAAGAAGTGCGAGGTCATTGTTGCGTCATGCCACTGTTACGTTGCGGCATCCATTTTGGTCTCAAAAGACCACAAAAACAGCCTGAACCTATGTGTGAGGCTGTAGTTTTCGTTCATATTGGCAGTGATATTTATGGGATTACGCCCGCAACTGGTATATTGGACATAGAAACCAAGGTGAATTTATGTATTTTCGTTGTCTGCTGGTCGTTTTTATTTCAGATCACCCCGGACTACCACAGCAAAATGCATTTCTGGGCTGCATCAACGAATTGTAGGCCTACATATGGCGATATATTTAGAATCTCAACCTAAAGGCTTCTTGTGAGAATTGTATCCTGTTGAAGCAGGAGATGGAGCTAGTAAGATTCAATATGGCCAATAGAAACTTGCCGCATACATACTGTAACAGGATAGACCACCCAATACGATATAAAGTCACCCATCTTACAATTTGCAGCTACAAGGCCGGTGTCAGGAGAAAGATGAAGAAATTGCGCGTTATTATTATGATTAAAAGTTTATAGAGTGGCCCTTATCACCTGTTTAGGTCTTGTGTGCCACGGAATACAGTGCAAAGAAATTCAGGGAGAAAGACGAAGAAATTGCGCGCGCGGTTGAAATCGCTGGTAATGCGAAATCATTGTGAAATTAATTGTAGCATTTTGACGATACAAATACACAATGAAAACCATACAAGATACCCGAATGTGATTAATAGCGGAATTGCACAATTTATGATCGTTTTGGAACTTGGATGTAAGCTCGGATAACAAGGAACAGATGGAGGAGGATAGGAAGGTTTTTTCAACAAGGATCAGATTCAGGCTTTGAAAAGAGAAGGGCAGGCCTCTGGATGCAGATGGGCCGGTGATACATTTATGTCAGCACTGAAAATCAGGTTTTCATTTGGAAAGCATGGGTAGTTTTTGAGCTCCAACAGTGCTTCTATATCGAATGTAAACATTCGATGGTGTAGATATCTGAGTAAATCCTCTGATACCACGAACATTTTTATTAATTTTTTAATATGTTCTCGGCAAAAAATCACAAACAAAATATGCGACGGAATCCGACCCGAATACGCAGAAATACAACAAAAACAACCGCCGATACCCCTGTCCGCCCGCGACAAACGCGACTACACGCGCCCCAATACGGACCGGGACGGGGCTCGTTCACTTGAGGACCAATTCTACTACATCCTTATGGAGAAAATTGATTTTTGGTCCGAAAGTGAACGAGCCCCGTAGGTTCGTCAATTAGATTAGCGGACCTGGACGCCTCTGCATTACCTTTTTCCTAGAATTCATGATCATTTCCTATAGAGAAAGGTTCAAGCGGGTATTTATGTTAAAAACAATTTGTTTTTCTCGTATAATATCAGTTTCAATATGTATATTTCCATCACAGTCCCGTGAATTCAATAAATTCATTTGCGCATATAGAAACTGGATTTTTGACGGTCCGGAGTTCGTGGACGGGTTTTAGCTTCGAGCTATACACTACAAAAAAAAATTAGACAAGTTTGGTCTCAATGTCTCAAATCGATTTTTTAGCAGAAAAAGTCTTAAAGACAAATTAGTCTTACCAAGTACTTTATGTCTCAAAAGTAAGCCAGAAATTGATCGAAAATGGTAGCAGTGCCTTGGGGGCATCCTTTTCAATGTTAGGGGTCTGAGCGGAGGAGGGGAAGGATGAGAGAGACCAGAAATTGCAGTGTTGAGATGATCCTGTACTAAGTTTACAAGGTATTCACTAGATATAGTTATCAAGGTACATGCCACTTACTACTCACGTATACCATTCAGATCAATATATATATGGTTGTCTGAGTCGAAAATAGCATTTATGGTGAGTGGGTGGTAAAATGAGACCAAATCAACCTCATTTCTTAAATTTGAGACCAAATTTGTCTAATTTTGAGACCAAATTGTCTAATTTTTTTTTGTAGTGAACCTTATTAAAATTAATTCATACCACTCCGTATTATGCTGACTCCACAGTTTCCTTTATCAAAAAGTATTCCTTGGCACACAGTTTTAGAGTGAGTCGTCACCTCGCATGGTGAATATGGCAACAAATTAAGACCTTCCTCGACGACCAGACGTATGAGACGATCGGCATTGAATACAAAGTCACCACGGGATGAATTTCTGCAAAAGGCGGGGTAAGAATGAAGTCCACTGAGCATCTGTTCGGTTCAGTATTACTATAACAATTATTCATATTGAAAACCCAAGACCGTAAGTTTGAAAATTCGTTAAACTGCCATTACTTGTCGCGGATGATCGTCTGAAGTCTTCGTACTTGATCGTTTCTTTTGATGATTCTTAGCTTTGCTTTTTCGTCATTATTGGTACCCGCCATACTTTCACAAGTCGTAGCAATCATTATTGTAGTTGACAAAGCAGAAATGAAAATGCGAACTTGATTAACTTGCTGCTGAAGCATTCGCCGGACGTCTGCAAAATATTGCGGCAACTAGCTCTAGCAGAGTTCTGAAAAGAAGGTACATCGAAAGTGCCGTGACGTGCACGAGAAAAATTTGAATTCAATTCAGTCCAGTGTATCGTAATCTTCGGGTGAGACCATATATCATTCGGTGAGACTATTCGAACATGGTGGAAAATGATTCTTGAAGTTCATGCACATGAGAAAGAAGCAATCATAATTTTCAATTAATCACTTTGGTCAAAAGCAATTCATTTGCTCTGGTAAATTTATTAGATGGATCTGTTATTAAGTCAAACTTCTGAGCACAATCCCTACCCCTATTTTGAAATTAATATATCTCTAATCATCATCGATCATAAATTTATGTATTTTGTCAGTAATTTTCTCTGCAAGTATTCCCGCTAATATATAAAGTTATTACGTCACAATAATTGAACGTCACAATAAGTGGAGTTTTCGAACTGTTTCGTAACACTTCAGCTGCGTCATCCTAAATTCAAGACCAGAAGACCCGCAGGTAGTACCGGTACCGTAACCGTAGGTCATTTGCTGAAGGTGGTAAAAACGACAGTGCGGGCCTGATGCGATGAGTGCGAGTAACGAAGAAACGTCTTCCCCGGTGAGAAATACTAATATTCAAACGTTAGACTGCGTATGCCACCTTTGAAGTATGGACTTGATTTCGAACTGACTTGGTGCTGGTAATAGTACTGTGTTGGTACTTGTAAGACTTTGAAACTGGGACACTGTAAAACCTGGGTGGCACACATGGCAATACGATACCCACAAAAGCAAGGCATATTCAGGTAATGTGTATATCTTTTATTTTACTATATTATCACTTCATGGCGCCAAGATATCATGGAATGGATAATTATTGATGAAAGGAAACCCAAATATCCATACGCAAAACCAGCCAATCATTGGGAATTGAGATTGTTTGCTAGTGTGTTTATGGTCTTGGTACATCAAGTCAGACATTTTGGCACTCGAATTTTCCAACTGGTGACTAAACAATGTATCAAGGTATAATGAGATGACCAAAACAATTTTGCCATGAAGTGATGATATTGTGTATAAAGATACACACATTACCCTGCTATGTTAACCGCAAAATCCGTATGGCCACCCTCAAGACCCTGCTATTCACCTGCAAAACCCTGATATTCACCCGCAAAACCCTGCTAGTTAACTGCAAAACCCGCTTTGTCACCCACAAAACCCTGCTAGTCAACCGCGAAATCAGTTTTATCACCTGCAAAACCCAGCTATTCACCCGCAAAACCCGCTTTATCACCCGCAAAACCCTGCTGGTTATCCGCAAAACCCTGTTATACACCCTGCAGGTTTGCGGGTTTTACAGGTTTTTGTGGGTTTTACAGTGTCCCTTCGAAAATTGCCAATCAACGGTTTCTGATCATTTCTTCGACTTCTCTTATGCTTGGCCGTCTACTCCATATTTACATTTGACAAATTGTTGGTTCATTTCAGGCTATTTCTCATGGAATTCCACTCATGTACTGTAAGTGTGGACTTCAACTAACTTAATCAGGGATTTTTTATGCTGGGTGTACGTTAAATTATTCTGTACCTATCACTACTAGCAATGGTCCATCATGCATCAAGTCAGATATTCTAATTGGATGACATCGTAGCAAGACTTCAGTTAGTAGCATGAAAATATAATCTGACGGTTATTGATTTATTGATATCAATTATCAGACAGAAAGTGTATCATGGTACGAAAGTGCTACCTGCTAATACTTCCATGCCAGCAAACTGTAGTCGATTCACGAGATAGCTGCTACTCATTGTTACTTAATACACATAAATAACTGGACAACCTGCTCGGTTTGAAAATTGAGCGAAAATAATAGCGAAAGTGGACCATTCTTCATCTGCCATCCTTAGCAGCTTAGCATGTTGGTACAGGCTCTTTCTTGTACTTGCGTACTGTATGGTATTGCATTTATAGGACAAATTCTGTCAATTTTTTTTCTTCAGAAAATTTGGATTTTTGAGGCATAGAATTACTTTTTATAACTCATAACACAAACGTAGTAATATCGAGGTTGGTTACTCGTGTTACCCAGTTTTTTTATTATGCAGGTTGTAGCACCCAACGATGTTAAGATTGATGTAGAAGATCCTGTAGAGGAAAGTGAAGCTCCTATCAAGGAACCCAGTGCTTCTGTGAAGGAAAATGAAGTCCCTTTGAAGGAAGCCAGTGGTCATGTGAAGGAAGTCGAAAATGAGAAACCTATAGATCAAGATGAGGACGATGGTGAATATAGCGCGTTGAATGATCGTGTTTGTTTAAACAATGGCTAAAAAACTTCATTCACCATCAAGATAGCGTAATGGTTGAGCGTCTGGCTTCTTGATCGGTAGGCCGTGGGTTCGATTCCCGGCCGGGTCAGACCAAAGACCTGATTAGTAACACTGGTATCCATGGCTTCCCTGCTTGGCGCTCATGCATTACTGGGATAGCATGGAGGGGTGGTGCATGACTTAGAAAGTCGTAACGGCTATATCTGCACTTCCTTGTCCAGCGGCATATGCACTCATGGTATGCATATGCGCTGATCGTGTGTATGTATATCATGAGTCGGTGTATATGCCGCAAAAACATCAAGGACAAAAATAAACTACGTCCTTTCCTTTCCTTCCTCTTTTCATTCATTTTGTCTATATTTTGTAGCAAGAGTGATTCAGCAGGTCTCGTCAATGATAGGATTGCTACTGGTGATCAGTTATTAATTAATTCTACTACAAAACATAGTGTAGGCCTATACTTCCTCTTTACTGACTCCTGTCAGTATAGAAAATGCAACATTTGAAAAGTAGCGAAGTAAGTAGTTTGAAGAAGTAGATTGTGATAACAAAACTTCACGTCGATGCATTGTGTAGTGGATTTAATACAGAAGCTTGTTATTCTAGCATCCTTCAAAATTTAAAGATAGATATTTTTGTCAAACACAGATTGACTACTGCTGCTATAAATTAGGGTTACCATACGTCCTATTTTAAGAGGATTTGCCCTTTTTTTTCATTACATTTAAAGTGTCCTGGGAAGACGCCTAAATCTCCTCTTTTTTGGGAATTCGTCCTCTCTTTCTCTGAAAAAGATCATAATGCCATGAAAAATGTGACTCCGACACAGCGAACGTCAGAGTTTTGTAAAAAATCGGGTGGATCGGAAGTCGAGTCAAAGTGATGACCTTTTTTCAGTCAACACCACACACTTTCGTAAAAATGTGGGTAATTCGAGAGTCGAGGCAAAGTGATGACCTTTTTTTTCAGTCAACACAGTACTATCGGTCGGAAATTTTTCAAAATCGCAAGTTTTCTTGTCTGCTGCTTGAGCTTTCAGAATTTACGAAAGCAATTTATCACCTAATATATTATGACTAAAGATTCCACAAATAGGTGAAGTTTTCAAGATTACGTTCTGTTACCGAGATACAGGGGATATCTCGCCTACTGTTAGGACAATCTCATCAATAAAAAGGAAATCCTAAAGGTAAATTGTAGGCAGGAGTAGTTACACTTGTGGCTGTGACAGTGGAAGAAGTCTAAAGCATTTACCTGAGAAAGCATTCAAGTGACTAATTGAAACCTACTTGATTAGTCAAAAAATCAAAAGTACTTGGTCACTGAGTTGTACTACTTTAAGAAATTCTGATTTTGATTTTTAGTTTACTACTAGCAGAATTTATGTGGCAATTTCAATGCAAATATATCATCAGGTTAAAATTATACATTTCCCATCAGTAATATCTGGTCTTCAATTAATTGCAGAAGAACCACCGAATATTATGAAGGATTTGTTGCCTTGGATCGTTACAGCAGGCATTGGGGTTATATTGCTAATTGCTGCTGGTATGTTTGTTCAATTTAAAGATTTTGCTCCTCGTTAATTGCTATTATCTTTGTTCTTCCTTTGAAATGTTAGTGATTGTGATGGCTACTAGAAAGGAACAGACATTCAGATTCCCTTACACGACGGAGGAGTTTAATATCCCCGATTACCT
Organism: Botryllus schlosseri; assembly: GCF_051294905.1. NCBI lineage: Eukaryota > Metazoa > Chordata > Ascidiacea > Stolidobranchia > Styelidae > Botryllus > Botryllus schlosseri. Next base: position 16,117,037 of record NC_137247.1, on the reverse strand, counting down.
TGGCTCTGTACGAGTCAAGTCCGTGGGTGGTCAAGATCTGAGATATATCAGTGAGTTACGGCAGATTGGAAGTCCCGCTTCTAGGGCGACGCGATACAAACTCGAACCTCAGGTAAATTCACCTGATACTAATAACATTATTTTGAACATGCACCATATTCATTATAGCTAGAGTATATTTATGGGAATGCGAGTCTGCCTGTAGAAAATGTTGTGGTTATTGCTTTCAAATATGGTGCGTCCAATACCCTTGCATCTCGAGCACGTCGGTCTGTTTCCGGAAGATCAGGAAATGATGGGAATGAACATTCCGTTGTTGCAAAACATTGGGTATTTTGCTTTAATGCATCACCATTGTGCGTGTTTACAGAGTTGCATTTGTTGTGCTATAGCTTTACTTGAAAAAGAACATAACCAAGTCAACAGAGGATCTTCAGACGGATTTTGTCGCCGCCCTTAGTAAAGTTCCTGGGATCGTAGTGGATGAGACGTCAATCAAACTGGAATCATTGGAAAACATGACCAAGGCACAAGCGATTGTTGCTTTGGCTCAAGCTGGATTTTTCAGTAAAAAATACGGGCAACTCGATCAAGAATTGTTGGATATTTTTGGATTGAACCCGATTATTGGTAAGTGTTGTTTTTATTGCCTGTCCTACCAAAATACGTAGCATTCAGGGCTAAATTTCTGCGATAGACATTCAAACCGATGACGATGATGAAGAAGGCCTCTGCCGCTCGTTGAGTCATCCCTCCAACGGAAAAGTTTACCCGCAAGCTTGCACCACTTCGATCAGCACTTACGCAAAAATGGCATGCTCCTTCACCTGCGATCCTGGCTTCGATCTCGAGGGATCTCCGAATCGTATATGTATGGGTTCGGGTCTTTGGAGCGGCGAACCTGTCCAATGCCACAGTGAGCAGGGTCATTTCTTCATGTGATTTTACAGTCGATGTGTTGTCACCCTGACAGACTGCTGGATATTTGAAATAAGTAACTAGAGCTAGATCTAACCAACACAACTAACTTAATTCAACACCAAAGCAAATCATTGATTTTTCTTTTATCGGAATTGGATCGGTTTTCCACATGAAAATCATTACGAGTTTGGAATGGAAGGGTTTCAACAGGTTTGTAATATGACTTGACTCAAGTCGGACTTGAGTCGTGAGTTTTTGGTGACTTATCTGGACTTGATTCATTTTTTCAAATGCGAAAAATGACTCGACTCGAGTCCATTTATGTATTGACTCGACTTGTACTCAAGTCATTGTGCGTGACTCAAACTAAGTCATATGACTCGAGACTAGGACGGCCAAGACAGACATTTCATTATAACCTCGAAGAATAGTAAAGTTAACACATGATTTGTTGTTTATCAGTCTTGATACTTGGAAAATAAGGCCAGAAGTTGTTAAATCTGAGAAAAATTACTATATTATGAATGTGTTTATGTGAATATGTTGAATCGAACTGAACTGAAAACTGGACAGTGAATATAATGACTTGGACTCGGAGAGGAGTCAAACCACTATGACTCGGACTCGACGCTCTACTAGCTGACTTGGACTTGGACTTGAATCGGTGGTGAATTATGACTGTCTCGACTTGACTCGAGTCAAAACTATAAAACAGATTTACTTTTGACTTGGAACCTTGTGACTTGGTTACAACCGTGTGTTTCAACCCCCAAAACCAACCCCCTGGCTACGCCACCGTCAGTAATGATGACTCTAGCAATGGTTGGAAGAACATCACACAACAGAACACCGGTATCACATTCGCACCAAACAAAGACACATGTTTCCTAGTTCGACAGCTATTTTTTCGAATTTGCAACTAGAACTCTAACTACTCACATTTCAAAGACAGCGACTAGAGCTAGAGCTACTAAAACAGTAGTTAGTTGACCATCAGCTAACTAGGTTGATAGGTTGAACAAGTCTGCACCTTGATTTAGAAAAATGCCCTCCTTTGGAACATACAACCGTCGGAAGTATAACGCCGCAAAGCTGTTCGCACGCCAACTCCTCGTCCGGTCAACTGTGCTTTACCGAATGTCCGTCGGAAAACTATCAAATGATATTCCCATCTCCTACCACTGTCGAGAAGAAGCTCGACATGCCTGGGGCGGACCTGTTTGACTTTAACAATTATGCTTTGAAAGAGGACGCTGTTGATCCGTTGGATGACGTCAGAACGTATCTTCAGCGATGTGGAAGCGACGGGGAATGGAATGGAATTGTTGGGACCTGCAAAAGTAAGTGTTGTCTGCCGAGGTGGCCAAGTCAGTTATTGACGATAATAGAGTACCTGCGGAAGTAATGCCGTAAATTTCTAATGCATTGGAAGTAGAAATAGTGATTTTTAAGACGGGTTCAAGCTGCTATGAGTAAAAGTTGAAAATGAATGATTTGAAATGCGCACAAGCAGTTGGAAGAAGTAGATTTGGAGCGGCTTCACAGATACTTGTTTGTGATAGCTTTCGAAATTACAGGATCTACGTTCGCCGCTAACATCTTGTGAATAATGGTGTTATAGATTGGTAAATTGGTGGGTGTCTGATTAAAGACTACTCCAAATCGTTTCGGCACCCTGCTATCTGTTCATTGTATCACAAACTTGTGGTGTATTGATTTGATGAAAATTTCAATAAAATGATGATGATGATTGCTAATTTTCATTGTTATATTCTATTATTACATCTGATACTTATAATGCTTTCATAAATAAAAGTTGCTTTCTACTTGACAGAATCTAAAATTTAGACAGTAATTTTAATTTAGAAATTATTGATGTAGTACTGGAAGTGGTCGAAGAACACAAACACTTAAGTTAGTGCAAGTTGTAAATCTTTGTTGTTGTAGGTCTTGACCTAGTTAAGTAGGCTACTCCAAAATGGCAGACTTACTTAATTACTGAGCCAACCAGTGGAAGCGGAGTTATTGCCGTCGAAAAATTTTGATTTGAATAAAATAGTATTTACGGTGAGCACAACTATAATAAATAAACGAAGATTCGGTCACCGTAAATACTATTTTATTCAAATCAAAATTTTTCGACGGCAATAACTCCGCTTCCACTGGTTGTAATTGAACCAAATTTGGTGAACATTGTTTCTATAGACAGCCTAACACTTTCATGGGGTGAACAGAAAATTTTCAAATTTTTTATTATTTATTTTTATATAATAAATAGAAACTTTCTTCTCCTGTAGCAAAGCGGTTATTGGCTGGAATTGAACCAAATTTTGTGTGTAGGCTTAATTTAAGTAACCTAACAATTTTATCAAGTAGCCAGTACGATTTGAGAAAAAAAGTCATTTTGAAGAGCCCTAATGCACACTGCATGAAAAGTAATGCAGAGAATATAAGACGCAAGCAACAAAATGAGGTGGCATGTGGCGGAGGGCGAGGTCGATGTTAGGTCGTGGTCCGGTAATCCTGAAGACTGGCTAGTATTGATTTAGAAGAAATTGCTTGTATTTCGATTTGAATGCGGACATGCTCGACGACTGTTGGATAGCCGGCGAGATGCTGTTCCACAATTGGGGACGGCATACTTGATAGAGCAATGCGTTTTCTTGTATTCAGTCCTGATCATATGGTAGTTGTTCTTTGATGACGCGCGTGTGCTGTACTTGTGCGCTTTTGTCTCCGAGGTGAAGTAGTCGTTGAAATTTGAGGGACATTGACCGCAATGGAACTGATACATAAAGTTGGCAATTTCTAGTACCTTTCAGTGACCTGATTTCGCTCGCGTTCAAACGGCAAGCCAACTCAGCAGGAGATCGCGTGCTTGTGCACACGACTCTCGTTAATTGGCAACACGCTTTTCGGTAATTGGCAGCGCGTTACACTCTATAATAAGTGATGCGCGATTGAAAACAAACATGAAGAAAGGCGTTATTTCAAGTTTTTTATCGAGGGAAATTTTTTTCATGGCTTGTTGTACCCATGCATAATACGCACCCCCTATTTTAGGGCAAAAAATCGTGAAAATTTTGCGCATTATACATGGAAAATTACGGTAATGGCTATACTTGTTTATATGAATATATATTCGACTGAAACGGTGTTTACTTGTTGACAAACATACCCGCATAAATCGTTTTCCAAGAACTGTCTCTCGGTTACAGCTTTTAATTTCAGTCAAAACGAAAAAAAAAATGTCCGCCTACCCAACTACCCACTTATACTTGTTTACAGCTAATCCTGAGAAGTATTGTTGAAGGGTAGCGTAATTATGAAGGTGAGCCAATATCACTCACAAGTGATCAAGGTTAAAGCACTGTTGGTAATTCACCATGTCGTAATTCAGTTTGCTACCCATACCAGCATATGTAACATAGTTACTGGGATATGAGGCTCTTTAGGTGTGTCACAATGAAATTGCCTACAGTATCTCTACTCTATACTATGAAAATGCTTCAGCGAAATGTGCAACATTGGTGCCGCCTGAAAATGGTGTTGTTGAACCATCAACTTGTGTCAGCAATCCATTGGAAGGAGATGAATGTAGTGTGTCATGCAACCCCGGATTTGCTATGGCAGACGGAGCTGATTACAAAGTGCTGACTTGTGAAGTGTCTGGTACATGGACTGGGGAAATATCACCTTGCCACGGTAGTGTTCTTAATCTCTTGTGCTTAAGCTATGATGATTTATCTGCTTGAGTTATTGCAGAGTCGTGTCCCATGCATTCAGCAAATAATTCAGTGACTGTGTCTCCCCTGATATGCATGTCCAGCACTTATGAAGGTTTGAGCTGCAAGTATTCTTGTGATGCTGGTAACTCTCTTGTAGGAGCCAGCAAAAGGTACGTTTATAAATCATTTGCATTGTACGTTTTAATCAGGCTAGGTACTGCCTGGTACTGCGTGAGTGACAACTTATTTACACCTGTTGCTGTTCATTATCTGCTTCATAATACCACAACTTCTCTCGATAGAACATGCCATGGTGGATCGTGGGACGCTGAGGAACCTACATGTGTGCAATTGTGTGAAGCACTGCCAAATCCAGAGAATGGAGTATTCATGAGCACGGCAGGTGAGCACAAGACCATTGATTTTAAAAATTGACTGATTTGTTTCAATGAAAGAAATTTTACAGGGCCCTGTAGCGATGTAACCTTACTGGAAGGTACAGAATGCATAATACACTGTGACACTGGAAGTAGAGCTGTTGAGAATAGTACCGTGTGTCTTCCATCGGGACAATGGAGTAGAGAGAACATAACTTGTGAAAGTAAGTCTTGATTTGTCAGTGTCAGGTTACAATCAAGTCGCTTGTCTTTGTTGAAATCCAACCTTTGCTGCTGAGAGAAATGGTCATAACTGCTACATATTTGCAAGTGAATCCTTTTTGTAGTTGGTGAGTGTCCGACAAAAATAGATAACCATTAGAATAGCAATTGGATCTTCAAATTTAGTAATTTTAAACGTGTTATTACCGAACAGTTTGACTTTATGCAAGAATGACCCACAATATCATATTTGCAGAGATGTGCCGGCCTCTAGTGCCTGACAGATATGGCAATTGGACGCCGGCCACGTGTACGGGATCGCACTTTGCTGAGCCCGGGGCCTGTAGTCTGTCGTGCTCGCTTGGTTTCCAACTTACTGGTCCTGGGACAGTTACTTGCGCTGGCGACGGCACTTGGGACACCGTACAGGGACTATGCAAAGGTTTTTACGATTTTCAGACCCTTTTTCTGCTTTGTGAGTTTTACCGAATACGGAAATAGCAGGGATATCTAGAAACTACCTATATAATATCTAGAAGTTCTAGATATCCCTGGGAAATAGTATGCTTACCAGTTTGGGTTTCGTTGATTTTATGATTTTGGCTGGATTTGGATTCGATATGGATTTATGATTATTTTGAAGCTATTCTTGGAGTTTCTTAACTTCGGTATACAATTGTAAAATATGTCCATATTATTCTTCCATTTATGTACCTTGGAGTCAAAATCCGCCAAGCTAGTGTGTGCCAAAAGAACGAGTTTGTGTATAATAGAAAAAAAGTACATTAAGCTTAAGCCTTCTGTTTGCCTCGATTGCTTGAATTTTCGTGCCAGGGACGTCATATGTTTGGTGATGTGATTGTTGATCTAAAAGTTCTTCTGAAAGCTCTACTAGTTGCTGACGAATACCCCTGACGGGGGTCAGCTTAACCGATTGGCACCGGCTGCAATTTTCGAAAAAATTTACTTCAATTTTCAAAATCGAAAAACTGTACCTTAATGGGATCCGAACACAGTAACCTAGGTACTGTTCGATTCAGAACTTTAACGCGGATCCGATTGCGCCACTCAAATCATTTCGAGCTCTGTGTCTGACCACTTATATCAAGAGCAAGCCGAGAAAACGTTGATGAGAAACGAATTAGCTTTACTGTACTCTTTATAAGCCTTAATGTAGATATCTGGTGACATTGGCATCTTGTGAATCATATCGGCGAGGAAATCATGATCACAGAGATGCCTCAGTCGATCTCATACGCCATAATGTCGTGATTATTCAATAGATACTGTACGGCTGGTTTGCAGAATAAACACGCACCAGACCGCAGAGTGAGTGAGTCAACGGCGAGTGACACGCTAGCGTTAGTTCCAGGGCATTTACAAAGCCTATAGAGCACGTAAATGGGTCACTTTAGTATTGATAAACGGAGATTGTTGAGGCCTAACTATAAGGACAAACCACAAACACACATCATTACTACAACAACGTGAGATATATATCGTTATACGACTGATCCTTGTATATGCAGACGCGCTCTTTCCGGTAGGTATATGCGCTGAGTAACGTTGTATTTATTCCGAATTATACTTGACTATTAGCCATTATTTAGAATCGTATAGGCAACAACTATTCACAGACACAATCTATGAAGATATATCACTATTAGAACTCGATATATATCCCGTTATGTGACGAGTATCCATCTGCTTGAAGCTGGTACGGTAGGCTGCGAGATTTCTCTTCCCGATTTTCAAATTCAACCTTGAGCGATGCAGACATAACTAATATCGTTGTTTCAGCAAGAAAAACAGAAGCTAACAAGCACTATTCACAGAAACAAACTACAACTGGCTATGACGAATAAAAACAAATATACAACAGAGTATATGACGAGTATCGAGAACGCGCGTGTCCGCGAAATGATGCGGTCGGCAGATATTTTTGTCACGCGGCCTATCACATGTATTTCGAACACCTTACATGTAACTTATATAAAATAAGAATATATGTGTGGACTTGTATGGACACTAGCTTTTCACAGAAAGAAACAACTATGCCTCAGGTAGGCTATAACAAAACATAGAGTACGTTATGTGAGAGTGGTCAAGGACGCGCGCGTTGCCGAGACAGTGTATTTTGCAACATATTTATCTACGGTGTTTGCTATCTGATTTCGACGTCTTAGATATAATGTATATCTAATAAAATGGTATCAATGAACTTGCACAAACAATATCTAATCGCAGAAATGAAGATGCAACGACCTAGCACGACTAGAACGGGATATTTTGTGGTTCTATTACCTTACGCTTCCCTTGTACCGGCATGGGTAAAAATACTCACGCCGGCGCCAAACGGTTAAAATATACCGTTTATTACAATATAAATATTTATTCAATTACATTTAGACTGAGAGAGAGAGATATGATATTCTTTTTCGCCTGCACCACCGAGATGCTTTGACGGCGGAGTTGCGGATACGGCCGTGAGGTCGTCTAGACTGCGCCCCCGTTTTTTTTTCTCCTCCATGCTATCTGTGATTGCTGAGCGCCTAGCAGGATAGCTGCGGATACCAATTTTCGAGTCTTCGGTATGACGCGGCCGGGAATCGAACCCACGACCTACCGATCGAGAAGCCGGACGCATAACCATTACACTTTCTCGCTAAACTGCTAATCATTTTCTATTTTCATGCGACTTTTGAACAAGTTTCGTTCGTTACGAGATTTGCACTTGGATTTACACATTATATCGAATCAATTATGAATTTGGACTTGAATTTGAGTCAAATATACGAAGAAGGATTAAAATTCAAATATATTAAATCAGCTCGTCTCTTCCAGCAAACTGTTCGGGTCTGACGGCTCCTACTAACGGCTATCTCGAAAGAGATTCATGCATTGACGGTAGCACGGTCGTCGGCAGCACTTGCGAATTCAGCTGCAAGCCGTCATTTCGCATCAACGGAGATCGGGTTTTGACGTGCGAGGCTGGCTGGTCTGCATTAGCGCCGACTTGTACCCGTAAGTCACAGGTTTTTTTCGACTGGGGTCCGTGAACGGCCAAAGTTTAACTGCAAATATAAAGTATAACGGATTTATAATATCTGTTTTTATTTATGACGCCATTGACTGTGGTGAGAGGTGAGCAGAAGTGTTGATCTCTCTTTTTATTTTAGTCATGAAATAGCTCTTGAACTACCAATGTGTCAATGAGGCGTCATTGGCGACATTGATGCCCTTTAGGAGGCGTCTTGTCAAGTATTTGATTATCACTTATCATGACATCACAACAGTATGAATGATGTAGAAAGTCCAAATATGTACATTTCGTGTGACAACAAAGAACATAATGCCATTTCTACATCACATTTAAGATTATTTGGTATTTTCTCAACCATACGCATTTCATTGCACTTTGTGACAATGTTGTGGGACGTGGTTTAATCACGACTTCACAGAAATATCACTACGTGTTTTCTACGTTGCGATACGACCAATCGAGTTTTACAGCTATCCACAGTGGAAGAGCATATCGGAACTATTATTCACGTTGGTGAATTAGCTCTTAGAGGCAAGAAGCGTATAATTTCAGTACCTAAAAAAATAATCTCTCTTTACTCGACTCAAATCAGTAGAATTTATACTCGATCCAGATTTGGGTAAACTCGAATAATTGTGCCCAGCCTTAGTGGTGACCTTTTATTCAATCATCAGGTAGTTCCCTTTTTTAGTCATCAGATGATGACTAGGGTGATTTTGTTGACCTGAAAACGAAAGATTTTGACCTAAAAATGAAAATTTTGACATTTTTGACCTTGAAAAGCTTAATGTTGACCAAAATTTGACCTCATGTATGTAAATTAGGTTTGTTCGCACATAATGTTAGAATTGTACTACTTATCTTCATTTCTGGTTGGAACTATCTGTCCTCACTTAAAAACTGACCAATTTTTACATGAAAAAACTTTATTTTAACGAAATCTGGACCTATGAAGAATTCCAGCAGACTTGGACAACTAGAAAATTTTCAGATTTTCTGAATTAGATTAGAATTAGAATTAGAGCTCCACAGTTTTTTTCAAACTAGATTAGAATTAGAATTAGAGCTGCACAGTTTTTCCAAATTAGATTAGAATTAGAATTAGAGCTACATAGCTTTTGTCAAATTAGATTAGAATTATAATTAGAGCTACTAAGCTTTTTCCAGATTAGATTAGAATTAGAATTAGAGCTACTTAGTTCACAAAAACTTGGAAATTGAATGAAATTATATATGGGAAATGAATACAGCAAAATGCAGTTCACATCAAATCACAGTGCGTGGTGCAAAAGGCCGTGAGGCGATAAGCGCCACATATTTTTGTTTAATAAACAACAACAACAGTGCATTTCCATAAACATGAGAATGGTTAACTTCTGCACACCAAGCTTGGCTCGATTTTTACTATACTTTAATAAAATATTACTTCTTTTATGGTAACCGTGGGCATCGCCCATGTTAGTCAGAATGGCGATGTACTAACGTAAAGTTTTAGAAACTAGAATGTTGTTCGCAGACTACAAGCTACTCTAGCAGGCTCTATTCGTCATAATATCTACTATGACTGCACGGTGTAAGTAAGGCGATGGCGGCTTGGCACTGGATTTCCCTGCGCAAGAGGAATATTCTTTTTAACTCACTGCAATAGTGCAATATGCCTCGGACAAAGAGGCCTTTTCAGGAAAACAATAATTAGATTAGAACTAGAATTAGAGAATACGGACATTTCACAAATTAGATTAGAATTAGAATTATAGCATAAGAACATTTCACAAATTAGATTAGAATTAGAATTAGAGCATGGAAGCATTTCACAAATTAGATTAGAATTAGATTACTGGCATTTCGCTCTAATTTAGTGAAATTAGACAACTAGAATTATCTAGTTGTCCAAGTCTGAATTCCAGTAGTTACATCACACATTATGATAGAAAGTGTCTGTCCTTGCTAAGTAGCTTTCTAAAAATGGAGAAAGAACGTACAACTGCGGCAGTTGTTGGCTGGTAAAACCGACTGGTAACACCAACTGGTCATCCGTACACTGTCAGTTAGGATATTGCGGTACGTTGAACGTAACACCATGTCAACCTATTTGTTTCATTTGACCGTTTATGATTCACAATGGGTAGACAACATTAGACCTATAAAGTATGCTGCAAGATGTAAACTGTCAAATGGTTAGTTCACCGACAGTGCAAACATCCACGATACAAACGAAATGCAGGTTGCAAAAAAACTTTGACTCTTTAAGATATTTTTGACTATTTAACGCTAAAATTTTGACAAAACTGGACATGTTAAAAAATAACACCCTAGTGATGACATTATTTCGGTCTTCAACTGCCCAAATTTTTACTCAGAATTTTGTGTAAGTTCAATATATTATATTAGTGCAGGGGTTCTCAGCCCTTTCTTGGCTGTGGCCCATTTTCCGGTTTGAAAATGTGCTGTGGCCCACCTCTTATCTTGGAGTCGTAATCCTGTGCAATGCGTGGTAATCGACGGCGTCGATATGCCTATTTCTCTAAAATATGCGCATTTTTCTGTTAATTTACTGTAGACCTTTCGGCCCATGAAATTTTCATGTCTAATAAATATCTTCCAACAAACGACCAACGAAATTATCTTGGGCCCCTTCGAGCTCCCGCAATTGGGGTTTTTGATGCAGCAGTTACGGCCCTGGTAGACCACAGGCTAAAACTCTGTGTATATTATGATCGTCCGCTGCTCCATTCGCGTCGAGAAACACAATCATCAAATCCATGCATCCACTGTGTGATTGGGATTTTAGTTCCACTGTTGTGGGAAATAATATAATCATACTGGGTCAGCTTCAAACAATTCATTGGTGAATGGGGTAGCCTACTACAGAGAAGTGGAGAAAGATTTATTTAATATGCATGCTGCACAATGCACATTGTATGTCTTGTAACAAACCAAATGAAGTTGCGATGTCAGAATATTCAATCCAATGATACAATCAATTCATGTGACTCTTACATTATGTACAATGATTTCCAGGGCGGACATTTCAAACCGTTTCCAAAGATTGATGCTTTCCGCTAAATCCTCAATCCATTACGCTTCGTTGCGGTGGTGCAACCTCCACCAGAAGTTGCTAATAATTTCCAGTTATGGCTATTTTTATCTTACAATAATACGACTTGCCTAAGTACAGTATATCTATACCTCAATTACACTTCATTCCGAGTTTATTGGACACCCCTTTTAACGGCATATGACATACGACGCTGCCGGAATACTTGGTTACTTCAGTATTACCTTCCAGTTATTATATACTCGAAATTATTTTAATTGCTCTTAGCCGTAGGTTGTCATAGCCGGTGGAAAAAGCTGCCGTTTCTCCCTCCCGTTTTCGACAAGAACATGTTGACTCCATACGTGCCACTACGTCTCATCATGAGTCGGATGAAAAGCTTTACGTAGCCTACGTATAATTAGATAATAGGAATATATTTTTAGTGATTAATAAAACAAATATAACTAAACTTACATATATTTTAAAATTTTCTAAATAGCTTTGTGGCCCACCTCAAATGCTCCTGTGGCCCACCCTTTGAGAACCCCTGTATTAGTGGGTCCACGTGACCGCCCAAGAAGTTTAAGATTTCCTGCATTGTAAAATGATCATACGATTTGTCCGAAGCCTTATGTTGTCTTGTAGCCGAGGAGCAGTTCCATATTGTTCAAGAAGTCGGCGGTAAAGTCACGTGCCTGTTAGCGGAGAAAGACGGTTCGCTGCGGAAAGTCGAGGAGGTTGTGGGAGATGAAGATCGATGTGTTAGCAATTATGCGAGTTGGACTTGGCAGAACGATAATATTGTGCACGCCGTTCATCGCACGTGTTTGGTGGCGGATTCCGGCTCGTTGTTATTCCACGTGAGGCCAATTTTTAGACCGTGGGGAATATGGTGTGGTTTTATGTGTGTTCAAAACGTTTTTAGCAATCGTATCACTGCTGGTAGGCATTGTGCAATTTATAAGGTGCTCTCCTCCTATTAAATGCCACAAATAGGCCCATCAGCCAAATATACGTCTTGATATTTCTTACTTGAATACTTACTTGAATACTTTGAAGTAGTTTTGACAGGTCAGGGTTGTAACCAAGTCACAAGGTTCCGAGTCACAAATCAATCTCATTTTTATAGTTTTGACTCGAGTCAGGTTGAGTCATTTTCAATCCTCCACCAAGTCAAATCCAGGTTCAAGTCAAGTATCAGGACTGATGGACGAAATACCAATAATGTGGTGACTTTACTATCCTTTGTAGTTACAATGAAATGTATGTCTTGGCTGTCTTAGTCTCGAGTCGTATGACTTGGTTTGAGTCATACATAGTAACTCGGGTACAAGTCGAGTCAATACAAAAATTGACTCGTGTCGAGTCGAGTCATTTTACGCATTTGACAACATGACTCGAGTCACCAAAAAATCACTAGTCGAGTCATTACAACCCTGGAAATTACCATCCTTCTACTTGAGTACTAGCGCTGACTACTTTGAACACCTCTGCTGACATTACCGTGGTTTCGTTGCTCGTTCCCCAGGTTGTTAAAGGTTAAGAAATCCTGCTCTAGATTGAAATCAGGAGAAGAACAGCTGATTATTGTGTTATTTCAAGTCATTTTTTGTCGAAATTAAATTGCTGCGCAAATGCGTTGGCATTGATCACACTGCACATCGTATTTCATTTCAGCTGGCAACTTGCGAGCCCTCTGATAGCATGCAAAAGTTCACTGGCGATTTGGGCAACACTGTGAAAGTAAAAGACGAAAACATGTATATGACTTCCGGGTATAGAACAGTATTGCAACCCCAACAGGCGTCTGACATCCAGTCTTTTATGGAGGAGAAGCTTCAATGGAGGTTTGCATTGATTTAGCGTTGCCGGGCGGTGTTAAACATCAGCTCCTATTCACAGGTTCCGAAACACAGCATCTGGTGTGGGTATGAACTTGTATGGACTTAGCGAGATGAGCCAATGTCCGCATCTGGTGTTGGATTCATCGGTTACAATCACGAATGCCGCTTGCGGTAACATGGCACAGGTTAGTTACTTTTGTTGTTGTATATTTATTGGCTTACCGTGCTTGTTACATTGATTCTAAAATCTCACAAAACATTGGTTTAACGGACCAACCTGAAATCGCTTGCGGAAAGGATTTTGTTAATGATTTAGTTCTGTTTATTACATCTTGGATTTGAAATTATTTTCGTATTTTGAATTTAATTTCTGTGTTCACTGCTAGTCGCTTACGATGAGTCAATTGAAATGCTTGCAGTCGATTAAATTTCACAATACAGATAAATTGTTGGCTGCGATCCAAAAGTTACTACAGTACTAACATTTTTTTATCTTAAAATGGATTGTAGATGTATTGTTGGATAATTGATATAGCTGCAAGCTTAAGGTGCTGCAAAAATTTATATCTCCTTATCCTGTGCCTAGTAGACAATAGTAGCAAACTTCATCAGGTTTAAACAACCCGAAATATTCTTCAGATCCTCTTGTTATATCCTAGTCTACACTACAATTTTGTCACGTATCTTTTTTTCCTTGTTTATTGTTGTGTCGAGTTAAAACCATATCTATATATATATCTCATTTTATCTTATCCTGTATATGAAAACTGTTCTTTCAGCTGTTCTAAATGCAAAGTAGCGATTATGAATTTCTAATGGTGACAATGAAAAGGGTCAAGCATTACTGACTCAAGTTATTATTTACTGTAATTTTCCAAGTATAGTACGCCCCCATCTATAATACGCACCCTTAAAATGGCATGCAAATTCTGGGAAAAGCCTGTACCCATGTATAGTACGCACCTTACATTCGCAGTACATGAATAGCTGTGTTTTAGTGCACCATGGTGTTCTGTTTTGCGATGTCACTGTCGAACAATCATGACATAACCATCGCTAATCATTATGCGATTAACGGTATTGTCTCTAAACGATAGTAGAGAGCAGCCAAAGCCTGCGAGGCTGGCGACGCGATAGTTTGGGCCAGCGACACGACGTCTTGCGCACGAGGCCTATCACAAATGCGATTGCTAATCATTATACAAGTAACGGTATTGCCTCCATACGATAGTAGCCAAAGCCTGCGAGGCTGGCGACGCGACATCTTGCGCACGAGGTCAGATGCGATTGCTCAGGTCAACGGTTATGTCGTGCACACCACCACGTCTGTTGGAGGTGCGACTGATTACACAAGCGATTATATTTTGCGCACATGGCCTGTCGATGAATTAGCGAGGATTGCCGCGCGTGCGTTCAGCAATCAATGAATGGACTAATTTCACTCGCGTGCAAACGGCAAACCAACTAAGCAGTAGATTGCGTGCTGTGCAGATAACACTAGTTAATTGGCAACACGCTTTTTGCTAATTGGTAGCGCGTTACACTGATAATACGAATTACTGGGCACGATGGCTGAAAGTGATGCGCGATTGGAAACAAACATGAAGAAAGGTGTGATTTCAAGTTTTTTATCGAGGGAGATTTTTTCAAGCGTGTTGTTCCCATGTATAATACGCACCCCCGATTTTAGGGCCAAAAAATCGTGAAAATTTTGCTGAATATACATGGAAAATTACGGTAGGTAATGGTTTCATGATGTTCAGAAAATGATGAAACACGTAGGGTGAAGACCTAGGGTGAATTTCCAGGGCAATCTTTTTGAAACCTATTGTAACACTCGGATGTTCGTTATTTCGACATCAAATTTATGATTGCTTGACTTTGAAACTGTTTCTAGAACAACGGTACTCTGTGTGCTATCGAATGTTCTGGATCTACCTTGAGCGATCGATCCTCCGCCCAAGCTGATGTGGAATGCCGTGATGGCGAATGGCTCGTTGATTTGGATGTTTACTGCGTTCCTGCCTCTACTGAAAGATGCAGCGCTTTGTCTCTCGGCAACGGAGTAACTGTCACTCCGGCATCATGTGGTTCAATGTCGAATGCCGGTGCTACTTGCGAAATGCAATGTACCGATCCGACGTTGTATAATCTCGATGGACCCGCGACTCTGCGGTGCTTGGATAGTGGAAGGTACCTGAATAATTCTTTTTGCTACCTCTGGGATATTATGGTATTTAGATGGGCGAAATCAAACCGCCCTTTAAATATCTTTCGATAACGGACATATAATACCAGCGATACTTCGCAATTCCGATGCCTTTAATGAAGACACGCAATGCTCACACAGTTGCATGTGTTATCGTTTCAAGTTTACGGTATGCTAGTCACTAGCCTAATAGTTCACAATTTTATTGAATGTTGTCAATCGAAACTGCTTGCCCAATGAGAAAATACAAAGTAAATAATTGCAATGAGAGCAGTCATGTTGATTTGCTTCATATCACATGATTTGACGACTGATAAGGCCCAGATTCGAATTGATTGTGAATTTGTGATTGATATTGCGCATGTCAAGTCATAATACACCTCACATTGTTTTGTTAAGGCTAATGTGTTTTTGTGTACTCTGTGTGTGTGACTTACGGAAATGGAAATTGGTTTTCACATAGAACTAGATGTGCTTTCAATGCAAGTTGTAATCAAATTGGTAAGCCATACCTGTGTATCATCTTTAAATGTTGCTGTTGCAGTACTGTGATTGATGATCCCATGACCATGGGTATCAACATTTGTGATTCCCGAACTGCGTACCTATAAATCTACGATTGAACAGTATATTCAAATTGAAATGAACCCGAATATTTTCGGCTGACACTCGGCTGGTACGATTGTTGATATACAATGTTCTTTCCAATTCTTTACTAGTTGCTGACGATTACCCCTGTCCAGTGTCGGCCGAAAATATTTGGGATAATTTCAACATGAATATTCTATTCTAATGTATATTGAAGTTCTGCACCTTCAAGAAGCTCTTTAAACCTATAAATCTGTGAATTAAAAAAAACGTAAATTAAGATTTGTGATTTGTATTTATATCCAAGTAACACCAAGCCTCTTAAAAACAAATTCAGGAAGGCTTCTTTATATCCATTGCTAAAATCCTTGAAGGGGGTAATGACCTGATGACACCATCAGTTTGATATGGGTAGCAACACCTGAGCCGCTCTGAAAGCAAGTTTAGTAAATGGTCTCTGACGTTACAGATGGTCTCCGCGGGAGATGCCGGCTTGTCGCAAAAGATGTCAAAGTCTTTTGCCGCTGCCCGACAACAGCTATTTGATATCGGGAGACTCGAACGGATGCACCGCCAACGGCGGACTGCCGACCACGGGAAGTGTGTGCGCTTATGGATGTCACGATGGATTTTCTGCTATCGGCCAGTCGATACTGACTTGCATGGCGGACGGCGAATGGAGTGCTCCTGCACCCAAATGTGTTCAATTGTAAGTATGACATGGTTGATAATAATTTTTCCTGAAGACTATACTGATGCTTAGTAACGGAGTACTCCTACTTTTACAAAGTACTGAAGTAAGTGTTGCCTAATTACATTTCTTGTACCTGAGTACAAATTTTGTCTTACAAGAGATTTCGTGGTGTGCGTTACAACTATTTCGTATGGTTTGTTTCATAATTACATAGTATACATTAACACATTGAGGTGTAATTATCGATGGCATAAAAGCGGGCGGTTGCAATCGTCTCAGAGATCTGCAAGAATGTGTGCTTTTTAATGGCTTCACGGGTCGTACGGCTGAGCGTGCAGTATGCATAAAGATAATCAGACCTTAATTGCTAGCACGCATGTCAGTCACAGAGTACAAACTGGGATAATAACTTGAGCGACAGAGAAACTTGTCAGCTGATATCATCAGGTTAACTTTACTACTAGGCCTACTCAATTCTCCCATTCAGCGGCAACATAGGCCTGTATTTCAACGATAGCAAGCCACCTAACAATCGAGAATATGGATCACTAGGCTTGCTTTTTTAAATGTGAATGTCATTTGAATGTCATTTGCGCTCCGAAATTGGCTATTATGACGTCATCATTACGATCACTCGTCTACACGCTGTAGGTAACATTAACGATATATTATAGTTAAATAATTAAAAGAGATTTGCGGTGGGTGGGAGGTGTACAAATGATACAGACAATGCCTGAAAATTGCATTTTATTATGGTATGATTGAAAGAAATTCGTAAATGCTCACATTTAGTCATGAGCCGGCAAACGCCGCCCGTCTCCAAGCGCCTAGTTCCGGCCAGAGATGTGCGATTTTGTTATGTTTTGACGATAATATGCGCACGGCCGGTAGTATCGCAGCGGACGAACAAGCGCGGAATAGGGCAATAGCATAAACGAGGGTGATCGCGATCACCACAGAGAGGTTAGGTGTGAACAGTGTACGCGAATATGTGCTTTTCGACGGCTTTACTAGCCGTACGCGCGAAGATAATTAAACCTTAATTGCAAGCACGCAAGTCACTCAATTAATACAGAGTACACACTGGGCTAATAACTTGAGCGGCAGAGAAGCTTGCCAGCCGATATGATTATGTTAACTTTACTACTAGGCCTACGCAATTTTCCCGTTCAGCGGCGACATAGGCCTGTATATCAACGACAGCAAGCCACCTAACAATAGGGAACGTGGATTGCTAGACTTGTATTTTGGAATGTGAATGTCAATCGTAGGCCATTGCTCGCCGATAACCAAGAAGACAACGCGGATTTGAGAACAGCATTGTCGTACTGATGGCGCCGCGTCTACGTCTCGCTGATCAATCAACACGCCGTGCAATTCCTAATTAGGATTTCAAGGCGAGCAGGTGCAGCGAATTCGAGGGCGATGTTGATTGCCGACAACATCCTCTTTGCAATTACGTAACGCGTCGACCAATTAGATTAGATTTTCCTAAAACGCGTCTCTCGTTTTAGCAAGGCGAGAGAGAAATCGAGGGAAGAAAGTTGAGAACGTCAGCAACTGCCACAGCTGAAATGTGGCTGAACAAGCGCAGAATGCGTACGGAATTAGCGAAATAAAATGACTTTTTATCCTTTCGACTAATTCCAATATTGTGTAGGGGTTTTAGACCCCCTAAATAACATTAAGACGGCATATTCGCCTTATACGAAAAAACGAATATGTTGAACTGATAAATTGGCAAATATTAGAGGCTATATTTGACATCAATTTTAATAATTTTGAAAAGGGGTGGGGGTCCGACCCCCTAAAACCCGCCTGGATACGCCACTGCCAAATATAATGACTTTTGTTATCCTTTCGGCTAATTCGGCGTATAATTCCATTATTTTGTAGGGGTTTTCGACCCCCTAAATAGCACTAAGGCGCCATATTTGCCCTATCATACGAAAAAACGACCATGATAAACTGATAAATGAGCAAATATCAGAGGCTACATTTGTCATAAATTTTTAGGATTTTGATAAAGAGGTCATCCGACCCCTTAACCCCCCCACCCCTTGTATACGCCACTGCTCTTTACTCCCGTTCTGTCCATTGAATATTTTCGGATTGCCCTGAACCTAATTTCTTTGCTCATCTCATATCGCTATGTTCCCGTAATTGCATTGGCGCCATGTTCACTGTGATTTAAAAAGTCAGATTGGCATTTCATTCATCTGTATATGAGTCAGTTGAATATTCTAGATTTAATGCCAATAGAAGTTCCATTACGATCCTAACATATTTCATTAATATATAGGCTACTGAGATGTCTGTCCGATGTTTTTCTGGGTATTGTATAATTCGATTCGCAGACGTTTCCTTTGTTATGACTACCGCTTAGTTCTTGAGCAACTGACGTCGTTTAGTGTTCCTTTTTAAATATCCTTCATACATCATGCTTTGCCAAATAGGTTTTCATTGGAATCGCTGTTTATATGCTTGTTATTGTGCTGTTGATAGGGAGCACACCAAAAGCCGTTGAGTTAAATTAATAAAACTACAAAGCATATCATTATGTACCATATTAAATGTACTGCCATAATTCTATGACTCCATAACCAGTGTCTATACTTTTTTGCAGCCCGAGTTTTTGTGTTGTAAATAACGATCTCAAGCTCAGATGTAATGATACCTGTATTCTTACCAGATGCGATCCACTGGAAAATATCGATCACGGAAATATCGGAAATTGTTCAGCGCCAATGCACATGGGCAAATATACTGAAAACACCAAGTGTGTGTTTACATGCGAGCCGGGGTATATGCCAGATGTATCCATCACTACTATATCGTGCCGTGGAGGAGCATGGAATATGGAATCAGTGGGGTCACTTACGTGCGTTCCGGTGTGTCAAGGATTTGCTGCTCAGCCTCACACTTGGGTAGGTTGTTGAATTGCTATTAGCTATGGCTGACCAAAATCGAGTACAGTTTAGGAATTGATTCTGCATTGAGAAAAGCATTCTGGTAGGCCTACCATCGTGTCCATCATACTCCAAGACCTCTAAAAATTCATATTCTTATAAATGCACATTGCACAAGCACATGGACATGCATTCTACAGCCACATATATGAAAACTGAATAGGCTTATACGAACAGGACACTACATTTTAACATTTGCACTGAATGTAGCAATCGAAAAGTGAAAGCAAATACAGCAAACCTTATGTTTCTATATAGTAAATGACAGATGCCAAGTCTGTGCCTTTGTATAGAAAGGTATCTAAAGATGAGGATTGAACAGTAGTAATTTTAACTGAGACTTCTTATCTTTGGTGAAATCTCAATCCACAGATTCGCCCTATACACCGTTATTTAGCGAATTCATACATTAGCACACTAGATTGAGGGAGAGAGAGGGAGAGTGTTGCATGAATATCGCATAAGAAATATATCACAAGGCCTTGATTGGTAAGTAGAGCTGTATCTTCTGTAATACATGAGGTAAATTATCTGAATTGGTACACTTAGGAGGCAGAATGCATGAATCGGCCAAGTTATTGGGGTACGCTACAGTATGCATTAGCTGCATATTGCATTCAAAAAATCATAGTATGGATAAATTTCAATGGCGATATGATGTCCTAGATACAAATAGATGTAACTTGAACAGTAGGCCGACTGGCAGGAATGTAACCAAGCCACAAGGCACCGAGTCACAAGTCAATTTCACTTTAATAATTTTGACTCGAGTCAAGTCGAGTCATTTTCAATTCACCACCTAGTCGAGTCCGAGTCATGGTATTATGACTGGAGTCCGAGTCCAGTCATAGAGTTGACTGCTCAGTTTCCAGTTGTAGTCTTGTTAAACCCACTTTTTATAACTCGAAGTCGAGTCAATACACAGATTGAATCGAGTCGAGTCATTTCTGTATTTTGAGAAAATGACTCGAGTCAAGTCAAGTTATTCGAAAATTGTGACTCAAGACTTGACTCGGGTCATTACAACCCTGCCGACTGGTATATATAAGCATAGCTTATGAAAATGAAGTGCACAGTAAGTTGCTACCATCTTATTGTAGCTGCGAGAAATCCTGTACAATATCAGAAAAAAGGATGTTATCACCCTCTATTGAAAAGAATGCTAGCAATTAAACTGTGATTGAACATTTTTATGTTATTCTTGAGTTGTTTCTTTTTGAATCACTGTAATCAACATTGTATTTAATTTAGTGGTGGGCAATGTGCAGCCTACATGGATTCCTCTGTTCAGTTATAAGCTATCAAAGAGTCAAAATGTGATTTTCAAATTCAGGTGAGTAACGACTGCCGAAGTCATCTCGTAGCTGCTGGTACCCAATGTACCTTCACCTGTGAAGACGGCTACGGTCTCAATACACACATGACGACGTACATGACGTCGTTGACTAGAACTTGCCAAGCTGATGGGTCATGGACTGGCGCAATCGCCACTTGTTCCAGACGATGCCCGGCGTTTGCTGAACCAGGTCAAAATAATTCATTCCATTCAATGTGAACCAATCTATCTCATGAGACTATCATCCAGGGTTCTCAACCTTTTTATCACTGGCGCTTAAATTTTTTTGTGTACTTTTGTGGGCCTCCTGTGAAATTTGGGATGATCTAAAAAGGGTTATTGCAATCTGGTCTAATCGATGCCCCAAAATCTAAAAGCTACCTGATAAATAAGCAAAAAAAAGTGTCATCACTTTACCCCAGCCCCTTTTTGCAGCCTGATTACTAGTGGGAGTGCAATTATTAGTGTGCATATCGACCGTGTGGCTATTTTGACCTGTCGTGAACACTGACAATAGGAAAATATAAGGACATAAGTTGAAACTAAGGACAGATCTTGTGAATTTGGACAATGTTGGCTAGTTCTATAGACAGCATTCCCATACCATCAGCATTCCTCAGATTTGTCATTATACTGTCGATGTTATAGTTGTAGTTTAAAGATTGGCCTTTCATATATCCCTTGAAACTGTTCTATGACCCCCAAGATCAAGAACCCCTGCTGTAATTTCTACTTGAAATATCTTATTTAGAAATGCACGGTGCATATTTCGACCGTCCGGAATGCCAATCGCTGCTTCAAAGACCTCATTCACAGTGTTCGCTGAAGTGCCCCGGCGGTTTTGATATTCATGATGGACCCGAAACGCTGACATGCGGCGAAGACGGTGCCTGGAGCCACGGCGGCAGTTTTGGAAGTTGCTCACGTGTATGCGAGGCTCTACCAGATGTACCATACGGCGTGATCACACCCAAGATATGCACGGAAGGCTTTGTCAAAACAGGTACTACGTTTCTGTTACTCAAGTAACATCCGTTACTAGGCCTACACATGAATTCATACCTTTTCAGACACGGAATGTATAATATCTTGCCATTCCAACATGGAAAGGGTCGGATCGGCTTTGCGAAAATGCGTAGAAGACGAGACCACCGCCAGAGGTTCTCGCTGGACAGGAACGACCGAGCCTACCAAATGTATGGCTCGATGCAAGCCACTAGTGCCGTTACCATACAGCCTGATTTTCCCGACAAATTGTCAATTGGAGTAAGTCCGCCGTGTGATTGGTACTAAGAACTCAAAATACAATTGATTAATAATGTAGGCTATGGATGGATGGCCTTGGAGTTGACTTTAATCAATGTCCGCCGACCTAGTTTGTGCCAACAAAATTAGTTAGTATATAATCAAAAAATAGTAGCTTTAGCCATCTGTTCGTCTCGATCTTCGAACTTTCACGCCTCTGACATAGTGACAAATGGACCAAGTACTGCATATGGTGTCCTAACTTAACAATAGGATTTGCGAACCTGCGTCCAAATTGGACAGAGAATTGTCCGAATTAGCAGGAGTTTTTTGCGTGCAGTGATTTTTACTTTTGTTGCGTTCCTGATCGATTGTCTGGGTTATCCAGTGTCCTAATCAAGCAAACTTGACTGTATCTTTGTTCTTTTCAATTTCCTACCACCGTAATTTTCCAAGTATAGTACGCCCCCATGTATAATACGCACCCCTAAAATAGCATGTAAATTCTGAGAAAAAGCCTGTACCCATGTATAGTACGCACCCTGCATTTCAGTACATGAATAGTTCCGATTTTGTACACGATGTCAATCTGTTTTGCGATGTCACTCTTGAACAATCATTACACAACGATCGCTAATCATTATACAATTAGCGGGATTGTCTTTAAACGATCGTAGAGAGCAGCCAAAGCCTGCGACATGGGCGGCGCGATAGTTCAGGCTAACGACACGACATCTTGAGCACGAGGAGACCTTTTACAGATGCGATTGCTAATCATTATACAATTAACGGTATTGTCTCTAAACGATAGTAGATAGCAGCCAAAGCCTGCGAGGCCGGCGGCGAGTTAGTTTAGGCCATCGAACCGACGTCTTGCGCACGATGGCTATTACAGATGCGATTGCGCCTAGGCTAACGGTTATGTCGTGCGCAACAGGTCTGTTGGAGATGCGACTGATTACGCAAGCGATTATATCTTGCGCACATGGCCTCTTGTATATGTATAAATTGCTATGCGATTGTTCGGGCCTGTCGTTGACGCGATACATTGGCGAGAATTACTGCGTCTATTGGTGACCTAATTTCGCTCGCGTACAAACGGCAAACCAACTCAGCAGGAGATCGCGTGCTTGTGCACACGACTCTCGTTAATTGGCAACACGCTTCCCACTAATTACTACGCGCGATGACTGAAAGTGATGCGCGATTGGAAACAAACATGAAGATAGGCGTGATTTCAAGTTTTTTATCGAGGGAGATTTTTTTCAAGGCTTGTACCCATGTATAATACGCACCCCCCTATTTTAGGGCAAAAAATCGTGAAAATTTTGCGCATCATGCATGGAAAATTACGGTAGTTGATGACGATTACCCCTGACGAGTGTCGGCCGAAAATATTCGGGTTCATTTCAATATGAAGATACCTATCAATCGTATATTGAATTCTGTATCTCCAAGAGCGTCTTCAAAAATTCCAAACTGACAAAATTCAAATTTGCAGTTCGAAAGTCGCGGGCGACACTTGCTCTTTCGAATGCGATCCCGGGTATTTGCTGGACGGAAGCCCGGAATTGCGTTGTTTGGAGTCTGGGAAATACAGCGACATGGAGCCTAGCTGCTTCATGCCTTGTCAAGTGATTACCGTGAGTTGACCCGTACGGTTGCTGTTGAAGAAATGCCTTACTTGTTGACGCGATCAAAGTTGTCATCGTGCCTACTGATGAATTCGTAGAAGTAACGCTTTAATTTCTACTCAATTACAATTAGAAGTACCGATTTTTGAGACATTTCAAAGCGACTATGAGTATACGTAGAAAATGAAGTTATGAAAAGTACTTGAGGAGGCAATTTCACAAAAGCGGATTTGACTGAGAGGTTGCATACTGGCAATTCAGTTAATCAAAGGTGGCTACTGTCAAAATCGCAAGATGCATTTTTGCGACTAATGCAAAATGACTAATGACTATGTAAATAGTGCAAAGTCCATAAAGTATGTAGTTTTGCCTTAGAAACTGTTTAGAACCAGTGTTGTGATCAAGTCACTGCCTTTGAGTCACAAGTGATATTGAGTCATCCCACATTTTGACACGAGTCAAGTCAAGTCACTCGAGTCGAGTCAAGTCATGAGTCATGTCACAAATCATGTTGAATTTTCCAAGTTCAAGGCATGATTCAAGCCATCACATTTTGCGAGGCACTATTAATTCAGAATCTGGTGAAGTATATCGATTTGATTATGCCGTTAACGGGGAGTTGCATGGCTGACATATAGACAGAACCGCTAAGCTACGTCGGTAACTGTCACGCGGGATTCAATTCCTAGGCACACCGATTGAAACCACTGAAATAGATAATTTGCGAACAATGTTCGGTAGCCTGGTCAGCGTGGTTCAATTGTTAATAGATTTCGATTATCATCCTATTTCAATATTAGGTTCCGAACGGCGAAATCGTTTGTGATGACTCATACGGATTGGTTGCCGACGGATTGGGATACGTTTACAAGCCCGGAGCAAAATGCAACTATTTCTGTGAAACAGGTAAGCAGGCTACTCAATTCGAACATATATTAATTGATGCATCATCGTCAGATTCTATATTTTCATCCGATCAAGACACACACAATGTACAATGTGAGGCACCAGACACCATGTAATGGACAGATAGGACAGGAGGATGCCGAATTGACAAGTTGCGGTCTCCTAATCTGGCATCCACCCTGGCCCAGTACCCAAATTTACAGTTTTTGACGTTAATCTATATTCGGCAGTCCTTTGGACACTCATTTTTGCTCTTTCCATTCGCATCTTTTTGAGTACGATCTTCATCAGATCTGTTTCTGGGCTTTTTTGTCGCCGTAACACATCCGGGGGAGCGGGAACAGGCGGAAGTGGAGCCCAGATAGACCTCAACTTGGCAACAACATTGGCCCCATAATGATCATCGTTGGTTGGCCAAAACCTTCGATATTGATATTGATGGACGACACCGAGTAGTTATGTCCTTGAAATCTAAGCCCTACTGTACAAATGCAACCCGCAGAGGCAAATGATGCACCCAAAGTGTGAGGCTTAAGTCGCGGTCTAAAATGTTTAGGAACTATGGCCTTAGATACTCAACGTAATAGATCTCATCACACTCATGATTTTGGGAATAATGAAGTGAATTTCCTCATTACACTATTACTTATGCGAACCTCAACCTTTCAGGCTTTGCGGCTAACCAGAACAATCAAGTGACGTGCGGCAATGGCGGCATCTGGCTGCCCGAGCCGTTCTGCTCGCCAATCTCAGATGCGTTCCCCATCATACAGAAGATCGAGGGAGAAATGGTTTGCTTGACGGTGTCAGCTACAGGCAACGACGGTACCATGGACGGATCCGACTGGCATTTGACAACTACGGAGAATTCGACGACAGGGTGTCAGGACGCGGGAAACAATGCAATGTCAGTCGTAAATTGGGATAGGATTCAGCTTTCAGTTGGTGTTTATCAGAGATCTCCGTAGATAATATTATAAAATCCCAACCCTGTTTCAAATTTTAGTTTAGTCCTAAAAAAAGTTACTAAAATACAGCTGTAGAGTGTGCAATTTGGGGAAGTTGACCTGCAATGGCCTGATTCAAATTGGAAAACATTTCAGTGAATAGTGGTAAATGGTGTGGCGGCGCTATTCGATCTAGCTTTCAAAGTCCAGTCCAACCCGCAATTGAACAATTTGTTTATTTTTCATTGCTACACATTAGGGGTGTTCAAAAATGACTTTTTTTTTGTCGAATTGTACTGGCTACTTGATAAAATTGTTAGGTTACCTGAATGAAGCCTGCACACCGAATCTGCCTCAATTCCAACCAATAGCCGAATTGCTACAGGAGAAGAAAGTCTTTTATTTATTATTTAAAAATGAATAAAAAAAAATTTCAAAGTTTTCTGTTCACCCCATGAAATTGTTGGGTTGTCTATGGAAACGGTGTTCACCAAATTCCACACAATTCCAACCAGCGGAAGCGGAGTTATAGCCATCGAAAAATTTGGATTTGAATAAAATAGCATTTACGGTGGGCACACTAATAACAAATAAAAAAGAATTGGCCACCGTAAATACTATTTTACTCAAATCCAAAATTTTTGACGGTAATAACTCCGCTTCCACTGGTTGGAATGGAGCCAAATTTATTGAACATCGTATCTATAGACATCCTAACAATTTCATGGGGTGAGAAGAAAATTCTGAAATATTTTTTATTTATTTTTATATCATAAATAAAAAACTTTCTTCTCCTGTAGCAATGCGGCTACAGATTGGAATCGAACCAAATTTGGTGTGCAGGCTTCAATTAGGTAACCTAACAATTTTATCAAGTATCCAGTCCAATTTGAGAAAAAAAGTCATTTTTGAACACCCCTACTATACAGTCAATATTTATGGTGTGGAACAATCGATATGTTGCATGCAACATGCTCAGAGGTTTTATTTCCGCAGGTGGTTCTGGTACGGCAAAGATCACATCAAGCACGCGCAAACAGGATTATGCTTGACTGCAGAAGCCGCAATGGCCGATTCGTTGATTTACATGCAATACTGCGATATTTCCAATCCCCTGCAAATGTGGACTTGCGACGCCGGACACTCGTATAGATTCATACTTAAGGTTTGCGTGTAGCATATTTGAGCTAATCTTAGCGTGATGTTATGATATACTTTATAGGACACTGTGCTCAGCATCGATACCCTTTATTGGGATTTTGGGCCGCTGTTGCAGTCCGGGACGCATTCGCAAACTTACTGGATCACCTACAACTCTTTGCTTGAGGCGGTCGGCACCATATGCTCCTATAAAGTGGTCAGTACTGACGCATATTTTCGTACATCTGTTGGGAACACTGGCAGATTTTTTCAAACTGTACTTTTTGTGGGTCCTCACCAGAAAAGAGAGTGGACATGAAATTTTCAACACTCTGCAATTACAAAGAGACTTCTTGACAAATTTCAGCTATTGCATTTGGGGATAATATTAAATTAATTTGAACTTGTATTTGAATCTCACATATTCCAGGTTTACGTTTCTATTCCCTATTCACCCTGATGATGCTAGATTTTTCTCAATGAATGACACATTTTGAATGAGATTTTCTCCAGGAATAATGTATTTATGTTGTGTGAAAATAATTTTTAATTGTGTGCGTGCAATCACTACATCCAAATGCCATTAAGCCTGTCGGCAGTTAATATCGAATTTACCTCATGGTTGTTATCATCTGTTGTAGTCCAATTGAATTTCGTGATAATTTTATAATGTACAAATTTGTGTCCTGGATGTGTAACAGCTTGGCGCTTGCCCACCGATTAACAAGAAATCAATGAAGGCTACACCGGCTGTTTGCATGGGCGATGAAGTGGAGATCTGGCAACAATGCGCCGTTTCGTGTGAAGCCAACGCAGACTTTGACGGTATCACGCTTAGATTTTAGACTTTTGTTGGGTGTTAAAGCAGATTGGCCTGTCCAAAATTCTCTCAAGCTATGATCTCGGTCGGAGTAAATTGATATCAACAATGAAGTCATCACCTGTAAATAACCCCACACACTAAAATTTGTGCCTATACTACAAATATCATACATGTAATGCTATACCAATTGCATTGCCTTGAAATTTTGCCAGTTGCTAGCACAAAGCATTCTCATTACCTTAGTAACATGTTATTGGCCTAAACAGATTGTCCAATATATTAACACAATATTTAGCATGTTAAAACTGATGAAGTTGCTGTGGCGTGACATTTGACACTTCCACTTTTAGGTCGTCGTTTAGATTTTAGATATATATTGAAGTGGTAAGCTATATAGACTGAAATATTTCTGTTTTAAAATAGTTTTTTATTTGCTGTTAACAGTAACATCAATCTTATCTTGTCAAGGTTCTATGTATTATGGTAAATTTTCCTTACTGACAGTGGCTATGGTGTTAGCCAATGTCTATAACCTTTCCACAATTCTATAACGCAGGAGCGACTAGTACGGTCGAATGCCAACCCACTGGTGAATGGAAAAGTTTGGATCTACTATTCTGCCGGGACCATTGCCCCGCGTTGCCCGTTATACCAAATGGCAGCTATGACAAGACCGGGTACTTATATCAGGTAAATTTGCTAGGACTGTTCATTACATTTTTTACATTCATGTGAAGGTGTACCACGGAAAGTAAAAAGCACCAGTCCGAGTGCAAGTTGATTTGCGACGACGGTTACGTCTTGTCCAATAACTTGGCGTATCAAGGTTATTTGTGTACCGACGGTCTGTGGAATGGCGATATGGACGTCTCGTGCCAAGATAGATGCGTGGTCGTGCCGAAAGCTCCGGAAAATGGAAAAGTAACGTGCGTCGCCAAGGTCGGTTGGTTTTCTTACAAAAAATATAATGAACTGCGTGTTGCTACTACCGTTACTTGCTTACTACTGTGACGGGCAGCTTCTCCAGTCGGCGGGCCTGATATGGGAAAATGAAGTACGAGGCGGGCCAGATTCCTAAATCTGTACGTTCATCTCGGGCCGTATCTTGCCCGCCCCTGATCCACCACGATACAGGGGCTATTTCAAGCAGTCATGACAATTTCACTCATAAAAAAGACACAAACTTATTCAAAAACTTCTTTCTATTTCTCAAGATCCACATATTGAAAAGTAAGTTGTTTTTCCTAAAAGTAGAAGTAGTCTAAAAACGACCATTTGAGTTAGTAGTGCAAGTATGCCAAACGTACTTTAGTATTATGAAATGTAGAAGAAAACCTCTGCTCGTGTGCAACTGCTTGCTCCAGTTCTAACTCTTGGAAGACGAAATCTGTGTTTTTTTCTGCCAGAGTTGCACCGTTGAGTGTAACTTGGGATACAAGCTCAGTGGTGGAAGTGCAACGTTCCAGTGTACAGAAGGGGTGGATTACGTCGAGGACCGCGGCATTGTGTGTGAAGGTAATAATGGCTTGGGGGACTAGTGTGCAGTAAACCTCTGAATCTTACATATTCGATGTATATAGTTCAGCACTTCTGCATGTATCAGTGAAACTGGTCATTCAATGAGTTATTTTGTGGTAAGATGTTTTGCCATCGGGATGCTAGGAATTTATTGCACCTATTGTGAGGTGTTGTGGTCCAACTTGATACTGCTGCACAATGCTGTACGACATCTGGGAATGAGGCTTTATGTTATGAAAATCCATTCAACCAAAATCATTCCATCTTTGACACATTAACATCATAAAAATGTTGTGTTTCGCAGACACCATCACTCATGGTACTACTCTCATTATTCATATTCGTTCATGACAATATCAATTTTTATTGAATTACTTTATGCCAATGACCATAACCTTATCAATCGGATTATTGAACTTTCTTATTTCTCTTATGAAGATGGGAAGTTATTGTTATTGTTATTGCCAACCCTAGGATAACTACTTCTATATATGATAGCAGTATATATACTTCTATATATCCTGTGTCGGCCTATGTTATCAAGGATTAACCCTTGTTTCTGTGGCAGAGGTCCATCAATTCTTTATCTGTTCAGAGGAATTTCAGTTCCAAATCAAATCGGAAAGCGCCGTTTATTCTGCGATGATTCCGCACTGCATAACCGCAATGCTCAAGGACGGCACTACCTACGCGGTGAAGACCCATTGCGTTTCATCGGACCTGAATCAATTCTGGAGATGGGAAGACAGCAGAGAAGGAACCATGTACTCGAAGCTACAAAATATCGGAACAGGTGTGTCATGTTCTACTTTGGCTTTGCTTAAAACACAAATTCGCTATGAAAAATTCTTTCTGATCGAGAATGATTCTGATTTGAAAGGTTTGCCTCTTACTATGTTTAAATTGCAAACAGATATCTAACTAGCCTAGCACTCATGGAATAGTTCATTGAATCAGTAAATACCTGCATTGAACTACTCTTTTTAAGCTTGAAGATCTCAAAATTGCATCTAGATGTTGAATATACTTCAATTGTGTTATGGTCGACCCAATTACCGTGTTTTGAATATTTTATGGTCTCAGCTTTGCACACTGGTGGTTCAATGGTTAATCAGACTAAAATAACTGCAAGTGTCTAGCACCATCTTATTCTGC
Organism: Botryllus schlosseri; assembly: GCF_051294905.1. Classification (NCBI taxonomy): domain Eukaryota; kingdom Metazoa; phylum Chordata; class Ascidiacea; order Stolidobranchia; family Styelidae; genus Botryllus; species Botryllus schlosseri. Next base: position 16,086,698 of record NC_137247.1, on the reverse strand, counting down.
TTTCTGATCAAATGCAAGAAAGTATGCCTAAAAACTTATCGTTCCAAATCAATGGGCATCACATCACGCTCCAAAGGTTAGGTCAACTGTCGAGTTTGTGCAGTACAATACAATATCTCAGTCTACAGTGCCTACAACACAAACACCACCAAGGCTTATTCAATTATACAGTAGATAATGCACTAAACAAAACGTTAATACGTCTCTATGTCGGTATTGGTAAAATGCATTTTCCTACTAGTTCCGATATCAAGACATCGTCAAAATGAAGGCAAACCATTCCAGTTAGTGTGTAGCAACTCTTCGAGGTACAGAAGTTCAATATACATCCGCATTATGACGTTATATTTGGTGATACCATTACTTGCATTTGCTGATACGATACAGTGTTCTTTTCAGTTCTTTTTCAATTAGTGACGGTTAGTCCTGACGAGTGTCAGCCGAAAATATTCGGGATTACGACTGTGTATAAAGTATACAATTGAATAATATGCGTATGAAATGAAATGGGTATGATTTCGTCACGTGTTCAAATCTTTCGTTTAGGGGAATGCCTCTCCGCGGTCTCTAACAGTTCGATACTTGTGTTGAATAAATGCCACCGCCAGGACGACCTACAACAGTGGGCGTGCCATGATTATCTCAATCCCGGAAAGTTTGGTTTGGTGTCGAAACCAAGGTGCGCTAATTTTTATGAGTGTGCAATTTTCAACGGCGTGATGCGAGCGGTTACATTGTAGAACTTACGTTGATGTCGGGAGCACACACCCTGGCACGCCTCTCTTGTTACGCGAAGACGACCTTCATATGGACTCGGCCAAGTGGGTCGCTCATGACTTTTACGGAAATTTGGGCTTCGTTTGCGCATCGAGAGACTCGGGTTAGTATTTTGTGTCGGAGATGAGGCGATTTAGTATCGTTGCATCTGAATCGCTATATCAAATATGCGGGACGTCAAGTGTGGAATAGTATCTCGCCGAATATCCGACAGTCGTTGATCAGCCTTCAAGATTACCGGACCACTACATGACTTTTTGATCTGGCCTTCCGCGTCACCTCATTTTGTCGCTCGTCCTTTTATATTATCCTCTTTTACTTTTCTTTCAGTTTGCATACATCCTTTTTACTCCAAGTCGTTTCTACACCTTCCCATCTTTTCATTGTATCACAATCTTGTGTTGTATTGATCTGACAAAATTGTTAATAAACTGAACTTGAATCCTTAGCTGGTTTGGAGCTTGTAATAGAATGTCGAAATTCTGGATTTATTTTGGATTGTATGAAAGCCGGTCGGATTCCATATCTGGTGTTGACTCATTCAAAAGTACCACTGTATTCAAAATATTTGACATTTCACAACTAAATTTTAATTTAAATATTGACCAAAATCTTTAAATCTATTTTTATTTTTCAAATCCATGCCCGACCCGTATTTGCACAGGTTGGTGACGAATGATCCCAGCCGTCTTCTGTCTGTCCCGACTTTACATGCACTCCTGATCGCACTCAGGCATGTTGTCTCAGATTGGCTAAAAAGCAAGGCAATAGGTGAAAATACTGCGACTTTGCCAGTATAGCGAAATCTTTGGAGTTTTCGCTCTCAACATGTCACAGAGAAAATATACACTAAGATATGATGATGAACGTACATCATTCTTTACCAGGATTGAAGAGTTGCATGGCGCGGCTCCTGGCAATAACATGGTTAAAATGCAGCTATTAGGCTTTAGCCGGTTTGTCACTCCTGGAATACATGTTTTGGCTTGCAACTAAGAAACTTGTCATAATTTTCTTGCATATTATAAGCCCGCACTGTGCAAATGATACCCTCAACTTAATTGTCAATACAGGTTCGTGCCCGCATCCTACACTTGGTACTACAACTGCCTCCCACTTTGACATTTGTAATCTCCATAAGGCCGCGCCGCCGGGTACCAAATGTGATCTTCTGTGCTACAACAGCTCTTATGCTTTTCCTGATGGCGAAACGAAACACGAGATTGAGTGTAAGGGTGGTACATGGGACCACACTGCGCGGTGTATTGCTACCGTAAGTCTATATTGCATGACTGAAGGTATTCTGACCATTTAATCATGTATATTGTATAGATTACGTGTTTTAGAGGGAGATTTATTATTGATGGTACAAATTCTAAACTCAGATCCTGTAAAAATCTTGTTTGAAACTTCTTTGGAGCCGAATCCAAATCTCCAATTCAAATCTCGGATTTGATTGGAATTTGGGAGTAGAATAGAAAAAGCGCACAAACCCTTCAGATATAGGCTACTATGCTGAATTCCTAGCAATGTTTTATGTGGTTGTAAAGAAGAAATAAATTTACCTCTACAGACGTTGCCTCGACATCACACTAATGTGACAGCACTCAATATTACCTGACCTTGATCTGACATCTTCATTCTCCTTTTTTGTTATCTCTTGTTACTCTTCATTGAGTGTGTGTCCTCTTATTAACATTCTCTGGTCAAGGTGTGCGTCTGGTTGAAAGGCTAGTCAAAGTCGTTTCGACGAACTAGAACCAGATGCGGAATATCAATCAAGTAGTTTTGGGTTACGATATAACGATATTGTAGGTATCAGCATCAGGACACATACCTATAGAAGCAGTAGGAAAATCCGGTCTGGTTCTACTTATAATGGCACAATTACGTGCGACAGGAGCGATCCTACCCTGATCACCAGGTCACAGCACTGGTCACAATCCCCAGACCTTGTTTGCAGGAAACCTTCATGAGTTGCGACCCGGTCACAATTCCAAGACATGGCATCGTCACTCCGGCCCAATGTGATGAAAACAACGGCGGAATTATATACAGAGGAACTGTTTGTTCGTTCACGTGCGAACCAGGCTACATATTAAACGGCACCACGGAAATGCTGTGCGAGGACACCAGGACCATGTCTGGCACGCCTCATCAGTGCTTGGGTTTGCTTGCAAAACTCTAAATTTTGTAGGTTGTCGGTGTTCTTAAAGGTGTCATTTTACAGAGTATTGTCCCGGTTTAACATACACCAGCGGGGTGAAGGTTGTCGACCCGGCGTGCAGCTCAATAGCCGTTCTGTCCGGAGAGGCTTGTGTGCTGGAATGTGACGACGGCTATGTCCCGGCCGATGGGGCACCCTCAGCTTGGTCGAAAAAGTGTGGCAGTGACGGAACTTGGAGTGGGCAGGATTACTTTTGTGTCGGTGAGTGACTGTTTTATTTATTGGTTTATTGATGGTGTTTACTCCATGCTGAATTGTAAGAAACCTCTGTGAGATCTTCTTGCGGCAATGAATGGAGATCAGGTTCAATTATTTTCGGTGCTGAAAAGAGTCTTTCAACATTCATTTTGAGTCAGAGTTCGTGTTTTTAGTAAAATTTAGAAAATTTAGGTTCATTTGAAAGTAGTCAGTATGTTATCGCCTACACCGAGTCCATCAAGGTAGAATGTAATAAAACTCCGTCTTCACAGCCCTGTTCCAAATGAAGGCAAACCAATCAGAAGTTATCTTGCGCGCACGAAAAACTTTGCCCTAAAAACTTTCAAAGTTGAGTGGAGGCATTCCGAATATGAATGCATCGAATGAATTGAATTCTTACTAAATCCTTCGCTGGTGATAAATATCTTACGTTGGAACAGTGGTTCTTAAGCATTTGCTAACCTAGCGAACCTTTCGCCGTGTCCTAAATTTTTCCTAACCCCTGTTATGCAGCAACCTGTCCAAAGTTATCCTCCAGTCCTTACAACGCCACGAGTGATGAAAGACAAATTGCGACTGCTTCCCTGCATCGCAGCTCCGTCACTTCTTCCCAATGTGCGGACTCTGTAAGTTTATCGACAACGACGTGCGAGTTTACCTGCCCGGTAGGAGACTATGTACTACAAGGCCCTAGCGCGATTCGATGTGAGAGCGATGGCCAATGGACCGAATCACCACCGAAGTAAGCAGAATGTGTTGCCTGATTCTGAATTTCCGCCAAGTGTCCTTCAACCCGAACAGTATGGAAGAGGTCATGTTTTGTGGTAATTACATCTCTGTGTGTCTTAGACGGGTATAAATATTTAGCGACAAGCGTCGTGATATGTAATTCACTAATTAATGTCATGTCGCCAAATATTTTCGTCAGCGGAGGTGATAACATCAATGCGATTTTCCATGATCAGAGTGCTGTCTTTTTGTTATACCGCGTAACATTCACAGGTGCGAAAGCGTCCCGCATTGTCCAAAGCTTTCGGCATCGTTTCTGGATGCGAAATATTCCCCCGAGCCTAAAGACGAGGACGTATCCGTGCCGCTTGACACCGTGGCTAAATTGTCGTGTCAATCTGGTGAGAAGGGTTGTATTGAGGTGTTTCTTGGCCCTCTTACTTGAAATTAATTATTTTATTATGTTACTAAAACTTGGTGTAATTTTAATTATTTTAGGGAGAGTGCTGAAGGGTGACAGTGTCAGGAAATGCCGATCAGACGGTACTTGGAGTGGCGATGTAGACTCGGACTGTGCTCTAGAATGTCCTCATTTAGAAGCCCTGTACGGTTACACGGTTCAGCCACCGCAGTGCACCACACAGTAAGATATTTTAGTGTTTACAACAGTAGAAGAAAGCCAGGATTTCGTGCGGATTGACTTGACAGTGATCCGTTTGTGATGTGTACTGTCGAGCGAATATGTGTGTTACTGTTGTGCTGCTAGATTTTATAAAGTATAATGTCTTATGTTCACGGTCGCATTTTGATCAGCTGTGGCATTGTGGCAACCCCAAACTCGGGGTTAACCGAAAGAGTTTCTCAATCCTAATTCCATCCTTATCATGAAATAGACAATGTCTAGAGCAGTGATTCCCAACCGCGGCCCTGAGGGCCGCATGCGGCCCGCAGATAGCCTTCTTGCGGCCCCCACAAAATATTAAGAAATCGAGTATTGACAAAAATAAAATTTTACATTTATAAAATGCACGTACTTGGCTTGGAGTCTGGAGTTTTTAATTAGGATTGCAGGATAGTCGTTACGTCGCTGCTTTTTCACTGCAATGTGCCCTAACTTTTCAGTTGAACGAACAGTAGCTATAGATATAGGTATAGACAGGACCATAACTGCGGCATGACACACCCTCCAATTGAGGGGGGGGGGGGGGGCGATCTCGAAGGGGGCTCAAAATTATTTCGTGAATAAGCATAAATTATAGAGTAGTTTTTGAAAATTTGTGCATCTTTTTACTCTAGGCGTGATTTCATGCTGCGAAATATCTTGACTTTTGGGTACTTATCCCCCCAGAAAAATCTAATTATCGAAATGGTCGGATCGGCGTTTGCCATTACCGTGCCACGATGCACCAAGACATATTAAGTTTTACGCCATGTAACATGCGACTCCAAGAAGTGTGTCAGAACGATTGGCATCGAGAAAACCTTGGGCGAAAAGGACTGCCCTTATGCTGACCGAAGCTTCGTTATATATACACAATACTGTCTTGGCAATCTGAACCTCACAAGATACATATCATCCCGCAGGGACAAATTATATTTGAGTGAAGAAATACCAATTTGAAATAGTGTGCGCCTCTTAGTTTAGTAGCATACGTTTGGGCTATTCTATATTTTTTGATATAACAGACAGGAGGTTACGAAATAACATCATGTTACGGGGTCATACCAACGGGTTCTACAGTGTCCAAGACACCTCACTTAGCTCTACCGGTAAATATGATTACGTGAGCATCTAGGACAAGAAATTGATAGCATTATATATGCAATTCCCAATATTATTGACCGATTTTATCATAAATTATCGAAAGATTCGCGCCTCGCGCTGGCTCACTTAACGGTACAGCTAATTTCGTGGTAAAAGCGAACAAGGTGACAGGGGTAGGTTTTTCACCCTAATGGGAGCCCAAGATCAAAGTTTTTTTGGGGAGGGGGCTCACGAAGTGCTCTTTCGTTCCTGCCAACGGATATACGCCCGGAAATGTTTAATTATTATTGAGGGTTCCTACCTTTTCAAACACACCTCTCTCGGCTCTACCTGTAAAACTGATTGCGTGGACAGAGAGAGGATAAAAATTGATAGCAATATATATGCGATTCCCGATCATGTTGACCGATTCAATTATGAATTACAGAAAATATTCGCGCTTCGCGCGTTTGGCCAATAAAAGCTGACTCACTAAACTGCCCCGAAAGCAGCATAATTGGTAGTCCTACAGCTCACGACCGAAGCGTCCGAATAATTTGAAAACTATTGTCGTACTGATTCTAAAAAAAAATTGAAATCTCGCCAGGGCAATAAAACTGCTCCGAAATAACCACCTAAGGTCGATTGTTCTGAACAATGGGAGCGCAGCAACACAAAGCCTATAACAATGGTCAATGGCTTCGAGCGATTGATTGGAACAATGCCAATTTTCATATTTTGATGACTATTTTGGGTCCGTTTCATTGCCCAGGTATTCGTGCGGCCCCGACCGTACTCTGAAATTCTAAATTTGGCCCCGACACCGAAAAAGGTTGGGAACCACTGGTCTAGAGGATGCTCTGTCTTGTATATTTGATTCGCCATACTCCTCTGATGCAGTATGATTACTGAATAGGTAACCGCCGGTGGAAAATAGGTTTGGGGTATCGTGTCGTTTCAAACATTTGTTTCAATGTACTCTGAAAGAAATTTTCAACTGCGAAAACATACACTGTGTTGTAATTTGTGTTTTGTGAATTGTAATTTCTCAAGATGGAAGCGCGCGTAAAAGCATCGCTCTCTCTTTGAACATGCATGGAGCCCGATGCCACCGGAAATGCCATTGTTTCCAAAATTGCTCGAAATTTAAATTTGGGATTGCATGGTCGCCACTTTTCGGAATTGAGCCAAATTTGGTGTGCAGTGTTTTTTTTTACGAAACCTGACAATTTCATCATTATAATGCCTGTGAAATTAAGAAAATGTGTTATTAAACAGCCCTGATGTACCTTGACTATGAATTTTTTGGATTAAAGCTTTACTGTAAACTGCGGTTCGATGCATCTTCTCCAGCGTCGGTACTAATTAATATTTTTAGAACTGCCTCGCACGGTACGACATGCGAATACACCTGCCCCGACGAGAACGATGAATTCTCTGAAAATGTCGCCTGCTTGAACGGTGCCTGGGGGGAATTGACCAAACGGTGCTATGATACTCAAGAGCAGTATGAAGGTAAAATTCTCCTATCCAGTGTCAATATATGTATGACTGGACAAAATTGAGATCCTGAGGGCTACCAAATCGATTGTTCGAGAATACCTCATGACTTATGGGTGATACGAAAAGTTCAAATATGTAGGCTACAAATATCAACATCTTCCTATCTGTTCATTATACCGCACTGTGTCTTGAGCAGATGAAGATATAAATGCTTGCGATTATTATTACTCTACTCGAATTATTGCTATTAATACTGAATTCAAATTGTGGTACGGTAATCATTCTGCCTAGCCCTAGATATAAGCGGTTTGTGATGAAAACTAACACTTTGATTAGTGACCGACAACGCTGATGAATTTATGCTGATCACACATAACCCGGACGGATGCCTGTTTGTCGATGATACTGATACTGTCTTCTGGCGCGGGAAGGACGCGTGCGATCCATCGCAATTGGCTAACAAGTAGGTCTTCACTGTTCAATCACATGCCTCGCTTTACCGCTGTTATTGTTTTTTCAAAATACATACAGTACATGCTGTGTACTGTGTAGGTGTATGCCTACCTGTTATCTGGTGTATGCGAAATGATAGGTGGCTTTACTTATAATGAACCTGCTCAGCGCTCACAACAATAGTTGTTCCGTTTATGCTCGATTGTAATTATTAGAATTGTTTAATAATCAATTCTATTACAGTTCAACCCAGGTAATGCCTCACATTTCTATTCCTGAACCGAAGAGACCTGTCAGACATTAAAATATGCGGGATCTGGTGCTTCATATGACACTGCCGCTAGCCAAAAAGCTTGAAAACTAATCCACATGCCGTGCCCGGCTTGTTTTCTGTGTATCACTGAGAAAGCTAGGATTCTCTGAATGCCACTGTACCAATTGTCATATCATGTGTAAATAGGTCGTTAGTTGTAGCCTACGACTATTTTCGGTAAATATGCACTAAAATATTGGCATATTTGAGAATTAAAGTTTCTCGTTTTAAGCGATCATGCTCTGCGTTGGTATTCTTCAACTTTTTGCGCATTTTCTAGGTGGAAATGGGTGGAAGGTCATCGAATCTCGACTGCTCGTGAAAATTTGTGCTTGCAGGTAACGTTTAGAATTTTTATAGCTTCTCTTAGGTACAGAACTTCAATAGGCTGTACAATTGCAAAGTATATTAATATCGGAATTATCCCGAATATTTTCGACTGCCACTCATCAGGGGTTGTCTTCAGCAACTTGTAGAGAATTGGGAAGAACATTGTATATCAACAATCCTATCACTAAATTTGATGTCACTGGCATGAAATTCGAATGATCGGGGCGAAGAGATCGCTTAAGCTCGATGTACTATTTTTAGATGGTACACAAACTTCTTCTGTTATAACAAACTAAAATTTTACCGCGATGCCATTCCGCGTAACTGCGACGATATTTTTACAGCCTGTCGACGACAGTAAGCAGACTACTTCGCTGGGAGTTGGGAATTGCGTGACCGGTTTCAGAGTTGGCTGCGGAAGCCCGGAAAGTGCTTATCGCAAGTCAGTATTTTGTGTTTTCTGCTCTTCACATGCTATAAATATAATAATTATATACTATATACTGTTTCTGACATACTTTCGGGTTGGGCACACTTAGTTCCTGATGAATGCAAGCTGAATGCAAATCCAGAATCGCTCTACTAGTTGATTAAATCTAAATCTCAGTCTGCATATAAAGTCCGGCCGAATCCACTAAAATGCTCACATTTGAGCCAAATCCAAACCAATTATATTTTCCACCGCCAGTGATCAGCCCGCTTTTAATGTTTTTCAGGTACTTTCTTTACGCGTTTTCCAATCCGAAATGGAGGATGAGCTATTCCATTCCCACGGCAGGTTTGATATGCTTGAAAACATGGTGAGAAAGGTAAGCCTCAGATTAACATCAACTATCTTCTCTGCAGCATCTTCTATGTCGGTGACGATGGTAAAGACTGAATTTACAGACAGCGATGTAGACCCTGATTCTCTGGAAGGAATTGAAGTGTTTGCTAACAGTAAGAAAATCAGTCGGTCGGGCTGGGACTCGACTATTTAGCGATCTAACAACTGCATGGACTATATTCGGATCAAATCACGGTTTTTTGGTGTAACAACCATCGGGTACAGGCTGATACCTATCGGGTTTGAGCCCAATGTACAGATCCCAGAATCCACCTCATCGATTAGAGCAGGGGTTCTCAAAGGGTGGGCCACAAAGCATTTTGAGGTAGGCCACGAGGTTATTTAGAAAATTTTAGAATTAATGCAAGTTTAGTTTTATTAGTTATGTGAAACGCTAGAAATATATTCATAAACTTTTCATCCGACTTTGATGAGACGTAATGGCACGCATGGAGTCAGCATGTACCAGTCGAAAACGGGAGGAACAAACGGCGACTTTTTTCACTGACTATGACAATCTACAGGTAACAGCAACTGAAGTAATTTCGAGTATATGACAACTGGAAGGTAATGCTGAAGTAGCCAAGTATTCCGGCAGGGTCATATGTCGTATGCTGTGGGAAGGGGGTGCAATAAAATCGGAATGAAGTGTAATCGATGGGGTTTACTGGATAGATTTACTGTACTTCGGCAGGTCGTATTATTGTAAGACAAACATAGCCATAATTGAAAATTATTAGCAACTTCTGGTGAAGGTATACGGCACCACCGCAGTAGTAGTAGCACCCCATTAAATAATGAATTGTTTGAAGCTAGTCCAGAATGAATATATATTTTTTCCCACAATAATGGAACTAAAACCCTAATCACAAAGTGGATGCGGGAATTTGATCATTGTCTTTCGCGACGCGAATGGAGCAGCGGACGATCATAATATACACAGGAGTTTTAGCCTATGATCTTCGAGGGCAGTAACTGCCGCACCCAAACCCCCAATTGGGGAAGCTCGAAGGGGCCCAAGATTATTTGGTTGGTCGTCTGTTGAGGATTTCATGTCCCTAGAGGTGTAGATTTAAATATAATCAGTAAATTAAGAGAGAAACAGGCATATGATCGCCATCGACTACCACGCATTGAACAGGATTAAGAATCTAAGATAAGAGGTGGGCCACAGCACATTTTCAAACCGGAAAATGGGCCACGGCCAAAAAAGGGCTGAGGACCCCTGGATTAGAGATTTGGGAAGATTATTCGATTGGGTTTTGTGTCATTGCTTGTGAAACCAGTTAATCAGCTGAAAATGCGGTAGAGACCTTTGCTCACATTGATTTCAGTTTGCTACATTTCACTATATATTTAGTTAATCAGAAGCTTTAAAGTTTCTGTCGTGAACAAAGGGCTTTAACTCTCAAAAGTGGTACTGTGCCTCTTTCTCCGATTTCGACACTGTGAGCTGTAAGATACAACACATAATTTGACGCATTTTATTGAAAATAACCGTAATGTGATGGAAGTCAGAGTTTTATAGAACCATTGTTCTACTCCATCAGAACTACTACACCATCTGCTACGACGGCATTTTTCTTCAGCGCTCCCCACATCGCCTCTCAGTGTTCAGCACCTCAAAAATCCGAATCACCCACTGCGGGGCGCTGCAACAGTGGTTAAGAACCATTGGGTTAAAATATAAAAATGCGTAATCGCAGCCTTGTTTCTGATGCTGTAAATACGGTTTGGCTTGTGCTATCAAGTTGCCAAAATTGTATGGAACTACCTACTGTCGCAGTACTCCTAATTCTTACTCTGGCCTTGACCCAAATTGAAACTATAGCTCTAGGGCCATTTTCCACCTGACCCGTTCCTTGAAATGTTGTGCTCCGACTTGCAACTCTGACTCTTCAGTTCATAGTTTTGCTAAATATTTATTAGATAAATGATAGTTATCATAGACAGCTTTGCGGGCGTCTGTGATCATGATCATGCTCAAGCACTATTTTGGACACGGGGAAGACCTACCGCTATCCTAATGCTGTTATTCAGTTAATAGCCACACGATTATTGTCGGTGCCTTTTTAGCGAACGCCGATAATCCACGTACCACAGACCGTACCGTGTGCTCGTACATGTGCGGGGGTGTGATTAGCCCCGGACAGGATTCAACGACCCGCGCTATCATGACCCCTGGATTTGTGGAAGACGAGGGGTATCTCGTCAATAGCTACTGCGAATGGACTTTCAACAGTGAGCGTTTTTTCTTTGAGGTTCAATTTGGTATAATGTATATTATGGCGATGTTTTGGATATCAATTTACACAATGGTTTACACAATTTACACAATTTACACAATGGCTTGAAAAGTGCTGTATATTATGGAGATTCATCATGAAGAATGTGATTTTTTCCCTCTAAATACCTTGGTATTATAGACCAATTTAATCGCTATGTGCCCAATGTTGATATATTAAATTAAGTTTAGACATCCCAGTGTCAATGAGTGTACTTTTCATTTGTTTTATACAGTATATTCTGGTGACGTTATTGTTATTTTATGAATGTAATTCTCTTCTCTCTATGTAACTAGTTATTATAGACTCATTTGATCTCAGTGTGTTATGCTAATATATTGAAATATGTTTCTTCAGAAATTCGAGTGTATGCAGGTTAACTAGCAGTCGTCTTCAACATTGATTTTATCATTTAAACTCAAGACAGGATTGCCTCAATTTTTGTCTAATGTCATGATATATCTTGTTAAGCAGAGTATCTATAATGTATGACCAGTGCGATCCTCAAATCCATTCATACATCCGACAATCGGCCATCAGAATTGCTCCGAAATTGTAATATCTATCGATCACGCTGCAGTATTATCACAGTGATATTCCCTCGCCGCTGTAATTTTGCAACACGCTTTGTTTGGTGTAGGCCTGGGAAAATTATTGGTGTTGCGTCTGCAAGAAATCGATATCAACTCATCGGTCGAGAAGGAATGTTCGCCCGATTGCGTTCAAGTGAGTTATCCTAGGATGAGGCGGTAACTTCCCAGCAACGGTATGCTTCTCCGCAGATTTTCGAGGGGAATGCCGAAGGCGGTGTGGTGTCTGAACATTTGACCACTTACTCTGGCAGTGATATTTACAAGCAAGGCAGTCTCGAAGTCAAGTCCGTGTCGCCGTCGGTTACGGTCACGTTCACAGGAATCAGCGGCGGTCCTGGCAGGGGCTTCTCGATGCTGTATCATGTAAGTTTTGTCCTTTCCGTAAAGGTTGTGTGCATGTGTATTGCCCGTTTTTGACAAAGTAGTTAATTTGATACATCATTTCACTTTAGTTTCACCATTCTGTTGAACAAAATTGAAAATTTTAACTGGTCCATTGTCAGTCAGAAATTCCACAACAAAATCACTTTGATTGTCGAGTTTTGTAGACTGAATGTCCTATTTTGTGATACGATTGTTGATATACAATGGTCTCTCCAATTCTCTACTAGTTGCTGACGAGTGTCAGCCTACAATATTCGGGTTCATTTCAATATGAATATACTATTCCATTGGTTACAATATACTGAGTGATATCACAGTGAAATTCAGTCTCCGTAAATCTCAAAAATGCAATAATTCTGTGAAACCGGATTGCTCCCCAGAAAATTTGAAGACATCAGCAATGTACAATAGACTACTAACGGATGTTAACCTACGGATGTAAAAGAACCATAATTCGTAGTCCTATAGCTGGCGACCCAAGATATCAAATTAAATATAGTTGATCTTATTCGAAAGCTACTGTTGTGCTGATATGAAAATATACATTTAAATCTGATACTGGTATGGTATATAACCATCCCGAAATAGCCCTCAAAATTTGAAAATCGGCATTGTTCTGAACAATCGCAGTGACGCAGTACAATGACCATAACAATGACCTTTGCGTCGCTCCTATTATTGAGAACAATGCCGATTTTCAGATATCGAAGGCTATTTCAGAGTGGTTTCATTGCCCTGATCAGATTTGGATATTTCTGGAATCTGGAATCGATTATGCTGCTTTAACGTTGCTCAAGCATGAACTTCTCTTGGCACCCAAGCTTGAGTCATATAGCGAGCGAGATAGTGTAATGGTGATGCGATCTTGATCGGTAGGTCGTGGGTTCGAACCCCGGCCGAGTCAGAACATAGACTCGAAAACTGGTATCCTCGTCTATCCTGCTAGGTGCGACTTAGCATACACAGAACGCATGGAGGAGAAAAAAATGGGGATGCAGACTAGGTGAGCTTACGGTCGTATCGCCTCTCGATGGTGCAGGCGAAAACGAATATCACCTTTCCTTCTCTCTCTCAACAAATGTCCTAAAAATATTTGTTGTGTAGCAGAACACTGCTTGCCCTTACATCCTGAGTGTAGGTATATCTTAAAAATTGAGTTTTTACTCGAAACCACGATTCTATTAGCCCTTCTTTTCGCTCATTTGACATACAGCTGCAGTTTTGTATACAGTTTTTATGCTAACGTGAATAATAGAGGCAGGCGATACTTCTTCACAATGACCGTGGCTACAAGCGAAGCTTTAATTTCAGTTTGAAGATCTTCCAGTGACCTCGACAGATTGTGGCACTAGACAGCAGTACGACGCAATAGCCAGTAACTCCTCGTCTAGTGTAGTTGACGAAGTAGCCGAATATCGAGGCCAGTCGGCGGTTGCCACGAAATGGCCATGGCTCGTGTCAGTGCGTGAAATAGAAAGGGGAAGCTTGAGGGTTTGTATACTAGCCATTGCCAGTTAAGATTAGGAACGTATTAAGTTTAGACGTGTTCAGGCACATCATCGGTGTACCGGTGTCTTGATCGGAGCGCAGGTTGTGTTGTCGGCGGCGCATTGCGTGCGATTTGCTTTAGCGTCGTCGACCAGTCAAATCCATGTGGGAGTCGGCTTTGTGCTGCAGAATGAAATGGACCACGAAATGAGAACACACGCAGCTTCGCATCCGATGTGAGTTGAGAAAGATTGTTATTTGCGACTGGTTTTGTATCTTTTAACGAAAAGAACTCTTTCGATTCAATGTATCTCACAAGGAACTAAAAGGTCGATTTTTGGTACAGAGCTTGAAGGCTGCGTCAATGCAGGCAGAGGTGGTCAAAGTTACCAACGTTGTTACTCCAGTAGAACTAGTACTGATTTCTAAGTATGTAAAAGAGGGAGTATTCCTGACCTAAAACTATTCAAGTAGAAGTGGAATTGTCTAAAATCATTACCACTTTATTAAAGGGGCACTTCACTCTAAACATGATGTTGTCTCAAATTGAAGGGCAAAACGAAAAAATTTTTTTGGCCGCAGCCATTCTCTTTAGAATGCCACCGTAATGGAGCTGGAATTTGTTGAAATTTACACAGCAACTTCACGCTCCAGCAGTCATGCAAAGATCGAACTTTTTATAGTTGTCAGCCGATGTTATGAAGGAAATACGTCGTACACGCCAAGGTGGTTTAGATACCGCGTTCAACGGAAGAGGTTCAGACAGGAGATTTATGTCAAAATCGGGCCTAGTGTATTTTATTTCTTTAGAACATATGGCGTGTACGACATTTTTTCTTCATAACATCGGCTGACAACTATATAAAGTTCGATCTCTGCATGACTGCTGGAGCGTGAAGTTGCTGTGGAAATTTCAATAAATTGCAGCTCCATTACGGTGGCGTTCTGAAGAAAACGGCCGCGGCCAAAAATTTTTTTCGTTTTGCCCTTCAATTTGAGACAACATCAATTTTAGAGTGCAACGCCCCTTTAAGCAGTGCAAGCAAACCCAGAATATATATAATAACACATAGCATGTATTGTGTTAATATTTAAATAGCTGGTTCGTGGTACAGAACTTGAATATAGCTTTCAATAAAATATCCATTGTAAAATAATATTTATTGAATTCGAAGACTTTTCGGGTGCCTCTTTTCAAGAGTTAACGGCACACTAAAGTGGTGTGCGTGGTAGGTCTTTGTTTTTTCTAAAAGTGCTGGAGTCTACTATTATTCAGTTGAACAAAACTATTTTATGTAGACAAAAAGATTTCCTCTATAACCTACAAATTTGTCATTAGTGCATGTGTTTCGTGCGTGTAACTGTTTATTTACGAATTGCGTTGCTACTATAGTACCGTATGTCCGTATACTTCATAGTTTGTTATTGTTGCCATTGGTACAATGCGAATTTCATGGTCTGTGATTTTGATTGTTGCGTCATACTTTGCCTTTTTGGTTTTGCTTTTAAATCTGTTTAAATCCCTTGAGTGTGCCGTTAACTTTTGAAAAGAGGCACCCGAAAAGTCTTCGAGTTCAATAAATACTATTTTACAATGGATATTGTATTGAAAGCTGTGTTAATATTGTATCATATAATGCAGAAGTAAGGTTGAATGATTATATTCTTTTGTCATCTGACTCCAGAGGATTGCTTGTGGCCGATGCTGCGTATTCTTGCTCGGTTGACCGCCTGTTTAATTTAAGCAAAGTGCCTATTGACACGATGAGTATGTGCAATTATGTACAAAAATGTACAATTATTGAAAATAGGTTCAGTTACTGCTATACATACGGCTATCCCACATGGTGTTCATGACAAGTTCACCCACGAAAGTAATCCAAACTAGAAGTAGATTATAAACCTGCGTAAGTTGAGCAATTAGGGAAAACTTACTAGACTACTCAGAAAAAGTAGTACTTTGTTACTAGCCACCATGGATTTTGAGTAAAAGCCTGAGTTAACAATTCAGCTCCAAGCTTGAGCTGGGAGTCCCTACTTCGAAACCGAATGAATCGTGATTGAAAGTCGCCGATGTAAAATTTGGAGGGTCTGAGCTGAGTTGCTGTTGCAATTCGAAAACAGTGTAGTTGCAATATGAAATCGAGCGAGGGTGTCACCAAAATTTTTGTGACCACTCAATCTCAGTGTTGATCGATTGTCTTGATCGTTAGTCTGACTCACCGTGCAATCACAGGTATCACATCTACTACGGTTATGACTCGTTAACTCGATACGGCGACATAGCGTTGTTCAATCTCCGCGAGCCAGTTGCAATGAGTGACAGTGTGTTTCCAATATGCATGCCATCGCTCGGTTACAAAGTCCACCTACCGACCTCACAATGCTACAGTGCAGGATGGAGTTCACCAGCCACTGGTAAATTGACGCATATTGATGCTGGTTGGCCATCATCGCATTACAAATTCATTTAGGCACTCGGCTCAATCATATCATGGATTACAAAGTCGACCTCCATTCGAGCTCTTGGTGTAAAGAAAGGCTGGGACTGAACGACGATGTGTCCTTTGCGTGCGTCGAGAATGTGTATGTTGATGGAAGTGGGAAAAATGAAAAGGTATGTAAATTTAGGTTAGGTTCCGTAATCAGCATTGCTACTCGAGTAGAAGTACTGCGGTCAATTTCTATTCACTTACTATTGTATGTAGCATTTTCCAAGGCATGTCAAAATTACTTCGAATATAAATAGAAAGCCAAGGTTTCGAAAGTACTCGAGTAAGCAGGTGTGCTCCAGTCGTTAGCCATCACTGTAACTGTTAGTACATACTTCATACTACTGTTCTTTTTTTCCAAAATAATTGAATCCAACTATTTGAAGCTACTGCAAAAACTACAACATCAGATCCTACGTATCATAGCCCGGGGCCAGGATGTGTGTCCAACAAATCACTGCTCAAAAGATTCGGTGTCCTAAACATAAAATATATGCGGAAACTAGTATCCTAATTGCCAAGTTTATGTAGCAGTTCCACTCTGGTCACTGCCCCGAAAGCTTCAATGACTTCTTTACCTCGGTATCAAAAGTGCATTAAGCATGTAGTCCAGCCACCACATGGTCGACTAAAATATCATCGCTCTATCAAATACGCCAGACCTGCCGTGTGGAAAAGGATCTCGCCAGCTATCTGACAGTCTACTTCATCAATACTAGTTAACCCTCTAGTTTATGGGACCACGACTTGACCTATCGATCTCGCTTGTCGTTTAATATCATCTTCTATTGATTTTAATTCAGTGTGCACGACTCCTTTTTTACATCGCCTAGGTCAGATGTGTGTCTGATTTCGAAGACTATTCCAAGTCGATGAACTTGTCAGCAATAAATTGAAATGTCATATTAAACAGCTTTGTTGCTAACTATTTATGTATAGTTGCTTGAGACATGTATGCAGTATGCACCATAGTACATTGTACAATGATACATCCGTTTAGTCATCATCGCTGAAAAAAGGTATGATGAAGGCAAACGTTGTTGATGTACATACCAATACCAGTATTCATTCTGACAATGTTATGGCCAAATACATTCTCATACCGACAAGATAGCGTAATGGTTAAGCGTCCGGCTTCTTAATCGGTAGGTCGTGGGTTCGATTCCCAGTCGGGTCAGACCAAAGACCTGATTAGTAACACTGGTATCCATGGCTTCCCTGCTTGGCGCTTATGCATTACTGGGATAGCATGGAGGGGTGGTGCATGACATAGAAAGCCGTAAAGGCTATATCTGCACTGCCTTGTCCAGCGGATATGCACATCATGCACTCATGGTATGCATATGCGCAGATCGTGTGTATGTGTATCATGAGTCGGTGTATATGCCGCAAAAACATCAAGGACGAAAATAAACTACGTCCTTTCCTTTCCTGTACAGGGGAAACGTTTCAGGTGGCCGTTTACTCTCTCTGCTTATTTGTCTATGTTGCCAATATTTTTTCTCTATCTAGAGATACCTAACAATACCTGACAACCCATTGGTCCCAACTACTTCAGTTTAATCGACCTAGTTTCAGTATCGTTAGTTCACGGTTGTTAATAAGTTGACTCTAAACTTCGAAATTTTTAGGATGAATCCGATCCTCTGATGTGTCACTTTGACGGCAACTGGTACGTTGCGGGCGTTCGCAGTTATACTCATGTGGGCGCAAGGGGTACCTACCGCCTGTATACCGAGATCCACAAGTTCAAAGATTGGATTTTAGATACGAGTGACAAGATTGATTTATTTGATAATTCTCAAGGTTCAAGTTTGTTGTAGAATATTATAAAGCGGTTTAAAATGATCTCTTATTCGTATACCGAGATGTGACATGGCTGGTATTGATAGGCGGGCTGTAGCGACCAAAGACACAGGCTTTAGCTGGCAGGTCAATAAGTGGCGTCATTTACCTTGAACAATATACATAATAGTGTGAGAAGTTCACCTGCGATATTGATATACTTAATTTATGTTAATTACACACACAACACACGCTACAAGAACACCTGGCAATATACAACTGTTTTATCCAACATCCCGACGTCGACTTTCCATGGATATTGTGTAGCAACTAGTTTTTCAACATGTAACTTGAGTCATTTCGGAATAGATCGGAGCCATCGCCTCGGGATAGTTTGATACGGCCATATTGATGTCGAATAAAATGTTCCTTCTGATTGGTCGATTCCAAAACAAAGTAGCCCTGGAAAGTGCGGAAACACTTCTTTTACATATTTAGAACTACTTATATTGCGGGTGAAAGGTAAAGCGCCAATGATTGAGGTGAGAAGGCTATGATTCTTATGCAGGAGCCTACGGTCCGATACATCGAGAGCCAAGATCACGTTTATGAATACTAGAAGCCCTACTATACCGAGCGAGATAGTGTAATGGTTATGCGTCCGGCTTCTCGAGCGGAAGGTCGTGGGTTCGATCCCCGGCCGGATCATACCAAAGACTCGAAAATTGGTATCCGCAGCTATCCTGCTAGGCGCTCAGCAATCACGGATAGCATGGAGGAGAAAAAAAAACGGGGGCGCAGACTAGATGACCTCATGGGGCCGTATCGCAACTCCGTCGTCAAAGCATCTCGATGGTGCAGGCGAAAAAGAATATCATATCTCTCTCTCTCTCTCTCTCTCTATACGGTTTTGATGTTATATTATCGAGCAAATGAGGTATAATACAAATCCTTTGGGGTCGCTGACCCCACTTTAGAAACTGCGAATCACAGTTTTATGGGAATCTGTCATCACAACCAGGGCTTTGGAGCCGGAGCCCCGGAGCCGTGCATTTTTGCCGGAGCTCTATATCAAATTCAGCCGGAGCTGGAGCCAGTTATTTGAGCGGTAGCTCCGGCTCCGACGTATTTCATAAGATGCTATTATATATGCAACAACCATATCTGCCGAGTTCACCGAATTCAACAGCAAACCTTCGCCAAATCAAGAATCTTTTCCTCTTTTGCGCTAACCATGTTCCTGGGGATTTCATAGTAGAGCAGTCGTATGTTCAATGTTCAATTTTCATACATGAGAGCCGAACCTCGGTATGCGACATATGCCTGTCAATATTGTGGGTATTCGGCATACCCGCAATTTCATCGCAGCACAACCTTTTGGCCAATTGTATACGGTTCGAAAATAATGATCACTATGTATCACGCGAAAAGGGAGAGATTTAAAAACGTGATTTCGTTGCACATTTCGATATGACGAGCACGAGCCGAGAAATTCCATCTCATCGTTGCTATTGTAAATCGGATAAGCAAATACTCGTTTTTTCGTGATAGTTCTTTAGTCAGGCCGCGAAAGTGGACAGTGTTATTGCGAGTATGCAATCATGCATGCTAATTGCAATTCATTACTGCGCATCATTGTTATTCACTCCAGTAAGGATTTTCGAGCTTAAATAGGGGATGACAATGACAGAAGAGTAGGCCAAAACCCCATGGTATTCTATGTTGGAGACAAACTACTGATTTGATACGCGATTTCCAATTTGTAATCATCTGTTTCGTAAACTTGTAAATGTACAAACAGTGTTTATTTCGATCATTCGATTCATTTCAACGGGAAAATATTATTCCGATAATCTTGATCGACACCGGATGGACTGGTAACGAGTGCACCAATATCGAACGTCAAACCTTAGGCCATTTGGTACAAATCGAATTTCCATTTATCACGTCGTTATATCCGCCCATTTTGCCCTTACTACATTTACAGTTCAATAATAATCGCACATTTGAAGATTGAATTGAGCTGTATGGCCTAATGGCAATGAGTACAGTGCCAGTGTTAAAACGTCGCATCAGAATTTTAATGCTGTGGCACGGAGTAAAGTGCTTTTTTAGTTTATTGTAATAGACGACGATTTACTAAAAATGTGACTGGACCCTGGATCTGCCAATGCGTCGAAACTGATATCTTAGTCCAGTCATCAACATCCCAAGTGCCGCGGCCAGACTAATCATATTTTTGGTTGGCCTAGCGAGTTCACAATCTGAGCAATTCAATTTCGACAATATATCATAATTTCGATAATATAATGGGAAATTAGCTCGCGGACTACACAAAGCCTTCTCGCGGGCCACATATGGGCCGCGGGTTGCTCACCCCTGATATAGACAGACACCTTCGATAGTTTTCAGAGCCGGAGCAGCGGTAATAATGCTGCTCCGGAGCTGATGTATGATAGAAGAAAGCTCCGGAGCTGGAGCAATGCAAATTTACGGCTGCTCCGAAGCCCTGATCACAACACGCTGATGTTGTAGCCGTTATGGCTGGGTTATGTCCTACCTTGAAAAAGTGATCTTCACGAAGATAGAATGTGGCGTCGGACCTGTATGACCCACTCCCATCAGGGGGTTCGAGATACATCAGACCACTCTTATGACGGAGATTGCGACCACGAAGTGAAGACGATTCCAATGAAACTGTTCCGGCCTCTCCAGTTAACCCAGGACGAACAATGTAAAACGTGTCGCTTCCACGTTCGATGATGTAGGGTAAACCGGAACTGTGTATCCCTATTGTGTGATTGGGATAGTTCTTACTTACAACGTGATACGGCCCTTCATTTCTGATTGGTGTCGAATCTAAAAACAGTTTAGGTGCAGAGGTAGCCAAAGTTGTTATTATTTATTGATATTTATACATGCAATAGTATTGTCGTAAATTTCGATCGATTGCGAGTAGAAGTAGCTATTTTCAAAACATGGATATTCCATGGAGAAAACAAGATGTCTGAAAAATATTCAAGCAAAGTTTGAAGATGTGAATTGGGACGAGGAATTCTATATACTTTAGCTTTAGCAAATCAGTCAGCAACATCAGCTGTAGATTTTAGAATTGCAACATACCTCTTCACTTCACCTCAAAAGAATGCTGACTATGGCGCTACAATTGACTGAGTCTTTCGACATTAGACCTATTACCGAGATGCAGGTGTTAAGTCGATCTGTTAATCTCCACTTATAAACGTGATGCGAACGCAACAAAACTCCACTTTCTTCACAACATTTTACATCACACGCATCTGACACATGATATTTACGAGATAGTTATCAAAAATCTATTTCAGCATATGATGACATATGAAGGCATGACTGAGTGATAACCTGTTGGTTTCACAATCTCCGCTTTTTCTGCTCGCATTTTCTTGGCTATGGCATCATTGATTGTAGTGTAGCTCTGGAAAAGTTCGTTTATGAATATATAAAGTAATGTAAATTTGTATTCCAAATAATGTGATATACGACTAGGGTTGCATTTAAAACAAAAATATATTTAAAACAAACATCTTCAAAACAAGGCACTTGTTTAAAACATGTTTTATACATTTTTTTTCTAGCCATGACGTCACGAATATTTCATAATGACGTCACATCGGATTGGCATAGACAATTGAAAATATAGGGTAAATATGGTTCCTTCGACAAAAGGGTATTCCGACCATTGTCATGGACAGACCAAAAATATCTTTAACCGAAACTATATCGTTATGCCTCAATTTTACGGTCAGCGCTCATCACCAGAATACCAATTCCGTACAAAAGCTATCCACTTGCTATAACTGTTTAACCGACGACGATTTCGAGGGTTGCAGCCATTCCACACCATATACTTCGACCGTCCGTAGGCTCATACTACCAGGGCCGTAACAGCACTTCGTCAGCCCCCCCAAAAAACGTTGGTCCTGGGCCCCCCATAGGGTGATAAACCGAACTTCTGGGGGACTTCGCCCCCCAGATCCCCTCAGGCTATACGCTGTTTACCGCTGCTTATCACCTATATTGAGTGTCCGTTTAGTGAGTTAGCTTTTATCCCCTAAAAACGCGCGAAGCGCGAGAAATTTCTGTAATTCATGACTGAATCGGGCAATATGATCACTCATCAGGAATTGCATATATATTGCTATCAATTTTTATCCTTTCTCCACTCAAGTAATCAGATTTACCGGTAGAGCTGAGTGAGGTGTGTTTGAAAGGGTAGGACCCCTCAATAATAATTAAACATCTCCGGGTGTATTGTATACCAGTTGGCAGGAACGAAACAGCACTTCGTCAGGCCCCCCAAAAACTGGAGTCTTGGGCTCCCAACATAGGGCTCCCAACCGACCCGCCATCACGTTGTTCACTTTTGCCACGAAATTATAGACGTACTGCTCAGTAAGCCAGCGCGAAGCGCGAAAATTTTCGATAATTCATGATAAAATCGGTCAATAAGATCGGGAATTGCATATCTATTGCTATCAATTTCTTGTCCTCCATGCTCACTTGCTCACGTAATCAGATTTACCGCTAAAACTGAAATAGGTGTTGTCTTGGAAAATGTAGAGCCCGTAAATAATAATTAAACATCTTCGGGCGGGTGGACCCGTTGGTATGACTTCGTTAAATGATGTTATTTCGTGACCTCCTGTCTGCTATATCAAAAATATAGAATCGCCCAAACGTACTAAACCAGGGGCGGGCAACTTGTCCAGTCGGCGGGCCGGATATAGGAAAATTAAGTACTTGGCGGGCCGGATTGTTGAATCGAAACATTATTCGCCCATTTATTTACATATACAAGGAATAAATCGTATTTAATGAATGTATTTTAACGACAGCAATGTCAATTCAAAGCCATTTCTCGCCGATAATGGCGAAGACAATGTGAATTTGAGAATAACATAGAAATTAAACATGGAACGGCAACGACCGATTTTGCAGCTTCGTTCCGCTTCGCCGAGGCTGAAGTGGAGAATTGTTTTGCGTAAGCGACTGTAGGATTTCTGGCAATCCAAAAGCTATCTTCCCGAGCGCAGAAATTACTAAATCTGGTCTTGATCGAAAGCTACTGTAGCACCGATTCCGAAAATATAAATTAAAATATTGATCAGGCACTGATCCACCTGGAATCTGTCCTCCAAGTCTGAAATATCGGCATTGTTCAGAACAATCGGGTAACCGCAACACAATGGCCATAACAATGACCCGTTGCGACTCTCCGATTGTTCGAACAATGCCGATATTTCAGACTTTGAGGACGGATTCTAGGTGGATCAGTCCCTGATCATTATTTTAATTTATATTTTCGGAATCGATGCAATAATAGCTTTCGATCAAGACCAGATTCAATAATTTCTGGGCTCGGGAAGATAGCTTTTGGATTGCCAGAAATCCTACAGTCGCTTACGCAAAACAATTCTCCACTCCAGTCTCGGCGAAGCGGAACGAAGCTGCAAAATCGGTCGTTGCCGTTCCATGTTTAATTTCTATAATAACATTGTCATACAGGCGCCGCCATGTCTGCTTCTCTCTGATCAAACAACACACGGTGCAATCCCTAATTAAGATTTCAAGGCGTTAGATAAGCCCGGTAACCATAATTTACCAAGATATCAATCCATAAGGGTTGAGTAGGTGACGAGATAGCGTCGTTGTTCAACTGTGTGGCCTAATTAATCTCGATATTGAATTCATGCGGCCCGCATCCTCTACGAAATTTGAAAAGTGGCCTGCGACCCGTTTTGAGTTGACGACCATTGGCATAAGCGGTGCCTTGCAAAAGCCTAGAAGTGTGCCGTGCTACAAGTCGGTGGTTGGAATCAAAAATAAGAAATATCAGCCTGGTGTAAATGAACATTGTAGTCGACAAAAATCATGAATACCACAGACGACATAAGGATTGAGTAGCCTACATCGTAAATGCCGATAATCCAAGTCTTCTCGCTTCGACGAACTTATGCGTAAGCTCCACTCGCGCAACACTGCGCAATGCGCGTACACGTATATAATAACATTCAGTCACTAAAATTTGACGTAGTAAGCAAGTAGTGGGGAATCCCAGCAGACTGGGCCGCGGGCCGTATGTTGCCCGCCCCTGTACTAAACTAAAAGATCACACGATTTCACATTGGTATTTTTTCACTGGCATATAATTTTTCCCTGCGGGGTGGTATTAGTCTTGTGAGTTTCTGATTGCCAATACAGGAACATTTAGGCGCCTAAGAACTATTAAACCTACATGTATTTTGTATATATAACAAAGTTTTCGGTCAGCATAAGGGCAGTCGTTTTCGGCCAAGGTTTTCTAGCTGCCGAACGTTCTGGCACACTTCTTGCAGTCGCATGTTACATGGCCTAAAACTTTATATGTCTTGGTGCGTCGTGGCGAGGTAATGACCAACGCCGATTTGCCCATTTCTATGAATCTTTCGTATTTTTTCTTAGGGTAAGAGTACCCAATAATTAAGATACTTGGCAACTTGAAATCGCGCGAAAATTTTTTGATTAAGTTGTATAAATTTTCAAAAAATACTCTATAATTTATGCTAATTCACGAAATAATTTTGGGCCCCCTTCGAGCTCGCCCCCCCCCCCAATTGGGGCGTTTGGGGTGCGGCAGTTACGGCCCTGCATACTACTTATTTTTTCAACGCTATTTACACGTCTCTGCCGTAATTATACAACGTTAAAAAAAAACATTTTGTTTTGAAAAAAGGCACTTGTTTTAAACATGTTTTGAACAAAGTGTTTTAAAACACCGTCTGTTTTAGATGCAACGCAACCCTATATTAGGGTTGCCATACGTCCAGAATTTCCCGGTGGGCAACGGAACTTTTTGAAATTGCGAATGGATTCGCGACCATTAAAGGTTCGAAGCCACCTGATGTGTAACCTGGTGCGAACTGGCATTTCGGCTAATAAATAGTCTTATCCGTGTGACAAGAACATGACTTAGAGAGTGATGTAGCCTACATGTACGTACAATTATATGTTCCCTGCATTTTCGAAGTCCTAATCTCCACCATGCTATATACCGCTAACTCTGATCACGTGGGCTGAGAGAGGATAAAATATTTATAATGATATATCTATATATGGAAGAACCAACACTATTTACAGAATTCATTCACAAAATTTAACAACTAGACGTACGTACATAGAAGCCAGATGCGTATATAGTAAGCCCATCAGAAGTTGCATCGATCACCCTGTGGTGGGCCCCATACAAGTTTTTTGGTGGCGGGAGTTGGCTTAAGAGTGTCGTTTCGGTCCTGGCTGCAACACACAACGACATATCTGCACCGAGGTAAGTAAGTAGTTGTGAAAACGATCGTAATTTGTTCTCATGGATTGTCAAAAGATGCAAATTGAGCTAGGCGAAAGGTGCCGAGCTTGATTCATATTGATGCATACCTGGAGGTGTTCAATTTTCGACGGCATAAGCATTCGTCCACATCAGGGGATGATAATGATAGTATTGATATGGAAATGCGATACTAATCCTTTGTGTAATCGAACAGCACGTTCTAGAAAATATCATGGTATGGCATACTCCCTTATATTATAAGGCCCGCAGTTTAGCCGAAGAGCAATACGGACAAGTTGTACAGGATACGGTGTAAACCAGAGGTCTCAAACACGCGGCCTGCGATGACATTTTAGATTTTTATTAATTTGACATTATGTAAGTTTCACATATATCTTTTCAGGTTATAAAGTGAAAATTCCCTCTTGAATTGCTCCGAAAGCCTGAAACTATTCATCAAACTTCACTATCACATCAATCGCAAACGCTACCATGCAGTGGAAGATTCACTATTTCGCCACATTTCTAATTCATGATGACAAAACCCGACCCTTTCAGACGATTCGTGACTGAAATTTGTGAGTTGGGCTTGGACAGTTCCTTTCTAAGAATTACTCAGACTCGGGCTAACTCGATGGCAAAATGAAAATGACCCGAGTGGACTCGGAATGCAGTGAATTTTTTAGAACCATGGACGCAACAAACTAATCGCGTACTTTTTGAAGTACTTGAAGTAGATTTTTCCTACTCACACTGCTTCTTAAGTAGTTATGATTTTAGACTACTTCTACTTCTACTTGACAGTTTTTAGTTTTGTAGGCAAAATATGCGTATAATACTTACCTACCTACTTACTTTTGAACCACCACTCCTACTTCTACTTGAGTAGAAATTCCGGTGTTACTTCTACTTGAGTAGCGACGGTGACTACTTTGACCACCTCTGTTTATGATGGCATCATACATTTGTCCGCCCATATAATGTCTGTATAATATAATTAATATACATCAAGCACAACAACAATTCTATTCAAATAGTTATAAATGTGATGATTCTTTTCGTGCCAGGCCTAAATCGATACTAGAGTAAATCACATTTTGACGATGTGTGTTTACTATCAGTCTGTTGAATCGGCTCACTTTCAATAGGACAATTCATTTCTGCCAAATAAGGCCTACTTGGAAAGACATAGAATGCCCCTATAAATGCTGCGGCGCGCGGCGTCGTCAAAACTGGAAAACTGGCCCGCGAGCACATTTGAGTTTGAGACCTCTGGTGTAAACACTTTGCGTGATTAGTAAACGTTGATGAAAAATATGGTGGATCGTAAAGATGCCATATTGTGTAGCATTATTTCCGGAAATTAAAGGCATTACTACACTTGCTTTTATATCACAAAATATCACGAAGTAGAAGTCGCGAAAATCAGATCTACTTGAGTAAGTACCAGAAGTAGAGGAAAACTACTTGAGTACTTAAAAAAAGTAGAAGTACTTCGTTACTGACCACCTCTGCCAAATAGTCTATAGTTTATTCACTACCTTTGGTAAAAGAATCACTCCTGTATTCAATCGATAGGCAAAGCATTGTCAGTGTAACGTCATAGGTGTTCAGGAGTCCGCTAGGAGACGCTAAAGTGTATCCAGAATTTAGGCCACAAGAATATGGTAACCATACCCTATATACGACAGTCTGAGCTTACACTGGTACTACCTGGTAGGTGTACCCGAAGGTTCGTACGTTATACTCTTGGAACAATAAAGGGGATAGTACCAAATATGGCTAAAGTAGTCAATGGACGTGACACTCAAGTATCAGTAAAAGTCTAGATTTTTACATGCTAATTTTGAGTAGAAATCGAATGCAAAGGAAGGTCCCAAATTTACTCAGGCTGGAAGAATTAGGTTGGCACGAAATGATGCAGACTTTCTTTTGTCAATCAAACCTTTGAAACGCTCAATTTGCAGGCTTCACCATCGGTCATCGCCAACACAGAGGCGAAATGACTAATTGCGTTTAGAATAGGTGCAATGTTTGCAGTTACATTCTATCACCGTAATGTCGCCTATATATCGCTTGGTTGCTATGTCAATAAGCCCATTTACATGGTCGTTTGGGTCAGCTTCGAAGCTGACTCGCCAATCTGACTCTCTCGTTTTTGAAAAAGAGAAAAAGGCAGACGGCTTCAATCCGTCTTGAGCTCGATCCGTTCCGCAGAGTCGCTTGGAGACGGCTTGAACGGTACCGGTACTTCAAAACGAATCCAGACTACAGCAACATACCAACATTTCATGTTCATATTTCACGAAACCGGCACGTATTTCAACTAGGTGAATGTGAAAGCTCTATCAGTACATGATACTGCTTTTATAATATGCGCGTGGTCTTATTTGTTTAGCGTCACAACTTATGAAGCGGGTACAGCCAACAATATAACTTGCCCAACTCACTATCAGAAAGAATTTATACACGGTGTATTTGATCATTCTAGAATTGTGTTAAAGTATTTCTGGATATCTCAACTGCCGTAGCATATTCCCGAGCTGAATCACAAAGTGCTGTGTATCACTCGAGCTGCGATAAACATGACCATGTAAACTCGATCACTTTGGCAAGCCGTCTCATGACGTCACTCCAAGACGACTTGGCTTCAAGACGGCTTGACCATGTAAATGGGCTTAATAGCACTGATACAAGATTCTAAATTCATCCTCATTTTTTTAATTGAAAATTCTTACATGGGTAAATTAAAAGGTGTGGAGGAAATCTGATACAATGGCACTAGAATGAATCATATAAGTATAGAGAAAACGACCTGACTCATGGCCTACTAAAACATGCTTGAGTACACACACACGTCGCATGGGTATAGGTATAGGGTTGCATTTAAAACAAATAAAGATGTTTAAAACAGCGGTTCCCAACCTTTTTGACCTCTCGGCCGGCTCGAACCTTCAAAAATCAAAAATAACCCTAAATTTAATTAGGCCTACGACAAATGCATTCAAGTCAGATGTAATATTGTACACTTCATTTATTGGTGCTTTTTGGTAAGTGTGATTCTAAAGTTTACGCAGACGAAGCTCGCGAAGTCCTGCTAAAGACCAGTCACCTGATCGTGATTGTTCGGTATCCCTTGAAATGAATGAGATACTGATTACCATGCAGACCCTATTATAATAGGGTTAAGATTTTGTCCTCTTTTTTGAGAAATGTAGGGCAAATTCGACTGATATACAGTAAATCAACTGCTCCGGCGGCTATTTCGGTCGCTGAGCCGGAAAGTTGACTTTTTTTTAGTCACCCGACCACGAAGTGAGAAAAATTTACCATTTTTAAAGATTTTCCACTGCTAGTAGTGCTTAATTGCAATGTCGGAGTTTAACGACGATTGTTTAAAAGTATTACGCTATGCTTTCACTTATGACTTTTCCGAAACGAGTCGCCGACGTAGACGATATATGGAATGGTTGGAACCCGCGAAATAGTCGGGGCAACAGCTATCGTAGGCTACGTAGATATATATCATTGGCACGGAATGAATGTTATGATGATGATTCGGCCAACCGTAAAAATGCTGCATGACGATGTAGTCCTGGTTAAAGATATTTTTGGTCCGTATATGAGAGGTTTTGGAAGCCTATTTCGTCAAAGGAGCTATTTTCACCCCATATTTTCAATTGTCAATGCCAATTCCCTATGACGTCATAATTGAACATTCGTCGGGTCATTTCTTCAAAAAAACATGTTTTAATTAAGGGCTTTATTTTAAACATGTTTGTTTTAAATTGATTTTTGTTTTAATTGCAACCCTAGGTAAGGCAAAATAGTGATGGGCATCACAGCAATATAGCAATTAGCAATACAACAAGCAACATTTATCATGAATTTACCTGGCAATTTCCTTTAGATATCCAACGTCCATTTACATAGCGCCTTACACAGAATTGTGCTGAAATATTAGAGACACGTAGCCTATTTGTCGTGTGTATTTTGATAAAAGATCACTTTTTCTTGTATTCAAAGTGAGTATAGTTTTTGGGGATATAATAAAAGGCTATCATCACAAATTTATAAACATGCCTTTCACTCACTATATTTACTTGCTAATAGTTTTACCCGCAATGCAACTCTATAACATGATGCGAACTCACGATTTGAACTTGCGACTGCTGCGGTCCCAACCACTGCGAATATCATTATCGCGACCAAAAGATCCTTCGATGCTTCTGTCATGTTCTGCCGTCGTATTGACCGCATTATTTAATTACTGAAAAATAAGTTGCTTCTTGGTACGATGGGCTAAATTATACACATTTCGTTTTCGTCGTGGTCGAACAGGGTTCTCAACCCTTTTGTCTCCTCGGACCCCGTTTAGACCGTCACGGACCCCGCGGATCCTCCCTCCTGTTTTACTTCAAATTTATAGCTCTATTATCGTGCAACCGTCACCTATCTTGTGAAAATATTAACTGTAGGCTATAGTGATAGCTTAAACCGTAACAAAATGGCATTTTTTGAAAATAACATCTACTCTTTATGTAAAAACTGTGAAGGATTTTATTATTTCAAAGCGAATTCTGCAGCTGCATTTCTTGAGATACGCAGCCGTGCCGTGTCTTGAAAATCTGCGCCGCCGATTTGATATGAACAAGTGCCGAAAATCCATTTCCATAAAGATAGGTGGTAGCGAATGTAATAATAACGCGTAACGCGTGCGGCAACACCTTTGAGTATGATCGAACATATGTGGCACCAATATAACATCCAGCCTAGTCATTTCTATCTAGAAGCTCATCTTCAAGTTATTCCGGAGAAGCGGTTATGTATCACCATCACATTAATTTTTTTCCAAAACCCCAACATCTCCAAACAGCAATGTATTTGTATCAGTAGGCTATTGGCAATTGGGCAATTAAAATGAGTTTACACAGGAGAATGTCTCATCTCCGACCCCACTCTGTTTATGTGAGTCCGGAAGTTTTAGCAGTTTTGAAACGAAACTGCATCGTGATTTCTCTCATTAAAAAAATACAAATTAGCTGGTTATCAACCATTTTGCAAATTTGGAGGTTTCGTGAACCCCCTGAAAATGCTTCGCGGACCCCCGGCAGAAAACTAATGCCTCAGAACGAATTATGCATATATGTCCAAACACTACTTTCACAACATTTGAAACGTTCTCTTTCGATTAAAACTTTTGAGGTAGGTTACAATTGAAAGTTATCCTTACACAACAGACTCCATTTATTACAGGGGTTCTTAATCTGGGGTCCGTGGAATCCTTGGGAAACCGCAGCGAAGTTTCATGGGGTCTATGAAATGCCAATGTTGAAACTACTACTACAAACTATAAAACTTGATTGTTCTTATTGCTATTATCTGTGCTCATTTTTGACACATGACCATTCATATTTACCAGAGATAAGCGTGGATTAGGATTAGGATTTGGGAAAACCGGATTAGTGAAATTTTGTCGGATTGGGATTGGATTAGGATTTCAGATTTTTATTAGGATTTGATTTATCTATTTCAGGGAAATTAATGTCCTGTGGCGAATGACGACAAAGTTTTTCGTCGTACCAAGGTTCCTTCATGTACTTTGGCAATGATTATGCGTGTTAATTTTTTTGTAGAATATATAGGCATGAGATGTAGGCTTTCTAAGAGGAATTTCAAGTTTATATCGGATGAGGATTAGGATTGGAATATACAAAAGTTTTGGCTTATGGCTAGGATTAGGATTTGAAGCTTTGGATTTGCTGGACTGGATTAGGACATAGAAATTTGGTCATCATTGGTTTATTAGCAATTTTATCAGTTCCATACACCACAAAAATGCGATGAAATGAAAAGATAGGAAGGTGTCGAAGCGACTTGGAGTAGTCTATGGAATCAGACACCCACCTTGGTATAGACCAGGGGCGGGAAACATACGGCCCGCGGGCCGGATCCGGCCCGCGAAGGGATTTTGACCGGCTCGCCGAAAGTTTTTACTCTGAAAGTGAAATTTTATTCTGAAAGTATTGACAAATTTTGTGCGTCACAGACTGAATCCAAGTTTGCCAATCTTAGAAAGATGGACATTATACTACTTGCTCTGTTCGCGTCTACATACATTTTCGACCACGAACCAGTGTTGGGATGACTCGAGTCACCTTTTTCGTATGACTTGACTCGAGTCACCTTGGAAAAATGACTTGACTTGACTTGAATTGACTCGACGCTTCAGAAATGCAGATTGATTTGTGACCCGAAGCAAAATTTACCACTCAATTTCAAGTCATCAAGTAATCGATGTCGACTAAATCGCTGTATCTTGTATAAGTTCGGATTGCCAACCAATGAATCAATGATTGTACGTTTTACCGAACCTTCATTGTTATATCCAGAGGTGGTCAGTAACGAAGTACTTCTACTTTTTTGAAGTACTCAAGTAGTTTTCCCCTACTTCTGGTACTTACTCAAGTAGATCTCAAGTAGATCTACTTCTACTTCTACTTCATAATATTTTGTGATCTACTTACTTACTTTTCGCTATTTTAAGTTTGTCAAGTAGAAGTAGTTTAATCCTCCAATCAGGAAGATAGCCTGAGAAATTTCGGGGCTGTTTTCACGGAGTTTCGACATTTAATTTTCATAAAAGTTGAGTTAAGCCCAGAATTTTCGTCGCGCCTCGCGCGCAGTGAAGATGGTGTTACCAGTATGATTTCACGAAAGTATTGGTGAATATATTTTAGGTAGCGGGTTGGCGTGGTTCTGTTCACACCGCATGTCGCCCTTCGCCATATCAATTATTTCATCGCAGTATATAGGGCTTATCATAACGTTTGAAACTGATGTCTCGCAATCTAGCATTTACTTATCATATTGTAATCAAGCTGTCCATTAGGGTTGTTCAAAATTTGGAAAATGTTTGGAATTCTGCGTGTCCATCGCTTATTCTTTAGATTATTGTTAAAAAACAATAATGGGCTTGAAAGAAGCTCCCAGGAAAGCCGCTAACATTTGTCTAAATGCGTTTGAAAGTCGTTGTTGAAGAGTGGGCGGGCAACCGACAGCAGAGGCGGGCAATCACGAAACCACGGTTCTTGATTGGGTAATCGGCTAAGCTTCACTGATTACTGCAACAGCTGACTCGGATTCGGGAGCTTCGCTTTACTAAATTGAAAGTCTGTTTTGCTGAGGTAGAGTCTGTTAGTAGCGGTTGTGGTTCTGTACAAGCGCGTTGTGTGTTGATGAGTCATTAGTAGTACTGTAACACGTGTTCTTTGAATGCTTCACAGTCGATAGCAGTAGTTTATGCTTTGGAGCAACAATAGTGCAGTCATGGCAGATGCAAAACGGCGAAAGATTGCACACATGCCGCAGCGAAGAACAAGATCCAAATCTGAGCCGTACTTGGTCGGATATACTTGCGATTACATCTGTGGCTCGAGATTACCTACTATACGAGAAGTAATGAGTTACTTGCTGCATCTGAAAGAGCATTGTCCTCAGTCAACCCCTACTCATGAACTATGTACTGTGGTGGTGGATGATGTAATGACAATGTGTAAAATGGCGAGAATTGCGACAATGCAGAAATCACATGTGGTGCGATCACTTCAAAACCTGCACGAAAGATGGCGTGATCTGAAGAAGAATCCGAAACAGGAAAGTGATCCCAAGGGTAAGAGGAGAAAATTCACTGATGATTTGGACAAGCTGTGGGATATTGAAGTACAGATGCCATAACAACAATAAAAAATGACATTTATCTATCACATGAAAGAAAGCTTGAAGACATTGCATTTTATGAAGATCAACGGCTATCTCGCCAGTCAATAATGTTGGGAAGAGACAAAATTCTGGCTAAAGACCTCAAAAAGAAAACAGCAGCCATTGCAGATCAAACTGTTGAAAACGTTTCACACGACTCAAGTTGTGACTATGTTGTTTTAGCATCATCGTCATCTTCAAAAGAGGGTGACAGTTTGAGTTCAAGTTCTGACTATGATGCTGATGTTGGACTTGGCACCTCGACCCAATCCATTAAACTGATGGCACCTAAAATATTATGAAAAATACGCATGTTTCCCAAGCTCTGGATCGATTGCAAGTAACTGACAACGATGCAACGATGCTGATGGGAGCATTTATTAAGGCTTGTGGAGGAGATATAGCCATGTTCTCCCTGTCAAGATATTCAACGAAGAGAGCCAGGGAAACAAATCGCCTGGAAATATCTCTGGACATTTTGGAAAAATTTGCCGAAAATAGACCACAGCATGTTGCCATTCATTGGGATGGAAAGCTCACAGAGGATAGATTAGGAAATCGATATGAAGCTTTGTCAATTGTTCTATCTTTTCAACCTCAATACTCGGAAGGAAAACTACTTGGAATTCAGAAGATACAAAATGCGGCAGGTCAGACACAAGCTGAAACTTCTTTCGACATAATTAAAAAGTGGGATATACAAGATGCTGTAACAGCTTTGGTTTTTGACACCACAGCAAGCAACAGCGGCTGGAAGAAGGGTGCAGCGAAGATCCTTGAGGACCTTCTAGGAAAGAAGGTTTTTTACCATGCGTGTCGGCACCATGTGTATGAGCTAGTAGTCAAAGACGTCTGGAAATGTTTATTTGGAAAAGCAACAACCGGACCAGAGAACACATGGTTTGCCCACCTTAAGAAGAGCCGGAGCAGTCTTGACAGAAAACAGCAATTCAAGACTCTGACTATTCCTATATGCTTTAAAGAACGAGCAGCAATGACAGTTGAGAACTTCAAGCTACTACTCGCCAGAAAAGATTTCTTCACGCGGGATGACTACAAACAATGTGTGACTAATGCTCTTGCTCTTCTTGGTGCGGATGGAGATATACATCATCACAAACCTGGTGCAACACACCATGCAAGGTGGATGGGCACAATTCTGTATGCTCAGAAGATGTTCATATGGGCTGATCAGTTACATTACAAATCTGATGAAGTGGAACTGCTGCATCGCTTCAATTTATTTTTAGTTCTCTTCTATATCCCTGCCTGGGTTGCTTCCAGCATCGGTCGTGATGCAGCCGGTAATGACTTGAGATTCAACCAGGACATGTTGAGTTACAAGGAACATGATGAACAAGTTTCCAAAGCTGCTTCATAAAAGCTTTTAAAGCATGACTGGTATATCGTGGAGGAAACCGCTGTATAAGTGTATATGCCTTGTTTTCGCCGAGTGAAAGCAATGAAACCCGAGAAAATATGGCAAAGACGCTCCTACAGGTAGAGCGAACTTCAAGTTTCAGGAGAGGCCCGCCCTCGTTGAATGCAACTGTACGCATCAACAAGGACACTACTTTGTCTGATTTTATTGGGCCACAGTCGTGGTACATATTTGATGTTTTTGAATGCTCTGGGGCGTGGCTAGCTCAACTGGTTGATGTTTGGCACTTATCAGATTCCTACACCAGAATGAGCTCCTACATCAGTTCTGTCAAAGTCGTTAATGATGCCGCAGAACGAGGTGTAAAGCTAAGCACAGACTATGCTGCAATCTTGACTGACAATGAACAACAAAGAGACAGTCTGCTTCAAGCTGTGGAACAGTATAGGAAGACAGTTGGAGACAGCAGGAAGTCAACTCTAATCAAAAGCCTGTAATCTGCAACTTGTGCCTAACAATGCAACACTGATCTGCAAAGTACTTTTTTAATGTCTTTTGTAAATAGTGCTTTTCGCCTTCATTCAATTGTGAATAAAAAGTGTAATATGCGTTTGTTCATGGGTGAGACGTCGACCAGTCATAACAAGTACTACTGAGACGTTGACTCCTGGTGGTAAATTTTTGAGTTTCACTCACTGTCAGTAACTTTTGGAAAGGTAGAAATATGCATGCATCTAGTTTATTCGTATCTCAACTAGCGAGAGCACCTGTGCAATACATAGCACTTACTGCGGGTAGATATCAACTTAGGCGGTTGCGATGTTGTACTATGGACTCTTGGTGACAACATTAACAAAGGCAATATATCATGTCTGTAATGCCACCAACAGAAACGACTGCACAACAGCACGCAAAAATCGTTACCAGCAGTGTTCACAAATTCGGTCTTTCAGCCAATCATTAGCTTATTATTACCGGCTTCAACCAATCAGGATTAATGGCTTCTCTTTGCCCGCCCACTCGCCGGCGGCTACTTTCAAACGCATTTAGACAAATGTTAGCGGCTTTCCTGCGAGCTTCTTTCAAGCCCATTATTGTTTTTTAACAATAATCTACAGAATAAGCGATGGACACGCAGAATTCCAAACATTTTCCAAATTTTGAACAACCCTACTGTCCATGGCATGTCCTAATCTGGAAAAGTGGACTCCGACTTTTTTTAGTTTTAGAGCTGTTTTAGCATACCAACCATCGAAACTAAAGACATTAAATACATGTTCCGTTTCCCAGTACCATATTTTTTGATTTCTAATTTCATTTCTCTTGTCTGGATAACGGCCTACATGTTGAAGTATAAAAACAGGTGTAGTAATGTCTTCAATTTCCAGAAATAAAGTTGAGTACACAATATAGCATTTTACGGTCCACCATATTTTTTATTAAAGTTTACCAATGGCACAAAGTTGTTTACACCGTATCCAACACAACATCCTCGTATTGCTCTTCGACTAAACTACAGGCCTTATAATATGGGGGAGTGCGCAGTACCATAATATTTTCTAAAACGTGCTGTTTGAGTAAACAGAGGATAGTATCACATTTCCATATCAATACTATCATTTTCATCCCATGATGTGGACGAATGCTTATCGAAAATTGGAAACCTGCTTGTATGCATCAATAGGAATCAAGCTCGTCACCTTTCGCATAGCTCAATTCGCACCTTTTTACCATCCATGTGAACGAATTTCGATCATTTTCACAACTACTTACTTACTTGAGTACTTTTAAAGTCAGTCAATTCTATTTCTACTTCAAGTAGTTTTAGGTTGCTCATGGAAGAAGTACTTCGACTCGTACTTGAGTATATTTTTTCATCACTACTTCTACTTGAGTAGCTTTCTTGAATACTTTGACCACCTCTGGTTATATCACAAATAAATTGATCGCAAAGGCAGTGATCGAAGCTTATACAAAAGCTCACGTTATCATCCAGCCTCTTCTACCAAGGTGCTGTTGATCAGCCTGCATAACGGGCTGGGCATTCAGTCACCTGCAAAGGTGCGAATCCGACCTGGCTAGAATTTCTTGGTTGAATGGGCCGATGATAGTGTAGAAAAACGAGGATACAACATTGTGTGGCGTCAAAGCTAATGGCATTCTTCGGTTCTGTACAAAATTAAAGTAAATTGTTCTCACCAAATGGCAAAATGTAAGTGGGCCATGCTTCAAGTCAGGGGATGAGGACTCAGTCATGGGCAAGTTCTTAAGTGGCCATTGAAAATCGACACACCCAAAGTCGATCAACATGAGAAAGGGTGGTAGAATCACGGAAATAACCGAACCCTAAGATCCACATCACTACTTTTGTATGGCCTTTCAGACAAATGATCATGTTAGAATTGGTGTGGCAAGGTAGTATCTGTTCTGGTATTAAACGTATGGATGTTGCAAGATTGGTCTTCAGTAGATAAATGGGTATACCAAAATGTGAACAAAGATATTTTAACGGGGAAAAAGTAACAGAGTGTTGTGATTGCCCCTGGCACGCTCGACCATTATTAGCGTCTTAGTATGGTACCTTCCCGGCGGTGCAAGTCCTAGTTTTCCTATCGTCAAGGTAGACTATGGTAACATTATTCCAGCTACATATATTACGCTGTAACCACTTGAGGTACTATCCGTCTGAACAAATTATTCCAGACCAGAAAATATTTACTCAAGGGTCCAGAATTTGGTTTCTTTCAAATTATTCCGGGGTTTCGCGTCGTAGCTCAACGTAACTCCCGTTATATTAGGAAAGATAACTACCACATGCTCACTGAAAATATCAAGGCGATATCTCCACCCTACTAGCGGTGAGGTCGATTGTTACATTTGACCCTAGTTACATTTGTCCCCGGTCTCCCCTATATTGTTTGTGACTTGTTCAGATGAAAAAATATAACCCAACCCAACGATATAAAAAGGTCAGGTCGTGGTCCGGTAATCTTGAGGATGGACTTCGTATTTATTTAGTAGTAATTGCTTGTATTTCGACTTGAATGTAGACATCCTCGTCGACTGTCGAATGGCCGGTGGGATACTCTTCCACACGTCAGGTCCGGCATATATGATAGAGCGATGATCTTTTCGGTCGATCATATGATATTTGGACGACGTGGACCCGCGTGTGTTGTACTTGTCCGCTAATCTCTGATAGGCTATTTACCATCGTTACAATATCAACGCGTACGATGCAAGCGCTGGTAATTGCTAATAAGGCCGCGACGCGGGCTGGGCGAAAATGGTGACCTTTTTTGCAGATATAGCTTTTAGGTATCCGGTTGACGAGATGGTAAGACATAACGCCGTGATTCGTCGAAAATAATGACCCTTTTCGTCATCAGGTTCCAAAAATGTACTTCGTTACTGACCGTCTATAGATAGGAGGTATCTTAACTTTCTGTCTTTGGAAATAGCCTTCTGTCTACAATGGTTTTCGCAACAAAAAAGATAACAGATCTTGCATTTCTATAATCACAACATTGTTTCTGCATAATCTGTATGTTGCGCAATTGCATGATCAATCTGATACTGATTGAAAATTGCTTGATTGCCTAACAAAGTTAACGTCACTATTTATTACATCTGTAAATGTAGTCTGCCGGCTAGGAGCGGAGCTCTATTCTCGTGATGCAATCCAATTTTCTCATCATAAGGAGCCGCAAGTCATATCTGGGAAACTCACTGATAGGCCTATATTCATTTTACCCTCAAAAGTAATTTATGGAAACTCAAGTAACCACGATATCGATGATTAATCGACATTTTATCTGCTATCATCACCAAAAAGTACGTGTATACACTATGCAGTCATAGACACAGGATATGATCGAGTTATAGAGCGGTGCAAGTACAACCAAAATTCCCACTCTGCGATATCGTGACTGATACTGATACATGGTACTGATATCGAGCCATTAATGGGTGATTACGTCAAAGCCATCAAATGCAGTGCTGTACTGTCGACGCGTGAGTATTTTCAGGCGTTATATTGACAGGGGATGACAGCGTTGTCATCAGAACACGAGTAACTATGAAAATTTCACGATTACGAACGTTATTTCTGCATCCGCTGTGGCGGATAATGTCCAGACATGAACCAGGACAAGTCCAATTCTAATTGGATAAAACTGTGAATCAATATTATAATATTACATCAACATATGTATATTCTGGTGGCCGGACGTGGTCCTCGTCAGCAAAATGTATTATGTCACGATTTGCGGATCATCTGATTGCATCTGCTGAGCTGCAGGCCATGCGAGCTTCGTGGGATAAAATAAATATAGTAATGTCTGAACTAGAATGCGTTACAACTGCCAAGAGTGAATGCCTGGTGAATCCGGTAATTTCAGACCCATCAACCCGACAGCTTGTTCGTTGTAGAGCCGTGTCAGACTCGACAGATGGATTATAAGTAGGACTGCGGCCCAATGTTTAGAGTCATTCTACTAGTGAGAGATGTTTTAAAGGCACCCAAATTATACGCTCTCTTACAGTTAATATACATCGGAAATTATAGTGGCGATGCTATTTTCCACTGTGGAGAGATGTAAACCTCGTTTGGCCCTATCGCGGCACACGAAACACTTAGTACAGAGCTACGCACGTTAGTGGAAGTGACACATCTATGATGAAGGCATACCAATATCACAGCTTGCAATAAATAGGTTTGGTCGACAAAATACCAAATATTCTTTTGATGTGATGTAGGACCGGCATTGTATTCTCTGTCGCATAAAAGTTCCTCATTTCAACTTGCCGCATCGTTCATACTGTTGTGGCGTCATAATGAATCGTACTCGATTCCGCATCGAATCAGTCAGGTACTCGATTACGATTACTGGCCGCACTCGATAATCCACCTCGATAATTAGTCGTAATTAGGGTTGCATTTAAAACAAACGTGTTTAAAACGTGTTTCCTATTGTTTTGTATTTTTATTGTTTTTCGAACGACACCGCATAGCAGTGAGGTCGGCGATGAGGAGCCCAGATAAACCT
Source organism: Botryllus schlosseri (assembly GCF_051294905.1). NCBI lineage: Eukaryota > Metazoa > Chordata > Ascidiacea > Stolidobranchia > Styelidae > Botryllus > Botryllus schlosseri. Next base: position 16,047,039 of record NC_137247.1, on the reverse strand, counting down.
TCGACGCGTAGAAACTAGGCCGGGCCTGGGCTCAAACCAGCATTCAGCAACCATTGGTGTCGTAACTCTGTCACTTATTACAATAGCACACTGCGCCACTCGCTTCCCATACGATCGTTGTTCATCATCATCATCAGAACATCCATTCCGCACAAATGATCAATATCTACTTGCTATAACTGTTAAACCGACGACGATTTCGAGGGTTACAACCATTCCATATTTCTACTACGTCGACCATATCGGGTTCAAATCGTCCGTTTAGGCTCATAGAACATGTTTTACCAACGTGTACTCAGTGAAACAATGTATTTTAACTCCGGATACCTTGCGCCGTCACACGCAGCTGCTTCATTCGATGAAAATAGTGCATCTGATCTCTCATGCCTCAGTTGATGCTTTTGTAAAAAGCATATTCGACCCATTTAATTTGCCTACTGTAGTTGTATGATGGTAATCGTATATTTACGTGTTTTGCATTTGGTGAAGTTTCTGCGGAAAAATAGGATTGCCATCATACAACTATATTCGTTTGTCTGACTGAGCAATAAGCTGGACGCTATATACCATTACGCTATCTCGAAGATTTAAGAAATCCTGTTTTGGTGGCAGGTTCATTTCTACAACGTACACAGCATTAAGGTAAATATGTGTGGAGCTGTTGCAATCTTATACCCAGTCCAAAACTATTCAATAATGTTTAGTCATGCGATATTGGTGAAAGTTGTCTACGAACCTAGACGTTATGTACGTATTGCGAATGAAGAAAATGTATTCGAGTAGTTGAAGTGGATGAAAATGCCGTATTTTAATCCAAATATATGTGCGAAAATCACGACCTGTTGGCCGGCCATGATGAATTCGTATGGGAGGCCATGAAATAAGCCGTGACCAGTCATGAGATATTTGTGGCCGACCACACAATATATGTGGCTGCATGTGAATGGCCAAGGCAAAGATGAAACCCTCACTGCAACGGCACTTGCATACAGATCCTGAAGAAGTCGGTAATGTGGTGCTGCATAGCGCAATTCCGATAATATAATATTCTTCGGAAGGCACCACTGGACTAAAATTACACTTGTGCGCGTGAATCACACAGCATAATATCTGTAATTTGAATTCTTAGTTTTCAATCATCTCTACTTCTGCTCTGTAGCCCTCGCCAATTCTTCATCTACTGCAATTCTGTAATCTGACTTATTCATGTATTTTATAGGAATAACAATTTGACTGTATTACTGAAATTTTAAAAATTTACTCCAATCTCGCCATTTTCCTTAGAGGGCAGGTTGCTCCCCGGGTTATGTCTGTATTTACCAGTTTTACTGCGAATAAAGAATATATTAACTTCTGAAATTCTGCAATTGTGTAATTTGACCTCTTCATGTATTCCATAGGAATAAGAATTTGACTGTATTACTGAAATTTAAAAAAATTACTCCAATTTCGCCATTTTCCTTGATGTACAGGTAGTTCCCAGGATTATCTGTGTATTTACCAGTTTTACTGTGACCAAAGAGTAGGCTTAACAATAAAAATGAAACTGTATCACAACTCGTGTCCAGCTGTGGCGCACTTCCAGTCACCAAATTCACATGGAGACACAATAGGTTCGGTCACTATATTCATCTGGAATTGTGCAAACACTTCTAAATCACCAACTCGACAAAAATGGTATGATTATACACCAGAACCAGTGACAGAAAAATACCAAGGGAAAGTTATAGGGGATGTACCAGTTATTCCTGACCGCGAAATCAGGAGCAACCGCCCGGACACGATAATATTCAATCTATGAAAGAAAAGAGAATGCTTATTCGTTGAACTTGCTGTCCCAGCAGGTCAGGTTCCAGCTGATCAAAACATACCACAACAGAAAGCAGAAAACAATAGAATGTGAAAATATGTGGCGATGTAAAATAAACACTGTACCGACAGTTGGGATGTACGGGACATGGTTTTTCGGGATTTGGATCCAATCCTTTGCGATCAATGGAATTCTGATCCAATCCGAATCCTGTTTCCATCTCAAATGTTAAAATCCAGATCCAAAATATCCTGCACAAGGAGGAGCATCTTTAGTTGGCCTGCCGTCGATATTTTTCTAATTGCTCCTCGGCAATGCATTGAAGTTTGCTTTTAGAGAGTTTTCAAAATAGTGATGTATTGCTGAAGCCTGTTGCGAAGACGTTCATACAAAACAGCGTCGAACAAACAGAAAGTTACTTTCATGCACTAGAAATTTAGAATCCTGTCCGATTGGAATCCAACATCCTGATGCTGTACATCTCTAACAGATAGTTATGGGCGGTACAGGGGTCGTAAGCGCAAATCTCATGAGACATATCCAACACATTCCGGTAAACGTTCGATTCGACGTGATCCAAAATATCCCTGTGCTTATTCATCGGAACTGAACTACTAACTGATACATGGCATGAAATTTACTCCTTGATAAGACCAAACTTCAAGACATTAAATACCCTTTCAACATCCCATATTCTAAGAGCTTCTTGGAGGTACAGAACTTCAATATACAATTAAATAGTATATTCATATTGAAATGAACCCGAATATTTTCGGCTGACACTCGTCAGGGGTAATCGTCAGCAACTAGTAGAGAATTGGAAAGAACATTGTATATCAACAATCGTATCACAAAATATGACGTCACCAGCATGAAATTTCGAATGAGAGAGCGTTCAATGTACTATTTTTAGGTGGTACACGAACTCCTTTTGTTGACAGAGTTTTGGTTGGTGTATTTTGATAAAAGTTGATTCCAAGGCACACAAATGGAATTGTGAACGGCCTCGCCCTACGATTCGAAATCGGTCGTCTCGATAATTATTCGCACAAATCGGATTATCCAACAGATGTTTGCCGATGGCAGAATTAATGGCCTTTGATCGATCAGCATCAATCTTAAGTGGATGAGTTAAGGGTGAGCTTTTCACATCGCATTCTTTACTAGTTGCTGACGATTACCCCTGACGAGTGTCAGCCGAAAATATTCGGGTTCATTTCAATATGAATATACTATTTAATCCCATATTCTGTAACATTTGATTGTAGAAAAAGAACGAATTCAGTTCGTAGCACCCTGTACGGTTCCACCCCCCCCCCACAGTGGATAGGACATTACATCGGTTGATACGATAGGGGGACCCCCCCGCTCTCTGTGAACGCGTGTTTCAGAGATTACCTTTTTGAGTGCCACGACCAAGCCGTCGAGATTTATACAGAGGGTTCTAAGACGGCTGTATAATCGGCTTTCGCAATTTACATTCCATCACAGTCATACAGTCCGTTTTAGCCAGATCTGCCCGAGTTTATGTTCCGTTTTCCAAGTGGAGAAGCTAGCTATCGTTAATGCCCTATCGTGGATAATCAATCATGGCAGTCGAACAGATAATTATGTTATTTTGACCCCGAACCGCACACCGAGCAGAACGTTCAATAAGATTTTCCCTGTGTTCCTGCAGTTGGTAGGAATGGGCATCGACGTTGCCTTCTCCTGGGTTCCAGAACATAGTGGCATTCTCAGCAATGAGGTTGCAGATGAACTTTCACGTTCCACCGCCGCTTTCGCATTTGACAGTCAGGAAGTACCTCAAATTACCTATTGGGAATAGAGATGCGTGTGCGGCAGACCAATACCGTTCCACAAAGACGGGAAACCACATTTCCACCAAACGGTACAAACGACATTTCCCTCAATACACAGATCGCGTTTATATGAAACGATAATAGTCCGTCTCCGATTCGGCCATTGTCGCCTAAAAGGGCATTTCTTTAAAATAGGCTTCATCGACACGCCATTGTGTGACTTATGCCTCGTACCCGAGAATGTGGATCACTTCCTCCTCGCCCAAAATACGATTGGCACCGAGCATATTTGATTGATTTCTGCGTGAATCTGAAAGTTGAGTTCACCACAGAAAACCTTCTCGTACGGCCAGAGCCTCTCGTGGAGTTCGTCCTGGCAAGCAATGTGTTGATTTAGGCATTTTTTTAGGTTGATGATTTGCGACACGTAATACGAAATTTTTGCCGTGGCGCACCAGACCGACAAGATGATAAACGCCACAATGTCCCATTTTCACAATTAATAATAATAAAAGAAAGTCTTTGAGGAGATGGATTTTCGGCACTCGTTACTATCAAATCCGCCAATTATGTCCTATTCTTATGTATAAAACATTGTTTATGTATAAAATTTTGTTAGACATGATCTATTTCTGCCCTAAAGAAATAGAATACACTAGGTTCGATTTTGACATAAATCTCCTGACTGGACATCTTCCGTTGAACGAGGTATCTAAACCACCTTACCGTGTACGATATATTTCCTTCATAACATCGGCTGACAACCATATAAAGTTCGTTCTCTGCGTGACTGCTGGAGTGTGAAGTTTTTCTGGAAATTTCAATAAATTGCAGCTCCATTACGGTGGCGTTCTGAAGAATACGGCTGCGGCCAATTTTTTTCGTTTTACCTTTTAATTTGAGACCACATCATATTTAGAGTGCAGTGCCCCTTTAAGGCACTACCACGCATTTCAAGAAAAGCATCTGCCGAATTCGTTTTGAAATAATAAAAGTCTGCCAAATTTCTACTATAATGTGGTGTTATTTCAAGAAATGTCATTATGCTGGTGTTTATCACGAGCCTATACATTTACTAGTTGTACAAGAGAGAGGACGGTTGCACAATAATTGAGCTAAATTCGAAGTAAAACTTGAGGGGTGCGTGGGGGTCCGTGGCGGCTCAAAAGGGGTCCACGAAGACAAAAGGTTGAGAACCACTGGCCTAGATTGATGGCATGGAAGGTTTGTTCCCATTTCGTGAATGAAATCTACATTGACAAGGCAAACGACACTTCCGTGTATTGACTATCACTTGCGACTCATATTTTCCTGTATTTTAGCTGCTTATCAGTATATCCTCTTCGTGATTGCCACTTTCAGAGTCGCAAGAATTCCATTTGCGAAGTAGGCTATATCATGATCGTTCCAACAAGGCTATTTAAGTGAGGTCGACAAATTTAAAGCTATATAGTCAATGTCATAATTTTGGTTGATATACAATATACATATCCTTTATCAGGCCCGTGTCGACATGCAAATGCGTGCGAAGGTATCACTCTCCCTTCCGGCATATACCTGGAACACGCTGATTGGTCATGGCGAATAGGGCTGGGCAAAATGATTCGAGTACTCTAATCTGAATCGAGTAATTATTTTAATGATTCGAGTCGAGCAGCAAAAGACGATTTTTGGAGTACTGAAATGATACGCTCCGCGCCACTCAACGTTATTTTATCCACGAGAATTATGGTATCGATACTATTTCCCAATGTGGAAGCCTTGGAACCTTGATTGGCCGTATCGCAGCATACGAAACATAGTACAAAGCTACGAAAGTTATTGGAAATAACACATTTCCGAAGTCATGATCCTCCCACAACATTGTCACAAAGTGAAATGAAATCTGTTGAGTCGAAATGATACCAAAGACTGATTAATGTGACGAACAAGAGGCATTATATTCTTTGTAGTGGCATAATAGGTACACATTTAAACCTTGACATCTTAAATTCTGTTATTACGTCATAATCAGTGATACTCAAATACTCGACTCGAAGCATAATACGTGATTCAGAATCCAATCACTCAGATACTCGATTTTGCTCATCCCTAATGGCGAAGTGCCGAAATTGCCAACCGTAACCTGGAGGTTATTATATTCTATTAGCTTCAATTGGGCCTCACTCTACTTTTACTGGTTGGAATTGAGCCATATTTCGCGGCTAGCGTGTTTTAGGTAACCTAACAATTTTATTAGCGAATCCAAGAAATCTGGGAAAAAGTTTTTTGAACACACAATACAGGCCATACGCAATACAGGCAATACTTGTTATATGATACTGCTATTTACAGGTGGTAAATAATAGCGACATATAACTCGCCATGGGCACTGCTACCTGTTAATATATAAACATTGAAGTCACATGCTCTGAAATATATAATCACATTAGTAGGCTATACCCATGTTCATAAAAGTTACTAATGAGCCCTCATTCGGTTTGGTTTTCAGGGGAAAAGTGCTACTTCTGTATAGCAACGGGACCTAACTGCTCAAAACAGAAAATATATTCGCGGAATTCCTATGGGAATAGACTTCTGCTTTCGGTTAGTAGGCTATATAAACATTTGACGCCATATGTACTGATATATTATCATATTGGTAGACTACGCATGTTCATACAAGTGACTAATGAGTTTCAATTTGGTTTGTTGTACAGGATACAAGTGCTGCTTCTATAGGAACATGACCTACCTGCTCAGAACAGCAAATATATTCGTGGAATTGATATGAGCATACTTCTGCTGTCGGTTAGTGTGTAAACATTCAAGGCCGCATGCCCAGACATAGTATCACCTAAGTAGGCTGTCCAAGTGCCCATGTTCATAAAAAGTTACTAATGAGCACTCATTTGGTTTGCTTTTCATGACACAAGTGTTGATTCCAGGAATAAATCCAAACTGCTTTGTACATAAAATATATTCGCGGAGTTAATTTGATTACTTCTTGAAATTGTGATTACCCGAGCAAAACCGTTAATTCACGCCCAAACCTCGACATTTTTTCTTTCGCTGTGTGTGGGGAACGATTGCAATGATTTAGGCCTACACATCTTAATATGTTACTTTCCCTTTCATCACAGTTTTATCACAAATAAAATATCTGAGCAGACTGTTTAACAGTGTGAGCCCATGTCTCATGAAACAACAACAAAAATGGGTAACCGTCTGTAATATTGATCGGCTGACTGCAGTACAATCTCGAGTTACTCTGTCTATAGATTACTAACCACGAAGGTAAAACGGTGCATATAGAATTTACTGTATTTAAAAACTACACAAGTCAGCAAGTAATTTTGTAGAATGATCATAAATACGTTTTCATGGACCATAAAAAACATGGAGTCCGATATATGCGGTGCGGACGGTACAGATATCTAGTTTTGTGTTGCTACATTATATGCAGGATATATAGGCTATTCAAGAGCGTACGGATTAGAGCACATAATATGATAAAAGTTATAGCTAGTCCAATCTATAGAATAGTGATTCTATACCTTTTTCACTCTAGCAGTGCCCTCTTTCAGGCGACTATGAGGTTTGAAATTGGAACTATGCAGCCGCTACGTAAAGTATATTGACCAATACTTTCGTGGAAACAGATTGGTCACTCCATATATATTTTGTTTGAAGTTTGGCGACAATTCTGGACTCCCCGCAAAAACTGCCACCGGATTTATCCGTTTTGGTCTGTCTCTCTCTGTTATTGGAAGAACATTGTAAATCAAAGTGACACACTATGATTAATTAAAGGTAAGCAAGTCACAAACTACTACGAAGTAGAAGTAGCGGAAAATTAGATTTAATTGAGTAAGTAGCCTACTAGAAGTAAGGGAATATTACTAGAGTACTTCGCAAAATAGAAGTACTTCGTTACTGCATGGGCAACTCCTAATATCAACCGCTGTTTCACTGACGCTGCATACTCACATAAAGGTGTGAGCCTATATATTCATTTATGCAGCAAGAGTTATTCCACTAACATTAACAAATCGTTTATCGACGCATTACCACACATCGATCAGAGCTAAAGATTTAATGCAGGTCTATGAAGCAGTGTTGGGAGTCAACTTTTTCGTATGACTTGACTTGAGTCACTTTGCAAAATTGACTTGACTTGACTTGACTCGACGCTTCAAAAATGCGGATTGACTCGTGACTCGAAGCAAAATTTACGAGTCATTTTCAAGTCATCGATAAGTAAATGGTGTCGACTAAATCACTAAGTATCATATTTATATTCGGACTATTCGCGATATGTCGGTGTCACTCGTGAGAGCAACCGGCCATTCACTTATTGTATGTTTTACTGGTCCTCCATTGTCAGATTACAAATAAATTGGCCGCAAACGTAATGATCACAGCTTACGTTTCAGTAGTAGTAGTAGATTAATAGCAACGTATCGTTTTTTTTCATCGGCTCAGTGCTTACATTGCGAAGTGCTCACCTTTACCAACGCTCATATATGACTTAAATCGAATAAATATAGTTTCTGCGTTTATGTTCTCACAGATGTGTAGAGGGGGAGTGTATTGTGTACCATTTGCTGAAATTTCACGAGGCTTTGTATTCGATCCTTTATTTTGGCTGATAATAACAAACTGTAGCATGTAACTGTACAGTTGCTCAAGTATTTCATAAGCAGTTATACGTGTGCGTGTGCGATGCAACGCCTTTTTCCATGTATATTTACCTTTATATTCTTTTTTAGATTCAAGATAAATGGCTAATTAAGCGATCATTCATACAGCTGGCAAAATGTTATGTCTTCAATTAAATCATCTCTCATACTTCGAAAATTCAATTTGACTTGAATTGTGACTTGACTCGTGACTTGGCTTGACTCGACTTGACTCGAGTCACCTCCAAAAATCGTGTGACTTGACTTGACTCGAGTCACCTTCGAGAATCGATTGACTTGACTTGACTCGGGTCAAAATTTGCAATACCTCGAGATGACTCGTGACTCGAAGGTAGTGACGTGATCCCAACACTGCTATGAAGATCTCAAGAACATTCATATGCGAGTGTCTATAGGTTATTGCTGTGTTCAAGGACACGAAAATGCAAGATGCGAATAAATTTTTTTTTTGGCTAAGACAAAGTATATTTGTACCTAAGTTGACCGTGGGGTTTGAATAATTTTCTGTTCCATTGGTTCATCGCCGGGTACATATGCAGACAAGTTTCACATTGTTGTGCCGTTTGCTGCTGCAGTTGTAGTAATTATAATAATTCGATTATTTTGATCATTTTAAACCAGGTCCAAAGCTACCGACTTTTGGCCCAAGGCTTTTATAAGACATCATTGATGCGGATAGCATGACGAGGAGGAGCCCACAGGCCACTAACCTATGTCTCGCCACACTCCTACCAATTTTGGAGGTTTATGTGGGCTCTTTCTCGCTACCCCATCCGAGTCAGGGGCTCTCACATACATGTATGTCATGGGAGTACGAAGCACCGAAACAAGGGGTGCGACATTCAGTGTTACATTATACGCTGCTCTGGCGTATTTGTTAAGAATGCGTTACAACAAGTCTATACAAGCGTGGAATAACGGTTTATGTAAACCCCCTATTTCAAATTCAGAATAATCAGTTGGAATATAATATTAATACCTTATCTTAGAGCAAAATTGGTTCTTGTACTATTTTCGGTTGTAAGCAATTTAGTGCATTTTTTTGGAAGGTTTCAGCAATAGTCTGCCATAATATGTTCGTCGCATCTGCAGTGATATCTTTTTTTTTGTTTTGATGTATTGGTGGAGCTTTTCCCCTTTCTATTCCCTCTAAACAACAATATCATCAGAAAATATATCAAGATGACTAAACGGGAAGTGAGATTTAATGCTCATGTTTGCTCCAAGTCTTCCATATGCAGATGCTATTCTCGGACCAACTATGTCTGTAGCTGGGTGCTCTGTGATCTTCCAAAAAGTTTTCCTTACTACATCCTAGGGGATGCCATGCAGTGAGCAACTTTCTTAATATGAAATTGTAATCCTTAGTCTATATTCGAATCTGAGATTCCAGATTTAAGCTTGCCGTTTGATATGGATACTAAGTATAGCCACTTTGTTTGCTTTACGGAAAATTATCCATTTACAAGTGAAAACAGATGAGACGCATATAAGTATTTTAGCTAAGCTTTCCAGGGACAAACTTGATAGTTTTATACTCCTCTTTCATTTTGGTAGAATGACCAATTCGAAAAGAGAAAATATATTTCCATTGTGCAAAAGTACAATTTTTAAGCTTAACAAACTGCTTTTTTAACAAACAAAGTACTCGCATCAGGTCACGTACATATTGATGGAATAACTGAGAACGACATGAGTGTTCAATATCACTGTTCATCATAGTCAATTATTATCTATTTAAGCGTAGTACAAAAGTAGAAAAATCGAAGGTTTACTTCCTACCAATACAGTGATTTTAAGCTTTTTGAGTGGTATAAATATCTTCTTTTCTAGAGCCAATCTGGCAAAACTATTAATGTGACATTCGTTATCAGTAGGGCAATTTTTTTTTGACATGTCAAAAAAAGCCAAAATTAGGTCAAAATTGTAGAGTTAGGTCAAAATTTGTCAAAATTGTTTACAAATTCAAACATTTTTTGACCTCTGCATTTCGTTCGTATCGTAGATTTTGCGCTGTCGGTGAACTTATCATTTGATATTTTACAGCTTGTAGCCTACTTTATAGGCCTACCGTTGTAAACGGACCATCGTCTGCTCATTGTGAATCATAAATGGTCAAATGAAACAAATAGTGACATGGTTTTATGGTCAACGTACCGCAATATCCTAGCTGAAGCAAGACTGCTTGGCCATTGCATGGTTCTTATATCAAGAAGCGCAAGCTGAAAAATTGTGATATAGACAACATTGTCAGAATGAAGCAACACGGTTTGTCACCAGCAGTGTGCACACAAGTTGAGTGTTGTCAGCCAACAAATGCTGCTGTTGAACGTTCTTTCTCCGTTCTTGGCAAGCTACGTAGTAAGGACAGACACTTTCTACCCGAGAATGTAGGAAAGGATCTTTCGTTGCACTACAACAAATTTTAATTATTTCCACCAGAATACGTAATGTAACTACTGGAATTCTTCATAGGGCCAGATTTCGTTAAAATACTAGTTTTTCATTTAAAAATCAGTCAGTTTTTGAGCCAAAAACGTTTTTTCAGGCCAATCTACTTTGTAAGGACAGACAGTTCCAACCAGAAATGAAGATAAGTAGTACAATTTTAACATTATATGCGAAAACACCTAATTTGCATACGTGAGGTCAAAATTTGGTCAAATTTCAGTTTTTTTAGGTCAAAAAAAGTCAAAATTTAGATTTTTTAGGTCAAAATCTTCCGTTTTTTAGGTCAAAAAAAAATTGCCCTAGTTATCAGCAACCTCGAAAATAGGTTTCTTGTTTATATCGTTTTTTTTTCGTTGATTTTATTTATTATTTTTTTTCAAATTTTCGGACGAGATACGTGAATGTGGTTTATTATCGGAAAATCATGTGCATTTTATATAAACCGGAGATAGCATCTCGTCACCGGCACCGGTATAGTTCAGCTATTTGACGGACAAAGGGGAAAAGAGCAAAGAGCGATAGTCAATCAATATGTTAGCGTTTGCTGTGGATACTATAGGCGGCCAGGTGCTGAATTCGGCATGACTTTTCCCTGCTTAGCAGCAATTTGACCGAGATGCTGTCACTGGCCCAACAAAATCGTTTCGCGAGCCTCACTTTATCAGGGAAGGAGGGTGGAATTTTGGATTGCTAGCACGTAAATGATGACCGTCAAGGATATGTGGACTACTTGCCCTCTGATAGATTGTTCGGGGTCGTATGCGAATCAAAAGCTTCCCGGATGCAGTAACATTACGAAGAATCTGTCATGTGTGATATAAAATTTATTTGCTGAAGTACATTAACTTCTGGAAATGGCTGTTGTAGCTACAAATTATTTTCCATTGCTCAAGCTTTGTAATTCGTAATTCTTGTTAAATTAAGAAAAGTAATATTTCGATGAGAAACTAATTTTTAAATAGTAATGTGTTCTAGGCACAGCGACATAGACCGTCTGAAAACCCTGTGTATTCGAGGTGAACATAATTGAGTTTGGAAGACTACTTTTTAAAATACCTTAAATATCATTATACAAGATTAAAGGTGTCCAACTTTTTTACTTCCTGTCGCATTTCGATCGTCGTCGAAGTTACATCGTAAATAACGAAATGGACCACCGGTGTTGATAAAATATAGATCGTCAACTCCACACTAATGATCTGTGCTAGGCAGAATCGAGAGCCTGAATGATTTGATTCTAAATCCAGCATTAGGGTTCAAGTCGAGTCATAAGAGCACCACTCATTATGACGACATATGACTACTTATAGCGTGGAATATGGAAATATGTATCTTTTTTGCGACCGCAATTGAAATAATTCCAGTTTTACATCAAAATAAATATATTTTGATCTCTATTTTCGATTTCATTTTGTGACAATGCAGTTGGTCGATCATGTCTTCTTATAAATGTCATTACCGCTAACAGGGGTATAGTTTTGTATTACGTGTTTTGAATGATGCGATACGATGCGGCAAGGTTTCAATGCTTCCACTGTAGGCAAATACTATCCTAACTACAATTCTCGCTGAAAACTCACTCAAGCGCCGTATAATTTCATTAGTCAATACCTCCGCTAAAAACAAAGGTATGGCTTTGGAGGTAAAGTTTTGGCATCCTTTGACTGCACGGAACGGCCGCAGTGAATCCGGCCAGCTACAAGCATTGAGTTTGACATCCCTGCGATACATCCATCTTTCAATGCTCTGAACTGTACGAAATGAATGAATTATATATCGACAACTAACTTAATATACCATGATACTCTCACTCACCCAGCAAACAATATTGTGTCGTTTGAATTACGCACTTGTAAACTTCAAACCACCCAGGTGATACAGGTCATTTCATTTCTGTTAAGTAACCTAGTGATCAACGCACATGATTATCACTAAGTGCAATGAAATGAAATACTAAATAATCGTTGTGATGTAGACCCGGCGTTATATGCTTTGAGGTCGCAAAAAGGTAGATATTCGAACTTTACAGATCGTTCATACTGTTGTAATAAGGACATAATGAGTGATACCAGAATACTCGGATCGACTCGAAGCCCAATACAAAATCCAGAGTCGAATTACCCAGGTACACGATATTGCTCAGCCCTTCTTATAAATAGACTTACTTCAAACCATGATATCCGATGTGTGTGGGTACAATTATTGACGCACTCTCGATAATGTCCTCAGCAGAGATGCCGCCATCCAATTAGATTTTCTTTCATGCATTTTATTTCGCAGAGGACCATTGACTGATTAACGCAGTTATCTAAAGAGTAGAGTATCCTTTACCCTCATTCTGGCAAACATTGTTCAAACGATTATGCTATAGCGATAACTTCGCGTTGTGCTTGTGATCAGTCAACATTTTGTAGTGTCGCAATCGCCATGCACATCCAATGTAAGTTTACACGACTATATATCTACTCAAGCGACACACATATTAAATCCTCTACGTACGCAAATTTCAACATCATCATCGCTCACGGTACGCTCGGCCCTCGAATCCAAACAAGCGATATCTAAAATAAGTTTCCTAATTGTTAGGCTAGCCCCATTGAATTCCAAATTGCAAATTTCAAGATATGCGGCATGCATATATAGGCTATATATCCGACAAAAGAAATTCCCGTTCGTTCAAAATGCACAACACTAAACTCAATTCATATGAACAATGACTTTTTAAATTTTGACTAATGTATTAAATAGTGGTACATGTTTTCTTTGCAAATACGCAACGTTCGATGCCAATTAAAAGACACGGACATGTAGGAAGTCAGTTAATTTTTGTCTGCACCGTCGCGGTGTTTTGCCATGCCTGCATCTCTGCTAAGCCACCACGAGGTTGTCGAGTTGGCAGACTCATTGGTATCCTTGTCTGATGCAAAACCTCTAACAGGCGTACGGGGTTAATCTTGATTTCATATGTTTATTGTATCATAAAAACCAAATCCGTGCGATTATAGGGTGTGGGCTACTGCTGTGTAACTTGTGTATGGGGTAATATCGGTAGCAAGTATAAACCCGTTTCACGTTTTACTCTCTGCTCAATATCACCGTATGGCAATAATCAGACGCCGAATAAGCCTACATTGTACGGTCTGGCATAGATCGTTAAGGCGTAAGCTTATACTCCCTTGCAAGTTCTCGTCGAAATTGTTGGCAAAGCGAAGGAAGATATTGATTTTATGGCATTATGATATCATTTTATTGCCTCAGTTGATACATTTAGCGACGTTTTAAACGTCAATTTGTACTTCAGCATTGTGGCATTATGTGGCTCGAGTTTTCGCTAGGTATCGTGTACAGTAGGCTACATGTATACATTGGACAATGTACATTAAAATAGGCTATCACTTCAGTGAAATGTAGGGCTAAAATTAGCTATCTTACGTCACGTGACGTCATGAAGTTCACGTTCGCGTTCACACAGAACCTTTCATAAAGGTTGGCGTTCACACGAACCTGAACCTTTCAGAGGTTCACACCATCCAGACTTGTACAAACTACTGGATTTTCAAAAAGCGCCACTGGCACTAGAACTACTCAGCTTTTAAAACTCGCAACTATAACTATAACTACAACTACCCTATTTTCAAAATCCGCAGCTATATAACTAAAACTAGAACTAGTCAATTTTCAAAATGTGCAACTATAGAACTAGAACTACAACTACTCAATTTTCAAAATCAACAACTAGAACTGAAACTACTCAAAAAACCGTTAGTTAGTTGACCATCAACTATCCAAATGTTTAGTTTGTACAAGTCTGTCACCGTGCAGACAGTGCAAATACCACGAGGGGTGTGGCTAATATTTTCTCAACTTCTACAAAACCAATTGTGTCGTAGCTATAAAAACGGAGTATTTGTTACGCAGTCCTCAATTGAAGACAGGTGTAGAGAGTAGTTCTTCTCTCAGTGCCGCTCTGGACTTTGTGAACGTGATTGGGGATTGGGCATACCGTACTATGCAATCGGGGCATGACGGTACACGCAATACGATGATCATATTGTATATGCTTACTTGCTTATGACGAGGTCCTGCTTCGAAAAGGCACATTATGGATATTAAGTGACTATCTATCATATCAACATATTCAATACAGCTTAACCCTTTTGATTAACAATCACCATCTCTCTATAAATGATTGCAATTCGTGAGGAGCAAACATATTATAGTAGAAGTTATAAATCAGATCATTATTATCATGTAATCGTAGGCTACTATTAAGTTTACTGTATTTACCAGCCGTAAACGAATATTTGATACGTGTTTATACATTCTAAAGCATTGATGGAAAGCGTTCGCAAGTTTGCAGTTGCTGTTATTTGTGTGATTATGTTATCTTCCCGTGGCGTAAGTAAATCACGGCGATTAAAAAAATATGCTGACTGTTGGCAGCCAAAGGAAGGTATATGCGCCTCCCACCACGTAACTCTCTGCTTCAATGCGTTAGCAAGCATCAAACTGCGGCACAGAAGCCATTGTCACATTGAGCACTCATGCAAAATGAGGTGGTATGAGAAGAAGTCTGTGGTTTCGGGATCTCTTTTGTACAAACCAATCAACAATGTCTCGAAATATGGATCGCTGGGCTTGAAAGTTACCAAGCAACGCTTTTTTTCTAAGAAAAGGTGGATATGCATCGTTGAACTCCGGATGAAATTATCAATGATGTCGTCTCAAACTTCTTCGCTTCGTTACATCTGTTCTTCGACAAATAAGACACATCAGTTTTCCATCTCTGCGAAAGCTGATTAATTGTTCCACAGTATGCTGAAAACTCAGTTTTGGTGGTTTAATTTCCCTTTCCTTGTCGCGATCTGTTCATGTCTGTGGTGGCGAGTGTAACACTCTTTAAAAGTGTACTACCCCGCGGAATTCTCTTAAAACATAGTCCAGACGAACACCGATTATCATTCAGTACCAATTTCAACTCGGGCATATCAAGAAACCATCAATTAACAAAGCAAAGACGGTCCGATGGAAGAGCTAAGTAACTAAAATAATATGTAACAATACCGTATCACCAGTAATTGTCTGCGGGCCGCGTCTGCGGGCCGCGTGTTGAGAACCCCTGAACTAGATCTTGTTTTCGTTTAAAATATCACTGAGAATCACATTCAGAGTAAATGCCCGCTTCCCGAAATCATTTGCGATAATAATAATATAACTGATTTTTTAAAACCTTATCCAAACGGATTTGACATTGTTATTCATTTAATGGTGGTTCTACTGTCATAATGAAGATCGTTCTCATTTTAGACTCGGTATTGATGATCTGCATGTTAGGCATTTGTAAAAAAAAAAATGAAAATGAACAAAGTCAGTGTTGCCATTATTCTGATTACCAGTATTATTGCAAGAATAGAATCCACCGCAACGGCGAATGAAGGTCGGTATCATTAATGGAGTGTACTTAAAATATTTATTTTAAATTAAATTATTACAAAACGCATTTAATCAGAGGTATATCAACGCTTTATAGACTAATGCTCTAATTCAGTACTTCCCAACCAGTGGGTCGCGGAGCTATTTCAGGTGGGTCGCGAAGATTGTCTAAATCAGAGGTTCCCAACCTTTTTCGACTCATCGCCCCCTTTTCAAACTCCACAAAGATCATCGCCCCCCAAATATTGGGAACCGAAAAATGGGCATACAGACTGAAATCATCGGCGAATTTACACTTTTACAGCTAAATTTTGGAGAGTTGACTCACAAAAAAGGTGATTTCTCCGACTTGATTCCAATAGGACCGTAACAGCACTTCGTCAGCCTCCCCCCAATACGTTGGTCTTGTCCCCCCCATAGGGCGATAATGCAAACTTCTGCACCCCTCAGACCAAACTCCCCCGATACCTCTTTACCGCTACTTCTCAGCAAAAATTGTTGGCCGCTTTAGGTAATTGGCGCGAAGCGCGGAAAATTTTTATCATTCATGATTAAAGAATTGCACATATATTGCTGTCAATTTTTTATCCTCTCTCTGCTCATGTATTCAGATTTACCGGTAAAGCTGAGTGAGGTGTCTTGGAAAATTTAGGGCCCGTAAATATAATAATTGAACATATTCGGGCGGACCCGTGGGTATAATGACTTCGTTACGTAATGGCATTTCGTGGCCTGTCTGCTATGTCAAAAGATATTAAAATCGTCCATATGTACTAAACTAAAAGACGCACACGATTTCAAATTGGTATTTCTGCACTGGAAATTAATTTTTCTCGCGAGATGGTTTTTGTTTTGTGGGGTTCTGATTGCCAGGACAGGAACATTTGGCGCCAGTCATTTAGGCTCCTATGGACAGTTAAATATATATGTAGGCTATATCGTAGATATATCGAAGTCGGTCAGCGTAAAGACAGTCCTTTTCCGCCTAGGTCAGTGGTTCTCAACCTTTTTGACTTCGCGGACCCCTTTTGGCCGTCAAGTACTCTCGCGGACCCCCTCAAATTTTAGTTCAATTTTAGCTTTATTATGGTGCAACCTATATATCTGTATTGTGCAAAGATGAACTGTAGGCTTGTGATGAATAGCAAAATAATGCTTTTTCATGCAGATAACATCATACTATTTATGAATAAATTGGTAGACTTTTATTATTTCAAAGCTGATTTTGCTGCTGTATTTCTTGAAGTATGTGGTCGTGTCTTGAAAATCCGGGTTTTCGTTTTCATATGGACGAGGAGTGCCGAAAACCATTTTCGCAAAGATAGATGGGGGCTAATGCAATATTAATGCATAACGCTTCCGACGATACTTTTGATGTGATCGCAACATGTATGACACCAAAATGAAGAAACATATATTTTATGAACATATCACGTCCAGCATCTAGCGCAGGGACGGGCTACAGACCACGGGCCCCGATGGCATTTTGATCGGCCCGCAGAGAGTTTCTGCCGTCAAGGTAAAATCCTAATCTAAAAGGATAGACAAATTTTATGCGTCCAAGAATGGATCCAAGTTTGCCAACCTAAGAAATACTGTCATGAAACTACTTATTCTGTTCGGATTTACATATATATTTACGAGCAAACATTTTCGACCATGAACAATTGAACATTAACAAGACAAGGCTGCACACCAAGGCTGCATACCAATATAACTGGTGATATCAATTTCAGGGTTGGAGCGTAATACTTTGATAGCAACGAAACACTCCTTGTTCATAAAAAAACAGCCTTGTCGATAGGGCATCCGCAATAAGAATGCGCCAGATCTGATAGCCGAGCTTTAGGAGCAGGTATATCATTGTCAGATTTATGACGGGTGTCAGCCAAAAGTATTCGGGTTCATTTCAATATGAATATACTATTCAATTGTATATTGATGTTCTGTACCTCCAAGAAGCTGTTCAAATTGTCGTTATGTATATCACAGGATAAAATGGATTTCGTGGCGAGGTTTCAATCCCTGCATTGGGACAAATTAGGGAAATAATCCGGAAATTTTTATTTCAAACGACAACTTCAAATCGAGAAGGTTTCGCAGACATTAGGAAGTCATCCTGATTGACGTAACTATCTCCATATTTTTATTTTTTCCACAAACCACCACAAAACGTCTCTTAACAGCAATATGTTTGTATGAACAGGTTAATGCAAAATTGGCAATGAAAATTAATTTCCACACTACGATAGTTCATGTCAGACGATTAATACGATGATATGAGTCATCAGGTTTTAGCAGTTGTTGTGCAAAACTGCCTCAGGCTTACCCAAATAAAATATAAAAACCGTTAGAATATCAACCATACTAAAAATTTAGAGGTCTCGCGGACCCCCTGAAATTGCTTCGCGGACCCCTAGGGGTCCGCGGACCCCCGGTTGAGAACCGCTGGCCTAGGTTTTCTCGTTCTGGCACACTTCTCGGAGTCGCATGTTACATGGCCTGAAACTTCATATGTCTTGGTGCGTCATAGTGTGATAATGGCTGACGCCGAGATGCCCATTTCTACTACTCATGAGCGTTATTTCTTGGAGGAAGGGTATCCAATAAGCAAGAAACATGACACCACGAAATAGCGCGCAGCGCAAAAATCTTGTGAAAAAGTTGCCTAAATTTCCAAAATAATACTCTATAATTAGTGATAATTCACGAAAAAAATTGTGGGCCCCCTTCGAGCTCGGGCCCCCATCCCAATTGGGGGTTTGAGTGCGGCAGTTACTGTCATGGACGCCAATACAGGTGTTTTAACGCGCCATCGCCCCCCTATCGCCCCCTTCGTCCGTTTTCGCCCCCCTATCGCCCCCTTTGCTATTTTCGCCCCCCTGGACCGACAAATCGCCCCCTGGGGGGCGATATCGCCCACGTTGGGAACCACTGGTCTAAATGTTACAAATTCCTATTCAATATGCCAATGCCAACCACCTTATCTTCTCGCGATTAGCCGAGCAAATACACGTTCTCATCATATAAATTGAATTGCTTTTGAGCCCATTATCGCCGCAGCCACGTATCCGCGCTCACAATAATTAATGAACCAGACTTTTGGGCCGTAGTCATTTTGATTGGAGCGCGACATTGAAAAGTGTATTATTATGTATATGCCTGAGAATTGGAATTAATTCCTTCTTCCAAAGGCTTTGTGACCGTTGATAGGGATTGCAGCATTCCAGTCCGATATGGTGTTACAATGAGTAATCGTCGAGCTTGATAAGAGGGCGATGTCTTGAAAAAGGTTTGGAATCACTGATCTAGAGTCTTTATAATTATCTCATTTATGACCGCACTGCTGGTAGGGCTGTTCAAAAATAACTTTTTTTCCCCGGATTCCAGCCATTCACTGATTAAATTGTCAGGTTACCCTAAAAAACGCTGCACACCAAATTTAGTTCAATTCTAACATGTATAGGACTCCGCAGATCCAATTAAAAATTTTAATTTATTATGGAAGATTAAAAAAAAAATTTTCAAATTTTTCTGCCAACCCCATGAAATTGTTGAGCTGTCTTCAAAGACGTTGCAAAACAAATTTGAGTCAATTCCGACCAGTAGAAGCGGAGTTATGTGAGTTTTTCGTTGATAAATCTCGGATTATCCACCGATCAAGGATAATTGAGGATTATCATCGAAAAACTCACATAACTCCGCTTCTACTGGTCGGAATTGACTCAAATTTGTTTTGCAACGTCTTGGAAGACAGCTCAACAATTTCATGGGGTTGGCAGAAAATTTTGAATTTTTTTTTTAATTCTCCATCATAAATTAAAATTTTTAATTGGATCTGCGGAGTCCTATATTTGTTAGAATTGAACCAAATTTGGTGTGCAGCGTTTTTTAGGGTAACCTGACAATTTAATCAGTGAATGACTGGAATCCGGGAAAAAAAGTTATTTTTGAAAAGCCCTATGTACAGTAGTGACGCAAAAATCATTGTTTTCACTCTACCTGTTTTTAAATATATTAATAATATAATAAATCGACTCTCTCCAGCCAGCCTATATTCAAGTCAAACTTTTCAGAAAACGACATAGCGAATCGTGACGAATCGTCTCTCGGTTTCGAGGAAGACAACACCTTCTCACAAGGAAATGACGGTACGTATTCGCTCGTAACGCCTAATCAGTGAAAGGAGATTTGGGCTTTTATCTATGACATTGCGAGGGTGTATATCCGTTCAACACAGAACTTGCGGCGTTGTGAATCATGATAAAGTTCTGAGAATCCAGCTTGACATATCACATTGTGACGATTTTGAATAAGAAAATGCTTCACTGCCGAGAGATCCATGTCCTATGACAACGGAAATGGTATTCATATTTGGGCCAGTGGTGAAAATGTATTCCTGGGACAAGACCATTTACTGATTAGCGCTACGTCATCGGATGCGAATGCGGGTCTTACTTGACCACAGATATCCGATGAATATCTACTCAAGTAACAACAAGTAACAAGTTACAACAAATTAATCAAATTCTGTTTCTATGCTATAAGAATTGATTATTTACAATAAATACGACTGATGTCCAAACTGCGTGGATAAATGGTCGGGTTATGTAATGTTTTTGGAACCCGAACCGCAAGAATCATTTATCGTCATCCAGCATGGGCCGATTGAAGAAGGTTCCCAAACCCCATAAACTATTTACTCTATACGAGCTTGTAACAAAAAGTCTCCATATCGGCCTTTTGCAGTTCTTATTGTCGATAGCGAGATATCTCATGCAAACCTAAACTGAGAGTGATCTTATATTAAAACGTATTTCCTGCATATGATGCATAGTATAGGGGTGTCAAACTCAAATACACTCGCAGGCTAAATTCCTAGATTTCGATAACGTCGCGGGCCGCAGTATCAACCAAGGTAATAAAGTATTAAGGTATTAAATGTATTTCCAAGTCAGCCTTGCAGATTGACATCCCACGCATATCGTGAATATGAGTGAGAGAGAGAGAAAATTTTTGTTTTCGGCTACTTCGTAGGGAAAAAGCATAATTTGTAAAAAATTATGAGATATGGGCATTACGCGGGAGGACAGATGCATCATGTCACCATACAAGCTTTAGGGTTATGATTGTGTAGCTAGCGAACATTTGATTGCTACTACAATGTGTAGAATAGTTTAGAATTTGACAAAGATTGATGTGATATCAAAGCCTTTGAGCAGTGCACATAATCCGGGTTCCGGAACATCTATTTAAAAAACGTAATCCAAAATTTAATTTAGATAAACATTGATTAGATGCCGGTATTGCAGTTGCTGTCTTATGTTGTAAAGTCCCAATATGTGTGTACCGCACTCTATACACTCAGTCCTGCATTGCAGCTCCAAATCTTTGTTTTAAATGTATCTCGTTACTGTATCCTGATTGAATTTTTAATCTGCATTACTAGTAGTTTTGTTTATTTATTTTCATTGTAATGCGCCATTGATTGTAAAGTGTACTCCTACATGCGGCGACTGTGTACTAAGGCCTTGCGGCCACTCGTCGTCATCCTGGTCCGCATTGGACTTTCAATGGTACGACAAATAAATGAATATAACTATACGGCAAGAAGTCGGGCACAGAATGCCAGTGATTGTCATAACGATCTGCTTAGATATCGAAATACCCGGCTACGACATTATCAGCTATTACTATTCCACATTACACACGAACATTTGGTTGTAAGTGCAACCAAGTCAAGCTCCGTGTCACAAGCCCATCTTTGATATTAACGTTTGACCCCAGTCAACTCCAGCCATGTTCCAGTGTTGGGATCAAGTCACTACCTTCGAGTCACGAGTCATCTCGAGTCATTGCAAATTTTGACCAAAGTCAAGTCAAGTCAATCGATTGTCGACCGTGACTCAAGTCAAGTCAAGTCACTCGTTTTTTGGAGGTGACTCGAGTCAAGTCAAGTCAAGTCACGAGTGAAGTCACGATTCAAGTCAAATTGAATTTTCGAAGTATGAGTGATGATTAGGGCTGTTCAAAAATAACTTTTTTTCCTGAATCTTGCGGGTTACGTGATTAAATCGTTAGGTTGCCTTAAAAAACGACGCACACTAAATTTGAATTCATTCCAACCAATATTCGCGGATTTCGTAGAGTTTGAAAATTTCAAATTTGCCTATGAATGCAAAAAAAAAAATATTTTCAAATTTTTCTTCCAACCCCATATAAAATTGTTGCGCTGTCTTCAAAAACGATGCAAAGCAAATTTGACTCAATTCCAAGCCGTAGAAGCGGAGTTATTTGAGTTTTTCGATGATAATTCTTGGATTTTCCTTGATTGGGGGATAATCCCAGAATTAAATAACGAATATAACGTTAAATACAGATATAATAAAGCGTTGTATCTATAGGGTTGCATTTAAAACAAAAATCAATTTAAAACAAACATGTTTAAAATAAGCCCGAATTTAAAACTTTTTTTAAAGGCCATGACGTCACGAATATTCAATTCTGACGTCATAGGGGATTGGCATTGACAATTGAAAATATAGGGTAAAATTAGCTTTTTTGACGAACTGTATGTACTATTGCTGTTGGACCGACTATTTTGAGAGTTCCAACCATCCCATATCGATATACGTCGGCAACATCGGGTGGTTATTGTCAGTAGGCTCATACAACATGTTTATTATAGATTATTTACACAATTATTGCATAATTTTACAACTTTGAAAAAAAAATTGTGTTTTTTAAAAGGCATTTTTTTTGAAACACTGTTAAAACATGTTTTTAACTAAGTGTTTTAAAACACCGTTTGTTTTATATTCAACCCTAGTTCTATCACTCAGACACTCGTAGAACTACTAATAAAGTACCTACGTGAGTAACTGCTGTATAGCTACGTGCTACAACAGGGGCTCAGATAATATGATGCCACAATGCTGAACTACAAGCTGACTTTTTAAACGGCCATTTAATGTAACAAGGGGAACAATAAAACGCTATAATAATCTGGCCAAATTAATATCTTCCGTCGTTTTGCCAATAATTTCGACGAGGACTCGTCTATAGACCGGACGGATGTATTCTTACGAGTGAAACACCTCTTTCTATACTTGCGCAAAATATGATTTCAAAACAAAGTATACAGTAGCCCAGCGGTTCTCAACCGCCGGTCCGCGGACCGGTGCCGGTCCGCGACGACATTCCTGCCGGTACGCGAGGTATATTACAATTTTATACTTTAATTTCAAGATGCAATGTTGAAGGCTTGTCCTTTGATAAAATAAATATAACATCTAATTTTAAACTGATTCAAAATTTCGTGAGGTAACATTAGGGCTTGAAACATGTTCGATTTGACTTAAAGTTCAAGACGTTTCATTTGACGACATGCGAGCGACAAATACTGAACAGATACGAGCTCACTCATCGATAAACAGCGCAGTTTGATCATTGGTTTTCGATTCGTTTATTTTGTGCAGGACCGTAACAGGGGCACCCCAAACCGCCCTATTGGAGCGGGGCCGAGCTTGAAAAGGACCCAAAATTATTTCGAAAATGAACATTAGGGCTGTTCAAAAATAACTTTTTTTTCCTGATTCCAGCCATTCACTGATTAAATTGTCAGGTTGCCACAACAAAGGCTGCACACCAAATTTGGTTCAATTCGAACATGTCTAAGCGTCTGCAGAGCCAATTAAAATTTTTAATTTAATACGTTAAATTAAAAAAAAAAAATTTCAAATTTTTCTCTCAACCCCATGAAAATGTTGAGATGTCTTCAAAGACCATGCAAATGAAATTTGAGTCAATTCCGACCAGTAGAAACGGAGTTATTTGAGTTTTTCGTTGATAATTCTCAGATTATCCACCAATCAAGGATAATTGGAGAATTATCAACGAAAAACTCCAATAACTCCACTTCTACTAGTCCGAATTGAGTCAAATTTTATTTGCATCGTCTCTGAAGACAGCTCAACAATTTCATGGGGTTGACAGAAAAATTTGAAAAATTTTTTTTTTCAATTTTCCTGTATAAATTAAAAATTTGAATTGGATCCGCGGAGCCCTATACTTGTTAGAATTGAACCAAATTTGGTGTGCAGCGTTTTTTAAGGTAACCTGACGATTTAATCACTGAATGGCTGGAATCCGGAAAAAAAAGTTATTTTTGAACAGCCCTAATGAACATAAATCATAGTGTTTTATTTGAAACTTTTTCCAACATTTTTCAATTTCTTTTGGGGCTTTGCACGATTTGGTGTCCCTAAATGTCTTGCTTATTAGGTGCCCTTCTCCGAGAAATACGCATGATTTATATGCCTTTCGGCGTCAGCCATTACCACACCACGACGTATCCACACATAATGAAGTTTAGGTTACCATATGAGACTCCGAAATTTGGGCCAAAAATTTGGCCGCGAGAAAACCGCTTCAGTCGTGAATGATCGAAAATTTTTGCTATTGTCGCGATAAGCTACGTAAACTCTCTACTTACGCTGAGTAGAATGGATGTGATCACAAGTACAGGTAAAAACATCCATCCAAGTATAGGGTCTGGGGACGAAGCCCCCGGAAGTTTGGCTTATCGCCATGTGGGGGCCCCATGACCAACGTTTTTTGGGGTGGGCTGATGAAGTGCTTTTTCGGCCCGGATTTGCGGATAGCCGGTATAGCTGCTGTAATGTGTTTTCTTGCAGCACGCATGGTATTCGTAGTTGCCAGAGTAGCCTGCGTCTGGTGGCAGTGGGCAATCAACAAGGTAGCACGACAAGGTGCTTGGTTCGACTCCGATACGCTTCTTCTCTTGATATAGTCAAAGAGAAGAATATTATTTGAGTTGGCGTGGCCGTTTAAACCCACGGCCTTCGGCGCGAAAGACTGTAAACGACTCTCGGCGGTAGCACGTTTATCTGGACAAGGCAATTTTACCTCGACTCAGCATACTCATGCACTATACCATAAAATCGCATGGATTCCATCTTGAATATAATTAAATACGATGAAAACCCTCTAAATGTCACTCGCTAGCATCACATAATTGCAAAAAACGGTTGCATGCTTTACATTTTGGCTTCATTTCAATATTGACAGTTCACCGGTCCGCCAGACATTTTTTGAAATTTTACCGGTCCGCGAGGCGAAAAAGGTCGAGAACCACTGCAGTAGCCAACACCCTGAGAGAATTGGTTTTTATGATACAATGGGGATACCATATCAAGATCGATCCCGTACTCCTGATAGATTTTGTACATTACATGTACTATGCATTCTTTATATCAATTTCGCAGACGTAGATAATTGATAGATTGACACAGGACAATTCGCTGACTTCCTGCATATGTGTTTCGTTCTTGCTATTGTGTGATTGCGGGCGAATCTCACAGCAGAGAGTCACCAAAGATTCAAGAACGGAGACCTGAATATTTCGAGCAAATAACTTTTTAATGGCAAGTGCATGCTCGTGCTGAATTTCTTTTCATGCTATACCACCGCCATGCGAATTAAGGGTGGTCTGAAGTTGAAATGCAAAGAATTTCAACCAACCAAAGACGTGACAATTGTAATAAATGAAAAAGGTTCACATTGCAAAACCTACCGAGGTTCGTTTATCGTTTGTGAACGCGAACCTCCAAATTTCAGAGGTTCATTCACAGAACGCAAACGTGAAACTCACGTTCATACCATCGCTACTTAGAACTACGTGTCGGCGGATTATCACGGAGGGTTAACACGTTTCTAAATGTTATATTTCAGAGCGATGCCACAGAGACAGCGACTGCGGAAACAACAGGGATTGCGATGATGGACGTTGCAAATGTAAATTTGGCTTCGAACCGGATACTGGAGAATGCGTCGGTTGGTAGAATTACTTAAACCTCGGGTATTGCCTAACGGAGCCTTTTAACTTTGGTGTGCTGGAATTGAACGCGCATTACTTCACGACCCCTAAATCGGAACAATGACTGAAGCAAATGCGTCCGACGCGGAAAAACGTATTTTGGCGTTTTTTGAGCAGGCTAAAATGTCTACCTATCACTTCTGAGTTGATGCACACTGCACAGTTTACAAGATCTGACTCAAAATTTCGCAAATTTTCAGTTCAATAGTGTCTTGGTATATATAGTGGTGTCCAACTCGACCTAAGGGTAAGCGAGTGACATAGTTTGCTAATACACCCCCGTCATGACACCAATGGAGGTGGCTTCGAACGAGGGATGGTCTGAAACCCGGTAAGGTTCTGTGTGAACGCGAAAGCGCACCTATGACGTCATGCGACGTTATATTGCTCATTCAAACCCTACATTTCTGGAAAGTTATATATTAATGTTCATGATAACTAACGACGGCTAAGGCGATATGATGTCACAATGCTGAAGTACATGCTGAATTTATGAACGGCCATTTTTATGTATCATGTGGAACAATAAAATGCTCTATTAATTCCGGAAAATCAATATCTTCCTTCCCTTTGCCAATAATTTCGACGAGGACTCGGCTAGACCGGACGGATGTATTGTTACGAGTGAAACACCTGTTTCTATACTTGCGACAGATATTGTTTCGAAACAAGGTATACAGTAGCCAACACCCTAATCGGAGGGAATTGTGTTTTATGATACAATAGCGATATCATATGGTATTAAGATAGATCCCGTACTCCTGACAGATTTTGTATATTGCATGTACTATGCATTCCTTATATCAATTTCGTTGATGTAGATAAATTGATCGGTTGACTAAGGTCAATTCGCTGACTTCCTACATGTGTGTTCGTTCTTGCTATTGTGGGATTGCGGGCACATCTCACAGCAGAGAGTCACTAAATAGTCGCAAATAGAGACCTGGATGTTTCGAGGAAATATCTTTTGAAGTTTGGAAGAGCATGCTCTTGCTGAATTTCTTTTCATGCTATCAACACCATGCGAAGTGTGGTCCGAAGTTGAAATGCAAAAAATTTCAGCCCAAGAGGTTATATTGATATGAAAATTGTAACACATGTAAAATGTTCACAGTGCAGAACCTACCAAGGTTCGATTGTGAACGCGAACCTCCAAGTTTCAGAGGTTCACTCATAGAACGCGAACGTGACACTCACGTTCACACCATCGCTACTTAGAACTACTTGTTGGAGGGTTGTCTTACCTCCTCATCGCTGACTTCCCTGCGAGTGTAGTGCGCAATAAGGCTTGCATGATAAGTGAATATAGCAAAATAAAAATGCTGGGAAGCACTCGTATAGAGGATGCGTGAATATAATAACCAATGGAATATAATAACGATTGTATGCGTGCATTCATCGCTGTTAACCCAATGTGTAAGAGACTTTCACTCGATTCTGTTATGCTAATATGATTTTTTCAAGTGAATTTTACTTTCATTCCATATGTGTAGCAATATGCAGTGAATATGTCATTTCAGAAGCAACACGATGCCAAAGAGACAGCGATTGTGGGGGCAATGGGGAGTGCGATGATGGACGTTGCAAATGTAAAAATGGCTTTGACTTGACTGGAAATTGCGCCGGTAAGTAAATTCACGTCAACCTGTGATAATCCCACCTGTCGTTTTTAACATCATCGCCTCCTGATTAAAGATGCATTACATCATGATCGCCAAATCTGAATGAAAACTAAAGCGAATGTATCTGACATGGAAATAGTAATTTTTTGAACAACCTTAAATGTTCACATATCACTTCTGAGTTGGTGCGCATTTAGCACAAGGTGTCTCGCCCCTTCGCTAATCATGACGCATTGCAAAGAAAACAGTCACAATGTCGCTATGAGTTGTGAAATCTAAATTGGCGCGACAATAGATGCTTGGAGATATCGACTGTAACCTGCGCAATATATTTTCCTGTATATTACCTGCGAGTGAATTAATTTTTTTCTTCATGGTTCCCGACTTCAGTCTTGAAAGTATTATATATGCAAATTATATCACGATGGTTTTCACTAAGTCAGAATTAACCCAAATATTGCATGTAGCGTTATTTTAGCTACTTGGCAACTTAATTACGCGGCATCAGTAATTTGAAAATAAAGTTATTTTTGAACAAAATTTAACTCACAGTGACTTTCCCAGATGATAGCATTGTAGAGAATGTGTGAAAATAATATATGCGATGGAAAACATTCACAATTACGCCCATATTAGTTTGTTCAGTAGGTTATCAGTATCGTCATGTTATATATGCCGGTGTTCAGGCAAACAGAATGTTACTACTATTTCAGGTATGCAGCGCTGTATATAGAACGCGCCATTTTAAAGTCAAGATATTCATATATTCGATATTTCAGAGCGATGCCACAGAGACATCGATTGTGGAGCCAACGGGGAATGCGATGATGGACGTTGCGATTGTAAAACTGGTTTCGATTTTGTTGATCGAAACTGCGTCGGTAAGCACAAATTCGTCAACTTGGAGCCTTGCCATACACTGAATTTTATCTTTGGTGCCTCATTTATGAAACGTACAATACTTCAACACCCGCATAGGCGAAAGTACAGTGTAAGCGAATGTATTTGAGGTGAAAATATAGTGTGTTTTGAGCAGCCATAATGCTAACACGTTAATTGTGGTTCGAATCTGACCGAGGTCGACTTCAGAATTCTACCTAAGTGTTGGAGGTTTATCTAGGCTCGTCCTCGACACCTCACCCACCTAAGCGGTGACTTACAAAAAGCCTGGAAGTGGGCCGTGCTACAAGTCGGCAGATGCGGAATCAAAAATGCAGAAAATCGGCCTGGTGTAAATGACCGTTGTAGTCGACAGACACCATGAATACCCCAATCAAACAAATAAACAAACACTTCACTTGTGAGTTCATGTAGGTAGATGGTATTGCAGTGATGGGATCAAGACACTACCGTCGTGTCACAAGTCATCTCGAGTCATTCCACGTTGTGACTGGAGTCAAGTCAAGTCAATCGATTATCGAAGGAGACTCGAGTCAATTCAATTCAAGTCACTCAATTTTTGGAGGTGACTCGAGTGAAAGTCAAGTTACTTTTGCAAAGTGACTCGAGTCAAGTCAAGTAATACGGAAAAGTTGACTCGAAGCTTACTAGAGTCAAGTCATGATTCGAGCCATCCCAACACCGCATTGTTCGTATTGCCACCGAGACAGTTCAAGTCAGAGTAATTTTACGAAAAGTCGTGTCTAAGTAACAATTTTTAACCATAAAGCATCTACTGGTCATGTTATATTATTTATGACTGCTTTTCAAAACTACTTACTTAATCGAGTAGTTTACAAAGATAACAAATTCTATATCTACTTGTAGCAATTTTATACTGCTTTAGAAATCACTACTTCTACTCGCACTTGAGTAGAGTTCAGCGCGACTACTTCTACTTCTACTAGAGCAGCCTCTTAACTACTTTGACCCTCTCTGATGGTTGTGAGCTTTAAATGCATCGGAACCGAGGCGCACTTTCAATGCTCACAGCTTAGAAAACTGAGTGACCGTACTTGTATGACATGTTGCGGTTTTATCAGCGGTTTTCAAAACGTGTCTTTTATATATATTTTTATTATAAAGTAAATTGATTTATCATTCGTGGTACCACAATAACCGTTTCTATGGCCCTCCAAAGCTTGTGGACCATGGTGTTGCCCATTTAATATATTCGAAATTCTATAAATGCAGAATTACATATCTTTGAGCGTCGTCTGAGCGTCATGAACTGCAAGAATTCTCTTTCCCGGTTCTCAGATGCGCCTTTGGACGGCGTTAAACATAACTAATATTAGTATTCCTCAATTTAGCATTCATATATATAAATTGACTATAGTTATTCATAGAAACAAACAACAACAACAACTGTGGACTACTATACTTTTACGGCATATTCAGGAGTCAATCAGAGCCGCAAAAAGGCTACCTTGGAGCAGCGGTTGGGAATCACTGATCTATAATGTATATTTATTTCATTTATCGCAGCACAGCTCCCATACAGTAGTGACGCAATAATCA
The DNA here is from genome assembly GCF_051294905.1 of Botryllus schlosseri. NCBI lineage: Eukaryota > Metazoa > Chordata > Ascidiacea > Stolidobranchia > Styelidae > Botryllus > Botryllus schlosseri. The sequence goes on along the minus strand of NC_137247.1, from coordinate 16,016,881 downwards.
TTGTTGTGATATGCGTCACTGAACCTGTTTTAAACCTATCTCTCCAGCCAACCTATTTACCAGTCTAAATATTCAGTAAACAACATCGCCAATCGCGACGAAGCCTCTTTCGGATTTGAGGGCGACAACACCTTCTCACAAGGAAACGAAGGTGTGTATTCACTCTTCAGGCGTAATCAGTGAACTCAACTTTCGCATCGATGATAAATTGCCTCTGAATACTTGTTTTTTTCTCATTAATTTGTGTTTCATTCGTTTGATAATATCTCATTGTACGTCACGCAGTTATGCTTGCATGATAAGTGAGTATAGCAAACTAAAAATGTCGGGACGCACTCGTATAGGATGTGTGAATGTAATAGCCAATGGAATATATTACCAATTGCACACGCCTCCATCGCTATTCACCCAATGTGTCGGGGATTTTCACTCGATAGTGTTCTGCCATATATGCTTTTGTTCAGGTGAATTTTACTTTCATTCCATATGTGTAGCAGTATGCATTGAATATGTCATTTTCGAAGCAACACGTTTCTAAATGTGATATTTCAGAGCGATGCCACAGAGACAGCGACTGTGGAAACAACAGGGATTGCGATGATGGTCGTTGCAAATGTAAATTTGGCTTCGACTCGGTTACTGGAGAATGCGTCGGTGGGTAGAATTACTTTTACGTGGGGTATTGCCTAACGCGGCCTTATAACTTTGGTGTGCCTGAATTGTGCGCGCATTACTTCACGACCCCCATAATCGGAACGATGACTGAAGCAAATTCGTCTGACGCGGAACAAAGTATTTTGGTGTTTTTTGAACAAGCTAAAATGTCTATATATCTTTTCTGAGTTTATGCACACTGCACAGTTTACAAAATCCGACTACAATCTCGCAGATTTTTAGTTCAATAGTGTCTTAGTATATATAGTAGGGATGGTGTGAACGTGAGGTTCACGTTCGCGTTCTGTGTGTGAACCTCGGAAATTTAGAGGTTCGCGTTCACAACAGAACCTTGGTAGGTTCTGCACTGTGAACCTTTTGGTAAATTGTAATTTTCACTCCATTATAAGATCTTTGGCTCAAATTTATTGCATTTCAACTACGGGCCACTCCATGCATGGTGCCGGCAGCATAAAAAATCAACGCTTAACGAGCATGCACCATGCACCTCGACAACCATAAAAGTTTTAGTTGCTTTGTTACAAATATTTTCTCGGAATAACCAGCTTTCCGTTTGTGAATATTTAGTGACTCTCTGCTGTGAGCTTGACCCGCAATCACACAACATCACGAGCGATATACGTAGTCAGCGAATGGTGCTTATTCAACCAATCAATGACATTGATATCGTCTTCTGATGTAAAAATCTAACGGGCGTACGGGGTCAATCTTGACTTCATATGTTTATTGTATCATTATAACCAAATCCGTGCGATTAAGGTGCTTGCTACTGCTGCATAACTTGTTGTTGGTGGTGGTATCGGTAGCGAGTATAGAAACCCGTAGTACACTCTGCTCAATATCCATGTAGCAATGCTCAGATTCCGAACACATTGTACGGTATGGCTAAGACCGTTAAGGCGTAAGCTTATATTCCTTGGTAAGTCCTCGTCGAAATTGTTGGCAAAGCGATGGAATGTATTGATTTACGCCATTATTATATCCTTTGATTACCGCTGTTGATACATTTAGCGACGTTTAAAACGCCGATATGTACTTCAGCATTGTGGCATTATGTGGACCGAGTCTTCGCTAGGTATCGTGTACATTAATATAGGCTTTCACTTCATTGGAAAATAGGGTTGGAATTAGCAATATGACGTCACGTGACGTCATGAAGTTCACGTTCGTGTTCACACAGAACCTTTCAAAAAGGTTCGCGTTCACACGAACCTGAACCTTTCAGAGGTTCACACCATCCCTAAATAGTGGTTTTCAACTGGACCTAAGGGTAAGCGAGAGGCATAGTTTGTTAATACACCTCCGTCATGACACCAATGGAGGTGGCTTCGAACTAGGGATGGTCTGAACCTATGAAAGGTTCTTTGTGAACGCGATGGCGAACCTCTAAAGTCATGTGACGTCATATTGCTTATTCAAACCCTACATTTCTGTAAAGTAATATCTTAATGTTCATGATAACTAGCTACGGCTAAGGCGATATGATGTCACAATGCTGAAGTACATGCTGAATTTTTAAACGGCCATTTAATAATGTATCATGTGGAACAATAAAATGCTCTATTAATTCCGCAAAATCAGTATCTTCCGTCGCTTTGATAATAATTTCGACGAGGACTCGGCTAGACCGGACGGATGTATTCTTACGAGTGAAACACCTGTTGCTATACTTGCGACAGATATTGTTTCGAAACAAGGTATACAGTAGCCAACACCCTAATCGGAGGGAATTGTTTTTTTTTATGATACAATAGGGATATCATATCGTATTAAGATAGATCCCGTACTCCTGACAGATTTCGTACATTACATGTACTACGCATTCCTTATATCAATTTCGTTGATGTAGATAAATTGATCGGTTGATTAAGGTCAATTCGCTGACTTCCTACATGTGTGTTTCGTTCTTGCTATTGTGGGATTGCGGGCAAATCTCACAGCAGAGAGTCACTAAATATTCACAAATGGAGACCTGAATGTTTCGAGCAAATATCTTTTGAAGTTTGGAAGTGCATGCTCTTGCTGAAATTCTTTTCATGCTATCAACACCATGCGAAGTGTGGTCCGAAGTTGAAAAGCAAAGAATTTCAGCCCAAGACGTTATATTGACGTGAAAATTGTAACCAGTGCTTTGGAGCAGCCGTAAATTTAAACTGCTCCAGCTCCGGCTCCGGAGCTTTCTTCTGCCATACATTAGCTCCGGCTCCAGCTCCGGAACCACATTATTACCACTGCTCCGGCTCCAGCTCCAGCTCCGGCATTATCGAATGGACCTGTTTATATCAGGGGTGGCCAATCCGCGGGTCAAATGTGGCCCGCGAGGTAATTTCCTATTATATTATCGAAAATGAATTGCTCAGATTGTGAGCTTGTAATGCCAACCAAAAATTACAATTCTGGCTGCGACACTTGGGATTTTGATGACTAAAATATCAGTTCCGACGCATTGGCAGATTCAGGGTCCAGTCACATTTTCAGTAAATCGTCGTACATTACAATAAACTGAAATAGTTGTGAAATTTTTCTTCACGCTTTGCGTGTTTAATTGCCACGTGATTTCTTGCTTGGTAGCCTACCCCCTACTGAAAATGAACAAAAAAACGCCTAATTTACCCGATCGAGTCTAACTGTATTCGCAATTACGGGAGAAAGTCTTTTCGCGTTTGCGCTCTCATAAAGATCGTCGACGGTGAAATGTAGGCACTAAATGATTGTCGCATATTATCGGAGACCTTCGATATCGATGTGGCCAGACGCCGAATAGTCGTGTCCTTGCAAGCTGTGCCTAGCGGGCAGTATACAATAGACCCGCAATATACTCAAGTAATAATATTATTGACCTAAACTTTGAAAATTTGATCCGCTCGGCGCGGCTAGTGGACCGCGCACTCGTTCGTCAATTGCATGTGCTCCTTTAGCCGAAAAGGTTGAACATTCCTGGTCTATATAGATTACTAATCTACCCATAGGTTAGTTATCTATAGTAATCTAGAATCTGTCAGCCGTCAGTAACATCCGATGTAGCAACGAAGACATAGGTGCCGCCGTGACAGATTGTGACGTCATAATAAATACTTGTCAATTATCTATAACATCATGGTTGCACTATAACGCACCTTACTCTATGCCAGGGGTTCTCAACTTCCCTTGTATAACGGGCCGCATTTTAACAGCAAAAGACGCTGCGGGCCGCAAAACTATGTTACCTTGCATTCATGGGCTACTATTAAATTTAGGCTATTGTAGCCGATTTACCAGTCGTATACCGGCATTTAGTACATTTCTATGCATTATAAAGTAATAATGAACAGCGTTCGTAAGTTTGCAGCTGCTGCTTGTGAGAATATGTATCTTCTAGCGGCCCATGTAAATCCCTTCATGGAGCGTGCATTACATTCGTTGTCAAGTCGGTATATGCAACTTCAAATCCTTCCACCAGAGAGCCGAACTCTTTGTTCCAATCCGTGGGCGAGCAAGTATAAAATTACTATAACTTTTGCGTTACAGAGACCATTATCACATTGAGCTCTGAGTGATATGAGAAGAAGTCTGGTGTTTGGGGGCATTTCTGAGCAAAACAATCAACATTTCTCCTTTCCGTTCATGCCTAAGGCACTGTACCAATAGTTACAGAAGTCAACTTTGTCAAGTTGATATTTTTCGCTGGTCCCCTCCCCACGTTTGCCCAGCCAGTATTTCTCTGCATATATGTCCACTCTGATGAAATTCAAGCAGATAATTAGTTATACAATGTCGGTGGATTCATCCAAGGCTGCGTAAAAGTAATCTACGCGGCAACGTGTTTCAGAACAGGCGATAAAAGATTGACTGATATTGATGTTACTCGTCTGGTCAGGATTGAATCAGACGATTGCATCTTCGAAATTTGTCTGGTGATGTTGTCGTTGCTGCTAAGTTCCGGAAACAGTAAATATTCGCAAAGTATGTTACGATTTTATTGAAATCACATCTTCTATATCAGATTTCTTGGGTTTAGCGATATTCGAGGCAATTTTAAACGATGCGTCTGTAACGTCGTCGACAATCTCAACAACCGTTCGCAGAGAGTCAAACACTCTGTAAAAGTGTAGGCCTACTAAGTAGCGGGATTCTCTTGAACCAGAGTCCAGCCGAATATTGATTCAAAACAATAACAATCTGAAGTCGAGCATACATCAAGAAACGAGAGCACATTGAAGCAGTGTTTCTCAAACATTTTTAGTCACGCCCCCCCTTTTTGATAGGGAAAAATTTCGTGCCCCCTTATCGTCATATAACAAAATGCAACCAGAATGCTAGCAATACAAACGGCTAGTTTGATGGCATGGAAGGTTATAGCCGTTGATCAGAGAATTCTCAAATATTAAATTCGGACTATACACAGAGAAATAACAGTGAATTAGGGATAAATTGCGCGCAGCGCGAAATTTTTTTCAGTTGGCCGCACCTTCGCGCCCCCTTCAGATGCTTCACGCACCAACGAGGGCGCGTGCCCCCAGTTTGAGAACCACTGTCTTCAAGAATGAGTAATCAAACGAAACAGAGACGGTGCGATAAAAGAGCTAAGTATCTAAATTAATTTGTAACAATACCGTGTCATTAGTAATTGCGTTTATAATGAAAGATGTCGCGGGCCACAAAATATACGTCTGCGGGCCGCGGGTTGAGAACCCCTGCCATTGCTGTGTACACTGCACAGCATTAAAATTCAGGCCTGCTGTTCAATGATGATAAATCAGCAGATGTAGTTGTTACATATATAATAGCATCTTATGACTTACGTCGGAGCCGGAGCTACTCCTCAAATACCGGGCTCCAGCTCCGGCTCCGGCTGAATTTTATGTAGAGCTCCGGCTCCGGCTCCAGCTCCGGTGAAAATGCACGGCTGATTGTAACACATGTAAAATGTTCACAGTGCAGAACCTATACCAATGTTCGATTGTGAACGCGAACCTCAAAGTTTCAGAGGTTCACTCACAGAACGCGAACGTGACACTCACGTTCACACCATCGCTACTTAGAACTACTTGTTGGAGGGTTGTCTTGCCTCCTCATCGCTGATATCACTGCGAGTGTAGTGCGCAATAAGGCTTGCATGATAAGTGAATATAGCAAACTAAAAATGCTGGGAAGCACTCGTATAGAGGATGCGTGAATATAATAACCAATGAAATATAATAACAATTGCACGCGTGCATTCATCGCTATTAACTCAATGTGTAAGAGACTTTTAATCGATTCTGTTATGCTATATACGCTTTTGTTCATGTGAATTTTACTTCCATTCCATATGTGTAGCATTATGCAGTGAATATGTCATTTCAGAAGCAACACGATGCCAAAGAGATAGCGATTGTGGGGGCAATGGGGAGTGCGATGATGGACGTTGCAAATGTAAAAATGGCTTTGACTTGACTGGAAATTGCGCCGGTAAGTAAATTCACGTCAACCTGTGATAATCCCACCTGTCGTTTTTAACATCATCGCCTCCTGATTAAAGATGCATTACATCATGATCGCCAAATCTGAATGAAAACTAAAGCGAACGTATCTGACATGGAAATAGTAATTTTTTGAACAACCTTAAATGTTCACATATCACTTCTGAGTTGGTGCGCATTTAGCACATGGACAGACAGACAGACAGAAGTTTATTTTCAGGTGTAAGAAAGTGATGCTGTAAAATGGTGGCCAGCGATACGACCATTAGGTCTTCAAGTCAGCTGGTCACCTCATACATTAAACAGACAGTCATATATAGACCAACATTCAATACCAATTACATATAACTCATATATGTATATCTATAATTAATGATTTGGCATATCACTGCTGTCAATCTAGCTATATAAGAACAGGTAACTAAACAGTTGGTAAAATACTGAGTAAACAGTACAAACGGTACCAAACTCTCAATGACATGAGAATGAAGAAACATGGTGACTCGCGCCTTCGTTAATCATGATGCATTGCGAAGAAAACAGTCACAATAATGTCGTTATGAGTTGTTAAATCTGAATTGGCGCGACAATAGATGATTGGAGATATCGACTGTAAGCTGGGCAATATATTTTCCTGTATATTACCTGCGAGTAAATTAATTTTTTCTTCATGGTTCCGGACTTCGGTGTTGAAAGTATTATATATGCAAATTATATCACGATGGTTTTCAATAGGTCAGAATTAACCCAAATTTGGCATGTAGCGTTATTTCAGCTACTTGACAATATAATTACGCGGCAAGAGTAATTTAAAAATAAAGTTGTTTTTGAAAAAATTTAACTCACAGTTTTACAAAGTGACTTTACCTGATGATAGCATTGTAGGGAAGGCTTGAAGACAATATATGCGATGGAAAACATTCACAATTACGCCCATATTAAATTGTTCAGTAAGTCATCAGTAGCGTCACCTTAGATATGCCGGTGTTCAGGCAAACCGAATGTTACTATCATTTCAGGTATGCAGCGCTTTGCTTAGAACGCGTCATTTTAAAGTCAAGATATTCATAAATTCGATATTTCAGAGCGATGCCACAGAGACATCGATTGTGGAGCCAACGGGGAATGCGATGATGGACGTTGCGATTGTGAAAATGGCTTCGATTTTGTCGATCGAAACTGCGTCGGTAAGCACAAATTCGTCAACTTGGAGCTTTGCCATACGCTGAATAATATCTTCGGCACCTCCTTTATCAAACGTACAATACTTCGCTACCACCAGATGCGAAGGTACTGTGTAAGCAAGTGTATTTGAGGTGAAAATATAGTGTGATTTGAGCAGCCATAATGCTCACACGTTAATTGTGGTTCGAGTTCGACCGAGGTCGACTTCAGAATTCTACCTAAGTGTTGGAGGTTTATCTAGACTCCTCCTCGACTCCTCACCCACGTAAGAGGTGACTTACAATAAGACTAGAAGTGGGCCGTGCTACAAGTCGGCAGATGCGGAATCAAAAATGCATAAAATCGGCCTGGTGTAAATGACTGCTGTAGTCGACAAACACCATTAATACCCCAATCAAACAAACAAGCAAACACGTCAATTGTGAGTTCATGTAGGTAGGTTGTATGGCAATGTTGGAATAATGTCACTACCGTCGAGTCACAAGTCATCTCAAGTCATTCCACGTTTTGACTGGAGTCAAGTCAATCGATTACTGAAGGAGATTCGAATCAATTCAAGTCACTCAATTTTTGGAGGTGACTCGAGTCGGGTCGAGTCAAGTCAAGGCAAGTGATGTCAAGTCAAGAGTCAAGTGACTATTGAAGTCAAGTTGAGTTTTCAAAGCACCAGACATAATAAATATTCCTTGCATCATTTTGCTAGCTGTTAGAAATACAGATTGAGTCCCCATTTATTCTGAATCGAGTCGGATATAGGGTTGAATATGTACATACACCCAACAAGGCATTGTATCGCTTCCACAGAACTGCTAAACGACGCAAGTAATGGTATAGCCCCAATCTGTAATATCAGCCAAAATACAGGACCTCAGAAAGATGAAGAATTAATATGATACTACACTACCCACTTACACATAGATGTTATACAGTTTAAGCGCCTGCTCCATAATTGTCCATGCGTAATATAAATGTATAAACGATATTCGTCCAATTTAAATCATACTAGGGTTTGTTATAGGCTATGAGAAGTCGTCTATGGAAGAGAGATACATTGATGTTAAATACCTTCGCTACAATAGTTTCCGAAAACGTATGCTGTAAGCTTCGATCAGTGCGTTTGCGGTTTAATTCGTTTATTACAATCGGGGCTCGATAAAACGCACAATTATTGAGTGATTTGTTGCGCTCACAGGGTCACACCAGCGTATCGTTAACAATCAGGACTTATAAACGAGATACAGCGATTTGGTTGACACTGATACCCTCATGACTAGGAATTGACTCGCAAATTTAACTTCGAGTCAGAGTCATTCCCCATTTCTGAAGCGTCGAGTCAAGTCAAGTTATTTTTGCAAAGTGACTCGAGTCAAGTCAAGTCATACGGAAAAGTTTACTCGAGGCTTACTCGAGTCAAGTCATGATTAGAGTCATCCCAACACCGCAATGTTCGTATTACCACCGAGACAGTTCCAGTCAGAGTAATTTTACGAAAAGTCGTGTCTAAGTAATAATTTTTAACCATAAAGCATCTACTGGTCATGTTTTATTAACATAAATAGGCAATGTGACATTATGCAGATGTTTCACCGCATGCTTGCGTTTGATAATGATCTGAAAGTGAAGTTTGGTGAGTAGTTTCAGGATTTCCGAGTAATTTTTTTTCAATTTTGAAACTGATATGTGGCACTTGAATATTGCCAAATCTCTAAAATCCGAAATGTCCTCGCGGGTCGCGTGTTTGAGACTACTGAATTATAGTAGCATAAACCCAGCTCCCCGCACCGTCCGCATATGTCATGTTCCAGCTTTTGATAGCGTATTTATGACTGCTTTTCAAAACTACTTACTTAATCGAGTAGTTTTCAAAGGCAACAAATTCTACTTCTACTTGTAGCAGTTTTGTACTGATTTAGAAAGCACTACTTCTACTCGCACTTGAGTAGAGTTCAGCGCGACTACTTCTACTTCTATTAGAGCAGCCTCTTGACTACTTTGACCCTCTCTGCTGGTTGGGAGCTTTAAATGCGTCGGAACTGTGGCGCACTTTCAATGCTCACAGCTTAGAAAACTGAGTGACCGTAGTTCTATGACATGTTGCGGTATTATTAGCGGTTTTCAAAACGTTCCTTATATACATTTTCTAGTATAAAGTAAATTGATTTTTCATTCGTGGTAACACAATAAGTATTCCTATGGCCCTCTAAAGCTGGTGGACCATGGTGTTGCTCATTTAATGTATTCGAAATTCTATAAATGCTGAATTACATATCTCTGAGCGTCGTCTGAGCGTCAAAAACTGCAAGAATTCTCTTTCCCGGTTTTCATATGCGCCCTTGGACGGCGTTAAACATAACTAATGTTCCTTATTTTGGCATTCATATATATAAATTGACTATAACTATTCATAGAAACAAACAACAACTGTCGACTACTATATTTTTACGGCATATTCAGAGGTCAATCAGAGCCGTAAAAAGGCTACCTTGGAGCAGCGGTTGGGAATCGCTGATCTATAATCACTGGCCAACAAAATGAATTTTATTTTTAGGCAGAACATCTGAGAGCCGTTTCTGGGGTTTTTGAGGTTGCTGATTACGAATATCACAATGGTTTTGTCTGATTGGCTCTCTGTCAGAAGATATTTATACCCCTAAAAAGCCCAAAATTACTGTATTTACCCTTAAGTATTTCGCTTGGTAGGAAGAAAATCGTAGTTTTTTTCTAATTTTATACTGCGCATAAATGGCTAATTGACTATGAAGAACCCCATGTCATTCTCAGTCATTCTATCAATATTAACATGGCGTGATGCGAAAAATTTGTTTGTCAAAAAACCAGTTTGTCAACCCGAAAAAATTGTACTTTTGCAAAACGTAAATTCATCTTCTCATGTATCAATTGGTCATTCTACCAAGATTATAGAGGAGTATAAAACTATAAAATTTGTCCTTGAAAGGATTAACTACTATATTCATATGTGTCTCATTTCTTTTCAGTGGTAAATGGATAATTTTCCACTGAATCAACAAAGTGGGTATACCTAGCAACCCTATCAAACGAGAAGCTTAAATCTGGTATCTGGTATATTCGAATACCGATGAAAGATTCCAATTTCACATTAGGAGGAGTTCACAGCATGTAATTTCTCCTAAGATGTAGTAAATAAAACGAAGCTGGTGGACAATGGTGTTGCCTATTTAATGTATTCGAAATTCTATAAATGCAGAATTACATATTTTTGAGCATCGTCTGAGCGTCAAGAACTACAAGAATTCTCTTTCCCGCTTTTCAGATGCGCCCTTGGACGCCGTTAAACGTAACTAATATTCCTCATTTTAGCATTCATATACATAGATTGACTATAACTATTCATAGAAACAAACAACAACTGTGGACTATATTTTTACGGCATATTCAGAGGTCAATCAGAGCCGCCAAACGGCTACCTTGGAGCAGCGGTTGGGATTTACTGATCTAAAATGTATATTTATCTCATTTATGGCAGCACAGCTCCCATACAGTAGTGACGCAATAATCATTGTTGTGATATGCGTCACTCAACCTGATTTAAATCTGTCTCTCCAGCCAGCCTATTTACAAGTCTAAATTTTCAGTAAACGACATAGCGAATCGCGACGAAGCCTCTTTCGGATTAGAGAGCGACAACGCCTTCTCCCAAGGAAACCAGGGTGCGTATTCACTCAGGCGTTATCAGTGAACTCAACTTTCGCATCAATGATAAATTGCATGCGAATGCGTGGTTTCTTTTCTCATTAATTTGTTTTTCATTCGTTTGATAATATCTCATTGTGCGTCGCGCAGTTATATGCTTGCATGATAAGTGAGTATAGCAAACTAAAAATGTTGGGAAGCACTCGTATAGAGCAGTGGTTCCCAACCTTTTTGTCTTCATTCCCCACTTAAGATTTATCCCGAGCCTTCATTCCCCACCAAGACCGTAACAGCACTTCGTCAGCCCCTCCTCTCAAAAAAAGGTTGGCCTTGGGCCCCCCACAGGGTGATAAACCAAACAAAGCCCTCCAGAACCCCCTCAGCCACCCTGAGCCTGTACGCTTCCCCCGTTACTTATCATCTGCTATTACATTGGGTTTACTGTTTAGTGCGTCGCCTTATATCGACTAAACGCGCGAAGCGCGAAAAATTTGTATAATTCATGTTTGAATCGGTTAATATGATCGGGAATTGCATATATTTTGCTATCAATTTTTTATCCCCTCTCTGCTCACGTAATCAGCTTTACCGGTAGAACTGAGTGAGGTGCGTTGGAAACGGTAAGACCCCAAACTAAGTATCAAATATCTTCGGGCGGTCCCGTTGATATATTGACCTCGTTACATTATGCTATTTCGTGACCTCCTATATCTGCTATGTCAAAAGATTTGGAAATCGCCCAAACAAAAAGGCACTCACGATTTCAAATTGGTATTGCATTACTGGCAAATAATTTTTCCCTGCGGGATGTCATTTGTCCTAAGGGGTTCAGATCGCCAGGACAGGAACATTCAGCGCCAGCCATTTAGCCGCCTATGGACAATTCAACATATGTGTATATTGTATATATATCGATGTTTTCGGTCAGAACAAGGGCATTCCTTCTCGACAAAGCTCTTCTCGCTGCTAATCGTTCTGGCACACTTCTCGGAGTCGCATGTTACATGGTCTATAACTTCATATGTATTGGTGCGTCGACGCGCAGTAATCGCCGACTCCGAAGTCTCCATTTCTATATAATCTAAGTGTTTTCGTGGGGGAAGGGTACCCAATGATCAAGATATTCGGCCCTAATAAATCGCGCAAGCAGCGCGAATTTTTTTTTGAAAAAGTGGCATAAATTTCCAAATAAATAATCCATAATTTATGCTAATTCACGATATAATATTGGGCCCTTCCAGCTCGCCCCGCCCCAATTGTACACCAATACGCAAGACAATGGCCTATAATTGCAACATAAAAGGTATTGTGAACCGATAGCAGCAACGGTCAAAATTTGGGGAAAGCGTTATTTCACGTCAAACTAGTCTGGATGCGTTTGTGACGCCATCATTGGCCACCCAGAGTTAAAAATGAGGTTTTGTGAACAACACGCAATATAATATTCGATAAATACATTCCAGAGCAGTTAACTGGTAACGGTAATTGCGAATGTGTCTCCGTGAATATGTAGACTGTCCTGTATATAATTTTAAACAAATGCGTCTATTGCCCACCAGAAACCATTGAATTCCCCATCATCGGTGATTTTCACTCGATAGTGTTATGCTATATATGCTTTTGTTCGCGTGAATTTTACTTTCATTCCATACGTGTAGCACTATGCATTGAATATGTCATTTTAGAAGCAACACGCTTCTTAATGTGATATTTCAGAGCGTTGCCACAGAGACAGCGATTGCGGAAACAACAGGGATTGCGATGATGGACGTTGCAAATGTAAATTTGGCTTCGACTCGGTTGCTGGAGAATGCGTCGGTGGGTAAAATTACTTTAACGTGGGGTATTGTCTAACGCGGCCTTTTAACTTTGGTGTGCCTGAATTGAGCGTGCAATACTTCACGACCCCAATAATCGGAACGATGACTTAAGCAAATGCGTCCGACGCGGAACAAAGTATTTTGGTGATTTTTGAACAGGCTAAAATGTCTATATATCACTTCTGAGTTAATGCACACTGCACAGATCTGACTCACAATTTCGCATATTTTCAGTTCAATTGTGTCTTGGTATAAATAGTGGTGTTCAACTCGACCAAAGGGTAGTCTTCAGACTAGGGATGGTCTGAAGCCTTGAAAGGTTCTGTGTGAACGCGAACGCGAACGCGAACCTCTGACGTCATAGGACGTCATATTGCTTATTCAAACCCTACATTTCTCTAAAGCAGTGGTTCTTAACCTTGCCCCCAGCGCCCCCCAGGGGGCGCTGGCGATCTTGAAGGGGGGCGGAAACGCTCAGGGGGCGATATGGGGGGCGCTGGGCTCAGGGGGGCGGTATGGGGGGCGCTGGAGAAAAATGGCTTCGCAGTAGATGATGTGGTGATAGGACATATCCTTAATGAGTATTCAGAGCAAATTAACACCGAAAACGTCGTTACATATAGCCTTCAAAATACATATAGGTTTAATTGTCCATGGGCGCCTAAATGACTGACACCGAATGTTCCTGTCTTGGCAATCAGAACCCCAGAAGACGAATTCCATCTGGCAGGGAAAAATTATATGTCAGTAAAGAAATACCAATCTGAAATCGTGTGCGTCTTTTAGTTTAGTACGATTGGGCAACAGGGATATTCCTGTTGGGCGATATCCCCGTTGAGCGATTCTATATTTTTTGATATTGCAGACAGGGGGTCACGAAATAACATCACGCAACGAAGTCATACCAACGGTTTCGCCCGCCCGAATATGTTTAATTATTAGTAACGGGCCCTACAGTTCCAAGAAACCTCACAATGTTCGCTTTAAGTTTTGACGAGTCTGCGCACACTCAACAACTCACTGCGCTGACCCTCGGACAACAGTGCGTAACGACTAAAAAACGTAATACCTCCGGATTTGTTTGTGCGGAACGTAGATTTTCTGTGTGCAGAGACCGTGTCAGCACTGCGCACGTGCGCAGCTTATAGGGAATATTGCACCTCACTCAGCTCTACCGGTATATGTGTTTACGTGAGCAGACAGAGGATAAAAATTGATCTCAATTTACATGCAATTCCCGATGATATTGACCAATTCAATCATTAATTAGTGAAATTTTTCGCACTTCGCGCGAATAGGCGAGAATAGCTGCCTCAGTAAATGGACACCCAATGTAGATACCTAATAGGCCATCAGCAAATTGCGGACAGCCTAATGGGGGCCTGGGAGTGAAGTCCCCCGGATGTTTGGTTTATCACCCGATGGGGTCCAGGACCAACGTTTTTTGTTTGGGGGGGGGGGGCTGACGAAGTGCTGTTACGGCCCTGGTAACGAATAATTGTACCTGCGGGCACGCCCGAATATGTTTAATTATTAATTACGTGCCCTTTATTTTCCTATACAACAGCTCACTCAGTGCTACTGGTAAATCTGATTACGTGGGCTGAGAGGATAAAAAGTTTATATAGCGACTTATATATGTAATTACCACCTATTCATTCATGCATTATGGAAAATTTTGGTACCTAGGGCGACCAGGCCACACAAACTTTGCTCACCATCAAAATCACGATATGGGGTTCGTGGGGGCGAAGCCCTCAGAAGTTCGGTTTATCACGCTATGGGTGCGCAAGGCAATCGTTTTAGGGGGGTTAACGAAGTGCTGTTACGGCCCTCCCTCTTACTCATTGTCTTTATTACATTCCTTACAAGATGAAGTTGGGAAGGGGGGCGCTGGAGCACGATAATTTTTGAAAGGGGGCGCTGGAAGAAAAAAGGTTAAGAACCACTGCTCTAAAGTAATAGATTAATGTTCATAATAACTAACGACGGCTAAGGCCATATGATGTCACAATGCTGAAGTACATGCCGAATTTTTAAACGGCCATTTAATGTATCATGTGGAACAATAAAATGTTCTATTAATTCCGTAAAATCAATATCTTCCGTCGCTTTGCCGATAATTTCGACGAGGACTCGGCTAGACCGGACGGATGTATTCTTACGAGTGAAACACCGGTTTCTATATTTGCGACAGATATTGTTTCGAAACAAGGTATAGAGTAGCGAACACCCTAATCGAAGGGAATTGTTTTTTTATGATACAATAGCGATATCATATCATATTAAGATAGATACTCCTGACAGATTTTGTAAATTGCATGTACTATGCCCTCCTTATATCAATTTCGTTGATCTAGATAAATTGATCAGTTGGTTAAGGTCAATTCGCTGACTTCCTACATGAGTGTTTCGTTCTTGCTATTGTGGGATTGCGGGAAAAACTCACTGCAGAGAGTCACCAAATATTCACAAACGGAGACCTGAATATTTCGAGCAAATATATTTTGAAGTTTGGAAGAGCATGCTCTTGCTGAATTTCTTTTCATGCTATCTACACCATGCGAAGTGTTCAATTGTGAACGCGAACCTCTGAATTTCAGAGGTTCACTCACAGAACGCGAACCTGACACTCACGTTCACACACCATTGCTGCTTAGAACTACTTGTCGGAGGGTTGTCTTGTCTCCTCATCGCTGACATCACTGCGAACGTAGCGCGCAGTAATGCTTGCATGATAAGTGAATATAGCAAACTAAAAATGCTGGGAAGCACTCGTATAGAGGATGCGTGAATATAATAACCAATGAAATATAATTACAATTGCACGCGTGCATTTATCGCTATTAACCCAATGTGTAAGAGACTATCACTTGATTCTGTTATGCTGTATATGCTTTTGTTCATGTGAATTTTACTTTCATTCCATATGTGTAGCACTATGCAGTGAATATGTCATTTTAGAAGCAACACGATGCCAAAGAGACAGCGATTGTGGGGGCAATGGGGAGTGCGATGATGGACGTTGCAAATGTAAAAATGGCTTTGACTTGACTGGAAAATGCGCCGGTAAGTAAATTAACGTCAACCTGTAATATTATCTGCTGTCGTTTTTACCATCATCGCCTCCTGATTAAATATGCATTACATCAAGACCGCCAAATTTAAATGAACACTAAAGCGAATGTATCTGATATGGAAATAGTAATTTTTTGAACAACCTCAAATGTTCACATATCACCTCTGAGTTGGTGCGCATTTAGCACAAGGTGTCTCGCGCCTTCGCTTATCATGATGCATTGTGAAGAAAACAGCCACATTGTCGCCATTTTAAAGTCGAGATATTCATAAATTCGATATTTCAGAGCGATGCCACAGAGACATCGATTGTGGAGCCAACGGGGAATGCGATGATGGACGTTGCGATTGTAAAAATGGCTTCGATTTTGTTGATCGAAACTGCGTCGGTAAGCACAAATTCGTCAACTTGGAGCTTTGCTATACGCTGAATATTATCTTCGGCGCCTCCATTATCAAATGTACAATACTTCACTAGCCCCAGATGCGAAGGTACAGAGTAAGCACATGTATTTGAGGTGAAAATATAGTGTGTTTTGAGCAGCCATAATGCTCACACGTTAATTGTGGTTCGAGTCCGACCGAGGTCGACTTCAGAATTCTACCTAAGTGTTGGAGGTTTATCTATAGGCTCCTCCTCGACACCTCACTCACCTAAGCGGTGACTTACAAAAAGCCTAGAATTGGGCCGTGCTACAACGGAGCATGGTATGGTATGGTATGGAAGTATGGTATGGTATGTATCGATCGATATTTTGGTATGGAATATGGTACAATGCAAGTATGGTATGGAATGGAAGATTTTAATCTATGGTATGGAACGACATTTCCATACTTCCATAGTTTGAGGTTTTATACTTTCTGTGTAAGCTTCATGAAGCGTACGTTGTTCGTTGTTCACGGAATACGATCGCTTTTGTTATGTGAGAACGTGAACTATTGAACGATGTGTAGGAACTTGTGCTTGTGCAACGGTTTTAGGAGCACTTGTAAGGACATGATTCTGTGATGTAATAATGACAACAGTGATGTTGATCTGATATTCCATTGAGTCTAGACACGACATCTCCGAGCATAGTCTATCATGTGACGCAATAATTGGTAATGTAGGCTACTCCAACTACGTCATTCCTTGAGTGACGACAGCTTACAAGCAATCATGATGCAACGTACTAATTGTTCAATGTGATAGATAATTACATTTCTTCTGAAACATTGTTCGCACATTTATACTATTTACATACCGAGATATCTTATATGTCATATTCAGGCCGTGTTATTTTTGGCATTTCAGGAGCCAGATGCCAAAACTGCCAAAAATAAAAATTTGAAAATGTCAAAAATAAGCAATTTTTGGCATATGCCAAAAATAACGCGGCCTGCCAAATAGTGTATTTCGTTCATGGTGTTGTGTTAACAGGACCGCGTTACAAGCGAGAAGAGCGTTTGTGAAAGGCAGGTTTCTTAATCTGGGTCCAGCCCACCCATTAGGGGTGAAAGCATGGTGTCCTAAATGGTATGGGCACAGCGTGATTGAACGGCTGACTGCATTTGGTTTACGTCATACTTTCCATTTGTCCACAGGCAATTTTACGACCATTTATGACCGGCTTGTCGAGCACTAAATTTGATAAAACGGGTATCAATAAGAAGCTGCCGCAGTACTGATTATTAAAATATAAATAATATTCTGCTCATGGAGCTGGAACCCCCAAAATCAACCACCATTTTTGCATCGTGATCGAGTTGAACATTGTGACGCAACAAACTGTCTGACTATTTCTGAGCTGCATAGTCTCGTTTTGTCAGACAGTCTTGTTGCGTCAATCTTCTTAAACAAGCTAAACTTCCCAGGACTCTTCCATGCGAGTTGGTATAATATTAAAGCCACCTGAAGTGACAAAAGTCCTCCGAAAATATATCGGTAGACTGAAGGAGAAATGATAGTCGGGCTACTAAATAGAATGTGTTGAGAGACAACACAGGAAACTCCTGGAAAAGGATCGGGAAGAAAATTCTTTCCGTGATGAGATCGATAGCTCTGGCGAAGTGATCTCTTTTCATGATGCATGGAAGCCGGTTCGGCCCTCCAAAGATTTTGAAGCTCTGAAAACCTTTTGTGGATGACTGGCAACATTCTTTCCCTCAACGGCTACTGTTGAAGCCGATATTTCCCAGATTCGCTGGGCGAGAAATGAATTTAGGAGCTGACCTGAGTTTGGAAGCACTGTTACAGTGCAAACGATTCAAGTCTATTCAACAGCTGTAACAATCAGCTGTTGAGCGTGTTTGTTAGGCTTTTCTTTCTTTTTTTTGCTTATTGGCACCGATTCCGATGGATACTGCACATTTTGTGGTTTCGTTTGATATTATTAACCTATGAAATCGTTAGGTTTTTTCTTCTTATTGTTTGTTGGCACTGATTATACGTGGATGCTGCACATTTTGTGGTGTCCTTTGACAAACTAGCCCACATAAAGCGTTTTTGTGACTAATTCGAGGCTGAAACTATTTATTTAGAGGACGATGCCAAAACTGCCAAAAATAAAAATCGAAAAATGCCAAAAATAAGTTATTTTTGGCACTTTTGGCATATGCCAAAAATAACACGGCCTGGTCATATTTCAAACGTTCTCGCATTAGGATTATAGATCAGGGAGAGGGGTAGATATAGTTTGAAATTCTCGCCACGCTAACCCCAACCCAATACTGTACTAATAATCACGCAGATCGCTGCAGTATTGATCGCCTGTAGCTGGGATATTTTATGGGTGCGCCTATGCTATATATTATTTTGCGATTATTTACTTCAAACTTGCATGTGCCTCATGCCAATGTATCGCAAATGCGATGATATTCATATGGAGCAGGAGTGGGCAACTTCTCCAGTCGGTGGGCCGGATATAGGAAAATTGAGTACTTGGCGCGCCGGATTGCTAAATGGATACATTATTCGCCCATCTATACAAGGAATAAATCGTATTTAATGAATGTGTTTTATCGACAGCAATGTCACTTCAAAGCCATTTCTCGCCGATAGTGACAATAAAATGTGGATTTGAGAACAGCATTGTCATACAGGCGCCGCCATGCCTGCTTCTCTCTGATCAACGAACTCACGGTACAATACTTAATTTAGATTTCAAAGCGTTTGATAAGCCCGGTACGCAAAATTTACCAAGATATCAATTCATTAGGGTTGAGTACATCGTAAATGCCGAGAATGCAAGCCTTCTCGCTTCAACGAACTTTCGCGTAAGCTCCAATCTCGCACGCTGCGCAGTGCGAACACCTATACAAAAACATACAGTCACTAAAATTTGACGTTTAGGCAAGTAGTGGGGAATCTCGGCAGACTGGGGCAGCGTGCCTCATTATCATGTAAGACGGGAAACTGTCCGCGGGCCGGACAAAATCTTGTCGCGGGCCGCATCCGGCATCTTCATTCGTGGTAACACAATACGCGTTTCTATGGCCCTCTGAAACTGGTGGACCATGGTGTTGCCTATTTAATATATTCGAAATTCTATAAATGCAGAATTACATATCTTTGAGCATCGTCTGAGCGTCAACAACTGCAAGAATTCTCTTTCCCGCTTTTCAGATGCGCCCTTGGACGGCGTTAAACGTAACTAATATTTCTCATTTTAGCATTCATATGCAGAACATAGATTGACTATAACTATTCTTAGAAACAAGCAACACCTGTCGTCTACTATTTTTTTACGGCATATTCAGAGGTCAATCAGAGCCGCAAAAAGACTACCTTGGCGCAGCGGTTTGGAATCACTGATCTAAAATGTATATATACCTCATTTATGGCAGCACGGCTCCCATACAGTAGTGACGCAATAATCATTGTTGCGATATGCGTCACTCAACCTGATTTGAACCTGTCTCTCTAGCCAGCCTATTTACCAGTCTAAATTTTCAGTAAACGACATAGCCAATCGCGACGAAGCCTCCTTCGGAATTGAGGGCGACAACACCTTCTCGCAAGGAAACGAGGGTGCGTATTCACTCTTCAGGCCTAATCAGTGAACTCAACTTTCGCATCGTTGATGTGAATACGTGGTTTCTTTTCTCATTAATTAGTTTTTCATTCGTTTGATAATATCTTATTCTGCTTCGCGCAGTTATGCTTGCATGATAAGTCAGTATAGCAAACTAAAATGTCAGGAAGAACTCGTATAGAGGATGCGTGAGTGTAATAACTAGGGCGGTTTTTTTTACCTAAAAAAAGCAAATTTTGACCTAAAAAATCAAAATTTTGACCAAAAAAAACTGAATTTTGACCAAATTTTGAACTAACGTATGCAAATTAGGTGTTTTCCCACATAATGTTAAAATTGCACCACTTATCTTCATTTCTGGTTGGAACTGACTGTCCTAACGAAGTAGTTTGGCCTGAAAAAACGTTTTTGGCTTAGAAACAGGCAACTTTTTACATGAAAAAAAAACAATATTTTAACGAAATCTTGCCATATGAAGAATTCCAGTGGTTACAATATGCATTATGCTAGAAATATTTAAAATATTTTGTAGTACAACGGGAGATACTTTCCTACATTCTTGGGTAGAAAGTTCACGTCCTTACTAAGAAGCTTGCCAAGGACGTTCAACAGCAACAGTTGTTGGCTGGTGCTGGTGACACACCGTGTTGCTTCATTCTGACAATGTTGTCTACATCACAATTTTTCATCATGCGCTACTTAATATAAGAATGATGCAATGCACAAGAAGTCTTTCTTTAGTTAGGATATTGCAGTACGTAGACCATAACATCATGTCTTTGTCTACTTATTATTTGTTGTATTTGACCGTTTATGATTCACAATGAGCAGACGATTAGCCGTTTACAACGGTAGGCCTATAAAATAGGCTAAAAGCGGTATTATATCAAATTATAAGTTCACCGACAGTGCAAAATCTACGATACAAACAAAATGCAGACGTCAAAATTCTTTTGACTTTATGAAAAATTTTGACAAATTTTGACCTAACGCCACAATTTTGACAAAATTTTGACAAATTTTGACATGTCAAAAAAAACCGCCCTAGTAATAACCAATGGAATATATTAACAATTCCACGCGCATCCATCGCTATTCACTCGATAGTGTTATGCTATATAAGCTTTTGTTCAGGTGAATTTTGCTTTCATTCCGCATGTGTAGCACAATCCATTGAATATGTTATTTTAGAAGCAATACGTTTCTAAATGTGATATTTCAGAGCGATGCCGTAGAGACAGCGATTGTGGAAACAACAGGGATTGCGATGATGGACGTTGCAAATGTAAATTTGGCTTCGACTCGGTTACTGGAGAATGCGTCGGTGGGTAGAATTACTTTAACGTGGGGTATTGCCTAACTTTAACTTTGGTGTGCCTGAATTGATCGCGCAATACTTCACGACTCTCGTAATTGGAACGATGACTGAAGCAAATGCGTCCGATGCGGAACAATGCATTTTGGTGTTTTTTTGAACAGGCTAAAATGTCTGTATATCACTTCTGAGTTGATGCACACTGCGCAGTTTACAAGATCTGACTCACAATTTCGCAAATTTTCATTCAATAGTGTCTTGGTATATATAGTGGTGTTCAACTCGACTTAAGGGTAAGCGAGTGGCAAAGTTTGTTAATACACCTCCGTCATGACACCAATGGAGGTGACTTCGAACTAGGGATGGTCTGAACCCCTGAAAGGTTCTGTGTGAACGCAAACGCGTACATCTGACGTCATGTGACGTCACATTGCTTATTCAAACCCTACATTTCTGTAAAGCAGGGGTCACCAACCCGGTGCCCGCGGGCACCAGGTAGCCCGCGAGGACTAGATGAGTAGCCCGCTAGCCCATTCTAAAAATATGTGAAATTGCAGCATTTACCAATATTCGTCAGATTATTACCAGCAGTGAGCTTCTAAATATATACATTGATTGATTCAGCTATTCTTGTTTAAAACACACTAACATGTAACTTAAATATATAAACACTTGAAAATATCTTCAATTACAATTAGTAATATATAGATGTATGTGATAGAATCACCAGAAATTCAAGTTACGGCGCATTGCCTATAAAGGCGACATGACGGAATGCCGTTCACGGTCATCTTGAAATGGTGGTGGGTTCCGTTACGATAGCTCGACGACCAGGACAATGCCAAAGTAGTAAACAATATTACTATTCGGAGTCAGATAGCCGTGAAGTACAAGCAGATTTTCAATATCTGTATACCGAATAGGCCTACGTATTGCATCTTTTGGCACAGCTTGTTTCTGTTACACTCAACGCAGTTTAATATACCATGTTTCTAACTTTCTGTATTCGTTGCTGGTGTCCGGTATAATGAAATCTTGGTCATTTCTGGATTCTGAACAGTTGGAGATTGAAATTGTAACACTGCAAAATGAACCCCACCTCAGTCTGCAGCAAACGTTTGGTGCATTGTTGATACGTAAAAGTACAGTGGTGTATGCGCAGCAGCTATGAAGGTTGCAAGCGTCTATGGTTCAACTTATCGTTGTGAATCAGCCATTTCGGACATGAGCTTCATCAAAAACAAACACACAACACGCCTAATTAATGCACATCTGGAACACTCACTAAGAATTGCAGTGTCAAGTTGAATACCAGAGTACAGCGCACTAGTTGATATCATACAATGCCCGGCTTCCCACTGACTGCTATAGAAACAGATAACATGATGTCCAGTCCTGCCCAGTGCTATGAATATCAAAGCGGAAATTCAGTGTGACACGGATAAACGGCGGGAGTAAATAGTAGCCCGCCGCTTCAATCATTACGCAAAAGTAGCCCTCGGTTGCAAAAACGTTGGTGAACCCTGCTGTAAAGTAATACATTAATATTCATGATAACTAGCGACGGCTATAACGAAATGTTGTCATAATGCTGAAGTACATGCTGAATTTTTAAACGGCCATACAATATATCATGTGGGACAATAAAATGCCCTTTTTATTCTGCAAAATCAATATCTTCCGTTGCTTTGCCAATAATTTCGACCAGGACTCGGCTAGACCGGACGATGCATTCTTACGATAGAGAAACACTGGTTTCTATACTTGCGACAGATATTGTTTCGAAACAGGTATTCAGTATCCAACACCTCAATCGGAGGGAATTGGTTTTTATGATACAACAGAGATATCCTATCATATTAAGATAGATCCCGTACTCCTGACAGATTTTGTACATTGCATGCATGTTTGGAGGTGCATGATCTTGCTGAAATTCTTTTCATGCTATCAACACCATGCGAAGTGTGGTCCGAAGTTGAAATGCAAAGAATTTCAGCCCGAGACGTTTTATTGACGTGGAAATTGTAATACATGTAAAATGTTCACAGTGCAGAACCTACCAAGGTTCGATTGTGAACGCGAACCTCCAAATTTCAGAGGTTCACTCACAGAACGCGAACTTGACACTCACGTTCACACCATCGCTACTTAGAACTACTTGTCGTAGGTTGTCTTGCCTCCTCATCGCTGACATCACTGCGAATGTAGTGCGCAATAATGCTTGCATGATAAGTGAATATAGCAAACTAAAAATGCTGGGAAGCACTCGTATAGAGGATGTGTGAATATAATAACCAATGAAATATAATACCAATTGCACGCGTGAATTCATCGCTACTAACCCAATGTGTAAGACACTTTCAATCCATTCTGTTATGCTATATATGCTTTTGTTCATGTGAACTTTACTATCATTCCATATGTGTAGCACTAAGCAGTGAATATGTCATTTTAGAAGCAACACGATGCCAAAGAGACAGCGAATGTGGGGGCAATGGGGAGTGCGATGATGGACGTTGCAAATGTAAAAATGGCTTTGACTTGACTGGAAAATGCGCCGGTAAGTAAATTCTCGTCAACCTGTGATAATCCCACCTGTCGTTTTTAACATCATCGCCTCCTGATTAAAGATGCATTACATCGTGATCGCCAAATCTGAATGAAGACCAAAGCGAATGTATCTGACATGGAAATAGTAATTATTTGAACAACCTTAAATGTTCACATATCACTTCTGAGTTGGTGCGCATTTAGCACAAGGTGACTCGCGCCTTCGCTAATCATGACGCATTGCAAAGAAAACAGCCACAATGTCGTTATGAGTTGTGAAATGCGCGACAATCGATGCTTGGAGATATCGACTGTAACCTGGGAAATAGATTTTCCTGTATATACCTGCGAGTAAATTAATTCTTTCTTCATGGTCCCCGACTTCAATCTTGAAAGTATTATATAGGCAAATTATATCACGATGGTTTTCACTAGGTCAGAATTAACCGAAATGTGGTATGAAGCGTTATTTTAGCTACTTGACAATTTAATTACGCGGCAAGAGTAATTTGAAAATAAAGTTATTTTTGAACAAAATTCAACTCACAGTTTTACAAAGTGACTTTCCCAAATGATATTATTGTCGATAAGGCGTGAAAATAATATATGCGATGGAAAACATTCACAATTACTTCCATATTAGTTTGTTCAGTAAGTTATAAGTAGCGTCATGTTAAATATGCCGCTGTTCAGGCAATCGGAATGTTACTATCATTTCAGGTAGGCAGCGCTTTGCATAGAACGCGCCATTTTAAAGTCAAGATATTCATAAATTCGATATTTCAGAGCGATGCCACATAGACAGCGATTGTGGCGCCAACGGGGAATGCGATGATGGACGATGCGACTGTAAAAATGGCTTCGATTTTGTTGATCGAAACTGCGTCAGTAAGCACAAATTCTTCAACTTGGAGCTTTGCCTTACGCTTAATATTATCTTCGGTGCCTCCTTTATCAAACGTACAATACTGGCCACCCTCAGAGGCGAAGTCACAGTGTAAGCAAATGTATTTGAGGTGGAAATACAGTGTGTTTTGAGCAGCCATAATGCTCACACGTTAATTGTAATTCGCGTCTGACCGAGGTCGACTTCAGAATTCTACCTAAGTGTTGGAGGTTTATATAGGCTCGTCCTCGACACCTCACCCACATAAGAGGTGACTTACAAAAAAGCTTTGCAATGGGCCGTACTACAAGTCGGCAAAAATGCAGAAAACCGGCCTCGTGTAAATTACCGTTGTAGTCGATAAGCACCATTAATACCCCAATCAAACAAATAAACAAACACATCAATTGTGAGTTCATGTAGGTAGATTGTATAGCAGTGATGGGATCAAGTCACTACCGTCGAGTCACAAGTCATTCGAGTCATTCCACGTTGTGACTGGAGTCAAGTCAAGTCGATCGATTATCGATGCTGACTCGAGTCAATTCAATTCAAGTCAATCAATTTTTGGAGGTGACTCGAGTCGGGTCGAGTCAAGTCAAGTGATGTCAAGTCAAGATTCAAGTGACTATTCAAGTCAAGTTGAGATTTCAAAGTACCAGACATAATGAATATTCATTGCATGATTTGCTAGGTGTTAGAAATACAGATTGAGTCCCATTTATTCTGAATCGAGTCGAATATAGAGTTGAATATATACACGCAACAAGGCGTTGCATCGCTTTCACAGAACTGCTAAACGACGCATGTAACGGTATAGCCACAATCTGTAATATCAGCCAAAATACACTACATAACCCACTTACACATACATGTTATACAGGTTAAACGTCTGCTCCAATTGTCGATGCGCAATATTAACGTATAAACGATATTCGTCCGATTTAAATCATACTATAGGGTTTGTTATACACTGTGAGAAGTCTATTGAAGAGAGATACATCGATACTAAATACCTGCACTGCAATAGTTTACGAAAACGTATGCTGTAAGCTGCGAATAGGGCGTTTGCGGTTTAATTTGTGATATAGCAATCGAGGCTCGATAAAACGCAAAATTATTTAGTGATTCGTTGCGCTCACAGGGTCCCACCAGCGTATATATACTGAGTGACCGTAGTTCTATGACATTGGTACGAATTTATCAGCGGTTTTCAAAACTTTCAATATATATGTTTATCAGTATAAAGTAAATAGGTTTTTTATTCGTGGTAACACAATAATCGTTTCTATGGACCGCTAAAGCTGGTGGGCTATGGTGTTGACCATTTAATGTATTCAAAATTATATAAATGCTGAATTACATATCTCTGAGCGTCGATAACTTCAAGAATTCTCTTTCCCGGCTTTCAGATGCGCCCTCGGACGGCGTTAGTCATAACTAACATCCCTCATTTTCGCATTCACATGTATAAATTGACTATAACTATTCATAGAAACAAACAACAACTGTCGTCTACTATATTTTTATCGCATATTCATAGGTCAATCAGAGCCGCATTTAGAGACTAACTTGGAGTCTCGGTTGAAAATCACTGATCTTTATGTTATATTTATCTCATTTATGGCAGTACAGCTCCCATACAGTAGTGACGTAATATCCGTTGTTGTGATATGTGTCACTCAATCTGTTATATACCTAGCTGTCTCTCCAGCCAGCCTATTTACAAGTCTAAATTTTCAGTAAACGACATAGCCAATCGCAACGAAGCCTCTTTCGGATTTGAGGGCGACAGCACCTTCTCACAAGGAAACCAGGGTACGCATTCGCTCTTCAGGCCTAATTAATGAACTCAATTTTCGCATCGATGATAAATTACATGTGATTACATGGTTTCTTTTCTCATTAATTTGTTTGGCATTCGTTCGGTAGTATATCATTGTGAATCGCGCAATATTGCTTGAATGATAAGTGAGGATAGCGAACTAATAATATTGGAAGCACTCGTATAGAGAATGCGTAAATGTAATAGCCCATGGAATATAATAACAATTGCACGCGCACATTCATCGCTATTCGCCCAATGTGTCGGGGATTCTAGCTCGATAGTGGTATGCTATATATGCTTTTGTTCAGGTGAATTTTACTATCATTCGATATTTGTAGCACTATGCATTGAGTATGCCATTTTTGAAGCAACGCGTTTCTAAATGTGATATTTCAGAACGATGCCATAGAGACAGCGATTGTGGACACAACAGGGATTGCGATGATGGACGTTGCAAATGTAAATCTGGCATCGACTCGGTTAATGGAGACTGCGTCGGTGGGTAGAATTACATTAACCTCGGGTATTGCCAAACGCGGCCTTTTAACTTTGGTGTGCCTGAATTGAACGCGCATTACTTCACGACACCCCAAATAGGAATGATGACTGAAGTAAATTCTTCCGACGCGGAACAATGAAGTTGTGGCGGTTTTTGAACAGCCCAAAATGTCTGTATATCACTTCTTAGTTTATGCACAGTCTATAAAATCCGACTCGCGCTTTCGCAATTTTTCATTCAATAGTGTCTTGGTATATATAGCGGTGTTCAACTCGACCTATAAGGGTAAGCGAGTGACGTAGTTTGTTATGACACCCCGCCTTGACAACAATGGAGGTGACTTCGAACTAGAGATGGTCTGAACCCCTGAAAAGTTATGCGTGAGCGCGAGCGCGAACCTATGACGTCATGCGACGTCATATTGGTTATTCAAACCTTTCATTTCTGTAAAGTAATGTAATAATGTACATCATAACTAGCGACGGTTCAGGCGATATGATGCCATAATGCTGAAGTACAAGCTGACTTTTTAAACAGCGATTTTATGTATCGAGTGGAACGGTAAAGTGCTCTATTAATTCCGTAAAATTCATATCTTCCCTCGCCTTGCCAATAATTTCGATGTGGATTCGGCTATAGATCGGACACGGACATATGTATTCTTACGAGTGAAACACCGGTTTCTGTAATTGCGGCCAGATATTGTCTCGAAACAAGGTACACAGCAGCCAACACCCTAATCGGAGGGAATTGGTTTTTATGATACAATAGGGATACCATATCCAGATAGACCCTGTTCTCCTGATAGATTTTGTGCATTGCATGTGGGCCCTACTGTATGCATTCTTCGTATCAATTTCGTTGATGAAGATATTTGATTGGTTGACTGAGGACAATTCGCTGACTTCCTACATGTGTGTTCCGTTCTTGCTATTGTGTGATTGCGGGCAAATCCCACAGAAGAGGGTCAATAAAGATTCACAAACGGAAATCTGAATATTTCGAGCAAATTCCCTTTGAAATTGGCCAATGCATGTTCGTGCTGAATTCCTTTTCATGCTATCACCACAATGCGAAGGGTGGTCCGAAGTTACAATGCAAATAGTTTCAAGTAAAGACGTTATGATGACGCGAAAATTGTAATATATGAAAAAGGCTCACAGTGCAGAACCTACCAAGGCTCGATTGTGAACGCGAACCTCCAAATTTCAGAGGTTCACTCACAGAACGCGAACGTGAAACTCACGTTCACATCATCACTATTTAGAACTACGTGTCGGAGGGTTATCTTGCCTCCTCCTCGCTGATATCATTGCGAATGCATAGTGCGTATAAAAGCCGGGAGTGAAGGTTTGCGTAGCCAAAATGTTAGCAGAAATGATGAATATATGGGTGCATGAAAATGCGAGGGAACGATGTCGAAAGAGCGCGAATGTGAAAGTTACGCGAACAATAAGCGAATCAGCGATAATCAACATTACTGAAGCCATCGTTGTGGGGAATATGACCTCAATAGGCGATAAGTAGCACTGTTGCATGCATGGAATAATAAAAACAATCAACCGCACCTAATTTCACTGTCATTCCACGCGTTGTGTAGCACCATGAACATAACAGCATTTTATATCGGCAAAACATTCATGCATGTGATATTGCAGTGCAATGCCACAGAGACAGCGATTGTGGAGACAATGGAGAATGCGATGATGGACGTTGCGAATGTAAAAATGGCTTTGACTTGACTGGAAAATGCGCCGGTAAGTAAATTCACGTCAACCTGTAATAATCCCTCAAGTCGTTTTTATCATCATCGCCTCCTGATGAAAGCTGCATTACTTCATGACCTCCAAATCTGAATGAACACTAAAGCGGATGTATCTGACATTGAAATATAAATTTTTTGAACAACCCTAAGTGTTGACGTATCACTTCTGACTTGGTGCACATTTAGCACTAAGTGACTCGCACTTTCGCTAGTCATAATGTATTGCGAAGAAACAAGCCACAATGTCGATATGAGTTGTGAAATCCAAATTGGCGCGGCCAAAGATGCTTGGAGATATCGACTGTAACCTGGGAAATATATTTTCCGGTATATTGACTGCTAGAAAATTTATTTTCTCCTCATAGTTCCCTCCTTCAGTCTTGAAAGTATTATATTGTAAATTATATCACGATGGTTTCTACTAGGTCTGAATTAACCCAAAGTTGGTATGTAGCGTTATTTTAGTTACTTGACAATTTAATTATTCAGTAAGATAAATTTGAAAATAATGTTATTATTGAACGAAATTTAACTAACACTTTTATAAAGTGACTTTCCCAGATGATAGCATTGTAGAGAAGGCGCAAAAATATTATATGCGATGGAAAACATTCACAATTACGCCCATATTAGTTTGTTCAGTATGTTATCAGTAGCGACATGGTATCTATGCCGGTGTTCAGGCAAACCGAATGTTACTATCATTTCAGGTATGCAGCGCTTTGCATAGAACGCGCCATTTTAAAGTCATGATATTCATAAATTTGATATTTCAGAGCGATGCCACAGAGACAGCGATTGTGGATTTAACGGGGAATGCGATGATGGACGTTGCGAAGGTAAAAATGGCCTCGATTTTGTTGCTCGAAAATGCGTCGGTAAGCACAAGTTCGTCAACTTGGAGCATCGAAATACGCTGAATTTCAGCTTCAGCGCCTCCTTTTATCAAATGTACAATACTTTACTACCCCCAGACGTGAACGTCCAGTGTGAGCAAATGTATTTAAGGTGAAAATATAGTGTGTTTTGAACAGCCGTAATAATTACACGTTAATTGTGGTTCGAGACCGACCGAGGTCGACTTCAGAATTTCTACCTAAGTGTTGGAGGTTTATCTAGGCTCATCCTCGAAACCTCACCCACGTAATCGGTGAATTACAAATAGTCTAGAAGTGGGCCGTGCTACAAGTCGGCAGATGCGGAATCAAAAATGCAGAAAATCGGCCTGGTGTAAATGACCGTTGTAGTCGATAAGCACCATTAATACCCCAATCAAACAATTATACAAACACGTCAACTGTGAGTTCATGTAGGTAGATTGTATAGCAGTGTTGGGATCAAGTCACTAACTTCGAGTCACAAGTCATCTCGAGTCATTGCACGTTGTGACTCGAGTCAGGTCGATTCAAGTTATGTCAAGTCAAGTCAAGTCAGGTCAAGTCAAGAATCAAGTGACTATTGAAGTCAAGTTGAGTTTTCAAAGTACCAGACATATTAAATATTCAATGCACCATTTTGCTAGCTGTTAGAAATACAGATTGTGTCCCCATTTTTTCTGAATCGAGTTGAATATATACACGCAACGAGGCGGTGTATAGCTTTCACATAATTGCTAAACGACGCAAGTAACGGTATAGCCCCAATCTGTAATTATCAACCAAAATACAGGACCTCAGAAAGATGAAAAATTGGGATGGTATATATACTACACTACACTACCCACTTACACATAGATGTTATACAGTCCAAACGCCATCTCCAATTGGGTATGCGTAATATGGACGTATAAATGATATTCGTCCGAATTAAATCATACTAGGGTTTGTTATAGGCTATGAGAAGTTTATCGAAGAGAGATACATTGATATTAAATAGCTTTATTACCATAGTTTACGAAAACGTATTCTGTTTGCTCCGATCTCTGCGTCTGCGGTTAAATCCGGTATAAAACAATCGAGGCTCGATAAAACGCGCAATTATTGAGTGATTTGTTGCGCTAACAGGGTCACGTCAACGCATCGTTAACAATAGGGTTGTCCATAATTTGGAAAATCTTACAAATCCTCGGTTGTAATGTCTTATTCGATAGATTATTGATAAAAAACGACACTGAGCCTGAAAGAAGCTCACAGAAAGGCCGTTAAGATTTCGTGCAAAGCGTTTGAAAGTAGCTGCCGAAGAATGGGCGTGCCACCGACCATAGAACGGCGAGAAGACTAGTAATCAAGAAACCACAGCTCTTGATTGGATAATCGGCTATGCTTCAATGACCACGTCAGCAGCAGCTTGCTGATAAGGTGAACAAGGAGTCTGCTACTGGCGGCGATTCTGAAAGCGCATTGTATGTAGGTTGACAGATAATGATTTAGGATTGATTCAAGGTGTCTTGAGGTACGAAATACATGATGTACAAACAACAGCTGCTTCACAAAAACGTCTAAAGCATGACCGCTTCATTGTGAAGGAAACCGCTGTAGCCTATATGCCTTGTTTTCAACGAGGGAAAGCATAGGCGCTTATGCAAGTGGCGACGGATTTCTAGTTTCAGAAATAATATATCATTATTGAATACAAAGATGAAGCTTAACAATGACACTATAAGTTAGGTGATCTGATTGGGCTCAGGTTCCAGTACATAGTTAAAGTTTTGATTGCTCTAGCGATCGGCTGAATCAGACGGTTTGGCTTAGCACTCATCAGATGTTTGCAGCAAATTGAATTCACTTGTAAATGTTTTCAAAGTCCCTAATGATGTCGCAGAAACGAGGTTTAAATGCAAGCACAGGCCCTGCTTGATATGATATGCAAACTATGCTGGATACTATGCACTATGCAGCATTGTCTGTGTTTGTTAACTTTACACCCCTTTTCTGCGCGATTATTAAGGAATTTGACATATCATATCCAGCATATTATGTGCTTACTTTTACGTCTCTTTTCTGCGTCATCATCAAGGACTCTGACAACACTTGCAAGTGAATACAGTTTGATGCAAGCATCTGACAAGTGCCAAGCGTGACCCGCTGATTCAGCCGACCCTTAGAGCTTTCAAAACTTCAACTATGTACTACAACCTGAGCCCAATGAGATCACACAAACTATAGTGTCATTGTTAAGCTTTATCTTTGTATTCAATAATTATATATTATTTCTGAAACTAGGAATCCGTCGCCACTTGCATAAGCGCCTATGCTTTCCCTCGTTGAAAACAAGGCATATAGGCTGCGGCGGTTTCTTTCACAATAAAGCAGTCATGCTTTAGACGTTTTTGTGAAGCAGCTGTTGTTTGTTCATTATGTATTTCGTACCTCAACATACCCTTAATCAATCCTAAATCATTATCTGTCAACCTACATACAATGCGCTTTTAGAATCTCCGCCAGTAGCAGACTCCTTGTTCACCTAATCAGCAAGCTGCTGCTGACGTGGTCATTGAAGCATAGCCGATTATCCAATCAAGAGCCGTGGTTTCTTGATTACTAGTCTTCTCGCCGTTCTATGGTCGGTGGCACGCCCATTCTTCGGCAGCTACTTTCAAACGCTTTGCACGAAATGTTAACGGCCTTTCTGTGAGCTTCTTTCAGGCTCAGTGTCGTTTTTTATCAATAATCTATCGAATAAGACATTACAACCGAGGATTTGTAAGATTTTCCAAATTATGGACAACCCTAGTTAACAATCAGTACTCATACGAGATACGGTTTGGTAGAAACTGATCCCCTGATGACTTGAAATTGACTCCTAAATTTTGCTTCGAGTCACGAGCCATTCCCCATTTATGAAGGGTCGAGTCAAGTCAAAAATTTTCAAAGACAACAAATTCTACTTCTACTTGTAGCAATTTTATACTGCTTTAGAAAGCACTACTTCTACCTGCACTTGTGTAGAGTTCGACGCGACAGCTTCTACTTCTACTAGAGCCGCCTCTTGACTACTTTTACTCTCTTTGCTAGTTGGGCGTTTTAAATGCAACGGAACGGTGGCGCACTTTCAATACTAACAGCTCAGAAAACTGAGTGACTTTGACAGGTTACAGTTTTATCAGCGATTTTCAAAACTTTCCTTATAGATTTTTATAGTAAATTGGTTTTTCATTCGCGGTAACACATAAGCGTTTCAATGGTCCCTTAATTGCAGAATTAAACAACTTTGCGTGTCTTCTGAGCGTCAAGTCTAGGGTTGCCACACGTTCTGACTTTCCAGATATGTTTGTTTGTTTTGGGGTATTCATGGTGGTTGGCGACTACTATGGTCATTAACACCAGGCCGATATTCTTCTTATTTCCGTAACTGCCGACTTATAGCACGGCTCACCTCCAGGCTTTTGTAAGACACCGCTGACACGGATGAGGGGGCAAGGAGGAGCCTAGGTAAACCTCCAACACTTAGGTATCGAAATTCGGAAGTCGACCTCAGTCGGACTCGAACCCGCACCCATTAGTGTTGTAGCCGCGGATTATACCACTTCACTATCTCGCCACTTCCAGACATGTCCGGAGTTTCACCGTTCAAAATGCGTCCGAGAGGAAATGCTAAAATATGCGCAAATATCCGGAATTTTGAAGGCTTGAATGGGGAGGGGTGAAAATTCTTTAATAAATCAACATAAACAATGCCATATTTGAGGACGATTTGTGCTACTTCAAATTAGTGTCGCGTATGTAAATTTTAATATGGGTACCCCTGTCGTCGCAAGAATAAGGTAAAATAACTATAATTTATGCATGACATATGTTACGGTTTTATCAGTGGTTTTTAAAATTTTCTTTATATATTTTTTATTATAAAGTAATTTGGTCTTCATTCGCGACAATAAGCGTTTCTATGTCCCTATAAACCTGGTGGGTCATGGTGCTTCCCATTTGACATATTCAAAATTCTAGAAATGCTGAATTAGGCTACACATCCCCGAGCGTCCTCTGAGCGTCAAGACATCAGAATTTTCAACCCGCAAATATCGTACAAACTTGTAAATAACGACGCAATTTCAGGTAAAAATAGCAGGGACTTCCAGAGTGCAGCAGTCGCGGAACCGCGTAGCTTCTACCATGGGAATGAAGGTATAACGCCTTCTCTAGTAATATACGAAGGAATGTCTTATTGGGTTAATTCTTCCATTTCTTCCCAACAGGAAGATGCGATGTTTTATACGGCGATAAATGCTATGTGTTGATCGTGGGACGAATGAATCTTGGAGAAGCTAAATCGGCTTGCAAAGCAGCGAAAGGGAAATTAGCTAATATCTATAGCGAAGAGCACTTTGACCTAATTCGAGCACTGCTTCGATCAAGAATACCGACGAACTTAAACTACATTAATGCGTGGCTTGGGATGACAATAGACTTATCGGTAAAGTAGAATGTTTGTCTTCCATTTATCCCAGATTTACGTAAACACATGCATGTCATGTTGAATGAGTCGATTTTTGTAGTCAACAAGGACTTTAATCACTTTATTCCGAGACGCTAACTTCGCTAGATAGCTTTAGCTCACAGCATGTATACGTGTGATGTTATGTCTGTGATCATGACCAGCATATGTCAAAGCAGGGATGGCCAACTTGAGATTTATGAATAACTGCGCGGGTCACTTGAATGTTGATGACCTTTTATTAGTCGTTCGATAGGAGCGAACCGAATTAGCTAACGTTGAAAACAATACATATATTACTACGCATTAAAATTGATAACATGGCTGCGCCACGCGCGAAATATTTTCAAGGTTAATGAATGAATTCGATCAATAATATTATTGCTTGCATATATTGCTGGTTGCCTTTGTATACAACTGGGATCATTTGGCAAGGACAGGATCATTCGGCACTTATAGGCATATCAATATCGAAGATTTCAGTGAACATGCGTCAATCATTTTGTGCCTAGGTTTCATCGCCGACGATCGTACTGTGAGCGCACACGCGAAGTCGCATGTTGGACGACACGTTCTCTTTTAACTTGGCATATAGTCTGTTAGACTCAATTCTGTAAATTACCTATATTTTCCATTTTCAGTAGACGCTCAAATACTAAATCAAGAAATCGTGTGATAATAAATCGCGCGAAGTGCTAAGATAAATTTCAAGTCAAATAAATTTGCTATGAAATATTGTACATGGTCATATACGAAAATCTACGAAAAATGTGGCTGGCCCCTGGCTACGCCTATGCGTCTGAACTGATGTTTAAGTCATCAACATCCCAAATTCTGCGGTCAGGCTAATCAAATTTTGGTTGGGCTTCGAGAATTATCTCGCGGGCCATATTCGGCCCGCGGGCCACGGTTGGTTGCCCATGTGTTAAAGTTTACTGGGCAGGTCCGAGTCATGAGAGAGCGACAATCACTTCGTGGCGATTCGACGACACAGTTACGTTGAAGTGTGCATGTTTTCTAAATTGTCCAGGCGGTGAAATCTGATCCTCTGAAAAGGGATTTAAGCAGGCACATCCAGTATCCGGGTATAGGTATAGCCTCGCGACCTCAACCTACGTGCCACCATCCACCGATATGACAGCAACAAGTTAGCCATTATACGAGTATTAGTCACAAACTAATAAAATGTGCACATATGCCTATAGCATGTACCGATCCAATGGAATAGTCCGAAACTGCTATGTTGTCATTTTGCTCGCAAGAAAGATGCTCGTTTGAGGGTCCCCACCACAATAAAACCCTCCTCACAGATTCATCGATAAAAATTTGAGCGAATGAATTGATTTTCTCGAATATGTTGGAAAATTGTTACCAAGTTATTGACGTCGGTAACGAAAGATGCGGCATAAAACATCTAGTCGTGATATCCGCGGAGAGATGCAATTTTTAACCGGCTTCATGTTTATGATCTCTATGAACAAAATGAGATATTATGTACATCCTTAACTTACCTGACTAACTGGCTAACTTGATGAAACCTTTTGCATCCTGCGAAACTGCTCATTCAGTGGATGGCAGATATCTACACGTTTGTTTTGTCAGCGCAACTTTCTGACGAATTCCACTACATGACGGTGATTAATTGTGAGACCGAAAAAAAGTAAAGTACATGCCTGCTTTTCTGTAGAATTGAGCGGAGACGATGCAGATTCGCTAAAAATTGACATTTTTGCATGTGATGTGTTCAGACTCGAAGAGTGAAACTTTCAAACGGAGATTGGGCTCCTTTTAGCAAATGGTATCCTTATCGACCGCACGAGGAGCCGAGACCATATGTCGGAATGAGATGCTATCACTTGAATGATCACCATCAAGGATATATTGACAATTGGGCTTCTGCTCAATTTTGGGGGGCTGTATGCGAAGCATAAGTTCCTTGGATGCAATAAAAGGAAGCAGCATGTTCGATTAAATCTATTTGTTGGAGTAGTATATCTTCTGTCAATGCTGTTATAGATACATACTAAAATTGATTGTTCGGGCATTCTATATATTGTAATTTTTCAGAAATAAAGAAAACTGACAATTGGAAGCGAAACTGCGATTTTGAATTAGCAAAGTATTCCAGGTTCAGCGACATGTATAGTCTAATATTATGGAAATTCTCTTTGCCCGGGATAACTAATTGCGTTGAGACGACAGTTTGACAATTTATCTTCTATTCCCGGTCGCATTACGATGAGTGTACGTGCACCGATGCCTAATAACTTCACCTTAACACATGAAAAGCACTTCTACGACAGTGAATCCAAAATGAGTATCACTTCACTGCTCACTCCCACGCGCAATGTGACTCAGTCCATCAAACAACAAGCTGCACTATTCTGTCGGAACAAACTATATGCGAGAGATACGAGGATGATCATGGATTTATTGCAGTACAAATTACTGGAAATCAAGTGGAGAATATAGACCAGTGTTCCTAACCCTTTTGAGCTTGAGGAACCTTCAGAAATTCAAATTAACCCAAAATGCAATTACGAGAAATGTATGCAACGCAAACGCCAATACTGAAAATGCGTCGTTACTGGACGCGTTACACGTGTCTCTAATTAAATATTTTGCACGGCGAAGTTTTGTTGAAAATCACTAATTTCATTTTATTGTTCGTTCTCATTTTAGAGAAATGTGACCTCACTGATTCCCGGCCTCTTTTATACTGACAAATGTCGCTAAACGTACCGTCGAAATTTACCGAATATTGTTTGAAAGTCTTTCTAGCTTTCATATATATCTGGTCTTGAACGTGATGCAGAATACGTTGCAACAGATTCGTACAACACTATAGGAGCGATGTGACGTGCACGAAGTCTAAAGTAGATCATGAAATTTATTACGACACCACGCAGAAAAATCAATTTCAAATTTTTATCAAAGTGTTGATGTATAGGGTAGGCTATTTGATGTTTCATTTATCCAACTGATGGACAAGCACTCAATTGTTTCTTCTCAAAATCTATCAGGCCATTTCGAAAGCGTTTAGTTTTATGACTAGCTCTTTAATAGACCTACTTCAAATCAATCAAACCAATTGAATGGGTCGTTTTTTTTTAATTCATGATGTTTGGACATTGGACAACTATGGTAATTTACACCATGTAGTTATTTCTCATTATCATATCTGATCTGCATGCCGACTTGTAAAACGTCCTACTTCCAGGCTTCGATACGACTCCGCTCACGCGGACCAGATCGCGAGAACGGGCCTAAATAAATCACCAATACTTGGTTGGGAATTCTGGAGTGAATGGGTGTTATTCTTGATGTGATGGAAATATCGCTAACCAATTTTGCACATTCTTCACAATCTTCTTGTAAGGGAATGGAAACCGTGTATCATTGCGATAAAAGTAGTGCCATCAATACTCTGCCTTGTGATGGGTCATTTTATAGGCTCCCCAAACCAGATGATTTCTAATGCAAATTATGTATAGTTTCTAGACGAGAAACATTTGAGGCACCGCAACTTTTGATACCCAATTGCGATTGTTTGAACAGCAGGCCGTGGCATGTCGGGCGAACCTAAATTATTTCATAAATCAACATTAAGTCACTGATCGAACAAAACAAAATCAATTCGAATTTGGCCTTATCACCAATGACAGTGGTGTAATCCAGCTTTGTACATTATGCTCGAAAACGAAGAAGATTAATATTCCAGCTTTATTTGAACCCGAAAAATATTACTGATAATATTGATATCGATCTTAATTATAGTCCCATGGTCATTGGTCATTCGATACAATTCAAATAGTCCGTACGAATCCTAAAATTCGACTAGTCTTCAACCTCCTCCCTATCATCTTCGCAATACACAGCCGTTAAAATATGATGGCACTGTCCAACAAAATTTATTAAAAGTTGCGGTAAATGAAAAAAAGTTAAACACTACTCGAGATAATGGTAATCCGTGGAAGTGGTTCCAGGAATTCTGGGCGACATTGACGATGCTCAAAGGTGCCGCGAGAAATGTTTAAATAAATTTGTTTCCAAGGAAATGACGTTAGGGATCGTGATTGTTGGATCAATGATTCCTGACTTCCCGGCGTTACGACGTAAGGTTTGTTAGCTCATCACTAGGGCGATTAATGATTGACCTAAAACACAGAAGATTGTGCCCGAAAGCTGAAAATTCGACATTTTTGACATTAAAAAAACTTTAATTTTGACATAATTTCCCCCTCAGTATTTAAATTAGGCATCTTTGGATATAATGTCTGAATTGTAATACTTTTCCACATATCTGTTTAGAGCTGTCTGTTTTATACGAAGTAGTATGGCAAGAATAAAGAAAAACGGCCAGTAGCAGCAGTTGTTATGGGCAGAACTGAAGTTCTACCTCTACGACACCAACGAAATGCAGTGTGCAAAATAATTTTGACAATTTCTAGATGTAACACTGCAATTTGGCCTTATTTTGATACGTCGAAATAATCACCCTACTCATCACGAAAAGCGCATTGCGCTACGATTGTTTGTAACAATAACAAACGTCGCAGCGTAATATAGAGCGGTTTCGCTGGGAATCTAGTGTCAGGAAAAAACAAGATTAGCAAGCTATATACATATCGGTGGCGAGATATAGCACAGTGGTATAATTCACGGCTGCATCACCAATGGGTTGCGGGCTGGTTCGAGTCCGACCGAGGTCAATTCAGGAATTCCTACCTAAGAGTTGGAGGTTTATCTAGGCAGGGGTTCTCAAAGGGTGGCCATGGCCCACTGGTGGGCCACAAGAGCATTTGAGGTGGGTCACAGAGCTATTTGGAAAATTTTAGAAATAATGTAAGTTTAGTAATATTTGTTGTGTTAATCGCTAAAAAATAAATTCATATTAGTTTATTATACGTAGGCTACAAAAAGCATTTCATCCATCTCTGATGAGACGTCGTGGTACGTATCGAGTCAGCATTTCAAGTCGATAATGGGATGCAGAAACGGTGGCTTTTCGCACTGGCTATTACTACCTATGGCTAACAGCAACTAAAATAATTTCGCGTATATGATACCTGGAAGGTAATGCTGAAGTAACCAAGTGTTCAGGCAGGGTCATAATGTCGTATGCTGTTGAAAGGGGTGTGCAATAAACTCGGAATCAAGTGTAATTGATGTATACATTTACTGTACTTCATCAGGTCCTATTATTGTAAGTTAAAAATGGCCATAATTGCAAATTATTAGCAACTTCTGGTGAAGGTATACTGCACCACGGCAACGAATAGTAATGGATTGAGGATTCAGCGGAGCGCATTAATATTTTGAGTCTGTTTAAAATGTCATGCCTTGAAATCAATGTACATAATGTAAGAGTCACATGAATTGATAGTGTCACTGGATTGAATATTCCGACATCGCAACTTCAGTTGGTTCAGTACGTGACATACAATGTAGAACATTGTACTGCATGCATAATAAGAAAATCTTCCTTCACTCCTCTGTAGTACCCCATTCACCAATGAATTGTTTGAAGCTGGCCCAGAATGATTCTACTATTCCCCTCAATAATGGAACTAAAATCCCAATCACACAGTGTATGCGGGAATTCGTTCGCGAAACGAATGGAGCAGCGGACGATCATAAAATACTCAGAAGTTTTAGCATATGATATACCAGAGCCGTAACTGCCGCATCCAAACCCCCAATTGGGGGAGCTAGAAGGGGCCCAAGATTATTTCGTTGGTCGTTTGTTGGAAGATATTCATTCAACTTGAAAATTTTCGTCGCGCTACGCGCGACTTCATACTACGAGATGTTTATATTTCAGTTTCGTCAGTAAATTAGGAGAAAAATGCGCACATTTTAGAGAAATAGGCATATCGGCGCCGTCGATTACCACGCATTGAATTATGACTTTAAGATTAGAGGTGGGCCACGGCACATTTTCAAACCGGAAAATGGGCCACAGCCAAGAATGGGCTGAGAACCCATGATCTAGGCTCTTCCTCGCCAGCGGTGTTTTACAAAAAGCCTGGAAGTGGGCCGTGCTACAAGTCGGCACACACGGAATCAAAAATGCAGGAAATCGGCCTGGTGGATGAATGGGTTGATTTTACGGAATTTTGAAGTCTTTTCCAGTGATCTTTCACGGCTTGTAAGAGACTGCCTTGTGTTTTCTGTCGTCAGGTTTGAAGGCCTACATATAGCGTGGTCGATATTTCGTTCATCGTATGCGCTGCTGTATCGTTAAGTTCTTGACCACTAATGCCGACTTACTAAGCACTCATGTTTAGTTGTGTTCTTGTCGACTGATTTTAGATTTCAACACTTTATCTTTGCCCCCAATCTTTCCTTGTCTGGGTTATGTCATATAACTCTTTAATCGTATCAAGTGAGCATTTTTGCATCAATGTTCGAATTAGCTTCAGGGGTTCCTTTCCTATATCCCACAGCTTACGCAGTACAGCTACAAAGTCACTTTGTGATGTTATGCCACAAATTGTTGGTCTGGAACTGTTGAAGCAAACAGTCTTTTTGCTGATGATAAAAAAATTTGAAGACATAGCATTTTACCATGATCGGGGGTCGCAAGTTAGGAACGGTTGGAGCAAAAGATGAAAAATTCTTAGTTAAACTCAGGCAACAAGAAAAGGACTGAACTGCTCCAGGTTTACCGGAGCAGCAAGTGGCCAAGTAAACATACAGAGAACTTTTCTATATCTGCACAAGCAGAAGATTCTCCCCATAGCTGTGATTTTGAAGTTGCCAAATATTTATCCGATCATCGATCTAAATTTACTACTCTGAAAGCCACTGTAAACCAAATAAACGACGGAGATCTATGCCAGGTTTTTAATTGTTGCTTCTTCCTTCACACTGATGATATGGAGGTAAAACACCATTGGACGAGTCTTCCAGTTTCAGAAGGGCATATAGAAGTCTCGCCCAGTCCCCCCAATCGAAGGACCACCACTTTGGTTACGGAAAATCAATGCTTGGAATTAGCATTGTGTCGTCAGAGGCTCTGGCAGTAAGGGTCTCAGCTTTCCCGTGGCCACTTACTGGCCACAGATGTTTCTGTGGCCGTCCACAGATATCTCATGGCCAGCCACAAGAATTCATCATGGCCGGCCAACATCTCGTTGCCTCTTCGTTCTTTTCTCACATCTAGTTGGATCGAAATTAGGTCTTCTCATTCATTTTGACCATCGTTTCCTTGATTTTAAATTACAACGGTTCTACACCTGTTTATCCTTATTCTGTGTTTGTCATAGAGACGAATTTAATTCTCTCTGAACATTTTAAATTTACAGTAGGCCTAGGTGCCTTTGCAAACTACCACCGAAGCACAAGTTCCTGAAACATTCGACATAGCAGAGGTAGAGCGCACAGATTGCACGGTCAGTCCAACGACTTAATATTAAAACTGGTCTGCTGAAACTATCCTGCTCTGCGCACCATGCACTGGCATTTCGTGTAGAAATCGGACGATGGTGCAGACTAGATAGCCTTGCAGTTTCTTTGCATCTCCATCACGCAAGCAATTGTTGCAAACAGAAATAAACTGCTTCCCAGACCTCTTCCTGCTTTCTACCTATTTTGCTTCAGAAAGTTTGTTCGTTCGTTACCGATTTCAATACATGTAAAATAAATGATGATAAGATTACAATCCTTCAATTATGCAAGTAG
Source organism: Botryllus schlosseri (assembly GCF_051294905.1). Classification (NCBI taxonomy): domain Eukaryota; kingdom Metazoa; phylum Chordata; class Ascidiacea; order Stolidobranchia; family Styelidae; genus Botryllus; species Botryllus schlosseri. Next base: position 15,975,098 of record NC_137247.1, on the reverse strand, counting down.
ATAATTAAAATGGTCAGATACATGCTATTCACAAAACGCACCCAGCGAGGCGGGGATACCAGATGTAGCCTACTTTACAAGGCGATGAGTAGGCCTATTGAATTGCATTCAGATGTTCACACTGTACTGCACGATTGGAACTATACTGTCTTGTCACAATTTGTCCCTGAAGATTAATTGGAGGGAGCGTTCCATTGTTCCTTCCATCTACCACAAATACACCAGGGCTATATGATCTGCAGATGCTTGGCAAGGGCTTTTTTCCTCGAATGTAGGTGCTGCATATTATGACGCAAGTTACCTGGAGTTGAAGATACCTTGTTGCACAGAGTACAAGTTTTTTAACATTATTTAGGTTCAAAAGGAAGAGTCTATACATATTCTAATAGTGATTTGATTACACGGCAGTCGCAGTTCGGTCCTATACCTGTATACCCACCCCATTATTTAGCAGCTTTATCCCACAACGCCATGCCGCAGTTCCATGCGACACAAAACGATCCTTGCGGCCAAGCATCCTTTGGCCGAGAGGCTATTCGTAGTGACTACAACTACCACTTTTAGTCATTTTATTCGTACTTAATTTGTTCCAACCTTAACGAACTGCACCTGGATGGACAAGGCATAGATACTCAGATTAACCTACTTATCAATCAACATCACGCCCGCCAGTACTTTGAATTTGCATATTTACTAATTGAAAATATAATGCAATTCAATAGACTCTGACAGGAAAAAAGTTACGACAAAAATATCAAAACCGAATTTCTGGAAACAATCTCCGCATTAGCAATGATACCAGTAGGCTACTACTCGACTGCATTCTTACTAGGGATGGTGTGAACGTGAGGTTCACGTTTGCATTCTGTGTGTGAACCTCAAAAATTGAGAGGTTCACGTTCACAAACGAACCTTGGTAGGTTCTGCACTGTGAACTTTTTTTCATATTTTACAATTTTCACTTCCTTATAAGATATTTGTATGAAATTCATTGCATTTCAACTGCGGACCACTCCATGTATGGAGCTGGCAGCATAAAAAAAAATCAACACCAAACTAGTATGCACCTTAACACTCTAAAAAATTTTACTTGCTTTGTTACAAAAATTTGTGCGAAATATCTAGCTTTCCGTTTGTGAATATTTAGTGACTCACCGCTGTGAGCTTGACCCGCAATCACACAACATCAAGAGCGAATTACACCACATGTAGTCAGCGAATGATGCTTATTCAACCAATCAATGAAATTAATATCGTTGTCTGATGTAAAAAATCTAGCAGGTGTACGGGGTCAATCTTGACTTCATATGTTTATTGTATCATAAAGACCAAATCCGTGCGATTGTGGCTACTGCTCTATAACTTGTTAATTGGGTAATACTAATATCGGTAGCAAGTATAGAAACCCGTTTTCCATGTCAACGTAGCAACACTCAGACGCCGAATACATTGTCCGGTCTGGCCTAGACCTTTAAGGCGTAGGCTTGGGCTTATATCCCCTTGCAAGTCCAGTCCAGCCATGGAGGAGATCCTCAGATTCTATGGAATTCCTGAGGTGATAACGTCCGCCATTATGGTACTCTACACTGACACACGAGCGCGAGTCCGAACAGATGACGGCCCAAGCGGAGATTTCAACACTTCGGCTGGTGTGCTTCAAGGTGACACCCTGGCACCATTCTTGTTCGTGGTCATCCTTGACTTCGTACTACGAACGGCCTTCCCGGATAATACGAACTTCTTTAAATGGCGGCCACGGCAAGGAACGCACACGCAGACGACCTAACTATCCGCCCAGCTCCCAAAATACTGGCCAGGACGTCACTTCGGTGCTGTTTTACGGCATATCAGTCGTATTTTACTATAAATATGACCTACATTCTCAAAAAACAGGACAAAATCTCAAAAAAGAGGACAAAAGGGCGTCCTCCGAGGACACTTTCAAAAAAGTCAAAAAAGAGGACAAATCCTCTTAACAGAGGATTGGTAACCCAAGCATAGTGGCATTATTATGTCCATATAGTGGAATTAGCAATATGAAGTCACGTGACGTCATGAGGTTCACGTTCGTGTTCACACAAAAACTTTCAAAAAAGTTCGCGTTCACACGAACCTGATTCGTTCAGAGGTTCACACCATCCCTAATTATTACCATCGTTGTCCTTTGTCATATATGCAGCCAATCTACACTGCATCGAGACAATTCACAGGACTTTTTATATTGGCTCCCGGCCAGTTCAACAATATAAGTTCAAGCTCTGTTGAGGTTGAGGGTGGCGAAAATCCGATGTGTAACAGAGTAGGGGAGATGTGGTACCGATGAGACACTGGGACCGAAAAATTATCTATGATAATCCTATGATTACACTCCTTGACGTTGTTTACTACTGCATGTTGGCGGAAAATCTTTCCACACATGCACATAACTTTGACCTGTGCGATTTTTAGGGTCTGTAACAGATGTTTTCTGTTTTTAGGGTATAAAATGAATTTCGATCCACGTATATATTTTCTTTGTAATCTTCAACACGAACAACAGCAATAATTCTTAATCAGAAGTGTAGGGCATGTATCAGGTAATATAACGAAACATATTTTATATCCAATATCGTCCTTGAGTGGACATTTTTCAACTTGAATACAAAATATACAGCTTGGGGACCGGTGATAGCATAGTCAAATCAAATCAAAATAGTTGGACTAACTATTCATGCTCAAGCAGAAACACGCCTACATACAGAGATACCTTATTTCATAATAACTTGTGGTATTTCCTCGTTATAACGAGCTATTTGGAAGTCAAAATGTCGATTAACGGCAATATGTATGTACCCTATGATGTGTAATTTCGAGCATAAATCGAAACGTCATTTTCTGCCAAGCTATGAGTTGATATTTATTCTAATTTACACTAACACTGTTGCCCTACCTCGCCCAGACATTGCTTCATTGATCATTTGCTACCATTGTTTAATTTTATTCTATTTTATTTTTTTAACTACTGTAACATTTTTTACAGCCAGACTGTTTAGAGTCAAGTTTACCTGTTTGATGCTGGTGTGACCTTCACGGTCTTATCGATCATTCCTATCTAATACCAAATACTGTGCATGCATATTTTCTGTACCACCACCACTGCCGTGTGTTATGTATTTTGGTTTGATGAAAATAAAGACTCTCTCTCTCTCTCTCTCTAATTTTCCAAGGTGGCGACTAAACATTCTGGAATTCGCTATGACCGCGCATTGAATAGCACTTTTCATGGCTGGCCATGCAATATTTGTGACCGGCCACACAAAACTCCGTGGCCAGTTGGAGACCATGGGAATGCTGGAAGTCCGTCTCTAATATGTTGTAAACCTTAGAGGTCACATGCCGTGACCTATATAATCACATTAGTAGGCTACCCATGGTAATAAAGTTACTAATGAGCCCTCATTCCGTTTGCTTTTCAGGAGACAAGTGCTACGTCTATAGCAACGGCATCAAACTGCTCAAAACACTAAATAGATTCGCGGAATTGCTATAGGAATAGACGTCTGCTACCGGTTAGTATGTAAACATTTGAGGCCACATGCACTGAAATTATTATCACGTTACTAGGCTACGCATGTTCATTAAAGCTACTAATGAGCTCCCATTTGGTTTACTGTTCATGATATAAGTGCTGCTTCGATAGGAACATGACCAACCTTTTTGAAACAACAAATATATCCGCGGAATTGATATGGGCATATACTTCTGCTATCGGTTAGTACGTAAACATTTGAGGCCACTTGCCCTGAAATATTATCACCTAAGTAGACTGCCCAAGGGCCCATGTTACTAATGAGCACTCATGTGGTTTGATTTGCGAGAGACAACTGCTTCATACATAAAATACATTCGCGGAGGTAATTTGACTACCTTTCACATTGTGGTTACCTGAGCAAATCCGTTGATTCATGCCTCACATTTCTCTCACTCGTGGTGTATGGGGCACGGTGGAGATGATTCATGCCCACATATCTTAATATTTGACTTTCCCTTTCATCACAGTTGTGAAAATTATACGGTGCGGATGAGTTTTGTTTTATTTGATTTCCTTGTCACTATCGCGCGTCAAATAGAATATCTGAACAGACTGTTTAACACTGTTAGCCCATGTCTCATGAAACAAAAATTGGTAAGCGTCGGTAATATTGATCGGCTGACTGCAGTACAATCTCGAGTTGCTCTGTCCATAGATTACTGAGAAGGTAGGTGAGTAATCTATAGTTATTTTTATGAATGGCCTAATATTAAATTTCACTCGCAAATGCCCTTCCTTTCAATTCTGTAATTTCAACAGAAGTGGTCAAAGTAGTCAAGAAGGCTACTCATGTGGAAGTAAAATTATCGACTCATAATTATGCTCAAGTATACGAGTGGCGGTAGTGCTTTTCGGAACGGCTCAACCAATGTTCCCTCTATTTTTTCACGAGTCTGCGCGCACTCACCAACTTACTGCGCGGTCCTTTGGACAACAGTGCGCGTAACGACTAAAAAAGGTCATCACTTCGGACTGTTTGTGCGCAGCCTAGATTTTCTGTGCGCAGAGACCGTGCCAGCACTGCGCAATTGCGCACGTGCGCAGCCTAGAGGGAACATTGAACCAAACACTACTTTAAGTACAAATTGAATTAGGTGTATTTAAAAACTACACAAGTAAGTAAGAGTTTTGTAGAATAATCATAAATACGCTTTCATGGACCATCAAAAACATGGAATCTGATATATGCGGCGCGAACGGTACAGATATCTAGGTTTTTGTTGCTACATTATATGCTGGAGATATATATAGGCTATTCAAGATATGATAAAATTTATAGTTTGTCCAAGTCATAGAATAGTGATTCTACACCTTTTCCACCCCAGCATTGCCCTGTTTCAGGCGACTATGAGGCCTGGAAATTGAACTACATAGCCTTTTCGTAAATATATTGACCGATACCTTCGTGGAAACATATTTGTCACTCCATATGTATTTTGTGTAAAGTTTGACGAAAATTCTCAACTCCCCGCGAAAACCGCCCCGAATTTATCCATTTTGGTCTGTCTGTACATCTACGTGACAAACTCTAAATAATGAAATGTAAGTAAGTCACAAAATATTACGAAGTACAAGTAACAGAAAATTAGATTTACCTGAGTAAGTACTTCGTTACTTGCAAACTCTGAATATCAACCGCTTGTTTCACCGACGCTGCATACTCACATAAAGGTCTGAGCCTGTATTCAATTCCTTCATGGTTTTACTGATGAGCTTTCCAGCAAGAGATATTCCACTAACATTAGCAAAATCGTTTATCGACGCATTGCCACACACCGATCAGAGCTAAAGATTTAATGGAGGTGTATGAATATCTCAAGAGCATACATAAGTGAGTGTCTATGTCAGTGGTTGTCAACCTTTTTGTCTTCGCGGATCTATTTCGGACCATCACGGATCCCGCAGACCCCAACGAAGTTTCAGTTGAAATTTAGCTTAATAATCGTTCAATCGTCATCTGTGTAATGCAAATGATAACTGTAGGCTTAGTGATAAACAGCAACAAAATGACTTTTCTTGAAAATTAGTTCATACTATTCATGTAAAAATGGGTCGACTTCTATTATTTCAAATCGAATTCTGCAGTTGCATTTCTTGAAATACGCGGTCTTGTCTTGAAAATCCGCGCCTTCGATTTGATATGAACGAGTGCTGAAAAGCCATTTCCAAAAAGATAGGTGGCGGCGAATGTAATAATAACGCGTAACGCTTCCGACGACACATTGGGGTATGATCACAACAAATATGGCACCAAAATTGACCAACAATTTTTTTACTGAGCATATTGCGTCAAGCCTGGTCATTTATCTGGCAGTTTATCTTGAAGTTATTATGGGAAAATGGTTATGCATGTCACAGGAGAAAATCGATTTTTGTAAACATGTTGTTAAAACATGTTAAAACAATATAAATGAGGCTATCAACTATTTTGAGGCTTCGCGGACCCCCTGAAAATGCTTCGCGGACCCCCTTCGAGAACCACTGGTCTATATGTTGTTGCTGTGTTCAAGGATACGAAAATGCAATATGCGAATACTTTTGCTTGGCTTAAATGTCGATGTTATAAGACAAAATAATTTTGTACCTAAGTTGACCGCGGTGTTTGAATAATATTCTATTCCATTGGTTCATCGCTAGGGACATGTGCAGGCATGTTTTAAAGTGTTGTAACAACAATATGATATAATATAGGCGTTGTGACATAGATATAGATATCAAATAAAACCCACGAGGGTTGGATACACATTGATATCGCAGTGCCAGAGATGGTCAAAGTAGTCAAGAAAACTACTCAAGTAGAAGTAGAAGTAGCGACGAAAAAATCTAATCAAGTACGAGTAGAAGTACTTCTTGAATAAGTAACCCAAAACTACTTGAAGTAGAAGTAGAATTGACTGACTTCAAATCTACTCAAGTAAGTAAGTAGTTGTGAAAACGATCGTAATTCGTTCGCATTGACTGTCAAAAGCTGCAAATTGAGCTATGCGAAAGTTGCAGAGAGCTTGATTCGTATTGATGCATCCCAGGAGGTATCAATTTTCGACAGAATAAGCATTTGTCCGCATCATGGGATACAAATTAGAGTATTGATATGAAAATTCGATACTAACCGTTTGTTTACTAGAAGACCCAGTTTTAGAGAATAATATGGCATGGCGCCCTACCCCATATTATAAGACCCCAACTTTAGGCGAAGAGAGAACACTTTGCGCGATTAGTATACGTTAATAACAAATATTGTGTGGATCATAAAAATTGTATTTAGTGTAGCTTTATTTCCAGAAAAGAGACACATTACTGCACTTGCTTTTATGTATGTATGTTCTGTATACAAAATAACTAAACGTAATTAGAACTCAATGTATGATACTCTGACTTGAAAGTGATATACAAATACCACTTCTAAAAAGCGAAAAATATAGTTCATGTCTTTTGTCCATAAAGTTTCAAAGGTGATCTCCTAAAACAGGTGTAACGTTAAAAAAGCCGGATTTTTCAGATTAGCAGGACACATCCTGGGCTGATAGGTTACGATATGAGAGGTAATGAAATAATTGATATGGGCAACAATGCGGTGTGAGCGGAACCAAGCAATCCGGCACCTAAATTTTATTCACTGATACTTTCGTGAAAACATATTTGTCACTCCATAACTACTGTGCGCGAGGCGCAAAAATTTCTGGTCTTTACTTGACTTTTATGAATATTAAATGTTGGTACTCGGCGAAAACAGCTCCGAAATTCCTCAGGCTATCTTTCGTATTGGGAGAATAAGCTACTTCTACTTGACAAACTGAAAATAGCGAAAAGTAAGTAAGTAGATCACAAAATATTACGAAGTAGAAGTAGAGAAAATCAGATCTGCTTGAGTAAGTATCAGAAGTAGAGGAAAACTACTTGAGTACTTCCAGAAAGTAGAAGTACTTTGTTACTGACTACCTCTGCGCAGCGCTGACAACTGCTTCCAGTCAAACGGAACTTTCAAATTCCAAAATATACATTTAATTATATAGGTTTACCTGTCAATCTTTGACGCCGCCTCACTAAAGCATCCCGGGAGTACATCAAGTGAGGAGACGTACCGCAGCGCACTGGAAAATGAGCAAATAATTGAGACAAATATTGACACTTTTTCTAATCGCGAAAAACTACTATGTTTCAAGCTTTATAAATCAGATACAGCTTACCTAATGCACTTTGGTGTGGGATCTGCAGATAATTGTACGACTGATATGCATAACCTAAAATATAGCGTAGTGGGATTCCGTCGCATCATGGGATGCGAGTTCGACTCCGACCGGGATCGACTCTAGAATCCGGAGACCAGTTGTTGCTGTCGTTTTATTAATAATGGTGTTTCTACTATTTTGATCATTTTACACCAGGTCATCCGAGTCAGGGGCTTTTACATGTACGCGGTGGGGGTACGAAGAACCGAAACAAGGGGTTCTACAAGCAGTGTTACATTATACGCTGCTCTGGCGTATTTGTGAAGAATGCGTTACAACAAGTCTATAAACCCGCCGCCATATCGCGGACTACAGATGGATGAGCTAACAAACGTGTGCGCGTATTACTCGTTATGGCGCCAAAAGAGTTTGGATTATGTGGAAAGTTCAAATATATTAGGTTTACCATCTTTTGAGATACGAAAAAGACGACCCTTTTCAAAAAATCCGAAAGCTGTAGTACAGGAAAAGAAAGCTGGTGAATTTGAAATTTTATTGACTAATGGTACTTTGTTGACTAAAAAAGGTCATCTTTCCCATTTCTCCTCCCAAAATACCTGTCGCGTCGTATTTTCCGTTAATTGTCTTGTCAACTCTGGCGTTCGCTGCGTCGGAGTCGAGTTTTGCGTAGCAATTTAATATTATTACTAGACAAAGAGGATAAATCCCCCCCCCCCAAAAAAAGACAAAAATGCGTCCTCCGAGAGCACTTTCAATCCTCTTAAAAGAGGATATATGGTAACCCTAAAATATATACCTCGGTGCGGCAGCAAAAGAAATAATGCCAGTGCCACACCAGCAACATATAATTTCGTATTTTTCGGTCATACCTTTTGACTCTGCTGTACTGGTTCATCATGACTTTACACAAATTCTATTTCCGCCAATGTGCGTATAGCTTTTTACTACATGTAGTAGCTGCCATGCTAAAAACAATTGCGGTCTCAAGGATCCCACGTTAGGAGAAAAGTATCGAAACGTAATTCCTGTTGTTCTAATATAACTCTTAGTGAAAAGGGGTGTCTGATTTTGGTACAGGGAAAAATTGTCTCTCTTACCTGAATCTAATCTATACTACTAAAGCTGGGTTCGGATACGATTTCCTCTTCGTGCCTAACCCTATAATAAAGGTAGACATTTCCAAACACGCAGCAAGAAGTACCAAAAATATGATATGGTTCTTTCATGGAAATATCGCACAATAATTTAGTACCGTGTTTTCGTCAACGTCTTATCGCACCGTATACCGTAGCCAGCTTACGATATTTTCGATAACAGCTTAAACTCTAGAAACAATCGACATGGCAATGCGTACAGTAACTATGGCGTGGGCATGCTTTTGCTTATATGATATCAGGAATCGAATCAATCCCACTGTGGAATCAAGGTTAGTATTGATGAGTGAATTGAATACATTAACTTGCGGTAGCATACCTATTTATGTAACAATGTCTGTACCAATCGTCTGTTTCATGTCTTATGCGTCATGATATGGGATCCAGTATTTTTCATTGGTTCTGCTGGACCAGTGGTTCCCAACGTTTTCGTCTTGCGGACCCCTTTGGCCAATATTTCAGCTAAAATCCCCCCCCCAAAAGCTGCCCGGCGATTAGAAAATGGTGCTTTTTAACCCACAACGATTTGTTGACTGAGCAATATATGATCAAACATGTCGAATGCAGTCGGCAATATACTTTGGTAAAGTACCGCGGGCCATACTTTCTTATGAATTATTTATCACTATATAGGTGTATACCTAAATCAAAAGAAATTAGGTCGTCACTGTCGGCTGTGGAAACATTGCGCTGAGTTTGGCCTGTCTTTACCGGTCGGGTAGCTGCTGACGAAAAATAAATCACCAAGTTAGCCTGCGATGGCCTTGGACTTTAATCGATCAATTTCGCATGTTTTTTTACGCTAGCTAAGATGTTGGCTTAAAAAGGGTAAACATTTCATCCACATCCACCTCGACCTATAGTGCCCGATGCCACAGTCTTCTTCGATGTTATTCTTTCTTCGTCGGTCTTTTTTAGAAGCCATTTCCTGCTCATTTATTATCGGGTTTGTTTTCTAGGCTTTGTTTCGCCGTCAGGACAACGACACGGGGGCGAGGACCCCAGAATAACCTCCGACGGCGGGAATCGAACCCGGGCTGCTACCGGTTACCTCGTAAAAAAATATAGCAAAAATGTTCGCAATCGAACAGACAAAACACAGCAAACTATGCATTTACACTCTCATACATCATTTCACGAATATGATTAAGGTTGCATTTAAAACAAACATGTTTAAAACGAGGCTCTCATGTAAAAGATGTTTTTTTAAGTCATGACGTCACGAATATTCAATTGTGATGCCATAGTGGATTGACATTGACAATTGAAAATATATGGCAAATAAAGCTCCTTGGATGAAATGGGCTTCCAACCCCTGTCATACACGCACCAAAATATGTATAACATGAACTACATCGTCATGCAGGATTTTTACGGTCGGCGATCATAATTATCAGAACAATAATTCCGTACCAATTATCTAAATCCAGGTGGCCAAAGTAGTCAAGAAAGTTACTCAAGTAGAAGTAGAAGTAGCGACGAAAAAAAATCTACTCAAGTACGAGTAGAAGTACTTCTTGCATAAGCAACTTCAAATCTACTCAAGTAAGTAAGTAGTTGTGAAAACGATCGTAATTCGTTCGCATGGACTGTCAAATGCTCCAAATGATGCTATGCGGAAGGTGTAGAGAGCTTGATTCATATTGATGCATCCCAGGAGGAGTCCATTTTTGACAGAATAAACAGTCGTCCATATCATGGGATGTAAATGATAGTATTGATATGGAAATGCGATACTAATCCTCTGTTTACTCAAGCACCCCGTTTTAGAGAATATCATGGCATGGCACCCTCGCCAATATTATAAGGCCCGTAGTTCAGTCGGAGAGCAATACGGAAAAGTTGTGTCGGATACGGTGGTAACACTTTGCGCGATTAGTATACTTTAATTAAAAATATGGCAGATTGTAAAAATGCCATATAGTGTATAGCTTTATTTTCGGAAAATAAAGCCATTTCTACCCTTGCTTTTATACTTCAACATGTATGTTCTCCAGACAAAATAACTGAAACTATAATTAGAACTCAACGTATAATACTCGTATTTGAATGAAAAATACAAATGCTACTTCTAAAAACCGGAAAATATATTTCATGTATTTTGTCCAGAAAGTTTCAACGGTGGTCTGCTAAAACAAGTCTAACGTTAATAAAGTGAAATTCCACTTTTCCAGATTAGGATATGTCATGGGCTGCTAGGTACAATAGGTGATTGCTCGATTGCGAAACGGTAGTTTCAAACGTTATGGGGTCCATACTTACTGTGATGAAATATTTGATGTTGGCAAAAATGCGGTGTGAACAGAACCACGCAACCCGGTATCTAAATTATAGTCAGCGATAATTTCGTTAAAACATATTTGTCACTCCATATCTACTGTGCGCGTAGCGCAACGAAAATTCTGGGTATTTCATGGCTTTTATGAAAATTAAATGTTGCTACTATGTGAAAACAGCCCCGAAATTCCTTAGGCTATCTTTCTTATTGGGGATTAAACTACTTCTACTCGACAAACTGAAAATGGCGAAAAGTAAGTAAGTAGTTCACAAAATATTACGATGTAGAAGTAGAAGTAGTAGTAGTAGTGAAAAAGACCTATTTGCATCAGTACCAGAAGTAGAGGAAGACTACTTGAGTACTTAGAAGAAGTAAAAGTACTTCGTTACTGACCGCCTCTGTCTATATCTACGTACTATAACTGTTGAACCTACTATTTTAAGTGTTCCAACCACCTCATGTCGTAATCGTCCGTAGGCTCATACAACATGTTTTTTGGAAAGTATTTACACAATTATGGCATAATTTTACAACTTGAACAACACATTTTTTAAACACGTGTTTTAAACAACCATTTGTTTTAAATACAACACTACATGTGATGCATGAGCGTGAGCTTGAGCTTGTAAGTTTATTGTTAGAACTGTTTGGGAAAGGTACACGCGTATACTGTGTCAAACCTGACACGAAATTTTTATTCGTCATGAACACACTTGCTCACAAGGAGAGGGAAAAAGCAAAACACTCTCAAAACATTTTGACATTGCTGGTTACTATACCTTACCATATACCAGACCAAATCTTCTGCCGGGAAAGTGACCTTGGTCTGGTTCAATGCACAATCAGTTTGTCAGAAAATCAGCTTCACAGTTATTATCGGTGGTTCCATTGCACACAAGCAAACACTGAACATTGAAAATGCACCAACCAACTAGCCTTCATAATAATCAAAGTATGGAAAAATAATGTTAGAATTACTCCGGGATCTACATTTTATCGAAGTGTGCGAAGTGGTTGCTGGGCTACGAAAATTATATGAGCAGCACTAATATTGGGTGAGAATGTGTCTTGAGCGACCACATATTTCACATTGATCATTTTAATTAAATGTGCTGTATTTCAAAAAGTTCATCAACTTCTCTTTCATGTGCTGTACAAATTGATATTTACATTAAATACGACCGATTCCCGATTCGAGAGACACTTCATATATTCTCATCCTGAACGATGACTGAGGTTTCCCACTCCCGGGATTAATATAGGCTAAAAAGCCAACAGACTATTTCTATAGTCTATATGACCTACGCATTGGCGAACAATTTGACATTTGATCCGCTATCGCAACATCTTTAATTATTGTAGCGATGTGAAATTGTATTCTGAGATATATTGTAATGAGACAATCATTGTTTTATGTAATTAATCGATTGTATCTTAATGATACTGCTAACAATGCTTCCCATCCACTTTCATGTCATGAGTATATTTCGCTTCTGTTGTGATTTCCAAATAATCCCGCGTATACTTTGTGTTGTGCCTTCGACGACATAGGCAACCTCCTACATCGCTGATAACCACAAAGTCATTGCGGTAATCGAAAAAATGCTCCAAGGGTGTTTTAATCTATAATGCATCCAAAATAACTAAATTGTAAACACTGAAGAATTTACACTATTTAAAACTGATAGTATGAATGAGATATTTGGAAAATATGTGGTGGAAACTCGGAACAATGTTGCTATGGCAAGGGGAATTGTAAGTATGGTATGAAACGAGTAAGGTGGTCATGGAATATGGAAAGGTCCCGTTTTATATACCATTATATGCCAGACCCATCACGCATGAGACTTGGTCGCCCATGGTGCTCCACAAGTGAAATCTTCAAAATCCTAAAATCTCTTAATTGCAAATCTCTGATCGTCAGCTGATCCCCATATATCCCTGCTCGACGAAAAATCTCGTTGGCAACGCCATGTCATATAATATGATGCACATATACTTCTATAGCAACATGAATACGGCATATGTATGGTGCGCATCCCTAAACGGCTCTCGTTCGCGTGGACACGAACGCAAACACCGCTGTAAAACAAACCTGTGACAACGTGACGTCACAGCCGCTAATTCCAAGCACTCTGTAAATGCATGTAATACTTATGAGACCAACTAGTTTTCTAACATAGCAACATCAGTGAGATACGATCACGTAACAGTACTTACATTTAGATGGGGAATTCGTCTGCGGAGCCAAGTCATCATAGGAGTGATATCATTTGAGACGGCTTGCCAAAGTGTTGAAAATGCAATCATGTTAACATGGCCATTGGGCATATGTGACATGTAACAGTTCGTTCGCAATTAGTTCATGTTTACCGACACCAAGAATTTCAGCAGTTCTAAATCGTATTAACTTACAAATAGCGATGCAATTTCAGAGAGGAGCATAAGCAGCAGTAGTTTTACAAGCTCAGCATTAGCGGAGCCGAGCAGCTTATCACATGGGAATCAAAGTAAGGATGTGTCGTGGTATATGGGAAGGAATATCTTATCCGCTAATCATTCTATTACAGAAAGATGCGATGTGTTATACGGCGACAAATGCTCTATGTCTTGATCCTATCAATGGCAAAAATGATTCTTGGAGAAGCTGAATCGACTTGCAGAGCGGCGAAAGGAAGAATGGCCGATATCTATAGTGAAGAACATTATCACCTAATACGAGCACTGCTTCGTTCAAGAATACCACCAAACTATTCATACATAAATGCGTGGTTTGGAATGACCCATGACCTATCGGTCAGTAAAATATCCCGACCAAATGTTTGGTGATCATTCCTCCAAATTCACATGACACTTTACAAATGGCACGTAAATATTGACGTTTTTGCATGCGATATGTTTAGACTCGAAGAGTGAAACTTTCAAACGGAGATTAGGCTCCTTACAGCAAATGGCATCTTATCGACCGCTGGCGGAAGCGAGACCATACGTCGGAATGGATTGCTATCACGTAAATCAGAGGTCTCAAACACGCGGCCCGCGGGCCGCATGCGGCCCTCGAGAGCATTTTGTGCGGCCCGCGAAGGCATTTTTCAATTTCAAGTATTCGACAATATATTCTAGTGCCATATATCTTTTTTAGATTTAGGAACTTAAAGTTCACTTAGAACTACTACAAAAACCTGAAATCTAAACAAACTTCACTATCACATCGCTTCCTAAAATCTACCATGCAGTGGAAGATCGCTATTACGTCACATTTCAGGTTCATGATGACAAAACATGAACCGTTGATGATTCGTGACTGAAAATTGTGATTTTGTTTGCTGCAACCTTTCGTCAAATTACTCGATTTTGGATTGACTGAGTGATAAACTAAAAATGACTCGAGTTGAGTAGGGTAGAGCGTTAAAATCAGAGAAGGACTTTCCTCTCGGAATAGTGACTTGGCAATCCTACGGACGCAAAAATCTAGGAAGCTGTAGTGGGGAATAGTAATATATCAAAAGCCCGTAGCTTGCGTTGCGTAGTGTATAGAAATCTAATCAGGTATGTATGGAAACCATTGGCATTATGCGGCCCGCGTGACGTATATTTGGTTACATCCTGGATGTTGTTTGTTCTCTCTGTCCATGTTACTATATCGGTGGCGAGTAAGGTAGTGGTTCGCTCCACAGCTGTAACACCAATGGATTCTTCCGCGATTAGTCATTTCTATTCCAGGGGTTCTTAACCAGGGGTCCGTATCCCCTTCGGGGTACAAAGCACCATACTGGGTACCAGATGCATTGTGGAAATTGGCCTATGTGCTGTGGAATATTTTATGGGCTAATTTATTCAACTGGAAAATATTCTTCGCGCTACGCACGGTTTTATGTGAATGGGCTTTCTGATTTTTATAGGTCCCATCAGAAATTGTGTTGAAAGTCGACAGAGGTCACTGGAAATCTAATTGAAAGTACAAGGGGTACGATCGCTAAAACGGTTAAGAAACAATGCTATTACAATGGAACAATAATGATTATATTTAAGTTGTTATTGATTTGTTTCAATATTAATCGAAGAAAACCTAACACTGGTTTAATTTGACTTTGGCAATGATAGTAGCAATAGCCTATACTTATCACGAGTATATCAGAAACCCCGATTAGGCTACACCGCTCACATTTTCTGATATCAAATCAATCTTTAGTGAATTCTAAAATATTCTACATAAAATTGTGGCATTTCAAATGTCCAATAGCTGCAATATTACAACCCGACAGCTTTTACGATATCATCATGCGTCCTCTCGCATGATGTCTAAACTAATTATTTCTAACAAATTATGCCCGGCACAAAAACTATTTTATTCAAATATTTGAAAATGTGATTTGTTCGTGCCAAGCGTGAGTAGTGTAATAGTAAATTACATTTTCTCGATGATTGTGGAATGCCTGTCAACAAGGTGCCGTTAAATAAGGCCTAGTTGGATATTATAGTTTGAATACCCCTATTTATTGATGCTGCGGCCCGCGGGTCATCACAAATTAGGAAATTGGCCCGCGAGCACATTTGAGTTTGAGACCTCTGACGTAAATGATGAGCATCAAGGATATGTCGACTATTGGCCCTCTGATAGATTGTTCGGGGTGGTGTGCGAAACAAAAGTTCCTGGATTCACTAACATTATGAAGAATATGCCTTATGTCATGTGTCATAATAAATTTATTTGCTGACGTACATTAACTTCTGAAAATGCAATTGTAGATACAAAGTATTATCCATTGTTCAAGTTCTGTAATTCGTAATTATTGTTAAATTAAGTAAGTAATATTTCGTAAGTAATTCTGAAATAGTCACGTGTTCTAGGCACAGCG
Source organism: Botryllus schlosseri (assembly GCF_051294905.1). Lineage (NCBI taxonomy): Eukaryota > Metazoa > Chordata > Ascidiacea > Stolidobranchia > Styelidae > Botryllus > Botryllus schlosseri. The sequence continues at coordinate 15,959,046 of NC_137247.1, read as the reverse complement.
ACATATACCACCTGAAAACCCTGTGTAACCGAGCTGAATAATTGCGTTTGGAAGACTGCTTTTCAAATGTCTTAAATTGCATTATACAAGACTAGAGGTGTTCAACTTTGTTATTTTCTTGCACATTTCGATCGTCGTCAAAGTTACATCGTTCTTACCCAAACGGACCGCCAGTATTGATAAACTATAGATCGCGAACTCCATACTAATGATCTGGGCTGGGCAAAATCGATTACCCGAGTGATTCGATTCTGAATCCAGCATTAGGGTTTGAGTCGAGTCGTGTATTCGAGCACCACTCATGATGACGACATAGGACTACGTATGGCGTGGAAAGTTGAAATATGTATCTATTATGCGACCGCGGTTGAAATAATGCCAGTTCTACATCAAAATAAATATATTTTGATCTATATTTTCGATTTCATTTTGTAGCAATGCCATGGGTCGATCATGTCTTATAAATGTCATCACCACTAACATGGGTATAGTTATGTATGTCGTGGTACGATACAGCAGGGTCTCAAGGCTTCAACGACGGAAAAATAGTATCCTAACTACAATTATCGGTGATAAATTCACTCACAGTGAAAAGCGGCGTATAATTTCTTTACTAAATAACTCCACTGGAAACAGAGGTATGGCTTTGGTGGTAACGTTTTGGCATCCTTAGACTTACATTAGCATAATACTGATTTTATTCGATTCGTTTGAAAGAGAATCTTCTATATTCCAATTAACCGCTGGGCAAACTGGTACCATATGCACCAATATCAAATTTCAACTAATTGCGCATTTGGCAGAAATTATATTTCAATTGATAAGGTCATACGCTTATATTGTTCTTGACGCACTCTTGAAAATGTCCCAAGCAGAGATGCCACCATCCAATAAGATTTTCTTTCATGTATTCCGCAATTATCTAAAGAGTAATCTTTACTCCTTCTGTTGAACTTGATTGAAATATTTATGCTACAGCGAAAACACCGTGTTGTTCTTGTGATCAATCAATATTTTGTAGTATCGCTATTCACATTTCATGTAAGTGTACTCAAACTTACATACTGAAGCGAAACATATATTAAATTCTCGCCATACGCAAATCTCAACATCATCATCGGTTACGTGTAGCTTGGCGATCGAATCCAAACCAGCGATATCTAAAGTTTCTTAATTGTTCGCCGCACCCTATTGAATTCAGAATTGCAAATTTCAAGATATGAGGAATGCATATATATATCCGGAAAATAATTTCCTGTTCGTTCAAAATGCACAACACTGAACTCTATCCATATGAACAATGAGTTTCCTAATTTTGTCCGCTGATTACACAGTGTTGCACGTTTTCTGTTGTAAATATGCATCTTATACGATGCCAATTAAACGACACGGGCATTAATGAAGTCAGTCTATTTTGGTCTGCGCCATCGCGGTGTTTTACGGCGTCTGCATCTCTGCTAAGACACCAAGAGGTTATCGCGTTGGCAGACTCACCAGTACCACTTTTCTCTCCACGCCTGTCGGGGAAGACGTTAACCTAGTCACCGAGAACCCAGCCTTGACTACAAAAGGAGTTGAATAGAGTAGCAATGTAGGCCTTACATGTACTTGTCATGTGAAATATACTGAAGACCGTTAACATGTCGATGTCCATTTGTATTGATGCTCAATTGCATTGATACTGATATGTTGTACGTTCACATTTGGAGTTTTCTATTGTACCGTCGCATGCCTACGCGAATGCTGCTCCATTCATCTGATAATGTCCTGTACTTTAACAAGTCGCCCGAAATGAACTATAATAATACGCAATCAAGTTTCATTATTATGGCATTGTCACTATTATCCAACACACAACAACGCATCCTTAGTAGAGCACGACTCTTCTAAACTTTAAATACCAAGAGAGAATGTAGCTAATATACTCTTACCTTCTACAAAACCAATTGTGTAGTAGCTATAAAAACTGAATACCTGTTACGCAGTCCTCATTTGAAGACAGGTATAAAAGTAGCTGTTCTCTCAGTGCCGCTCGGGCTTTGTAAACGTGATCGGGGATTGGACGTATCGTACTATGCAACCGGGGCATGACGGTACAGGCAATACGATTATCATTGTATGCTTTATTGCTTATGACGAGGTCCTGTTTCGAAAAGGCAATGTATGGTCACTAAGTGACTATCTGTCAACATACTACAACTTATCGCTATTGATTACCTCTCTCCATCTCTCTGTAAATGATTGCAATTCGTGTGGAGAAATCATATTATAGTATAAGACATAAATACCAGGGAATAACTCATTCAGTCGAGGGTGATGAAGTACCATTGTTCTGTGAGTCGTCAAATGCGGGCCACATCACGATAGATATTGAATTTCGGAATAACGTCTCGAAATACACAGATGAAGATATCAGCAATACATTTTGCCGCTTTGACAAATATAAACTCGCGCTACCGGAAATCAGAAGGGCATTGGCACAGAGAATAAGATTGCTGGTTAGTTTCAGTGGGATTAGGATACCGGCTTCTGCCTTTCCCCGTGCATGCTCATTGCGCACAATCGTCGATCAGTGTTGTCAACGGACATGAATTCCGGACATAATGTTTTATTATCCATTACCTAGATCGTGATTTCACTATAACTATTATTGTAAATCACACTCAAAGTAAATGTCCCGCTCCCCGAAATGATTTACGATAATAATAGTAGGCCAGTTGCTTTCAATACCTGAACCGAACAGATTTGACATTGTAATTTATTCAATGGGGTTATACTAATATAATGAAGATTGTTCTTACATCAGACTTGGTATTGATGATCTTCATGGTAGGCATTTGTAAATAAAATGGAAATGAACAAGTTCAGTGTTGCTATTGTTCTGATGACCAGTATTATCGCAAGAATCGAATCCACCGCAACGGCGAATGAAGGTCGGTATCAATAATGGAATGTACTTAAATTAATTATATCAATGCAAGTATAGCAATTCTTTATAGACTTATACTCTTAATTCAGATTTAGAATTTCGTTCATCCAAAAAGGATGCTAGACTGAATTTTAAATGTGGGTTTTGCGATATTGATCATGAAAATAGGGTGTTGATAAGTTATTATTAGACGTGTCTTGGTGATTTCGCGCACGGCATGAGAATCGGGCTGTTTCGAAGCTTCGCATCGAAACAAGAATCCCAGCATTGTGACTATCGTCTTCCCTGTGACCCATTCGGACATGCAACCAGATTTTTTTGATATATTTCAACTCAAGGTATAGTCGTGGAAGGTATACCATATCTTTCACTAACTCAGGACATGGTTCTTGATCTTAACGAATTCGCGGAACATGACTTACGCTGATCTACAACACTTCGCGGAACCTCAAATTTATGATGAATCACAACAACGAAAATCTACAACATTTTACATCTAACTACACACCTGAAATATTACTAGATAATAATGATGCACATAATCACCAGCGTATCAACGGAGTGGTAAAAAACGAAACCATTAAAACATCATTTTCACAAAAAAACAACAAAAATTAAAGTGAACATTCACTGCCATCAGTGTGGCTTCTGCTGTTCCCATTCACATAGCAGTTCAGAAACGCGAGGCTTCTCCGTTGGAAAGTGTAATCATATTGTTCGGTCGAAAGATTTTGTTAGCATGCAGTTGCTTAATTACTAATGAGCTTGTAAATATTGGAGATAAAAGTGGAATGAGATAAGGAGGGGTGTCGATTTAGAAACCCAACCTCCCCCGCGAACGCCACGGCACACGACTTCACACCACGGCATTCGCAATTTGGAAGCTGATGCTAATTGTCTTCAACCAAAAATAACGCGTTATCACAAATCATATGAATGAATTGAGTTGAGTGGTGTCTTAAATTCCGGCGGAAACCCCTGAGACTGCCTCGCGGAGCCCCTAATGAACCCCATGTAGTACCGTTTAAGAACTACTGACTTGGGGGATCTATTTCTAGATGTACGTGGGCAGAGAGACAGATAGCGCGTGTATGTATTTGACAGAAACAGTGTTTGTGCGACGACATTCAGTTTTGCATTTCGGATATGCGCGGTATCAAAATTTACATTGCAACGCGATAGATTCTTTTATCTTGCTTTCATAAGATATCGAAACTTTCCTTGTTCCGACATCACCCAATTCGACGCTATAATCTATAATCCATACTTATCTCATTTATGGCCTCACATGGTTGCGATATGCGCCACTCAGACTGTTTTTAAATATATTATTAATAATAAAATTCGACGCCCTCCAGCCGGCCTATATACAAGTCTAAATTTTCAGAAAACGACATAGCCAATCACGACGAACCGTCTCTCGGTTTTGAGGGCAACAACACCTTCTCACAAGGAAATGAGGGTACGTATTCGCTCTTCAGGCCTAATGAGTGAAACGGGATTCGGGCTTTTATCTATGACAGTGCGAGGTTCAATAGGGAATATATCCGTTCAACTAAGAACCCTGCGGCGTTGTGAATCATGATAAAGTTTTGAGAATCTTGCTTTTGACATATTGCACTGTGGTGGTTTTGAATATTAAAATGACTTACTGCTGACGGATCCATGTCCCATGTAATGTTCGTGCATTTTACGTTGATATCGTTTGAATCTTTAAGTTTGATTCTTTAATATCAAGGATTAGGAATTTACCGCCAATCATTATTTCCTCGTGTGTCGTGCTTTGTATTTATATCCTGTGTTCTGTTGTCTACAGATCTTTCGTTAACCTGTATAGTCTGCATCGTGTCGCATAGCCTTAAAGTTATTCTGCTGATAATAGGCTATACTGATTTGATATTGCAACCTCGTCGTATGAATTATTCTTCAAACTAGATCAAGAACATAACATCCCATGGTAACGGAAATGGTAATCATATTTGGGCCTGTGGTGAAAATGTATTCATCGGACACGACGAGTTTCCGACCAGTTGTACGACACTTGGTGCGAATGCCTTACTCGGCCACAGATTTGCGATGAGGATCTATTGAAGTACGCCATCCTTTACCAAATTCGTCTAATTCTGTTTCTATACAGTAACAATTGATTTTTACAATAAATACGACGGATTCCCACATTAAATAAAGAAATGATCTAGTTATGTAATGTCGTCAGAATATGACCCGCAAGACTCATTTATTATCATCCAGCAGGCTGACTAAAGACGCTTCATACATCAAATAAACTATTTTTACGCTGCGTGAGCTTGTACTATACAAAGTCTCCATATCGGTCTTCTGCAGTTCTTATTATCGATAGCGAGATATCTCATGCAAACCAAATCTGAGATTGATCTAATACTATGAATATAATATATATATATTCCTGCATATGATGTATCGAAACATAAACCGAGCTCTCTGTACCGTCCCCATATGTCAGTTTCCAGCTTTTAACGGTCCATCAGAGCGTATTTAGGACGATTTTTCAAAATTATTCACTTACTTCAGTAGTTTCAAAAGACAACAATTCTACTCCTACTTGAAGCAGTTTCGGACTGATTCAGAAAGCAGTACTTCTACTCTCAGTTGAGTATAATTCTGCGTGGCTACTTCTACTTCTACTAGGGTAGCCTCTTAACTACTTCGATCATCTTTGGTGGTTAGGAGCTTTAAAAGCATCTAAACGGTGGCCCACTTTTAATGCTCACAGCGGAGAAAACTGAGTGAACGGAGTTGTATGACAGTGTTATCAACCTTTTTGCCTATCACGTTCGCACTTCGATTACTTATGTACCCTATGGCCGCATCCCATGAGCTTGCTGGAAGCAAAATACCTATGTTAAACTGACAATGTCCATTTCTGGTAAACTTCGGACTATTCTACTTTTCATATTGGCCTATTAGACGCAACGAAATCGCGAGTGGTAATATAATGATTAGTTATCGAGACTAGTTATGGTCGCGCGCAGCGCGGAAAATTTTCAGATTCTCGAATGAATTTCGTCATTAATAGTATCACTAGCAGTATCACATATTACAATCATATATTTATCGTTTCTCAGTCCATGTGATCAGATTCACCGGTAGAGTTGATAGAGGGAATCCTTTCCAAAATTTAGGACAAGTTATGAGTAATATTGCATCTTGGGGTTGGCCAATTGTTAATATAGCCACTTTGTGTCATGCTGGTATTTCTTGACCCCCCATCAGGATTGCCGATGGTGAAAATATATTGGAATCACTCAAATGTACCAGAAACAAATTTATTTCGTGAGGAGCACACGATTCCGATTCGGGCCTATATTGCAAAGGCCCTACTATATTAAAATCGAGAAATGAAAGGATATGAAATCGCGCAGAGCGCGACGAAAATTTCAAGATTAAAGAAAATCTCTTAAAAATTCGGGAGTGAATTCGTAATTTCAATTTGCATGTCGACGGCCGTACAAATTTCCTTCTACGGCCGCAGGCTGCGCACCACTGTTCTATTACATGTTACGGTTTTATAAACGGTTATAAAAACTTTCCTTATATTTTCTTTAATACAAAGTAAATTGGTTTTTCATTCTTGGTAACACAATAAGCGTTTCTATGTCCCTGTAAACCTGGTGGGCCTTGGTGTTGTCCATTTAACTCATCCGAAATTCTAGAAATGCAGAATTACACATCTCTGGGCGTCGTATGAGCGTCCCAGGCATCGGAATTTCCAGCACGCATACATTTTATTAGCTTGTAAAAAACGACCCAATTTCAGATACGGGTATAAATGACAAGGACTCCAGGAGTGCAGCACTTGCGGAACCGCGGAGCTTATACCATGGGAATGAGAGTAAGCCTTCTTTAGCAATATACGTAGGAATGTTTTATCGGTTAATTATTTCATAACAGGAAGATGCGATGTTTTATACGGCGACAAATGCTATATATTGATCGTGACGGGAGGAATGACTCTTGGAAAAGCTGAATCGACTTGCAAAGCAGCGAAAGGAAAATTGGCTAATATCTACAGCGAAGAACACTTTCATCTAATACGAGCACTGCTTCGATCAAGAATTCCAATGAACTCCGACTACATAAATGTGTGGCTTGGAATGACCCTGGACTTATCGGTAAAGTGGAATTTTTTTCTATCATTTATCCTAGATATCCACCGATATGAAAGCATCAAGTTAGCCGTTAAACGAGTGTAAGTCAAACATTAATAAAACGAGTAGCCTACCTATAGCATATTCCATGCGGATGGAATAGTCGTAGAGTCATTCGGTTCAGTTCTACGGTATCATCTTGCTCTCAAGAAAGGTGATGGCTTGAGGGTACACACCACATTGCGAGCCCTCCTCAGGGATGACTTCGACGAAAATTTTACCGAATGAATTGAATCACCGGAATATGTCGGGGTTATGAAACTTGTTATCAAGTTATTGACGTCGGCAACAGGTTGCGCAATCGGTAAATATTAGCGCCGACTCCAACTTGCGAGTCTTTCAACGTAGCGACTCCGACTTCGACTTTTTTCCTCGCAGAGCTCTGACCCCGACTTCAACAATACTACAAATTTACTTCGAAAATTATCACCATGTAACAAAAATTTAGTTGAGTGGAATTTTTGATATTTCCTACACCACATTGCTTGATATAACATGTTTCTGGCATTTTTGTCACAAGTGTCGTTTGAATTTATCCTTTTAGGCTTTTTAAACTTCCCGCCCCATGTTTTTCCAGCTCAAATATCGAATTTCCGACTAACTGTGACGTCAGATTGATCCTCCATTTAATTCATCAATCATTATAGTTGGGGTTTATTAACTATCCTCTTCTCAGCCTCAGTTAGTCAGTATTGGCTACTCCGACTCCCCAGACCTGGTCGACAAGGAGTTGCGAGTGTATAACTCTGCTTGTGCTGATATCAATCGATTTTTCCCATTTAAATAGGAAGATACAATTTTTGATCGGCTTCGTGTCGATGATGTTGATTATTTGTGATATCATAACAAGAAAAGAAAAATATAGACCTACTTTTTTGTTGGTTGTGGTATTCATGGTGTTTTTCTACTACTATGGTCATTTAGGCTACATCAGGCCGATATTCTTTCTTTTGATTCCATATTTCATGACATGTGGCTCTTCGAGGCCCTTTTAAGAAAACTCTTTTGCGGTTTGGGGGGCAAGGAGGAGCCTAGATAAACCTCTAATGCCTGGAAGGGATTCTGGAGTTTATCTCGGTTGGACTCGATCCCACAATATATTAGTATTTAGAGTTGTGGATCAGACAACTACGCTAATTCGCCACGCCTACAGGCCTGCCTCGTTGTAGACTTGATCGGAGACGAGCCAGACTCGTTAAATACGGACATTTATGCATGTGATGTGTTCAGACTCGAAGAGTGAAACTTTCAAACGGAGATTGGGTTCCTTATACCAGATGGTATCCTAAACGACCGTTCGAGGAGCCGAGACCGTATGTCGGAATGAGATGCTATCACTTGAATGATAGCCATCAAGGATATGTGGACAATTGGGCATCTACTGCATTTATGGGGGCTCTATGCGAAGCAAAAGTTCCCTGGACGCAATAAAATGAAGCAGAATGTTCCATTAAAGCTAGTTGCTGGATTATTACCTTCTGGAAATGATACATATATGATATTTATAGATACATATTATATTTGATAGTCGAGCCTCGTATTTTGTAATTTTTCATAAATAAAAGAAACTAACAATTCGAACTTAAACTGATTTTGAATTAGCAAAGTATTCCAGGTTCAGTCTCATATAGTCCAAGATTAATAAGATTGTGTTGACCAATTGCGTTAATAAGACTATTTTTTCAAAACTTCCAAACAGCCAACCGTTATGCAAGATCAGAGGTGACAATTTATTTTCTATTCCTGGTCGCATTTCGACGAGTCTAGTGTAAGTGTGATGATGCCTTATAACTTCACCTTAACATCACTGGCATAGCAGCATGTGCTGCCGCCCCTGGCTCTCGCTTAAAATGCCGCCCCCCTCTAAGTAGACCGCAGCTAATTTCGACATAGATTCATGTTCAAACAATCTTGTAAATAAAAATAAATACAAATAATATGCCGCGTCTCAGCCTCACCGTCTCAACGTTAATAAGGCCAAAAATATTAAAGACAAGAAATAACGAACGAATGTATTGTGCAAATAGAAAATCAATAGCCGCCCCAAAACTTAACTTTTCGGTCTTTGCCGAAGCAAAATCAGCGATAATATCCACAAATGCAAGATTTTGAACGTAGTCTCTTTCTATAGACCAGTGGTTCTCAACCGGGGGTCCGCGAAGCATTTTCAGGGGGTCCGCGAAGCCTCTAAATTTGTAAAGTCATTGGTAACCTAATTTACATTTTTTTTAATTGGGATAAGCATGGGACAGTTTTCGCTTCATAATTACTAAACCCACATCATTAAAATGGTCTTCTGAGATGAAATATATCCGACTGTGCAAACTCATTTTATTGTCAACTTACCAATGGCATGCCGATGCAAACATATTGCTGTTTATAAATGTTTTGTTAAGGTTTCTGAAAAATTAAATGTTGGAGATAGCAATTTGGATTTGCAGTTGTCAGTCTAAGCAAATTTGTAAACAGTCGTTTGAAATATAAATTCCTGAACTTTTTTCCTGATCTGTCCCAATGAAGGAATTGTAACCGCGCTACGAAATCCATTTTCTCCTGTGATATAACCACTAAATACCTTCAAGATGAGATGTTAGATAGAAATGACTATAGGCTACGTGGACATGATATGTTCGTTACAAACACACACCAAAAGCTGTCGTCGGAAGCGTTAGGCGTTAATATTACATTTGCCACCAATATATCTTTGTGGAAATGGATTTTCGGCACTCGTTCATATCCAATCAAAGACGAGGATTTTCAAGATAAGAAATACAGGTGGAAAATTCATTTCGAAATATTAAAAGTCTACCCAGTTTCGACATAGAGTGTGATGTTATTTTGAATAAAATTTATTTCCTGGCTGTTTATTACCAGCCTACAATCAATGTTTGCACACTGTGTTGGTCTCATTTTGCCGCCCCCTTAGAGCCTCCCGCCCCTGGCGCAGAGCCAGAATCGCCAAGTGGCTGCTACGCCACTGCTTAACATTCGTCGAGTGATCGTCGCCGCGTGCGGAGCTCGTAATTGTCTCTGCTACAGGTAGATAATTGGTCGCCGAAAGCGTTCGAATACCGGAGAAAGTCGTTACGTGGAATTTCTTATAGCTTGTTGCATCCAGATAAGTGTATTAAGTAAAGGGACAGATAGATTGCTCCCTTGTTGTTAAAATGGAGGTGTCGGATCACACTTCCCTAAAGAAGCGGGTCCGACCGGAATACGAGAACTTTTGCGATAGCGATGAGAGTTGCAGTACAGATGCTAAGATTCCTGCCGGACACTCTGCGCCACCTTCATTGTCCAACAGTGCTGAAAATGTAGCTAGTAGTGCGCCGTGCTCTGATGGAAATAATTTGAAGGTTTTGGTGACCGGTACAAATAGGCCGTTAAGGCAATATCACCCCACTGCTGTAAACAGTGCAATATTTCACCTTGTTGGTAGTTCGGAAAGTATTCGCATGCTTACCTCTGGTGATCTGCTTATATCCTGCGTTAACGCTAAGCAAGTCAGGAAACTCCTGGAATGCGATACGCTTACCCACGCAAACACTAACATCCCGATTAAGGCATCCGTTTTCTTACCTAAACCCCTAACATATAGGGCTGTGATCTGAGGCGTGCCCATAGAGATATCAGATGACGAGTTGCTGGACGGGTTCCAAAAGTACAAGGTTTCATATGACAAACGATTTCTTAGGAAGACAGACGAAGGCTTTGAACCGTGTCAATCAGTTCTTTTGAATTTTGCTAGCACTACAGTCCCCCGGTTTCTGACATTCGCCTATCTCCAATTCCAAACCCGACCGTACAACCCACCACCGACCAGATGCTACAACTGCAACCGTTTCGGCCATACAGCGACGAAATGCCGTGGAAAACATAGCTGTACCAAATGTGGGGGATCAAATCATAAGTCCAGCGACTGTAAAAATTTAGTACAATGTCTCAATTGCAACAAGCCGCATAGTGCAGCTTACGCAGGCTGCCCTAAATACAAGGAAGAAGCGCAGATACAAATAATTAAAGAACGCAATCAGGTTTCTTACTCCGAGGCGAAAGAAACCCTACTACTACGCGAAAATCCTAGCCCGAATACGCCAGATGTAGAGATCACTAGTAACATCGTTCCAAGCCGAGACCTCGCGTACTCGCAATTGCTTAGACACGGTAGAAGGAATACATCGCGCATTACGACACCAGCCCCAAACGACACAGACCTACGCTACTTCGTGCCTCCTAATAACCAAAGTTTCGATAATGAGTACATATCCCGATAACCCCCAGTCGGAGTCCAAGGCCACAATCAGATTACTGTGTGTTGACCTCTGGCAAGACCAATACCGTTCTTCGGACACTGGGTCGCACTACCGTCAATTCCGAGAATCAATCTTCGCACCTGCGCCGATGCTCTCCAATCGTCTATTCGACTCCATCATGTTCCGGCTCCGCACAGGACACTGCAAGCTGAAGAGTCATCTGTTCCAAATCGGTTGTGATCCATCCCCCCCCCCTTTGTGAACGTTGTCACGTACCTGAAACGGTGTACCATTTTGTTATTGTATGTCCGGAATATCTATTTTATCGCAGATTTCTGCGCGACGAGTATACTAGGCTCAATCTTCATTTTATTCTGTTTCAAGTGTTGTCTAACCCAGCCTTATTGCCCGCTGTGGCTGAATATGTTTTATCAAGTGGTAGATACATCTGAGTGCCGTTGTCAAGCTGAGTGCCTTTTTCTTGAATTTTCTTGAGTGCCTTTTACTTGAATTTTTCCTGATCTTATTTGCGTCCGTGGCACACAAGACCTTAACAGGTGATAAGTGCCACTGAAAACCTTTAATAATAATAATAATAACTTCACCTTAACATATGAAAGAGTGCTTCTACCTACGATATTGAATCCAAAATTAGTACCATTGCTCACTCAGATCATCAAACGAGAAGCTGCAACATTCTGTCGAGAACGAACTGTCCGAGAAATACGATGATGATCAGGGATTTAATACAGTATAAATAACTGGAGATCAAGCGGAGCATATAGACCAGTGTTTTTAACCCTTTTGAGCCCAAGGGTCGGTAAAATTTGGCCATAAGTTTTGCTGATCGATAAGCCTTCAAAACTCCAAATTTACCCAAAATACAATTATGATAAATGTATGCAACTGAAGCGCAAATATTGAAAATGCATCGGTATTGGACCTGTTGCACCTGGTTCTAATCGAAGCTTTTCCTCGGCGATGTCGCGTGTAAAAACATTGATTTCATTATGATTGTTCGTTTTCTGTCAAGGGAAATGATACCTCACTGTTTGCTTGTACTGTAAAAGTTTAACGAATATTCTTAAAAAGTCATTCTAGCTTTCATATATATCTGATCTTGAACGAGATGTATGGTATTTTCTGAAATAGTTTGATATACAATACTTGAAGAAACGTGACGTTAGCTAACTTCATAGTCAGTAGACCATGTAATTTATATTACGACACCATGCAGAAAAATCAGTTTCAAATTTCTATCATAGTATTGATTGCGTCTAGTTTATGTTTCATGTCTCTAACTAATGGATAAGCGCATAACTGTGTCTTTCTCAGAATCTTTCTATAGACGCTTCGGAAGTCGTCGATCCTTATTATTTAGTTCCACGAGTAACTCTATAGACCTACTTCCAATCGCGATTGCTCGTTCCAGTATTAATGACATGTCGGCACCCTCAAATGATGATGGACTCTCGTAAAAGTCAAAAGCATAGATGTCGCCATCCAATAAGAATTTTATATATGGGTAGGGTTACCATATTTTTGTTTCATAAAATCGGGGCGCTCTTTAGCGCCCACTAGCGGATTTCAAAATTAGATATGAGCTCATTTTGGAATGAGGTCACACTAGCACTATCGCAGGGATGGGCAAACTACGGGCCGCATGCGGCCCGCAAGAGTCTGGAGAAACTTTGCAAAAATATTGATAGAATGTGAACTAAAAGTCGAAATAATGAAGGGACTTGATCAACTTTTTCGTAGTATATTCCACAATGGTTCTCAAACTGGTGGGCGCCCCCCTTGGGGCGTGAAAGCATCTGAAGGGGGGCGCGAAGCTGAACTCAACTGAAAATTTTTAGTCGCGCTTTGCGTGATATACATCCAATTCATACTTAACTACTTAACATACTTACTTATAGATTACAGATATGGCTCTTCTATTTATTGTATAATATCAGCACGGCAGAGGGATTATAACAGTTTTGAGTGAGTTTAAATAAATGAACTTGTATGGGGGGTGAATTTTTACGAAAATGGTTGATTTCAAATCGTATTTTAACATACTTCTAATTCGAAATCAGACAAAAGCAATACATTTTTGAAAAGAACTAGTTTCATACTCAAGGATTCTGCAATAAAAAAAAAATTTGGAAAATTTTGTTAGTTCAGCTGTACCTTACGGCCTTAAAAAGCGGGACGTTTGGCTGACTGGTCGGGACGCCGGGACAAGACATTAAAAAGCGGGACAATCCCGCCGAAAGCGGGACGTGTGGTAAGCATATATATGGGCTACTTTCGTGTAAGTTTAGCAGAAAACAATTGAGTGATTAATGCCGATACATAACAAGTAATCGATACCCTCCTTCTGTAAGACTGGCCACGCTACAGTGATAATACCGTGTCGTGCCTGCGATAAGTCAACATTTTGTGGTGTACACATCTCATATACAGTGTTCTTACACCAACCTACTCAGTGGCATACATATTGAATCGTCTCCACATGCAAGTCTAAACATGCACATCGCTCACTAGTGTGTTTGAACCAATTGTGTATTTCTTTTCCTGGTCAAGAGCATCGTCACCTACTTGGACATTGAGATAGAGAAACCAAGCTGTTGCATCACTTCTGGAATGCACGTATAGTACTAATATGGTTGCCATAATTTTTTATAATCGATTCGGAACGAAAGTTCCACGCTAATTTCGAATATGTAAGTACTTTTTTGATTGGCCAACTCTTTCTTGGCCAACTCTGCCTTATTTTAGTGGCCATTTAAAATACTAAAACCTACAGTCTAATTTTGAAAATAGCTTTTTGTCTTTTTAAGATATTTGCACCTACTGTACGGACCACAAACGCGAACACCCGTAAAGTACATTTTTGAATAGTATAGTGCCCTTTTAAGAGGATTCGCAGTCCAGCCCCATATTATTTTCTTCAGCAGCCTGGAGTATGGAGGAGTCATTTTAAACAAAACTTCAGACTTGCACAACATACCTATCTAGTTAGTTGACGGTCAACTAGCTACTGGTTTTTGGAGTATTTCAAGTTGCGGATTTTGAAAAGTGAGTAGGCCTACTTCTAATTCTGTTTGTACATTTAAACAAGTTGCCGGTGTTTTGATGTATAATGTTCTTGCATTGATGTACATGGTACATTTTAGCTCTCTTTAGACCCCTATCCACGTTCTTCCATTAAGACTGTCTAAAACAGTGGTTCTCAAACTTTTTTAGGCATGCCTCCCTTTATGATAGTGAACAATTTCGCGCCCACTTATGATATCACAAAATATTAAAGAGTGCAACCAGAATGCTAGCAATCCCAACAAATATTTTGATTGCATGGGAAATTATGGTTGTTGATGAGAGAATTGTGAAATTTCAAAGTCGGACAATACACCGAGCGATAACTATAACGTCGGCTTCGCGACACCACATTTGGCCCGCGGGCCGCACTTTGCCCAGGTCTGATCTAATGTGTAATGTGACAATGTCAACAAGGCAGGTTTAAACTGAACTATATGGAAATGGCGTTTTCTTGTTACTTCAATTACTACTCATACTTCGCCACATTGCCTTTATTATGAATCTGAATTACGCATACTAGGTACGTAGGCAGCGTAATCGTGGCATATTAATGAACAGGCTTCAAAGTAGACGAATTTCCTGTTCATTTGATACAGCCTATGGTTTTAGTCATTCAAAAAGCAAGTTTTATGTTTTGAATTCCAAGCAACCTTCCGCGGACCGCACAGAATAGCTTGGCGGTTCGCATTTGGCCCGCGGGCCGCACTTTTCCCAGGTCTGCCTAATACCATAGTAACAACTTTGTACGATTGCAGTGAAGATATGTTTAGCAGCCGTCTTGACCATCCAGTAGCATCGAGGTAGGGTAATTATGCAGCTGGAAATAATTCTTTGTGTTGCAGTATTAAACACTAATATCGGCTAGAATTCATGGTGGTATATCATGCGGCATTCATGACAGTGAATTTTGACATATTGTATGTATGCTTGACGATTCAGGTTCGGCTTAATGTATAATTGAACGATGATGGTCAACAAATGTTGTGTTTATGGTTGTAAATCTGGATATTTAACTACTGAAAAAAATCTTCGTCGTTTCACTCTCCATTTGACGATGCGTGGTTACAAAAAATGGGAAATCTTTTGTGAATGGAAGCCAACTATCAATTCCGTAATCTGTGAATTGCACTTTGCATCAAAGTAGGTCTACATCAACGTCTCTGGCTTGCGAAAACGACTACGCTTGGACGAAAAACCAGTCCCTACGATTCGATCCAGGCAGGAGTTGCAACGGCCATCACTCATCCCGAACGCGACTCCATGCAGAAAGCCATCAAAGAAAGGGTATTTGAGAAAGATGAGTTGAAACCATTTAAAATGGCTGATAGAATATACAGCTCATGAGATTTGACGGAGTCCCGCGCTCCACAAGGCTACAGTACGAACAAAAGAGATAATGAATATGTGATATGCTACGATATGTAATTCAATGATTTCCGAAGGATTCAAAGAGCATAAAGATTGACGATAAGTTGCATGTCAAGTTGCAGTGTGATGGAAAGAATGTTTCTATGCCTCCTTGGTTCACACAAGGCACTAATGCTACTCTGACCAAGTTCAGTGCTTTACTCAAATTAATACACTTTCTCAAAAATATGCGATAAAAATTCGTTCACAATTTACTGGAAGAGCTTTAAAATCTAATATATTACAAGATGGCCATGCTCATGTTCCATATTCATCTCAAATGATTCGTTTTGCTCTATTACTTTGGTACACATCTGCACAAGCTTACAGAATGCTTACAAGAAGCTTTCCATTTCCGGCAATTTAAACCTCGAGTCGGTACAGCAAAGAATGTATTGACGCAGTTAAAGTCCTCGGAATTTTGAAAGAAAAGGACGAGATCTCCATTGATATAGTGTTGATTGTAGACGAGATGTACTTACAGAAAGGTGTTCAATATCGTGCTGGTACATATTATAAAGCAGATGTAAGAGGTAACTTATATAAAGGTATCGAAAAATTGTCTTGTCAGTTATGTTATGAGTCCTTTTCTGATGAGTCCTATGGCGCACGATGTCGACTTACTCTATCGTGGGGGACTGCTTGCTCTATCAGAACCACTCGCCAAGTTTGTTGCATCCAGTTTCTCAATCCTATATGATTCTGATTTAATCATCTGCTCTCACCCCCAAGTCGCAGTGAGGGAAGCTGGTCAATATGTTTTCATCGTTTCGGGGGGACCTCAAGTTTTGCACGTTGTGATCATCGAGATCGAGCTTTAAAATAGGCTGGCAAAATCATTGTGAACATGTATTATAATAACAAGCAGACGCTGGTAAATGCCTCTGTGAGAAAAGATGCTGTGAAGGACTTTGAAAAACGGCAATTGAGCAAGACGCAGTTTGCTTACTGCAGTAATTCATTTCACTTGCAGAACTTTTATGGCTAAGCTTCGTGCACGTTTTTCAGAGTAGTTCCAAATCGATGAAATTTCATTTTCACGTGCTTGAATTCAGTTTACCACGCAATAAAACACTTTTACATGCCCAAGTTGGGGATTCTCGTTACAGTGTCTTTTTCTGCGTTGGTGGATAAATACATTGCGACGCTGTCACATATTGGCTCTTAATTGGGTTGTTTCATCAGAAAGTACTAATTTTGCCTGTTATAGGACTTCATTAGACTTGTATGGCGAGGAGTCTGGCATCGAAAAGTGAAAGCGCAATCAATCATTCAAGTCAGTCGTGATGCCTGTTTTATAAGCGTCGGCCTCTGATATCCTGAAAGTGTAATGTGCTATATTAGGCCGTAACTATCGTAGGCCCCGACTGAATATTGAAAAACAACTGTTTATTTTGCCTTCAAACATTTGTGTCAACTCGTGTCAACGCTTTCCACGTGAGAGAGAGAAAGAGAGAGGTTATATTCTTTTGCGCCTGCACCACCGAGATGCTTTGACGGCGGAGATGCGATACCTCTACATAGGGAAGAAACCCATTCCCATTCCCATTTCCATTCTGACCAAGATAAAAACCCAAAAATCGAAAGGTTTCTTGCTGTAGAAGTAGAGAGAGAGAGAGAGAGTAGTATTATTAAATGTGCGTCCAGACATTAAAATGAATCTCAAGGGCAAATTTCACCCTGACTTTGTCATGAAATTAAATATATTCTTTTGTTTTTGTGACTACTGTGTTCCATTTTATACGGTAACATTTTAGTTAGAATGCAGTGATGGTCCAATTATTTGGCGTTGCTACCCATGTGGAAGTAGAAAATATGAAAGGTCTCAAATGTACTCAAGTAGATAATTTCAAAAATAAGATTTGATGGGGGGGGGGTCGAACACTTATGGAAGAAAATCTGAGGTGGTTTCTTTAGAAATTGCTGGGCGCCTTTTCGTGACTAGCACATGACTAACAAATGGACCAAATCTTCGAAATTATATTCATTTACAGTGATAAAGAGTTTATTTCACATGTTTCTTATAATGACAATTTCACTAGTAAAAGTTATCAAATCCATCCGAAAACTATATTACAGTCTTCAAAATCTGAATCTTTCAAATTGAGTAGTTTGGGCTAAAACATTGTTCCAATAGAAGTGGAAGTAATCAAAAAACGTAACCGCTTGGGTACGCAGTGCGAGCAGGCAAAACCTTCTTGAGTAGGCTCCAAAAAGGTTGGCAATACTTGGCCAGAGACAACTCTGTATGACTGTAGGTACCACCAAATATTCAGGAAGTTTGCAGGGTGCGGTTAGCAAAAAAGGAATCACTTCCCATAATGCCACCAACCGCTACTGTATCTTAATATCAGCTGGAGCTTCAAACATCTCTGAATTGAAATTCATATGCTCACCTTAGTGAAGTCTATATGTAGGAAGTTTTTGAGGAATAGAGCGATTTTCGGCATTTCAGTATGCGGATGAACACGTACAACAGAAATATTAGATTTAATTCCGAAGAGACCAAACAAACCGATCAATTAAGGGTCGTTTTTATTTAAAAATATATCCTACACGTTAAATTGATAAAACGACTCTCTCGCAGCGGGATTCACTTGGGTATTTCACATACACCTCCTAGCAGTCTACAAGATGCCCATTCATCGAAATATCCTTGCCGGTCACTTTTGTTGTCAACGTCGACATGCATTCCAATGTATGGCCTGGGGGAAGCAAAAGGCCGATTTGGGAGCCATCTGGTGAACGGAGCCCATTGTCCGTTTGAGAGTTTCACTCTCCTTGTCTAAACATATGGAACAGATTAGTGAGATTAGTGATATATTGAAGCTGACAAGATCAATCAAGCAAAATCAATGCCTAAGTCTAGGAGAGGATCAATACTGCTAATGACATTGATGACCAAATATATATAGTTTTATAGTAAATAAATAAGGGGTTTTCAATAAAAGTGCCATGACTAGAGTTGCATTTAAAACAAACGGTGTTTTAAAACACTTTGTTTAAAACATGATTTAGACAGTGTTTTAAACGAAGGCCTTTTAACAAAAATTGTGTTTTTTAGTTGTAGAATTATGCCATAATTGTGGAAATACTTTCCAAAAAACATGTTGTTTGAGCCCACGGACAATTGCCACCCAATATAGCCGTCGTATATCGATATGGGATGGTTGGGAACCTCGAAATAGTCGAGTTGTCTCTAGGCATTGTGTTCATAAATATATCACCTCACTGAAATGTAGCATTGGAATTAGCAATATGACGTCACGTGACGTCACGAGGTTCACGTTTGCGTTCACACAGAACCTTTCAAAAAGGTTCGCGTTTGCACGAGCCTGAACCTTTCAGATGTTCACACCATCTTTAATATTCACCATGAATAAGACACATAGGTGAAGACTATTACATGTGAGAATAATCGTTACCAGTTAATGATACGAAAATTGTATCTGTAATGAAAACAACAAAACATTGATACCTCCAGATCAAGCAGAAGTCCAAGCCATACGTGATTGCGAGTATGTTGAATCGGTGCCCTTGAGCGAATGAGGGCTCTGATCAGATGGAAATGTTCTTCGCTGTATATATTGGCCAATCTTCCATTTGCCCCTTTGCAAGCAGATTGAGCTTCCGATAGGCCCATCCGTGCCATTGTCATGATCAGTATGTAGCACTTTCCGCCATATACAACCTCGCATCGTCCTAGCGAGTAAAAATTACTCAAGTCCAATTTCCCTCATTGTGCACAAATAGTGAATATGTACCCTCGTTTCCGTGTGCGAAGGTGTTGTGATCCTCAATACCGAACGACGTTTTATTGTGATTGAATGCATCTTTCTCTGACGAATTACAATTGTGTATATGTTACCTGGAGGATCCCGAATGGTGCGAGCTATTACAGGTTTCAGGTCTTACAAGACCGATCTATTATAATCTACGATATCGTAATGATAGTTTCAATACCATTCATTAAAAATACATCTACACGCAGAGACAGGCAAAGAAGAATGACATCGCGCACAAGCGCACACCCCGTTCAGGCTGGATGACGTTATAAATCTGAAAGCCCTGAACTGGGAAAGAAAAGGAACCTATACTATTTCTATCACCCACCCTATAGCTACATCTATGTACAAATACATCACTGAGTTTGTATATAGGGGATGCCAGCTATTATAGGACTACCTTCATAAGTTATATATATATTACGAATTCTGCATGCAAGTGTATCCATCCCAATTAATGCAGTACATCTCTCCAGATATGAGAAAAGGATTGATCAAGTTTTTGCTTCAAGTCTTCCCATGCATTTCCACAGAAAAACTAACTGGTAAAGATAAGTGAAAGAATAAGATTAAAAAGCATTCCTATAATCCATACAGACAGCATAATGAAAAAAATCATATTTATTTCCGGTTCATATATTTATTATTACCGACCTTTATTCATCGTTGCAGTTGATTCGATCCTGGCGATAATACTGGTCATCAGAACAATAGCAACACTCAGCTTCCTTATCACCATTGTATTTACAAGTTTCTTATGCAGATGATCAATACCACGTCTTCGAATATGTCGAATATAATATAGCATAATCATATATGAGAACGATCTCCATTATAATAAATGCAACCATACTCGGTTGAGAACACCCATTATATACGCCCGGGTCAGATATTGAAACCAAGTAGGCTACTGATATTATCCTCAATCATTTCGGTTCAATGTAAGTGTGAATCGAAATAATATTGACATAATATGTCTAGCGTTCATTGCATTATCCGGGTACACAAAATTGTTTGTCGATAATCGACGGAGTTGACACGTGGGCAAGGTTGTAGGCAGGGCCGTAACTGTCGCACCCCAAACCCTCCAACTGGGGTGGGGCGAGCTCGAAGAGGCCCAAAATTATTTCGTGAATTAGCATAAATTATAGAGTATTTATTGAAAAAAATTTTCGCGCTGGGCTCGATTTCAAGTTGCCAAATATCTTCGTTGTTGGCTACTGTTCTCCCAAGGAAAAATACGCAAGATTTATACAAATGAGCATATCGGCCTTTGCCATTATACCGTGCCACGACGCACCAAGACCTATAATGTTTTAGGTCATGTAACATGCGACTCCAAGATATGTGCCAGAACTATCGGCAGCGAGAAAACCTTAGCCGAAAAGGACTGCCCTTATGCTGACCGAAAACTTCGTTATATATACAAAATATATATAGGTGCATTTGTCCATATAGGTGCTTAAATGACCGGCACCGAATGTTTCTGTCTTGGCAATCTGAACCTCAGTAGACAAAAACCATCCCGCAGGGAAAAATTATATGCCAGTGAAGAAATAGCAATTTGAAATCGTGTGATCTTTTAGTTTAGTACGTTTGGGCGATTCAATATTTTTGATATAGCAGACAGGAGGTCACGAAATAACATCATGTAACGAAGTCATACCAACGAATGCGACCGCCCAAAGATGTTTAATTATTATTTACGGGCCCTAAAGTTTCCATTCCAAGACATCTCACTCACCTCTACCGGTAAATCTGATTACGTAAGCAGAGAGGACAAGAAATACATATGCAATTTCCGATCTTATTGACCGATTTGATCAAGAATTATCGGAAATTTGGAATGCCCAAGACTCAAGTTTTTCGGAGGGCCTGGCGAAGTGCTGTTTCGTTCCTGCCAACGACTATACGCCAGAATATGTTTAATTATAATTGAGGGGTGCTACCTTCTCAAACACACCTCACTCAGCTCTACCGGTAAATCAGGTTACCTGAGCTGAGAGAGGATAAAAATTGATAGCAATACATATGCAATTCCCGATCATATTGACCGCTTCAATCATGAATTACAGAAATATTTCGCGCTTCGCTCGTTCAGGCGATAAAAGCTGACTCACTAAACGGACACCCAATGCAGATGACAAGTAGCTACAGAACCAGCGTATAGGCGGAGGGTGGTCTGGAGAGCGAAGCCCCCCAGAAGTTCGGTTTATCACCCTATGGGGGGCCCAAGACCAACGTTTTTTTTGGGGGGGGGCTGACGAAGTGCTGTTACGGCCCTGGCTGTAGGAGGCTAAAGCCTGTACATGTACACTGTACAGTACACCAGCGACCACGGCCTGCTCTCGGTAGTTTCGTTTCTTCTAACATAGTTTGTAGGCGGCATAATTATTCTTCATCTGTGTATTTTGAGATTTCATTCCGACTTGTATCGCAATATATATGACCCAGTCGGACGACGCTTAGAACAATAATTCACCATCTCCAAATTTCACAGGTTCACACACCGAACGCGAACGTGGACCTCCCGTTCACAAAATCCATGTAATCTATCCGTTGTGCCATGTCTCGATGGTGTACGCCGATGTAATCAAGGTCGTAATAACACGGCGTCAGCACCCCCTCCCAAATAAATATAATATAAACGATTTGCTGCGGTTCTCTGCACCCATTGGGGAGAGTTGTGGTAGTTACGGCGCCGCACATATATATATTCGCCGATCACGCGTACAGAAGCATTATCGACATTGCGAATGAGCTACTTCCTACAGTTGTCTTTTATATAGTTACGACGCTATTGGTTTTGTTTATTATAGACGAAATGACTTTCACTTCCACTGTTCTGTGCTTGCGTTTTCTTTATTTATATTGTTTTGTGTTAACGACAGTAATAAGATATTATTGATGGACCATCCTTTAGCCATAACTACAGATACCTCGAATACCACACTGCTGGGGTCGTATCGCCGTAGTCGTCTTTTTTGAATATTTGTTCCAACTCGCATTGTACAAAATAAAGATCTGTCAGTAGTAGTATGGATCGGTCTGGGTGTGCCTGGGGTTCTTATAGTGCGCCGGCATGTCGTACGGAAAACCCGCGGTGGCAAGTCGTATAGACCCCCCTCAAAAGTGTCGTAATGTGTTCTTAAGGATGTGGTGACAAGCCGTACTTTCAGTATAGGGGCTGCGGTGACATGTCGTGCTGAAACTCGTATAGACAATTCGTACATTCAGGTATAGAATTAGTTTGCCACTGAGCCGGCGTAGAAGGCGATTCGGAAAACAACAATAACCGCGCCCACAATCTAACACTTTAGGTAGGTGTGAAATAGATTACAAATCCCGTGATCGCTGACAAGATAATGTCTCGGACATAGCCATCTTTCGTGACTTGGTGTTACAGGTAAGCTGATTGCTCACACGGCGAGATTTTGGTAATCAGTTTGTCACAGAGCTGAATTTCACTGGTAAGATTTAATAAGTAACGAATAACAGAACCGCCAGCGCCAGTAACTTGCATACCAACAAATTGTCATTTATTTATGCTCTAACCCTATTCCTTTGCTAAGTGAACGCTTATTCAAAAAGGTATGAAATAAACCTAAAATCATACGATCGCTCACAAGATAACACCTAAGACATAGCCATCTCTCGTGACTTGCCGTTACACCCATTCCAATCGCCACAATGTAATATGTTGATAGTATTTACTATTAAGTAAGAAGTAACGAATAACAGTACCGTCGCAGACGGCGACTTGAATACCAACAATTTGACACTTTCCGGCGATCGCTATATGTTTTCACCCTTGGAATAGTGGTCGACTTTAGTTGTGTGATAAGAATCACGGGAATACTCGATCAAAGCGCTAATTTACCAACTCGAGATGAAACTCTCTACACAATTCAAGTTGAATTGTACCCAAGCGCGCTAATTTGTCACTTGACATCAATATAATATTGTTCAAAGTTTGTAAACATGGTAATGTCTTAATCAATTATATTAAAAATGTTGCTCGCGTGTTTGTCGGATTATTCACATATTGATTTGAAACAAAACGTTGAAACTTACAACTCTATCAATGGTCTGTAAGTATTTTTGTTGCAATAGAATAGAGTTTAGCGAAATGAAAGCGTTAGTATAACTCGACATTTCAATATCTTACTATGCTCAAAAGAGTTATTCAAAACAACATTGTGACATGTCTTAAATCCACTTTTCACTTACTTTAATATATCACTACAACTTGAATAATTCATCCTGGACGTATTCATATGACCGGCCTTTTTATTCAACTGTAAAAGTCTTTACTATTCTGTAAGACAAAGTAATTACTAATCGGTGTATATACGACTCGACATAAACATATTATGTTTCGAGTATACGAGATTTGAATACCCGGTCGATCACAGACTGGTAATTAAGTTATCACAAGTGAATCCGTATATTACAGCGTAAAAGATATTGGAATGTCAGCAACTCTTTACGGGTGTATACATTACCACATTAACTGATTTATCCGGTCAACACGTCATAATCATCCTTGAAATAACCGCAAACATGGTCACTAATTGAGTCAAAACTACATCAAGTTTAAAATTCGCTTGTAGCTGTAGGATCATTCGCATATATCGACAGGGAATATTATTGAACTTGTAAGTATTCTATTTCAACGAACTTTCGTTTTATTCCAACCGCGAAAGATAATGTCTAATCGTAAGACTTGAAACAAATCACATATTTGTTTGATGATAACAGATTTATATCCAAAAATCGACGTGATTTTGTAAACTGATCATATTAATCAACGAACGCATTTGTCAATATTAGAACACAAATCGTCAGACTTTTTACTTAAAGTATAATTTCAAATTGTAAAAATAGATTCGTTGTTGCCTATATCATTCATACAAATTACATTTCTGCGACACCGGAACAAAGTTTTTTATTTGAATAAAACAATTCGTTCATCTTCGACTTGTGGTTTTAAATGACATTCGACAATTCATCACGAATGGATTGTAACGAAGTTACTGAAGAGTTGTACAGCAAACAGTTCAGAAACGGCGTTAATATCATCTCGATTTGTGAAGCTACCTAACACAATTGCGAATCGATGTTTCCAAGTACACTACAGTAGCTCACTAGAGTTGTCAATCCAAAAATACACGCACGCTCGATTTCTATTTTAACTGGTGGGGGGATATTTAGGAATCGGTCGCAATGTCATATCCCACAACCAATGCAAAGTCTATTGTCGGAATCTGCGACAGTTAATCGAAAGATGCACACATTACTTGGTATGAAAATATCATTTTGGGTATCGAGTACCATTTAAAGCAGGGGCGGGCCACTTCTCTAGTCGGCGGGCCGGATATAGGAAAATTATGTACTCGGCGGGCCGGATTGCTGAATCGATACATTATTCGCCTATTTACCCAGATATACAAAAACAAGCAAACTTAATGAATGCATTTAACGACAGCAATGTCACTTCAAAGCCATTTCTCGCCGATAATGACGAAGACAATGTGAATTTGAGAAAAGCATCGTCATACAGGCGCCGCCATGTCTGCTTCTCTCTGATCAATCAACACACGCAGCAATCACTAATTAAGATTTCAAGGCGTTCGATAAGCCCAGTACCCAAAATTTATCAAGATATCAATTCATTATGGCTGAATAGGTGAAGTGATAGCGCCGTCGATCAATTGTGTGGCCCATTTTATCTTGATATTGAATTCATGCGGAGCGCGGCTTCTACGACATTTGAAAAGTGGCCCGCGACCTGTTTTGAGTTAGCGACCTCTGGCATAAGCGGTGTCTTACAAAAGCCTAGAAGTGTTCCGTGCTACAAGTCGGCGGCTACGGAATCAAAAATAAGGAATATCGGCCTGGTGTAAATGACCATTGTAGTCGGCAAACACCATGATTACCACAAACGATATTAGGGTTATGAGTACATCGTAAATGCCGATAATGCGACTCTTCCCGTTTCGACGAACTTATGAGTGAGCTCCACTCTCGCACGCAGCGCAGTGCGCAATGCGCAATGACTTGTGGTATTTTATCGTTGTAATGAGCTATTTCGAAGTCAGAATGTCGATTAACGGGCAATATGTAGCCTATGTAGCCTCCAATGTGTAGGTTCGAGCATAAATCGAAACGACATTTTCTGTCAACGTATGAGGTAATATTTATTCTAATTTTATAGGACGGCGACTAAACATTCTGAAATTCTGAAAAGTGCTATTCCATGGCCGGCCACGCAATATTTGTGGCCAGCCACACAAAACTCCGTGGCCATATATATCTGCAAAATTGACATGTGCATATGCTTATCCTATCAGTTAGTTTGTAAACATTTGAGGCCGCTTTTCCTGAAATATTATCACCCAAGTAGGCTGCCCAAGGGCACATGTTACTATAATGAGCACTCCTTTGGTTTGCTTTTTGAACGCATTCGCTTCTTCTGGGAATAAATCCAAACTGCTTAAAACATAAAATATATTTGCGGAGTTGAAAGTTAATCAAATTGTGGTTACCAGAGTAAAACCGTGAATTCATGCCTCACAATTTTTTCATTGGGCATAGTGGAGATATATTTTTCTCAATTATCGTCCAATCGTCATCTGTGTCATGGAAATGATAACTGTAGGCTTAATGATAAACAGCAGCAAAATGAGTTTTCTGGAAAATAAGATCATACTATTCATGTAAAAAATGGGTTGACTTCTCTTATTTCAAATGGAATTCTGCAACTGTATTTCTTGAAATACGCGGTCGTGTCTTGAACATCCGCGCCTTCGATTTGATATGAACGAGTGCTGAAAATCCATTTCCACAAAGATAGGTGGCGGCGAATGTAATAATAACGCGTCACGCTTCTGACGACACATTTGGGTATGATCACAACAAATATGGCACCGAAATTGACCAACAATTTTTTCAATGAACATATTGCGTCAGGCCTGTTTATTTCTAGCTAGCAGTTTATCTTGAAGTTATTATGGAAAAATTGTTTTGTAGGCTATGTCACAGGAGAAAATGGATTTTTGTAAACATGTTGTTAAAACATGTAAAACAATATAAATTAGGCTATCAACTATTTTGAGGCTTCGTGGACCCCCTGAAAATGCTTCGCGGTCCCCCAGGGGTCCTCCGGTTAAGAACCACTGGTCTATATGTGGTTGCTGTGTTCAGGGATACGAAAATGCAATAGGCGAATACTTTTTTTAAAACTTAAATATCGATGTCATAAGACAAAATAATTTTGTACCTAAGTTGACCACGGTGTTTGAATAATATTATATTCCATCGGTTCATCGCTAGGGACATATGCAGGCAGGTTTTAAGTTGTTATAACAACAATGTGATATAATGTAGGCGTTGTGAGATAGATATCAAATAAATCCCACGAGGGTTGGATTCAGATTGATATCGCAGTGCCGACAACTGCTTTCATTCAAACGGAACTTTCAAATTCCAAAATATACATTTAATCATATGGGTTGGGCTGCTAATCGTTGACGCCGTCTCACTAAAGCATCCCGGGAGTACATCACGCGGAGAGACGTACGGCAGCACACTGGAAAATGAGCAAATAGCCTAATTGAGACAAATATTGGCACTTTTTCTAATCGCGAAAAACTACTATGTTTCGAGCTTTATAAATCAGATAAAGCTTACCTAATGCACTTTGGTGTGGGATCTGTAGATAATCGTACGACTGATATGCATAACCTTAAATATAGCGTAGTGGGATTCCGTCGCATCATGGGATGCGAGTTCGACTCCGACCGGGATCGACTCTAGAATCCCGAGACCAGTTGTTGTCGTCGTTTTATTAATAATGGCGTTTCTACTATTTTGATCATTCTACACCAGGTCAAATTTTTCATTATCATTCCTGAGCTGCCAACTTTTCGCACGGTGTACATTCTACCAAGGGGTTTGTAAGACACCATATTGATGCGGATGGCATGACTAGGAGGATTCCACAGCCCACTATACTCTATATCTTGTCACACTTATACCTATGTGCTGCAGGTTTATCTGGGCTCCTTCCCGACATTCCATCCGAGTCATTGGCTCTTAGATGTACGCGATGGGGATATGAAGAAATGAAACAAGGGGTTCTACCTGTAGTGCTACATTATACGCTGCGCTGGAAAGTTCAAATATATTAGGTTTACCATCTTTTGAGATCCGAAAAAGAGTACACTTTTCAAAAATTCTAAAAGCTGTAGTACCGGAAAAGAAAGCTGGCGTATTTGAGATTTAATTGACCAATAGTGCTTTGTTGACTAAAAAAGGTCATCTTTACGATTTCCCCTCCCAAAATACCCGTCACGTCGTATTTTTCGTTACTTGTCTTGTCAACTCTGGCGTTCGCTGCGTAGCAATTCAATACTTTTACCAGACAAAGAGGACAAATTCCCCAGAAAAAGACATTTATGCGTCTTCCGAGCCCGAGGGCACTTTCAATTTATTGAAAAAACAGGTTAAATCCTCCTAAAAGAGGACATATGGTAACCCTAAAATATATACCTCGGTGCGGCAACGAAAAAAATAATGTCAGTTCCACACCAGCAACATATAATTTCGTATTTTTCGTTCATACTTTTTGACTCTGCTGTACTGGTTCATCATGACTTTACACAAATTCTAGTTCCGCCAATGTGCGTATAACTTTTTACTACATGTTGTAGCTGCCATGCTAAAAACAATGGTGGTTTCAAGGATTCCACGTTGGGAGAAAAGTGTCGAAACGTAATTCCCGTTGTTCTAATATAATTCTTAGTGAAAAGCGGTGTCTGATTTTAGTACTGAGAAAAAATTGTTTCTCATACCTGACTCTAATCCATGCTACTAAAGCTGGATTCGGTTTCGATTTCCTCTTCGTGCCTAACCCTATAATAAAGGTAGACACTTCCAAACATGCAGCAAGAAGTACCAAAAATATGATATGATTCTTTCATGAAAATATCGCACAATAAGTTAGCCCCGCTTACGATATTTACGATAACAGTTTAAACTCTAGAAATAATCGACATGGCAATGCATACAGCAACTATGGCGAGTGCTTTTGCTTATATGATATCAGGAATCGAATCAATGCCACTGCGGAATCAAGGTTAGTATTGATGGGTGAATTAAATATATTAACTTGCGGTAGCAGCCCTATTTATGTAACAATGTCTCTACCAATCGTTTGTTTCATGTCTTGTGCATCATGATATGGGGTCCAGTGTTTTTCATTGGTTCTGCTAGATCAGTGGTTTCCAACGTTTTCGTCTTGCGGACCCCTTTGGCCAATATTCCAGCTAAAATTACCCCCTAAAAAAGTTGCCCGGCGATTACAGAATGGTGCTTTTCAACCCACAACGATTTGTTGACTGAGCAATATATGCCCAAACATGTCGAGTGCAGTCCGCAATGCACTTTGGTAAAGTACCGCTGGCCATAATTCCGTATGAAATATTTATCACTATATAGGTGCATAACTAAATCAAAAGAAATTAGATCGTCACTTTCGTTCGCGGAAACATTGCGCTGAGTCTGGCCTGTCTTTTCCATTACCGGTCGTGTAGCTGCTGACGAAAAATAAATCACCAAGTTAGCCTGCGATGGCTTGGAGTTGACTCGATCAATTTAGTATGTTTTTTTTTCACGCTAGCTAAGATGTTTGCTTAAAAAGGGTCAACATTTCATCCACATCCACCTCGACCTATAGTGCCCGATGCCACAGTCTTCTTCGATGTTATTGTTTCTTCGTCGGTCCTTTTTAGAAGCCATTTCCTGCTCATTTATTATCGGGTTTGGTTTTTGGGCTTTGTTTCGCCGTCAGGATACGACACGGGGCGAGGAGCCTAGAATAACCTCCGACGGCGGGAATCGAACCCGGGCTGCTACCGGTTACCACGTAAAAAAATATAGCATAAATGTACGCAATTGAACAGACAAAACACAGCAAACTATGCATTTACACTCTCATACATCATTTCACGCATATGGCGAAGGTTGCATTTAAAACAAACATGTTTGAAACAAGGCACTCATTGAAAAGATGTTTTTTTGAAGCCATGACGTCACGGATATTCAATTGTGATGCCACAGTGGATTGACATTGACAATTGAAAACATAGGGCAAATAAAGCTCCTTTGATGAAATAGGCTTCCAACCTTTGTCATACACACACCAAAATATGTTTAACATGGACCACATCGTCATGCAGGGTTTTTACAGTCGGCGGTCATAATTATCAGAACATTAATTTCGTACCAATCCAGGTAGTTACTCAAGTAGAAGTAGAAGTAGCGACGGAAAAAAGATACTCAAGTACGAGTAGAAGTACTTCTTCCATAAGCAACCTAAAACTGCTTGAAGTAAAAGTAGAATTGACTGACTTCAAATCTACTCAAGTAAGTAAGTAGTTGTGAAAACGATCGTAATTCGTTTGCATGGACTGTCAAAAGCTCCGAATGATGCTATGCGGAAGGTGTAGAGAGCTTGATTCATATTGATGCATCCCAGGAGGTGTCAATTTTTGACTGAATTAACAGTTGTCCATATCATGGGATGTAAATGATAGTATTGACATGAAAATACGATACTAATCCTCTGTTGACTCTAACACCTCGTTTTAGAGAATACCATTGCACGACACCCTCCCCAATATTATAGGGCCCGTAGTTCAGTCGAAGTGCTATACGGATAAGTTATGTCGGATACGGTGGAAACACTTTGCGCGATTAGTATACGTTATTAAAAATATACCAGATTCTAAAAATGCAATATAGTAAATAACTTTATTTTCGGAAAATAAAGCCATTTCTACACTCGTTTTTATACTTCAACATTTATGTTATCCAGACAAAAGAACTGTAACTATAATTAGAACTCAACGTAGTATTTGAATGAAAAATACAAATGCTACTTCTAAAAACCGGAAAATATATTTCACGTATTTTGTCCAGAAAGTTTCAACGGTGGTCTGCTAAAACAAGTCTAACGTTAAAAAAGTCGAATTCCACTTTTCCAGATTAGGACATGTCATGGGCTGCTAGGTATAATAGGTAATTGTTAGATTGCGAAACGGTAGTTTCAAACGTTATGGGGGCCATACTTACTGTGATGAAAGATTTGATATCGGCGACAATGCCGTGTGAACAAAACCACGCAACCCGGTATCTAAATTATATTCAGCGACAATTCGTTACAAGACATTTGTCACTCCATATCTACTGTGCGCGTAGCGCAACGAAAATTCTGGGTATTTCATGACTTTTATGAAAATTAAATGTTGGTGCTATGTGAAAACAGCCCCGAAATTCCTTGGGCTATCTTTCTTATGGGAGATTAAACTACTTTTACTTGACAAACTGAAAATAGCGAAATGTAAGTAAGTATAGTTCACAAAATAATACGAAGTAGAAGTAGAAGTAGAAGTAGAAGTAGTGAAAATAAGACCTATTCGAGTCAGTATCAGATGTAGAGGAAAATTAATTGAGTACTTTGAAGAAGTATAAGTACTACGTTACTGACCACCTCTGTCTATATCTACGTACTACAATAGTTGAACCGAATATTTTTCGGGTTCCAACCACCCCATGTCGTATACGTCGACTATATCAAGAGGGAATCGTCCGTAGGCTCATACAACATGCTTTTTAGAAAGTATTTACATAATTAGGGCATATTTACACAACCTAAAAACACATTTGTTTTAAATACAACACTACATTTGATGCATGAGCTTGACGCTACCAAGTAAATTTATTGTTGGAACTGTTTGGAAAAGGCACCCGCGTAAACTGCGTCAGACTTGACACGAAAATCGTTATTCATCACTTTCACTTGCTCACAAGGAGAGGGAAAAGACTCTCAACACATTTTGACATTGCTGGTTACTATACCTTTCCATATACCAGACCAAATCTTCTGCCGGGAAAGTGACCTTGGTCTGGTTCAATGCAGAATCAGTTTGTCAGAAAATCAGCGTCACAGTTATTATCGGTAGTTCCATTGCACACAAGCAAACACTGAACATTGAAATGCACTAATCAATTAGCCTTTATAATAATGAAAGTATGGAAAAAATGTTAGAATTACTCCGGCATCTACATTTTTTAAAAATGTGCGAAGTGGTTGCTGGGCTACGAAAATTATATGAGCAGCTGTAATATTGTGTGAGAATGTGTCTTGAGCGACCACATATTTAACATTGATCATTTTAATCAAGTGTGCTATATTTTAAAAAGTTCATCAACTTCTCTTTCATGTGCCGTACGAATTGATATTTACATTAAATACGGCCGATTCCCGATTCGAGAGACACTTCATATATTGTCATCCTGAAAAATGACTGAGGTTTCCCACTTCCAGAATTAATATAGGCTAAAAAGTCAACAAACTCTTTCTATAGTCTATATTACCTACGCATTGGCGAACAATTCGACATTTGATCCGCTATCGCAATATCTTTGATTATTGTAGCGATGTAAAATTGTATTCCGAGATATATTGTAATGAGACAATAATTGTTTTATGTAATGTTATCATTTGTATCTCAATATTACTGCTAACAATGCTTTCCCATCCATTTTCCTATCATGAGTATATTCCGCTTCTGTTGTGATTTCCAAATAATCCCGCATATACTTTGTGTTGTGCCTTCGACGACATAGGCAACCTACATCGCTGATGACACAAAGTCATCGGTAATTGAAAAAATGCTCTAGAGGTGTTTTATTCTATAAGGTAATCCAAAATAACTAAATTGTAAACACTGAAGAATTTACACTATTTAAAACTGATAGTATGAATAAGATATTTGGAAAATATGGACAATGTATCAAATATGTGGTGGAAACTCGGAAGAATGTTGCTATGGCAAGGGGAATTGTAAATATGGTATGAAACGAGTAAGGTGGTCATGTATTATGGAAAGTTCCCGTTTCATATACCATACTATGCCCGACCCATCACGCATGAGACTTGGTCGCCCATGGTGTTCCACAAGTGAAATCTTCAAAATCCTAAAATCTCTCAATTGCAAATCTCTGATCGTCAGCTGATCCCCATATATCCCTGCTTGACGAAAAATCACGTTGCCAACGCCATGTCATATAATATGATGCTCATATACTTCTATAGCAACATGAATACGGCATATGTATGGTGCGCATCCCTAAACGGTTCTCGTTCGCGTGGACACGAACGCGAACACCGCTGTAAACACAAACCTGTGACAACGTGACGTCACATCCGCTAATTCCATGCTCTCTGTAAATGCATGTAATACATATGAGACCAACTAGTTTTCTAACATCGCAACATCAGCGAGATACGTTTACGTAACAGTACATACATTTACATGCTGAATTCGTCTGCGGAGCCAAGTCATCATAGGAGTGATATCATTTGAGACGGCTTGTAAAGGTGCTGAAAATGCAATCAAGTTGACATGGCCATTAGGCATATGTGAGATATAACAGTTCGTTCGCAATTAGTTCATGTTTACTGACACCAAGAATTTCAGCAGTTCTAAATCTTATTAACTTACAAATAGCGATGCAATTTCAGAGAGCAGCATAAGCAGCAATAATTTTACACTAGCGGAGCCGAGCAGTTTATCACATGGGAATCAAAGTAAGGCTGTCTCGTGGTATACGGGAAGGAATATCTCATCCGGTATTCATTCCATTACAGAAAGATGCGATGTGTTATACGGCGACAAATGCTATATCTTGATCGTATCAATGGCAAAAATGATTCTTGGAGAAGCTGAATCGACTTGCAGAGCGCGAAAGGAAGAATGACCGATATCTATAGTGAATAACATTATCACCTAATACGAGCACTGCTTCGTTCAAGAATACCACCAAACTATTGATACATAAATGCGTGGTTTGGAATGACCCTTGGCCTATCGGCCGAGCGAGATAGTGTAATGGTTATGCGTCCGGCTTCTCGAGCGGTAGGTTGTGGGTTCGATCCCCGGCCGGGTCATACCAAAGACTCGAAAAATGGTATCCGCAGCTATCCTGCTAGGCGCTCAGCAATCACGGATAGCATGGAGGAGAAAAAAAAAACGGGGGCGCAGACTAGATGACCTCATGGGGCCGTATCGCAACTCCGTCGCCAAAGCATCTCGATGGTGCAGGCGAGAAAGAATATCATATCTCTCTCTCTCTCTCTTGGTAAGTAAAATATCCCGACCAAATGTTTGGTGATCTTTCCTCCAAATTCACATGACACTTTACAAATGGCACGTAAATATTGACGTTTTTGCATGTGATATGTTTAGACTCGAAGAGTGAAACTTTCAAACGGAGATTGGGCTCCTTACAGCAAATGGCATCTTAATCGACCGCTGGCGGAAGCGAGACCATACGTCGGAATGGATTGCTATCACGTAAATGATGAGCGTCAAGAATATGTGGAGTGTTGGCCCTCTGATAGATTGTTCGGGGTGGTGTGCGAAGCAAAAACTCCCTGGATTCACTAACATTATCAAAAATATGCCTTATGTCATGTGTCATAATAAATTTATTTGCTGACGTACATTAACTTCTGGAAATGCTATTGTAGATAAAAATTATTATCCATTGTTCAAGTTCTGTAATTCGTAATTATTGTTAAAATAATTAGGTAACATTTCGTAAGTAATTCTGAAATAGTCACGTGTTCTAGGCACAGCGACATAAACAACCTGAAAACCCTGTGTAACCGAGCTGAATAATTGCGTTTGGAAGACTGCTTTTCAAATGTCTTAAATTGCATTATGCAAGACTAGAGGTGTTCAACTTTGTTATTTTCTTGCACATTTCGATCGTCGTCAAAGTTACACCGTGCTTACCCAAACGGACCGCCAGTGTTGATAAAATATAGATCCTCAACTCCATACTAATGATCTGGGCTCGACAGACATTTGATTCTGAATCCAGCATTAGGGTTTGAGTCGAGTTCTGTATTCGAGCACCACTCATTATGACGACATAAGACTACGTATGGCGCGGAAAGTTGCAATAAGTATCTTTTGTGCGACCATGATTGAAGTAATATTGTGATTATCTCGTGTCGTGTAATAAAACGATATATAAATGCTGTAATTTGATTCTATTATTACAGACAGTCAATATATGTAATGTTGCCTTGGCTTGAACGGACGGGGCCGTAATTGATACCCGAATCTGACTGCTTCTTAACGTGTTTTAATATAAGGAAACTAAAATATCTGTACAAGCAACGATAATGACGTTACGCTCTGATCAGACAGTCAATATATGTAATGTTGCCTTGGCTTGGACGGACGGGGCCGTAATTGATACCCGAATCTGACTGCTTCTTACCGTGTTTTAATATAAGGAAACTAAAATATCTGTACCCATGTAAAGTCTTAGTTAGTGCAACGCATATAATGTAGGGTTATGGGATGTAAGCCTATACTGAACGTTGTAACCGGCGCATTGTGCGAATCCGACACTCTGGGTATTTATAGCTGATACCACAATATGTCTGATAAGTGTTGAATGGACACTGGACAGTGGACACTCTCCTGCTGCAGCATTGTGACGTTATGAAATGACAAAACAAGTCAACTAATTTGATATTTGCAGTTGGCTGCTTTCCAATCCTATATCGCTACATTTCAGCCGGATCATCATTATTTGTTTATGTTAGCTTTGCAGAGTCATTTTATCCTCGTATGTGATGACGAATAAACGAGTTCGATTTTTCAATCAAAACTGCTGCATGGTATGAGCGGATGACATGAGCTACTTAGTTGAATTTAATGTTAAAAGTACGCTTGATTGATATCACGCGTTTTCAACTCAGATATGCGTTTCTGGTGACCATGATAGGGTGATTACAATCATTTAAGGAATTGCTACAA
This sequence comes from Botryllus schlosseri, assembly GCF_051294905.1. Classification (NCBI taxonomy): domain Eukaryota; kingdom Metazoa; phylum Chordata; class Ascidiacea; order Stolidobranchia; family Styelidae; genus Botryllus; species Botryllus schlosseri. The sequence goes on along the minus strand of NC_137247.1, from coordinate 15,923,493 downwards.
ACTTACGAAGGTATGCATAGCTGATTGAGGACACATGGTCCGTTGGACCTTGCGCATAATTCGAAAATTACGGCGAGATATATTGTTTATTATGCTAGTCGGTGCTGTTCTCCTCTCTCTAGCAACGAAATTAATGTGGATGTGGAGAGGGGATGATTACACCCAAGGCTATATTTGGTCACATTTTATATTCATCTGCTTTGACTACTGCGTTCCGAGCAATACATTATTCTTGTATAGGTAAAAGCCATAAATCCAGGGACTGTTACATAGCATCTCGCCTCACATTGATACAATTAAGAATCCTATATCTATTCGGTGATCGCCACTTTGAGCGAATGTAGCACTGTTGACCTATGCAGTTTCCACTCAGATTCGACCACGTGGACCTGGTAAATTGTTTTGTATAGTTAATGATTGATTCGGTCAATAATATTGATAATTGCGTATATATTGCTATAAAATTTTTATCCTCTCAGTCCACGTAATCAGATTTACCTGTAGAGCTGAGTGAGGTAATGTGTAGGAATATTCAGGACACGTAATTAATAATCGGACATATTCGAGCGGGCCCGTTGTTGTAATTACTTATCTACATGTTGTTATTTCTTGACTTCCTGTGCGATATATAATCAAAAGATATTGATATCGCCTATACGTAGGCTACTAAACTAAAAGAAGCACAGGATTCAAAATTGCGATTTCTTCACTGTTAAATAATAAATCGGTATGGGATGTCATGTGCCCTGTGGGGTCCAGATTGCCACGACATGAATATTTGGCGCTAGCAATTTAGGCGCCCGGACAAATACATTTTTATATCGAAGTGTACGGTCAACATAAGGGCAATCCTTTTCGAGTAATGTTTTTTCGCTGACGATCTTTTTGGCACATTCTTTGAGACCCATGATGGCCCAAACTTCACACGTCTTCTTTCAGTGCGGCGTGGTAATGGCCAACGCTTAGATGCCTACTTTCATAAATGATGCGTATTTTTGTGGAGGAAGGGTGCCTAATAATCAAAACATTTATCTACATGAAATCGCGTATAGCGCGAGCAAAATTTAAAGGTTGCAATTTTCTAATCGAAAGCGTATAATTAATGTTCATTCACGAAATAATTTTTGGCACCCTTAATAAAGACCGTGCTTCGTAGTTTCAGCATTCTCCTCTCTGTTCAATATGTCGCAATGCATCTTTTGTACCGCACTGTACATTGTCTGGCTTGAGCGGAAACAATAATTTGAGCTAAATTACAAATCAAAATCGGGGGTCCACGGAGGCTCGCTACGGTCCAACGGGGGTCCGCAAGGACATAAAAGATTGAGAATAACTGACATAAGGTATATGCCTTACGCTCGCAACTGACAGAGCATCTTCAAGCGGTCTTGACACAAGCAAATCAACAACCTATCAGCTCGATATATTGGGTGCGGGAAATACTACAGAATATTTATCATGCTATAACCAATACATATATTTGATGGAGTTGTATTAAGGTAAAGCAGTGATTCTTTTTCACAATATGTATCACGAGTGTTAAACAACAACATGTAACAATGATATAGTGCCTCTTCGCCTTTGCTAAGAGCTAATCAGGGCCCAAATATTAGGAGTTGACAATAAAATCGTACGACCGCGGCGTCTACCAAGGACGCAACTAGAACTTATGTCGAGTAGGGCTGTTCAAAAATAACTTTTTTTCCCGGATTCCAGCCATTCACTGATTAAATTGTCAGGTTCCCCTAAAAAACGCTGCAAACCAAATTTGGTTCGATTCTAACGAGTATGGGACTCCGCAGATCCAATTAAAATTTTTAATTTATTATGGAAAATTGAAAAAAAAAAAATTCCTAATTTTTCTGCCAACCCCATGAAATTGTTGAGCTGTCTTCAAAGACGTTGCAAAACAAATTTGAGTCAATTTCGACCAGTAGAAGCGGAGTTACGTAAGTTTTTCGTTGATAAATCGCGGATTATCCTCAAATTTTTCTGCCAACCCCATGAAATTGTTGAGCTGTCTTCAAAGACGTTGCAAAACAAATTTGAGTCAATTCCGACCAGTAGAAGCGGAGTTATGTGAGTTTTTCGATGATAATCCTCGGATTATCCTTGATCGGTGGATAATCCGCGATTTATCAACGAAAAACTTACGTAACTCCGCTTCTACTGGTCGGAATTGACTCAAATTTGTTTTGCAACGTCTTTGCAGACAGCTCAACAATTTCATGGGGTTGGCAGAAAAATTTGGAAAATTTTTTTTTTTCAGTTTTTCATAAATTAAGAAATTTAATTGGATCTGCGGAGTCCTATGTTTGTTAAAATCGAACCAAATTTGGTGTGCAGCGTTTTTTAAGGTAATCTGACAATTTAATCAGTGAATGGCTGGAATCCGGGAAAAAAAGTTATTTTTGAACAGCCCTAAATTGTCGAGTCATCACAATGGTGGTCAGCATTTTTTGTGTCGTAATTTTTTAACACAGTGTATAAATGCTTAAAATCCCTATATATACCGGAATGGTCTAAACTTTACCTTCAATTTGAGACCTCATCATTTTTAGAGCGCATTGCCCCTTTAATAATATTATACAATCAAGTTTGTTTATTATAGCATTGTCACTATTATCCAACACGCAATAACCTTCTAGAACACCAATTGTGTCGTAGATATAAAAACTGAATACCTGTTACGCAGTCCTCAATTGAAGAAAGGTATACAGAGAAGTTTTTCTCTCAGTGCCGCTCAGGACTTTGTGAACGTGATGGGGGATTGGGCATATACCGTACTATGCAATTAACCGGGGCATGACAGTACAGGCAGTACGATTATCATATTGTATATGCTTAATTGCTTATGACGAGGTCCTGCCACGAAAAGGCACATTATGGATATTAAGTGACTATCTATCTCAGGGGTGGCAAACTTTTCAGCTCGCGGGCCGCATTCAACATCTGAATCCATTCGCGGGCCGCATTATGTTAAATTTGGATTATTAGCTAATGCGCAATATGTTTATGTCAATATATAGGAACCGAGGAATTATGGAGATGATATCTATGTATATATTTAAAACTATAATCAAATAATAATGTACACGCGTCAGAAACATAGACAATATTTTTTAAGCTGGTCGTCCTCAATAAGCAATTTGGTGAAATTTGAGATGAAAGGCGGCTGTGTCAATTTTTATAGAAGATCATTAAAAATTTAAATCTGTGATGATCGATCTGTTCATCGATTTGTTGATTCTACTTTTGGTTTACCTGCAGTACAGGCATATCTGACAGCATCATAACCATGTTACCTTAAATATACGCTTCTACAATAGATATAAATATAAATTAATTCTACGCATATCGAGGACATATCTATACCGAACACACGCGCGAATAGGAGTCGCAAATATAAGGTAACAAAGATAATAAAATTGCTGGGGTTACCGATTTTATATCTCTCTCATGATCCGAATTTTATTATTACCATTTTGAATTTCTGTGAGGTTTACCAATTGAAACCTTTTCAAATGTGTGGGCCTTGAGCTCACTACGCCAGCAATAAAATAAAACCATAGTAAAACTATAACTTGTCATTGTCATAATGAAATATAGTAAGAAATGGTATTGCTAAGTCGCTGTAAAAATTACATTTTAGTACGCATTATATTTTCGTGAGGCTTTCCCGAACCGCACAAAACGGTGTTCTGGGTCACATGCGGTCCGCGGGCCGTTGTTTTCCCAACCCTGATCTATCATATCAACATATTTAATACAGCTTATCCCTGTTGATTAGCCATCCCATTCTCTCTATAAATGATTGCAATTCGTGACGTGCGAACATATTATAGTAGAGGATATAAATGTCGGAGGAATGTGTCATTCAGTCGAGGATGATGAATTATTTTCGGTCTGTGAGTCGTCTAACGCGGGCCACATATTTCACGATAGAAGTTGAATTTCGGAATGACTTCTCGAAATGCACGGATAAAGATATCAGCAATACATATTGCCACTTTGGAAAAAAAAACTTGTGCTACAGGAAGGAGAAAGGCAATGGAACGGAGCATAAGATTTCTAGGCTCATTTCAGTGAGATCAGGATCCGACTTCAGCCTTATTCCCTACGTGCTCATTGCGGGCAATCCTCGAATAGTGTTGTCTACCTAGATGAATTCTGGACATGATGCGTTATTCTAGCCTATCCACGAACTAAATTAGGGTAGGGTTACCATATTCTGGTGGATCAATTTCCGGACATTCTCTAGCGCCTACTAGCGGATTTCACATTGAGGAATGAACACATTGTCAGTCAATATGACGTCACACTAGCAAAGCTTCGCCTATCGACTGTATGCAGGACTGGAGTTGAAATAAATAACTAACCTACGGGTTAGTTATCTGTAGCGGAACATAGGTTTTAAATTAAGCATCTCTAATGTGGGCTCTGTTGATTGCTTGGCTCTGCAGCAGATTTCTTCACGGGCCAGATGATCTTCTGGTGGACCTTATCCAGTCCGCCAGTTTTGTGTTTGACAGCCTTGCTATACTGTTAGGTCGGTGCGGCTATCTTGTTGTGTGTTGTAACCCGGTTCGAAACCATATTTTTTTCAGCTACCTTCTGCTCAAAAAAGCACAAGTCCTGGGTCCATCATAGAGTAATCGAACCATTTCCAATTTGAAAATGTTTCGTGGTCCAGCTCAAGAAATGATTTGCTGATATTTACTCACGTCCTATTTTTGAAGCTGATGACGTCCAACATCTTCGCGATCCCCAGAATAAAGGCAAACGATCCCCAGATTTAGAACAACTGTTTTAGACTAAAGCATCCAAACGGCCTTAACCAACTCTAGGAATCCACCGTTATCTTATAATTTCGATTACAATTACCCTTATTTCCGTAAATAATGGTTACCATACCAACACGTAACTCTCTGTTTCAATGCGCTAGCAAGTATCAAATTACGGTAACTGTTTTCGTCACAGAGGCCATTGTCACATTCAGCACTCATGCAAAATACAGCGATATGAGAATAAGTCCGAGGTTTCGTGATCTCATTTGAGCAATCAACAATGTCTCGAAATACAGATTGCTGCGGGCTTGGCAGTTACCCAGCAACGTTTTTTCCTAAGAAAAGGTGGATGTGCATCTTTGAACTCCGGATGAAACTGTAAATGATGTCGTTTTATATGTCCTCGCTTCGTTACATCTGTTCTTCGACAAATAAGACACATCGGTTTTCCATATCTCTGCGAAAGCTAGTTTATTGTTCCACAGTGTGTTGAAAACTCAGTTTTGGTGGTTAAATTTTCCCCTCCTTGTCGCGATCTGTTCATGTCTGCGGTGGCGAGTGTAACTCTCTTTAAAAGTGTACCACCCTGCGGAATTCTCTTAAAATATAGTCCAGACAAGTGGTTCCCAACATGGGTGATATCGCCCCCCAGGGGCGATTTGGCGGTCTAGGGGGGCGAAAATGACGATGGGGGCGACAGGGGGGGCGAAAATGGACAAAGGGGGCGACGGGGGGCGAAAATAGTGAAGGGGGCGATGACGCGCCAAAACGGCTGACCTTTTTTTTAGTCAACCCACACGCAAATTTAGTTACAAAAGTGTGTCAAATTAGACGTCGTGTCGAAAATTTGACCTTTTTTTTAGTCAACCCGCCGGTGATTACAGATTGTATGCCCAATTTTCGGTACACAAAATTTGGGGGCGATGATCGGTGTTGACCTTGAAAAGGGGGCGATGGGGCGAAAAAGGTTGGGAACCACTGGTCCAGACGAATACCAGTACCAATTATAACTCGAGCATATCAAGAAACCATCAATTAACAAAACAAAGACGGCCGATGGAGGAACTATAAGTAACAAACCTAATATGTCACAATACCGTATTACCAGTAATTGTCTGCGTGCCGCGTCTGTGGGCCACGTGAAAAGAACCCCTGAACTAAATCATGATTTCGTTTCAACGATCATTGTGGATCAGACTCAAAAGTAAATGTCCGGCTTCCCGAAATCATTTGCGTTAATAATAGCATAACTGGTATTTTAAAACCTAATCCGAACGGATTTGACATTGTTATTCATTAAATGGTGATTCTACTATCATAATGAAGATCGTTCTCATTTTAGACTCGGTATTGATGATCTGGATGTTAGGCATTTGTAAAAAAAAAATGAGAATGAACAAAGTCAGTGTTGCCATTGTTCTGATGACCAGCAGTATCATCGCAAGAATAGAATCCACCGCGACGGCGAATGAAGGTCTGTATCATTAATGGAATGTACTTCAATTATTTATTTTAAATAAATTAATACAATACGCATTTTATCAGAGTTATATCAACGCTTTATAGACTTATGCTTTATTTCAGTGCTTCCCAGCCAGTGTGTCGCGGAGCTATTTCAGGTGGGTCGCGAAGATTTTCTAAGTGTCACAGTTTCCTCTTCAATATGCCAAGCACCTTATCTTATCGCGATTAGTCGAGCAAATACACGTTCTCATCATATGAATTGAATTGTTTTTGAGCCCATAATTGCCGCAGCCTCGTATCCGTGCTCGTAATAATTAATGAACCAGACGTTTGGGACAGTCATTTTGATTGGAGCGCGATATTGGAAAGTGTGTTATTATGCGTGACTGAGAATTGGAATTAATTCGTTCCTCCAAAGGCTTTGTGACCGTTGATAGGGAATGCAGAATTTCAGTCCGATTTGGTGTTACAATAAGTAATCAATTGCCATGACACAAGTTGCTCAGAATCTAATTGTGTTCAACGTAAAGTATAAACGCGCTTCCTCGTGAATAATCATGTGTGACATGTGTTGATCCTTGTCTGCACTATGTGTGGCTAGAAAGCGTGGTGTGCCACAGCTGCAATACCAATTGGTTGCGGGCTCGAGTTCGACCGAGCCTCCGAATACTTTGACAATTGAGTAGTCGATCAACATTTACATTTTCGGAATGAGTGAAACAATTACATTGACCTAATATCGTATGTTATAAATTCTGAGCTATTTACGATAAATTCCGCTATCACAGGCGAAGCTTGGCCCATTTGGATCTCAACCGTGCCTTTCGCGCTATATATTCGAACAACGCGCGATCCATATCTGCGTTTCAATGACATCTCGCGACCCAAGCCTCACACATTGCAATCAATGTATTTTTAATGTTAGTATGCTACGTTTTTACGGGCATGCAGAAAATAGAGAAGGTGCAGACAACCTATTGTACACTAAACGCAGTTCTGTGTCACACAAAATTTATGCACGACTTTGCTGCATTCGGTTCTATGCATATGCCAATGGTTTCCACCTTTTTTCTATTCACGAACTCATTGCAGGGAATTAATTTGTAAGTTAAGGGCCCCTTGCGCCATTGAAACATGAGAGAATTTTCACAAAATCAAGCACTGATTCACATTCTTATATGTGATTCACAAACACACACACGCGCGCGCGCGTGGTCTTTCTGTAGTGGACGAAGTTCGGTACCACGCGATTCACCAACGAGCCGGAGGGAGTAGGACGAACTACAAACCATAAGCACACGTGATCAGATATAGGCTACCAGTGGATGTGATAAATGTGGTGTCTTCAGAAATTTTGCGGCACGTACTTATACGCCCTGATTGAGTCATGTTCATACGGGATCAGCCGATCACTCTTGTGAGCGTGTAGCTTATGTGCTGCAGTATCCAACACAAAGGGGAAGCGAATGGCGCAGTTGGTAAAAAACACTGCAGTCACGACACCAATGGTTGCTGGTTCGAGTTCGAGTTTCTATGTGTCGGAGGTTTATCTGGGCTCCTCATCACTGACCTCACTGCATATGCACTGTAACACGAAAAGCCCAGATGAAGCAAGTAAAGTCGAGCTTACGAAAATCGGCTGCAACTGACTCTGACGAGGACGCGTGCCAGAGAGAGTGGAAGACGTGAATGAGTGTGTGACTGGAAGTCGTCCTGAGAAATCGTACCACAAGCAAAGACCAAGCAAAAAGGACAATATTCATGATCGGGCGCAAATTACCTTATCGGCGATAAGCGCTAAAAGTTGTTCAATAAAATACAAAATAAATACCCAACACAAAGCACTGTGACATTTATGAAATACCCACAGGAGATCGCGAGAACCGCCGAGAAATTTTTGTAACAAGAAATTCAGCAAATATCACATGCATATTAAACGGTCGCTCTGGCGTAGTCGTGACCCAAATTTAGGCCCTCGCAACCTATGTTTGGGTTGCGACACACACTTTAACAACTCCAGTCCTACGACAATCCGCACGCAATCCTACGCAATCCGACCCGCACTACTATCTTATCATCAACCAGCAAGCCGACTAAAGAAGTTTCCTACACCAAACAAACTAATTTTACTGAGGGCGAGCTTGTTCTATATGAAGTCCCCATATCGGTCTTCAACAGTTCTTATTATCGATGGCGAGATATCTCATGGAAACGTAATCTCAGCGTGTTCTAATACTTCTTAATATATGTTTATCTGCATATTATAATATAGCAACATAATCCTGCTCTCTGCACCACCCTCATATGTCAGTTTCCAGCCTTTCACGGTCCATGAGAGCGTACTTATGACTGCTTTTCAAAACGACCAACTTACTTGAGCAGTTTTCAAAGACAACAAAGTCTACTTCTACTTGTAGCAGTTTTGTACTACTTTGGAAATCACTACTTCTACTCACACTTGAGTAGAGTTCTGCGCAACTACTTCTACTTCTACTACTAGAGTAGCCTATTGACTACTTTGATCCTCTCTGTTGGTTAGGAGCTTTCAATGCATCGAAACTGTGGCGCATATTTAATTCTCACAGCTTAGAAAACTGGATGGCCGTAGTTTTATGACATGTTACGGTTTTATCGTTTTTTTTTAAATTTTCTATATATGTTTTTATTATAAAGTAATTTGGTTTGTGATTCGCGGTAACACAATAAGCGTTTCTGGTCCCTCTAAACATGCTGGGTTATAGTGTTTCCCATTTGGCACATTCAAGATTCTAGAAACGCAGAATTAGGCTAGACATCCCTGGGCGTCCTCGGAGCGTCAAGACATCAGAATTTTCAGCACACAAACATTGTATAAACATGTAAATAACGTTGCAATTTCAGGTATAAATAGCAGGGACTTCCAAAATGCATCACTCGCGGAACCGCGTAGCTTCTACCATGGGAATGAAAGTAAGCGTTCTCCAGTAATATACGAAGGAATGTTTATTGGTAATTATTCCCTAACAGGAAGATGCGATGTTTTATACGGCGACAAATGCTATGTGTTGATCGTGGGACGAATGACTCTTGGAGAAGCTGAATCGACTTGCAAAGCAGCGAAAGGAAAATTGGCTAATATCCACAGCGAAGAACACTTCCACCTGATACGAGCCCTGCTTAGATCAAGAATACCGATGAACTCTGACTTCATAAATGCATGGCTTGGAATGACCCTTGACTTACGGGTAAAGTAGAATGTTTGTCTATCATTTATCCCAGATTCACCTAAACACATGCACGTTCCTAATGGCATGTTGGATGGTCAATTTGCAAGTCAACAAGGACTTTATTCCGAGATGCTAACTTTGCTAGATAGCTTTAGTTCACAGTATGTATGTGTGGTGTCATGTCTACGATCATCATCAGAACGTGTTAAAGCCTACATGGCAGGTCTGAGAGATGAGATAGTGACAATCTCTTCGAGGCGATTTGACGACATGGTTACGTTGAACGGTGCATTTTTTCTAAATTTCCCGGGAGGTAAAATCTGAAGCTCTGAAAAGGGATTTGAAAGACTCATCCAGTATCCGGGTATAGGTATAGCCTCGCGCCTCCGACCTACTTGTCACCATCCACCGTCATGAAATCATCAAGTAAGCCGTTATACGAGTAGCCTATAAGTGACACTCTAATAATACATGCTCATAGACATGTAGCACATTTCATTCCAATGTAATAGTACTAAACTGCTATGGTGTCACCTTGCTCGCAAAATAGGTGCTCGTTTGAGGGTCACCACCACAATACAACCATAATCAAAGATTCGTGGATGAAAATTTGACCGAATGAATTGATTTAGACGAATATGTTGGAGTTACGAAACTAGTCATCTAGTGGCGATATCGGCAGAGAGATACAGTTTTTAATCAGTTTCATGTTTATGATCTCGATGACAAAAATGAGATATTATGTACAACTTACCTGGCTAACTGGCTAACTTGATGAAACTTTTTGCATCCTGCAAAACTGCTCATTCAGCGGATGGCAGATATCCACGTTTGTTTTGTCAGCGCAACTATCTAACGTATTCCACCAAATGATGGTGATTAATTGCGAGATCATAAAAAAATACTGGTCTACTTCTCTATAGCTTTGAGCGGAGACGAGGCTGATTTGCTAAATATTGATATTTTGCATGCAATGTGTTCAGACTCGAAGAGTGAAACATTCAAACGGAGATTGGGTTCCTTATACCAAATGGTATCCTCGTCGACCGTACACGGATCCGGGACCGTATATCGGAATGAGATGCTATCATTTGAATGATAACCATCAAGGATGTATTGACAATTGGGCCCATGCTGAATTTTGGGAGCTGTATGTGAAGCAAAAGTTCCTTGGATGCAATAAACTGGATCAGAATGTTCGATTAAACTTAGTTGTTGGAGTAGTTTACCTTCTGGAAAGGCTGTTATAGATACATGATTGTTCGGGAGTAGTATTTTGTAATTTTTCTGAAAGAAAGAAAACTAACAATTCGAAGTGAAACTGATTTTGAATTAGCAAAGTACTTCAGACTCATTGACATATATAGTCTAACATTATTATCATTGAAAATTCTTTTGTCCGGGTTTACTAATTGCGCTGAGAAGATTTTTTCAACTCAAATCTCTCAAGCAACCAGAGGATATGTAAGAAGAGAGTTGATGATTTATCTTCTATTCCCGGTAGCATTTCGATTAGTGTACTTGTAACGATGCCTGATAACTTCTACGATAGTGAATCCAAAATGAGTATCACTGCCGTCCTGACTCCCACGCGCAATGTGACTCAGTTCATCAAACGAGATGCTGCCCCATTCTATCGAAAATGAACTATCCGAGAGATACGTGGATGATCAGGGACTTATTGCAGTACAAATTACTTGAAATCGAGTGGTGCATTTAGACCAGTGTTCGCAACCCTTTTGAGCTGGAGGATTGGCAAAATTCACAGTTTTGCTGATCGGTAAACCTACAAAAACCCAAATTAACACAAAATATAATTATGATAAATGTACGCAACTCAAACGCAAATATTGAAAATGCGCCGTTATTAGACGTGTTACACTTGGTCTTCACTACGAAGTCTCGGTAAAAACACTAATTTCATTATGATTGTTCGTGTTCTTTTAAGGTATGCGATGTAGCTGTTTGTACTGTCGAAATTTAACGAATATTTTTCAAAAGTCGTATTAGCTTTCATATATATTTCGTATTGAACGAAATGTATAGACTACTCTGAAATCGTTACTCACATTTGAAATATGACAAGCGTTAAGTTCATAGTAGTGAACCACGAAATTTATATTACGATACCATACAGAAGAATCAATTTCATATTTCTATCAAAGCATTGATGGCGGATATTTGATGTTCAATTTGTCTAACTAATGGATAATATTCGCATAACTGTTTCTCTCTTAGAATCTATCTAGGCGCTTTGAAAGCCGTCGATCCTTGTTATTTAGTTTCATGAGTCGCCCCATAATAGACCTACTTCAAATCGTGATTTTTCGTGCCAATATTATTGACATATTGGTGACCTCAATTATTGACGGACTCTCGTAAAATTCGAAAGCAGAATTGTCGCCATCCGATAAAATATACCCTACTTTCGTGCAAGTTTAGCAGAAGACCATAAGGTGAATAATGCCGATACATAAAAAGTAATATTTAACCTCCTCGGCCAGACTGGCTATACTACAGCGATAATAACGTGGCGTCCCTACGACATGTCAACATTTTGTGGTGTCGCTATGCGCATCCTATATCCAGAGTACTTTCACCAAACTACTCAGTGACATATTATATACTGAATCGTCTCTGCACAGCCACACGCGAGTCGATTCTTGCTCATCGCTCACTAGTGTGTGTTGACCCAAGTGGCTATTCCTTTTCCTGGTGAATAGCATGGCCGCCGACTTAGATGAGATATAAAAACCAACCTGCTGAATCTCTCCTGGAATGAACGTATATAGTACTAATAGGGTAACCATACGTTCTCTTTTTAGGGGACGCTACTAGTTAGATACGAAATGTTTGTGATATTTTTTCATTATCGATCTAGAAAGGGATTTTCACGCTGATTACGAATATGTACCTACTTTTTCGATAGTCCAACTCCATCTACGTCAAATCTACCATATTTCGAAGGTCATATTAAATCAAAAACATACTAGTCAAATTTTCAATATAGCGTTTTGACTTGTTGGGATTTTTGTGCAAAGGTGGTGAAAATTTTCACGGATTTTTGACTTTATGTCCCCTCGGGGTGTATGCCTATAGTTCAACATAAAGGCCATATTTGGAAAGGAAACTTCCTGCCCTTTCCAACTATACATCGATCATGGGGCATGCATCTACTGTATGGAAGTTATGATCAGAAACGTGAACTGAAAACAAGTAAAATTCATTTCAAATAGCAGTGCCCCTTTAAAAAGATTTTCCCTCTTTTCCTCTTTCTTCTTTTCAATTCTGACTAAATGTATCAGAAAATTGGTCTGTGATGGAGAAAATCAGCACTCACGTAACGTTCTGGCGGGTATTTCGGGAGTTGAGCTAGAAAAAAAGACGTCTTAGTCAACCAACTACAATCTCAGTTAAAATTTACCACTTTTTCCGGATTTAACTCCGGTATTGTAAGTCTGAAAATGTTTTCTAGTTGTTTTCTAGTTGTTTCACAACTAAATTGTTTATATGCACTACTAGAACAAGAAGTACGCACTTTTCAAAATCTGCAACTAGAACTACTCCAGAAACCAGTAGCTAGTTGACGGTCAATTAACGAGATCGGTATTTTGCGCAAGTCTGAAGTTATGTTTAAAATGACTCCTCCGTACTCCGGGCTACTGAGGAAAAGAATCCGGGGCTGGACTACTTTGGAAAAGATAAGTACGAAACACCAGAGGTGGTCAGTACCGAAGAAACTTCAACTTTTTGGAAGTACTCAGGTAGTTTTCATCTACTTCTGATACTTACTCAAGTAGATCTGGTTTTCTCTATTTCTACTTCTACTTTGAAATATTTTGTAATCTACTTACTTACTCTTCGCTATTTTCAGTTTGTCAAGTTGAAGTAGTTTAATCCCCCAGTACGAAAGATAGCCTGAGGATTTCGGGGCTGTTTTCATGGAGTACCAACATTCATAAAAGTCAAGTAAAGCCCAGTAATTTTGTTGCGCTTCGTGCACAGTAGTTATGGAGTGACAAATATGTTTTCACGAAAGTATCAGTGAACATAATTTAGGTACCGTATTGCTTGGTTCCGCTCACACCGCATTGTCGCCCATATCAAATATTGCATCACAGTCAATATGACCCACCATAACGTTTAAAACTACCGTTTTGCGATCTAGCAAATACCTATCATATCGTAATCTAGCAGCCCATTACGTGTCTTGCTAATCTGGAAAATCCAGCCTTTTTGAACGTTACACCTGTTTTAGCAGATCACCCTTGAAACTTTATGGACAAAAGACATAAAATATAAAGACATGAAATATATGTACTTTTTTGATCTATAATTGAATATGGAATTGAGGCATTTCATTTTGGTCACTGACGATATCTAGAAAAAGTCGAGCGTCTACAAAACAACGCGCTGCGGCTTTGTTGCGGAGGGATGAGGAGCACCCCAACAATTTCCATACTGTCTGCGTGTGAGGAAATGCCACTGGACCTACGACACAGGCATTTATGTATGAAATTCAGATCCAAGGTGAATGCTGATGTTCAGCACCCGTGGCGAGAGCAGCTTCTCCAGTTATCGTGGGAGGAACAATGGCCGAAAAGAAAGCAATTCGTTTGCTTCAATCAAATTACATATCGACCGAATTGCGACGAAAATGGAGATGGTCTGTTGCAGTTGAGTAAAATGACTCATCCACCTTGCACGTTGCGTCGAGCACGTATAGATTTAACATTGACGAGTCTGAAGTTTAAACAATGTTCCTCTTTGTTACCCCTAATCAATGAACATATCTGTAGACGATTCCCGGGAGACGTGCAGATTTTCACTGACGGATCAAAAACTACGACGGGCACTGCGGCGGCGTTTTATGTATCGCGAACTATCAACAGCGCAACCACTAATATAAAGGAATCGAGTTCCTTCCCTGCAGAATTAGTGGAAATAAGCTTAGCTCTACAATGGGCTGTGGAAAACAGCAATACCAATATACTAATACTCGTGGACTGCTTGAGCGCAATTCACGCGATTGACAATATTCATCACCTCGTCGCACCAATTTTACAGACGATCCATCGGATATCGGAGGCAGGATACAAGATCGCTATTGTTTGGATACCTGGTCATTATCAAATTCCCGGGAATGAAAAGGCAGATGAATTGGCCAGACGAGCGAATCAAGCCAGTGTGCAAACGACTGAATTCAAACCTTCCGTACGAGAGATCGCTGCTTCGCGTCGGAAGCCGTGCATCGAACTATGAAATAACCGCTATTCACAATCGGATAAGTCATAACAATATAAGGAATGTTTTCCAACCGTCTACCACAGAGCAGACGTGAATGGACTACTGAAAAGGTATCAAGCGATTATGTTCCAACTACAAACCGGACATTGTGGACTAAAAGCACATCTATTCAAATTGGGAATAGCAGATTCAGCCAATTGCTCAACGTGCCGCCAAGAAGAGAGTGTCTCCCATTATTTATTCACGTGTCGAAATTGAAGACACCAGAGAAGAGTTTTCGAGGACGCGTGTCGGAGGAAGAATATCGCTCCCACCGTAACAAACTTTTTGACTGACACGCATATTTTTCCACACGTTATGAAATTCGTTCTCGCAACAAACCCATATATTTGAGTTTATATTTCGTAATGCAATACCCACCCCTAGATGATAAATGACATTTTTCGATATGGCGAACAACACCACTTGCGTTATAATCGCCAATCAAATAATTATCAACAACAACAACAACATGAAATATATTTTCCGGTGGTATTCGAAGTGGTATTTGTATTTCACTTTCAATTGCGAGTATCATAGTTTGAGCTCTAATTACTTCCAGTTCTTTTGTCTTCAGAATATACACGTTGAAGCATAAAAGCATGTGTAGTAATTCCTCTATTTTCCGAAAATAAAGCTAAACTTAATATAACTTTTACGATCCACAGTATTTGTTATTAATGTATACTAGTCGCACAAAGTGATGAAACCCGTATCCGATACAACTTCTACGTATTGCTCTTCGTCCAAAACTGGGGCCTTATAATATGGGGTAGGGCGCCATGCCATGATGTTCTCTAAAGCGGGGTCTTCTAGTAAACAAAGTGTTAGTATCGCACTTTCATATCAATACTATAATTCACATCAATACGAATCAAGCTCTTTGCACCTTCTGCATAGCTCAATTCGTAGCTTGTGACAGTCCATGCAAACGAATTAAGACTGTTTTCAAAACTACTTACTTACTTGACTAGATTTAAAGTCAGTCAATTGTACTTCTACTTCAAGTTGAAGAAGCACTTATACTCGTACTTGAGTAGATTTTTTCATCGCTACATCTACTTCTACTTGAGTAGCTTTCTTGACTACATTGACCATCTCTGCTTATATAGCCATACGATAGAATTGAAGCCTGTAACAATTGTATACGAGTAATATAAATGTATAAACTAATATATCAGTCCGATTTAAATTAATTATGCTAGAGGTTCTTTAAGATTATCGTACTGAGCAGACAGACACTGCTACAGATAGAATTCTACAACTCTACGACAACGTAAGCTCTAATCAGTATTTTTGCGGTCAATTTATTTGTGACTTGCCAGGTTGTGCAATCTTTGAATGACTGGTTGCTCACGTATCATAATCAGCGTGTCGAGAGCATGTACGTAGGGTACAAGTACAGCGACTTAGTCGACAGCAATTATTTGATGACTTGAAATTGAGTCGGAAATCACGAGCATGCTACATTTTTAAGACGCCAATTCAAGTTAAGTCAAGTCAAGTCATTTTTTCAAGGTGCCTCGACTCAAGCCAAGTCATCTTAAAAAGTTGACTCGAGTCATCCCAACACTGACTTGGTCCGACTCCGAAACGCTTTGTATTATTCGAGTTGGTGTAGTCGGTTAATCCACGGCCTTCATCTCGAAAGACCGTAATCGACTCTCGGCGCTAGCACGTTTATATGGGTCAAATTTTACGTCGAATCAAATGAACACTATCATGAACAAAACCCTCAAAATGTCACTCTGTAGTAACATACGTGCAAAATGACGGTTTCATACTTTACATTTTAGGTTGATTTCAATGTTTGAAGGTCCACCGGTCCGCGAAGTATTTTTCGAAATTTTACCGGTCCGCGAGGTGAAAAAGGTTGGGAATCACTGCCCTATAGGTAATAGCTCCACTAAACAACGAATTATGCACCCACCATTGCAGAACGATATCAATCTTTGAAGAGACTCTTTGGGGTACAAAACTTTAATATACATTTTAATAATATATTCATGGTAGAAATATATTAAAACACGAAGCTTTTCGAGCTAACACTCTTCAAGGGCAATCGTCAGCAAATGGAGAATTTCAAAAACATGCATCCAGCTACATTGCATACAACCAATTTTGATGTCATAGAAACAAACAACATGAAATACAGGCAAACCGCGAGCGCAGCTAGTGGCCAATTTTTAGATTGACTAAAAATTCCTTCTGCTGACACAAGCGCGGTCGGTGGATTTTAATAGAAGTCGATTTCAGTGCAGACAGATGGAAATGAGTACGGCCTCTACCGAATATAGAGAATCTTTCATCGCGACAGTTTTTAGTTGCATTCTCCGCCAAATGGTTACCGATGGCAGAGTTCATAGCCATGGCTTGATTACGTTCTAGTAATCGCAGATTAGTTACGGCTGCATCTTCGCGAGAGTCCAATGTGTGCGATCTAATAACGCTCGGAATATTTGTTTGATACGTTCCTGCAAGCGCTGAGTTGTTCCTCCCACTTACCGACAATCACAGTGGCACTTGAAATCATAGACTATATTGCTTTGTTGAGAAGCAGGAAGACCATGTTTGCGCTTTGCAGGAACCAATTGTTTGGTGGTAAACATAACATTAGTTTTTTACGTTATCGTAACAGCGATTTACAGCAGAGATCATTTGCTTTTCAAAACGGGAAGAGATGGGGCCCAGCCACGGTAAATGTATATAGATACATTCTCCTCATACCGTGTGTTCGTGTTTTGTGATTTGCTGGGATCGAAATTACTGAGTTTTCTTTCAACAGAATTCTTGATGATGTGTTTGGGGTACCCGTTATCGATTAGAATTTTCCGGATATATTCTAGCTCCTCATTTAATTTTACATCCGAACATATCATCAAGGCTCTGTGCACTAACGTGCCGATCAAAGTTAGTTTACGGCGATTCGGGCTAAACGAATTCCAGCGTATTTATTGTCCTGTAAACGTTGGCTTCCGGTAAACCGAAGTGACAATGCTAATACCCCGTTTTTCCACTACAAGGTTTAAGAATGGTAACGAGTTAGCACGCTCTTTTTCAAATGTTAATTTTAAGGAATTTTAAGCAGAAGGAATTTTTAGTCAATCTAAGAATTGGCCACTGGCTGCGCTCGCGGTTTGCCTGTATTTCATGTTGTTTGTTTCTATGACGTCATAATTGGTTGTATGTAATGTAGCTAGATGCATGTTTTTGAAATTCTCCATTTGCTGACGATTGCCCTTGAAGAGTGTCAGCTCGAAAAGCTTCGGGTTTAAATATATTTCTGCCATTATTAAAATGGATATCAATATTCTATAATCCGTTTCTTAGCTGTACCGCACCAATTGGACACGACTTTCATTTCGCGATGATGATAGTTCTACCTGTTACAGTTGCAGTATCGTTATCAGCAGGCTGCTGTTTCACTCAACAAATTGACAACAGGCAGCCTACACCGCATTTTCTCATTATGATGCAACAGAAAACGCCACTTGATTGAAAACTCGGGGCACCTCGAATAAGCATCGCGCGTAACCTTTTTCAACTGTATGCGTCGCGATTAGCAGTATTTCATCACACGATTAGCATTCTTCCGGATCAGCTAACTATATTATCTCCGCCCTTAGTAGCAAGGAACGCATGATTTAAGTACTCGAAAAAATCGTCTCCGACTATACTCAAGCATAATCATTAGAATTTACTGGCCTACTCGATTCAGATTGGAGTACCGAATCATTGGGCCAAGCCCTAATAATAAATAGTTAGTTTCCGTACAGTCAGATAAGGCCGTAAAAGGCCGGTGTCTTGTCTAGATTCATGCTGCGGTGTGGCCTGTCACAGGAATCACCAACGAAAACATTTCATCGCCGTATACTCAAGTTTAAGTACAGATACCAATTGTATTGAAATATTCCACGGATAAATTGATCAATATAATCTGAGTTAAATTATTCGACACAAATTTCCGATCCACGGCGGTAGCTAGATTTCCAGCTTGTAGCTTGAGTCAAGACGGAATAATTCGGTTCCATCATAACGGTGTAGTTTCATACGATGGTACTGATGTCGAACAAAATAGTTTTTCGTGTTCGTTGATTCCAAAGTGAAGTAACCCTGAAGCATAAAGGAAATTTCGTCATACGCGTTTATGACTGAAACGGTTTTTGACAAAAATATGTCGGATGGTACGGTTTTACAGTGATTCGTCTGCGCGGGAATTATTGTCTGTCCTAAATAAGTGGGCGCGAAATCTCGGGGGATTTGGTTAGCATTTCATAAAAGGTAGATTATACGAGAGAGACACCCAATTACTCGATTTTGATACTCGGGACAATGGCCTTGCTTCATTTTGATGGCCGCATGGGCAATAGACGCGGCTGGATATAGCGTTGTATTTTACAGCCTACGGAGAATTTTTACTTTGGAAACGTAAATTCATGAATGAAATAATTCAATGAATTTAAATTTGCATTAGAATTGAATAGTATATTCCTATTGAAATGAACCGAATATTTTCGGCTTATACTAGTCAGGGGTAATTGTCAGTAACTAATGGAGAATTGGATAGAACATTGTATATCAACAATTGTATCACAAAATATGACGTGACGAGATCTCAAATAAGAGACTGTTCAATGTGTTTGCATTAATAACCTATAGAGTTGCTTGGAACTTTCAGAATGAACACATTTTCAGTAGGTATTATTTCGCGCTTCGCGCGACTAGAAGCCGAATGCTCTCTGATACTTTGATCACATTCATATCACCGATTTGGACTGGCCCGTGATGGGCCCACCAATCCAGATATAGTTCAAAATTGCAGGAGACTGTGCGTCTCGGAATTGTACGTACAAAGGGTAGTGCCGCGTGGGATGGACGGTTCTGTGGCTCTTTCCCACGGAGGGAGGAATTCCCCTAAAATTATAAAAAAACATTTCAGGAATCCGGCCCGCCTAATGTTCATGTTCCACTATCCGGCCCGCCGGATGGAGAAATTGCCCGCCCCTGTTGTATTGTAATACCTGTGGTAATAATAACTGATGTGGTCAATTTGACCCCACCTCACCATTCGTGTTTTGGTGTTACGTATTAGGGGGGAATCTTGAAACGGGTAGACATTAGGGTTCAAAAGAGGAAGATTCATCATTATAACGTCCTGCAGGAGGTTATTAGACAGCTGTATAGCAAAATTAGTAAGGAAAAGCATATTAAGTAGTGGGGTCAAATTGACCCCAACTTGCCATTCGTGTAACTGTTTCCAACCTTAGTGATGGCGGGGTAATAGGTGCCGATAAAATCACCTTAGCTGGCATATGTTCGGATTGCTCACGAAACGCGGGTGTGACCCGCGAGAGCGACCAATCATTCAATGATCGTGCATTTCACTGAGTCTCAATTGTTTTCTCATAAATAAATTGATCGCAAACGAAGTGATCGTAGCTTACAGCGTACGTTGTCGTAAACTAGTAGTAAAGTGATAAAATAGCAAAATGTTTATTTCTGTTCTTACCTTACACAAACAATCCTCTTGTTTTATGGTAATTGAATTCGAATAGTCCTCAACCATTGGTGTAGGCTCGAATTGTGTGATATCAATTTGTAAATGGGTAATGTATTGCATCTTATCAATTCTTTTCTCTATTTTCTATTCTTTTTTTTTGGCTGGTAACTATAAACTAAGGCTATGCAATTACTTACGTAATTTAACAGATTTGCGTATATTTCAGCGATACAGCGCGTTCTTGCATGTATATTTACCTCTATATTCATTCATCGGATCGGAATCAATGACCGCTGAATTTTTATTTCAGGCAGCTAGCGAAATGCAATGGCATAATCATGCCTCATACTTCGAAAAGGCAAGTTGACTTGAATTGTGACTTGACTCGACTCGACTGGACTCGAGTCACCTCCAAAAATCGAATGACTTGACTTGACTCGGGTCACCTTCAAAATTCGATTGACTTGACTCGAGTCGATTCAGAATGTGCAATGACTCGAAATGACTCGTGACTCGAAGGTAGTGACTTGATCGCAACACTGCATAGTAGTCGACAGACACTATGAATACCACATCAAACAAACAAACTGGTAGTTAAAGTAATAGAATTGCAAAATAACTATCCTTTTTTTTTATATAACTTTAACTTTAACCAAACCTCTTGCATGCTTTAAATAATGGGTGTCAAACTCAAATTGCTTCGCGGGCCGTATTCAAACTTTCAAATCGCTCGTGGACCGCGCCAGTCAACTAATTCCGCACAGTTACCTCATGCCTTATCTTTTCACTTGAATACTTTATTATCAAGTACATACCGATAATATATTACATTGTATCACGGATCATAGGGGTGTTATTCTAACAAGTAGCAACACATTTATTGGCGAGCAAGGGAATTGGCAGAAATACGATGATTGGTCGGTTGAATACAGATATAACACCGGAGCGAACGTTCTGCCGCCCATGGCTTTCGTTGAAAATGCCGCCCCCCCCCCCCCTAAGTAGAGCGCAGCAAACTTCGCATAGTTTCATGTTCACGCAATTTTTTCAATAAAAATAATTACAAATAATATGCTGCGTCTCAGAAGTTTTGTATTGCTTGAGAAAGAAGACTCACCGTCTCAGCGTTTTTAGGCCAAAACTAATAAAGACAAGAAATGATGAACGAATTTTTAGGCAAAAAAATCAATAGCTGCTCCAGAACTGAACTTTTCGGGCTTTCGCCGAAGCGATATCGGCGACAATATCCTCAAATCCAAATCTATTTCTACAGAAAGAATGGATAGAGCTGATAGCCGTTCATCTTCCATGGTATAAAACGTAAATAAGACTTTTGAGAAGCTCCTCTTGCAGCTCGCAATTGAAACACCAATGGTCAGACAAAGTTTCAGACACGAGCATAAATATGGTGTTGAATCAAGTACAGGTGTGATTTAACTAGCCACAAACGCTGTTGAATTCCGATCAAACGTATGGTCCCATTGCTCTGCACCAGCCTCACATCAATAACATTGGTCAACACAGTTTTTGTTGACTTTGATCAGGCAATTGATTTTGACTAACTTTTGGGCGCTCAATTCAAAAATGACTTCCGTTTTTCTCTATCCCGTCAAGTTTTTGGGTTATGCACCCCCACATTGCCTCAAAACCCAAATTTTTGTTTTGTTTTTGTTTTTATTAAGGCATCATTGGCGCTTATCGCTGTTACAGTCATATGCGCCCAGTACCTGAATTTCATTAATTTCAGATGTCTTTTTTGCTTTTGCTTCTTCAACGTGATCATTTGCTGCTATCTTTCAAGAGTTCGGCTCTCTCTTCTTCTAGGCTTTTGATGTCGCTGTATTTACAGCGGGATCGGCGATGAAGAGCCCAGGTACGACACATAGAAACATGGCAGAGCCGAGACTCGAACCAGCAACCATTGGTGTCGTGACTGCAGTGTTTTACCAACTGCGCCACCCCCTTCCCCTGAGAAAATGACTCGAGTCATCAAAAAATCGTGACTCGAGTTTGACTCGAGTCGAGTCATGACTCGAGTCATTACAACCCTGGTGAGTGCATTCTTTCATCGGATCTTTCTCTGGGCTTTTTTGTCGCTATAAGAACGGCTACGCGGGGAAAGATGAGCCCAGAATATCCCCTGGCTAGGAATCGGTCAGGGCCTCCTGGGCGGTAGGCGCTTAATCGTCAGCACTATGCTATCCCCCCGCTAACTCCAATTTAACAATACTGATCTTAATCGTAAGCTATTGTTGCCCTGATTCCGGAAGTACAATTTGAAAGCCGATCAGGGCAACGGAACCACCCCGAAATAGACATCAAAGTCTGAAAATCGCCATTGTTCCGAGTAATCGCTAGATACAATTTCCATTCCCATGGTCAATTGGTTATTCTGTTGCAGCGCTCCAATTGTTCGGAACAATCGGCCTTGATGGCCATTTCGGAGTGGTTTAATTGCCATGCTCACTATAACGAAGTATTTTGTTAACACCATTTTATTATTTGATCAATGAGGAGTCTTATGAAACATTACCTAAATCCATGAAGCAAAAACCCGATAAGACATTTGTGTATACCTAGTAATCTGTGTGTCGTGTGAAATAGAGACAAGAAGAAATAAATGTCACGATGTTCCATGCATATAATCTCTCGTGGCTATAATATATATACGCCTTTAATACAACATATACAGAATTTTATTCTAGTCAATTCATGATCGAAAATGCTATTACGTCGTCGTACGTTGATTCAATAAATTTACAAGTCATGGAGACAGAACAAAAAGAGTTGTCCGTGTTATCTTCAAGTACGACTGGCTTCATGAGTTCTTGGTACGTCAGCCAACGAGCCATCGGCTGAGGTGGACGCCGGTCTGTCGACGGGAATATTTACGCAACGAATGGTGTAAGTAACCTTCTTGAGTCAGATTACACAAGTACAGCATCAACAAACATTTTGCACTTAGTTAAATTCACATTCTAATTCGTGTTTCCGGAATCAGTGCGACACTAGATTTTTATGGAGATAAGTTTAATTTGATTTTAGCTCTCAGGTTGCCAGCCAAAAGGACTAGAAATCACGCTGCTATTAGCCGGCTGTGTACACTGTGCACTTTGCAGCCTCATTTTGCCGCTCCCTAGGAGCCTGCCCCCCTGGCGCAGAGCCATAACCGCCAAGTGGCTGCTATTACGCCACTGGGTGCAACCACGGATATTTGCATTATATTTCTGTACAACCAATACATTCTACATGTAGGCCTACAGTACACTTCTTATAATGGTTTCGCATTGACGTTATCGCTTCTGTGAATAACTACGTTTTTTGTTTTTATTTTTCCATAAAACTCTCACCAGCGGTGTCAAACTCAACTTGCGTCGCGGGCCGGATTCGTCAAATGCTTCTAAAATGTTACCTCAAAATCCATGCCCATGTTTTCCCCCTTGAATATACCTTATTACCAAGCCTCATACACGTAATATTCTATTTCATTACATTACTATCAAAGGGCTCCATTCTTGCAACACCTTTGTTCGCGAACAATGGAATGGACAAACTAGGATGACTGGCCGGTTGAATACAGTTATACACCTTTGAAACAGTGGCTCTAGCCCTAGCGACGACAGAAGTTTGCGTATTTCTATGCAAGTGGACCTTAAATAAGGTGTGAAAGCAACCAAGATCTTATTATTTATGCTTCCTTTGTTATAGTCGTAATATGCTATTAGTTCTGGATAAGCGTTGTGAGGAATACAAAAGATTTAACTGTAAACGCGGACGTTGGAACCAAGATCTTATTATTATGCTTCCTTTGTTATAGTCGTAATATGGTATTAGTTCTGGATAAGCGCTGTGAGAAATACAAAAGATTCAACTGTAAACGCGGACGTTGGAATTTGGTTCATGAGGAGTAAATCGCGGTTCAGGTTTCCATGAAGGCAGGCCAGGGACCCTTTGGGCCAAAACTGATGCAGGAGTGTGACATCAAATATTTCAATGTAATTTGGAGATGTAATGTAATTTCAATGTAATTCTCCATGTAACCTGCGTATATAATGGTTTCGCATTGATTTTTCGCTTTTGTGGAGAATTACTTTTTGGTCCATTTTTTGCCAAACCTCTGACCTGAGTATGTACATATTTTCTTTGTCGAATTGATGTCAATGCCTGCGAATTGGTTCCTAATGGTGACTAGGGCTGGGCAAAATCGAGTACCTGAGTGATTCTATTGTGAATCACGTATTTTGCTTCGAGTCGAGTATTCGAGTATCACTGATTATGACGTAATAATAGTATGTAAGATGTCAAGGTTCAAATATGTACCTCGGTGCAGCTTTAAATTGTATTTCGTGGATGAATAGATGCAGGGCTCATATCAATTTGCTGTTGAGGTTGCATATTCTATTCTCTATTTTGACTGATCTCGGGCAAGTTTTTGTTGCCGTTGCATGCGCGGAAAGTTGCATTTGTTTATTTATTTTTGACAAAAGTTGCAAAAGTTGCACTAAAAGACCACATTTTGCAAGGTTGACTAACACAAAGGTCAATTTACCGGCTCAGCTCCCGAAATACCAGTACTTCGGCGCTGATTTACGGTGTTTCAGTCAAATGTGGCCGTGTATTTCACCAAAACCGAAAATACTTTCATGAAAAATCGAATAAGTTGCAAAACAGCTTACAACAGCATTCTACATATCTTACGAGTATTTAGGAAGCTGCCGGAAGCTGTAAAAAAAGTTGCAAAAGTTGAAAAAACTTGCCCTATTGATAACTATAGCCTGAGGCTATAGTTACATATACATAGTTTAGCAGATCTACGTATGCGTGAGCGATGCAATGCGTTTTTACATGTTCATTTAACTCTATATTCTTCCCTCGATTCAAAATAAATGGTGACTTTCAAACAGCTATCTAAATGCAATGGCGTAATTATGCTTCGCACTTCTAAAAATCAACTTGACTTGAATTGACTCGAGTCACCTTCAAGAATCGATTGACTGAACTTGACTTGACTCGAGTCAAAATGTGCCTCGAGATGACTCGAAGGTGATGCCTTGATCCCAACACTGGCCTGGGTCGAACGAATGATTAAGAAAGACTGCAAGTCCTAGTCCTTGAATACTTGAATGAGTGGATGTAGACTAGACATATGCTATTTGACTACTTCCTAAATTTTGTTTATAACCAATGTCTATTAGTAGTGAGAGTGTGTGCTTGTAATCAGTATGGAGTGTAATGAGAAAATTAGTGAGTAGTATTCCTGTATTAGTTGCTGACTCATACACAAGCGCTGCACTTCGATAGTTTTATCTACATTCTAATTATACAGAATTGGATACATGATATGTTTGAAAGATTCATACATATTAAGACAGGGATGTCAAACTCAGATTGCGTCGTGGGCCGCATTCCAGCCTTCAAATCGCTCGCGGGCCGGAACAGTCAACTGATTCCAAAATTTTAGCACGTGCACTTACTTTCCACTTGAATACTTTATTATTAAGCACATATAGGGTACGCGGATTATAGGGAATTAATTTTAGCAAGCCGCAACACTTTTTTTGGCGAACAATGGAATAGGCAAAATTATGGTGGTTGTGAGGTTGAATATACCAGTTAACAACCGATAAAACAGTGGCGCTGGCGAGTGGCGACGATATAAGTTTAGAATATTTCTGTACGTTCTTTGCTTCAATCGCAGGCCTAATCTATAGCGTTAGCCCAGCGTCCGCGTGGTGTGGAATAAAAGATATTAAACTGTGGACGCAGACCTGCGAATTTGGCTCATTTTATTACTAATAAATCACCAGTTAGGTTTCTGTATCAAGTCCTGGTACCTATTGGTTCGGAAGTGACACTGCAGTGCGGCCATAGATGTTTGAATTATTATTATTAATATATATTTCTGTAATATATATATCTTCCATGTAAACGGCATATAGCGGCTCCGCAATGCCGTTTTCGTGTCTGTGAATAGCAATTTTTTGGTCCATCTGTCCATGAAACTATGAACTCAGTGTGTACTTTTTGCCTGCTCGGAATCGGGAGTCAATGTCACCGACTTGAGTGGCAACTAGAGTGAAACAACAATGCCGTAGTCCGGTGGTTATAATGTGGCATATGAATGAATATCCTGGACATTTGTCGTCTTGATGGGATATTTAATGGAAGTATTTCCTGCAAAAATTCCTTAAATTTGCACCAAATGTGCTGCTGGGATAATGTAAGATTTTTTCAATCAACTCGGAATTGCTTCGCGATCCGGATGAAATCATCTGACTAGCCGTATGTTTGACACACCTGTATTAGGATATTAGATAGATTTAGAAAGGCATTCTTTCATGATAATTGCATAGTGAATAATTCGTGCTGTGCCACAATGAAACATGTAGCATGCCATCGTTAATCGTATGTTTGCATGTGTGTAATATGATAGTTATTTAACCGTCGCTGTGGCATATAATTTTCGAAGTAAATTGGTAATATTGAGTGAGTCGGAGTCGGAGTTCTCTTAAGGAAATAGTCAGAGTCGGAGCAGGGGTCAGTACATTTAAAGACTCGGTAGTCAGAGTCGGTATATTGAAAATGTGTGGAGTCGGAGTTGGAGTCGGTGGTAAAATTTACCGACCCCACAGCTCTGTTTACAACCAACCCACTCTTCGACAGTTTTCACATTGGTACCGCAAACGTATACTCCCAACACCATCTTGGGTTGTTCAGAATTGACCGACTTTCAAAAAGTCATGGTTTTCAGTCCGTTTCCCATGACTTATGCCTTAAAAACATATTCTAGCTACTTTTTTCTGTAACTTGACTCTTGCATCTGTATGCATGTTGAGCTGGAACAAAATCGGTTGAAAATGGGGGACTCCCCTCAAATTTGAGTCCCGTGACTGTTGTGCCCAAATGCCTTGGACAACTTTGCTATTATCGATCCGTCTGCAACAGTAATTAAAGGCAAAGTCGCAATTGGTCTTTGTTGATTCTGAATATGCTCCATATCAAGTTTGGTGACCGGATTTAGTTTTGATGCTGTCATCTAACACTGTACCAAGTTTCAAGGCTGTGACTTGGTTATTAGCGTAGTAATTTTGCTGTCGAAGTCGAGTATCTGGTAGATCAGCGCGCACCGATATATTGCCGACTTTGAAATAGGAATTACTATAATATTCATTGAGTGACAATCCAGAAACTTACTGCAAAGTTGAATAACACAATCCAGATACACCATACCGAATTTCGTCATCCATCTCGGTATGGAACACTTTTAAAATTCACATGTACCAATATCAAATTTGGCGAAAATGCGTTTATGCGGTATAGGCTCGATGCAAAATCAGAGCATGCAGACCCTGGATATTCGACTTTCATAACGTACTTACTACTGTTATTATTGAGTCACAGCCTTGGTGTTAGAGTCCTTCATCAACATATATAATACGAAATTTTTATTAGCGCGCTCCCTGACATACTCGACTTCGATAATGAAATTACCACCGTAATCATTGAGTCACAGCCTTGAAACTCGATACAGTGCTAGATGTCTCCATCAAGATATATAATACGAAGTTTTGTTATCCACCGCGGAATAAAACACATTCAAAACCTACATATAGCAGCTATGGCTTTTATGAAAAATCTGTCAAGCGGTAGGATAGATGCCAGATCAGATCAGCGCTCAACCTGATATAATCGACAAAATTACTATCGTAATCATCAAGTCACATCCTTCAAATTGGTTCAGTGTAAGATGCAATCATCTGACCTTCAGCCTACCGCATAACAGATTTTTCCATTCCATGATACTGTGAAAGTGTAAATAAATCGTTTGGTTTTCTAAATGACAATATCACTTGTAAAATCGATGCAAATATATCCAAAGGCTGCTTCCCACTTCACAAAATCAAAAATAAGTAGATTAGTCGCTTGGGTCAGACAGGTCAGACAAATTTTGAATAAAGAGTGCAAGTATAGTCCTAGTCCATAAATACTTGACTAAGTGCATGTGGACATATACTTTTTGACAACTCCTTAAATTTAGTTTTAGTAGTGAAAGAGTGTGTGCTTGTCATCAGTATATAGTGTGTATAGAGCTACACTTTTATTGTTTTCATCCACATTTTATATACAGAATGGGATGTATATCATGTGTGAATGAAACAACGATGTATAAACTTATAAGATATGGAAAAAGGAACGGCATTTCGAAATAAATACTTCCATTTCAATTGTGCAGTGAGTACTTCGAGATGTGAACACAATTAAATAATTTTACATGCCATCGTGAATAATATGTTTACATATGTTCAATTGGTATATGAAAGTCATTAAACCATCACCATGGCATTGAATTTTCGAAGTAAATCTGTAAAACTGTTGGAGAAGGAGTCGTAGTTCTTTGAGGAAAGTAGTCCGAGGCGGAGTCGGTGCGTTTAAAGACGTCGGTGTTTGAGTCGGTATATTGAGAATGTCTCGGGTCTGAGTTGGTGGTAAAATTTATCGACTCGATCCACATCCCTTGTCGGTACATCGCCGTGCTCGCTGACATAGTCGGTGGTCATTAGGGCTGTTCAAAAATAACCTTTTTTCCTGAATCTTGGTGATTACTTGATTAAATCGTTAGGTTGCCTTAAAAAACGACGCACACCAAATTTGAATTCATTCCAACCAATATTTGCGGATTTCGTAGAGTCTGAAAATTTTGAATTTGCCTAAAAATGCCAAAAATTTTTTTTTCAAATTTTTCCGCCAACCCCATGAAATTGTTGCGCTGTCTTCAAAATCGATGCAAAACAAATTTGACTCAATTCGAAGCCGTAGAAGTGGAGTTATATCAGTTTTCCTTTGACAATTCTGGGATTATCCTTGATTGGTGGATCATCCCAGAATTATCATCAAAAAACTTGAATAACTCCGCTTCTGCAGCTTGGAATTGAGTCAAATTTGTTTTCCATCGTTTGCCACCAATCAAGGATAATCCCAGAATTGTCAAAGAAAAACTGATATAACTCCACTTCTACGGCTTCGAATTGAGTCAAATTTGTTTTGCATCGTTTTTGAAGACAGCGCAACAATTTCATAAGGTTGGAAGGAAAATTTGGAAAAAAAATTTTTTGGCATTTTTAGGCAAATTCAAAATTTTCAGACTCTACGAAATCCGCAAATATTGGTTGGAATGAATTCAAATTTGGTGTGCGTCGTTTTTTTAAGGCAAACTAACGATTTAATCAAGTAATCGCCAAGATTCCGGAAAAAAGGTTATTTTTGAACAGCCCTAGTGGTCATGGTTAACACAAACAAATAATATTTTATCAAAGTAGTACAAGAAATATCATGATCATGAACTTCATTTTATTTTAAACTATCAATCCATATTGGGGCTATTCAGACATGATGCGAACGACTATCTCACCTCAAAGATTGATCTTGTGAGGACGCGTCTCGGTCTTGGCAGTATCCGTTGGCCATTGCACATCGAGGTAATTATTCATATCAGCTGAACCTCCATCGATGAAATGTTGTTGCCATTGCCGAAGCGGTTTCATCTAGTGGGGAATAGTGTTGTTGGGCACAGGCGAACAGTTTATTTTGAAACAGGTACAATACTTCGAAACTGGAATCAATTTCAGCATTTAAAATTGCTTCATCTCGAGTTCTTCCAAAATCACATATCAGATCGACGGCCGCTATTGGTGACCCCTAATATCATGCAAAATGAGCCAAGTTTGGTGTACAGACGTTAACCTTTCTCATAGTTATGGGAATGCACAGTGATTTGATATGAACTGATTCTTGTTGTATTCATTTCTTTATCACAATTTCATTCAATTAAGTTTTTGCAAATTCAGTCATTCTAATCTAATTGAGAAACGGTAGCTCTACATATAATTGGATAAAGCTGTGTAGTAGGCTTGTTCAAAATTAATTTTGTTTCCGAATTTCACTCGCTTACTGATAAAATTGTCAGGTTTCCTGAAAAAACGCCACACACCACATTTCAGTCAATTCCGACCAGTAAACACCGTGCAATCTGGAATTGTAATTTCCAACATTTTTGAATTTATAGTATTTACAGTGGCGAATTTCGATACTTCGGTACCTCGACAGCGAAGCAAAAGGATACAACTCAGCAAAGTCGTGAGCGTAAATATAGAAGAACGCGTTCAAGACCGGTTAATTGCTGGGATAGGTAAGTTAATCCATTTGAAATAATTCTCATTCTGGTGGGATCAACAAAGTTGCGCATCTTTTGACC
Organism: Botryllus schlosseri; assembly: GCF_051294905.1. Lineage (NCBI taxonomy): Eukaryota > Metazoa > Chordata > Ascidiacea > Stolidobranchia > Styelidae > Botryllus > Botryllus schlosseri. The sequence goes on along the minus strand of NC_137247.1, from coordinate 15,892,998 downwards.
TTGCCCTTGTCTGCGCAAATTTTAGTTCACGTGACTCCTTTCCAAACTGGCAGAATCGGATTCCGATTTACGAGAGAGAATGGAGAAAATGGAAGAAAATCGCAGGAAAGTGAAAAACGAAATATCGCAGGTCCGACCGCCCGTTATCTCACGAATGTATCTTCCTGTTTTCCAACTTCATCGACAAATCTTCTGCAGTTGATAGAATGCTTCATCTCGGAGCTGCAGTCGCGAAAGAAATGTCTGTTCGAGGAAGTAGACGCGTTAGTGGCCATGGAAAGCTACAACAAACACAAAGATCAGTTAACTATAAAAGTGAGTGAATCCGCGAGAAAACCATCGGTGGTGCCACAAAAATCAAAAACTTTTTCAGTTCACAAATGGCGACAAAAAATTTGTGCTTTCCGCAATACGCAATTTCGGTGTCGTTTCCCCACATCCGCAGTTCAAATCAGAAGATGACTTGTCCCAGGAAGGGGTACCGACTGGCACGACTGGCACCACTGGCGGCCTGCCGACATCAGGTTTGCTCGAATTTCGTTTTCGCATACTTGAATGGATTGTGTTCAGAATGGCAAGCATTGGGGAAGCACTTATGTTATATCCGGAATTGTTAATTAAATTCTACCGCGATTAGCTAATCCTTATGGTAGTAAGAAAATGTTTAGCTATCGTTATAACCGACCTCGTAGCATAAGGTATAATACCATTGTGCAGTTAGCAAATAATTCTTCATTGCGTATCATGCACGACACCACCATCATCAAAGGTGTTCAGTTCAATACCGAACTACTCAACCATAGAACAGCCCTTCTCTAAAAATGTCGATATGTTTTTGTGTTATTTTCATTCTTTGAAATCATTTTAGATTTTGAATGTATTTTGGAAGTAGACATACGGTAATAGTTATTAGTAATTGATTACATTCGAAAAAAATTCCGAAGTAACCATAATCGATTATTTCACATATGTAATCGATTTCTTTGTAAAATTACGATTACTTTTTATTTCTACACGGACTAAATATTGCACAGCCTGAAGAATCTGAACAAGAAATAGTGCGCTATTTTTATCAGGTTATTGGTAGCAGAAACTTCGGGTCGAGTACACGTCATTGTGTTGACCAGAGTTGGATCAATTGTAATTTGTAATGTAATGTAATGTAATAATTACATTTTTCAATGTAATTGGAATGTAATTGTAATTGAAGCATTTTTATTTTGTGTAATTGTAATTGTAATTGTAATTTGACAAAAATTTTGATCAATTACAATTTCAATTACATTAAATTGCTATTGAGACCTGACAAGCACATCATAAAATAATTGACTTATAATGCATTCTCTTTAAATGTCGACAAGGAATTTGGTGGATCCATTCGCGGAAGCCCTTGACTGCGCCCTTGCGGGCGAAGTTTTTTATTTTTACCGCTATGCTGGCCTCGGCTGCCATTTGTATACAATTTTTAGATTACTAACCAACGGATTGATTCGCAACACGTGACTCACGATTGAATACGCCGAGAAGCGAACTGCTGAGCCGGCTAAAAGCAGCAGAATTGATAGTCCCATAGCTGGTGATCCAAGCGTCGAAATTTGATATGTATGGTCCTAATCGAAAGCTAGTGCCGCACTGATTCCGCAATAAAAGTATATTTCCAGGCAATGGTACCATCTCAAAATAGTCGTGAAAGTCTGGGAATCGGCATTGTTCTGAACAATCGCTGGGCGTAATTGGTCATTGTTGTGGTCATGCTGCTGCGGCGCTCTCATTTTTCACAGTCGGCCTTAAACGGCTATTTTGGAGCAGTTACATTGCCCTGACGAGAATTTAATTTGTATTTTCGGAATTAGTGCATCAACAGCTTACGATAGAGACCAGATGCATCAAATTTGGATGCTTGGATCGCCAGCTCTAGGACTACAAAGTTTGCTGCTTTTAGCCGGCTCTGCAGTACGTTTGTCGGTGCATTCATCCGTGACTCACATCTTGCGCATCTATCCGTGGGTTGGCAATCTACAATACGATTTCAGATCACGATGCTGCGTCGTTACTTCGTCTGGCTAACTAACCAGACCACTGGATATTATATAACGTCTTATCTGACAAAGCACGGTTTTGTTTTTACTCCTCATCCTAATTCCTACGTCCCTCGATAAAAATAATATTATTTCTTTAATTATATACTATATACGCAAATCCAACACGTGCATATATTATAATACTTTTTTCAACGACATACTGCACCTTATCCTTAATCCTAACCCATATGAAAATTAGGTAAATAACATTTTACATTTCCAATAACGTGAGCCATAATTACCGAGCATACAAAACACGCTTATATTACGTCACAATGACATCTTACATAGCATACTATGTACGCACATAAACGCATTCATTACTATACAATCTGAACTTAATTACGACGCTACGGTTGTCAAGGAGCACGGTTGAATTTATGATTATTCAATTACATGTTCAACAGCAGCAATTGTAATTGTAATTGTAATGTTATTGAAGCAGGCAAGGAGTAATTGTAATTGTAATTGTAATTTGATATTTTTAGCATGGAGTAATTGTAATTGTAATGTAATTGAAACATGCATGAAAGTAATTGTAATTGTAATTGTAATTGAACTGAAATAATGTAATTGATCCAACTCTGGTGTTGACTACTCGGTTTCCAGTTGAAGTCTTGTTACATCCACTTTTATAACTCTGTTTGGTGATATCGAAAGGTTTGCTGATTAATATACTAATTTTCCTCTGTTTTCACAGGTTCTGGTCGCATTTTCCAATAGGCCTATCAGTACCAATAGACGAAATCCCAATAGTGTGGTTACTTTACTATTCTTTGAAATTACAATGAAATGTTGGTCTTGGTCGTCCAAGTGTCGAGCCATATAACTTGGTTCGGGTCATGCGCAATGACTCGAGTCCAAGTCGAGTCAATCTCGAGTCATTTCCTAAATTGGGAAAATAACTCGAGTCCAAGTCGAGTCATCAAAAAATCGGTACTCGAGTCGATTCATGGCTCGAGTCATTACAACCCTGGTTTAAATCAATCAAATAAAGCAGTGCAAATGATTATTTGGAGTGTATTGAGTTACTCTCGACCGTTGGAGGTTACATGAAGAATAGAATAGTTACATCAAAATATAATTCAAACATCCGTGATCTCAGTGCTGTATCACATATGATCCGAAGGTTCCTGGCCTCATGAGAAACCCCTACCGGTGTCACGATTTCATGATGATGAACCAAATTTCAAAATCTGCGTTACGGCTGAGTTGAATCTCTTGTATTCCTAAAAACGCAAGGCTGAAGCACGACTAATGAGCGCATAGAAATATGCCAACTTATATCGTTTGTAAAGCCATTGTTTTGGTGGTTCATAGCGAATCATCGTATTTTTGCTCATTCCGATGATTGCCAAAAACTGAGTTGCTAGAAGTGAACCCTGCGAAAATTTTTAAATTTTTTTCAGGTTTTCTCTAATAAATCAAAAATTTTAATTGGATCTGCGTAGTCTTATACTTGTTAGAACGGAATCAAATTTGGCGTGTAGCGTTTTTAGGATAACCTGGCAATTTAATCAGTGAATTGCTGGAATACAGAAGAAAATTTATTTTTGAACAGTTCTAATGCTCAATGAAGTGTATAAATTCATTCGCAATGACAGCGTTTTAGCATTTCAAAAAAAAAAAAAAAAAACAGACGCCAATGCGTTTTATATACTCAAATCACAGGCAAACAACCCTTTCTTGTGGGAGTATGACCAAACTCTGGCATGCAACTCCGCAATAGGTCAGCACCTTCTTACGCATCCAGAGTGTGCAAAATCCTACAATGATACCTGATTTTCAATTTTTGCTCATGGAAATTTTCTTTTCCATCTAAAAATTCTCAAAATCCTCATAAAACTTGAGAAACCGATTCTCGATTCAACAAATTCGACAAAAGGACCGTCTCTATTCTCGCGGCGTAATCCATCAGTGTTGTGTCTTTGGCTCTTCGCTCGCGTGCTTAAAGTGGAGACCACACGTATAATATTCCCTCGTGGCGCCAACTTCTTTTCATACTTTGCTCCACTACCGTGCTAGTGAGCGGTAGTAAGGAACGCGAGTGAAGTGTTGGTGACTGGTTTATTGGCAATTAGGTACACTAGGTAACCAAAATTTTTCCTCTGAAAATAACAGAGGTGGACACAAGTTTTGTCGATTCAGATCAGACAATTGTTTTTGAATAACATTTAGTTGCTGAATTGAAAAATACCCTCATTTTTTCCATCACATCAACTTTTTGAGTGATGTAGGCAATAGGCACCTATCACATGGTCTCATAAACCACATAAAACACCACAAAATTCTTCAATTACGGTATTGTATAAAACGCTTTAAGAACAACTAGCAAACAGAAGTAACCCAATGGTCTTCAAATAAACATTTTTTCTGCGGTATTTGGTTGGTTTAAAGCAGGGGTCACCAACCTCTTTGAAACCAAGGCTACTTCTTAATACTGACTAATGCGACTGAATAACAGTTACTCCCATTTTAGACCTTGCAAAAATCAATAAAAAAGATATCGCACCTCTGTCACATAAACCCATAGTCCTGGACTTCATATTCGAACGATATAGGGATGCCACTGAAATATACACTGACGGCTCTAAATCAGCAGAGGGAGCCGGTTTTGCCTTTACCATCCCGTCGCTGATGATAAACTTTTCCCATTCGTGTTCCACCCTTAAGTCAATCTTCTCCATAGAAGCACAAGCCATTCTCCTCGCTCTAAAATGGATCTGTCAGAATGGTTCATACCAACAAACATATCTGATTTTCTCGGACAGTCTGAGCGTGCTATCCGCTATGACCAACCTGCAGGCACAGCAAACGCAGAATGTTATATTTGAATGTGGTCGCTTGCTGAATCAAGTGGTTCAGAAAGGCGCCATTGTTGTCCTGGCCTGGGTACCAGGACATGCTGATATCGTTGGTAATGAATTAGCTGATAAATTGGCTTGGCAAGCTGCCAGGACCGTATCGAAAATACCCATTCTCAGACGCTTCCAGACAAAATTAGCCACGCTGAGGCGAAAGCCAAAGTACGTCAATACTGTAGAGCGACCTGGAACGCCGAAGATCAACGAAATGAGCGAGGAGGTCACTATCGAAATTTCCATAGATCATTGACTGATGGCCACTTTCCATCGTTGCATCGACACAGGCTTTACGAACGAATAATATTTCGGCTTCGTTCAGGCCATTGCCGCCTGAAAGCGCATTTATATAAAATTAGATGTAGCGACACTGACCTATGCGACCATTGTACAGTACCTGAAACAGTCGAGCATTTTTTGCTGCACTGCAATCGATATGATTTTCATCGGAACTGTTTAATCGACAGGGCGCGCGAGCTCAAAATCACTGCAACACTCGAAAATCTACTGATCATCCCCGAAATGATATCCCATGTTGCAGAATTTGTTATATCTTGCGGTACTTACTTGTAAATCGGTTATTGCCCATATTTTGGTAAATCGCTCATTCTAGTCCGTGACGCACCTGGCCTTACAGGCGAAAAGCGTCACTCATCTTTTCATCAATAATAATGATAATAAAACAGTTACTCCCGCCGTTTGATTTATTCACTTAGACAGAGCATCGAGCAGGGTTTCACCACGTACCGAGAACAGATAACTCTCATTCACTCATTCAAACCAGCATCCCGGGCTCAGTTAGGTTACCACACCGCCCGCCAGGTTACCACACTTCCCGCCGAAGTGTCAATCTCCGCGTCGAGACTAGGGAATATAAACTAGATTTCCGTTAAGCCTCCGCATGGGCAAAGATGAGTAACGCCCCGATCGAAAACTGCGTCGTATGTTCATTAGGGTCTACTGACCTATGTTCAACTGCTGCTTATATGATACCCTTCCCCGATTCGGCTTTCAAATCTCTCATTTGAATATTTTCTGCGACAGCGAGCGACTCATTAGGTTCTCGTGGGCGGCCGATTATCTCAAACTACCGGTCAATATCTATCCTGTCGCCGTTTGGAATTAATTTCGAAAAAACCACTATTTCGAAGACTAAATGATTTCCTATGCCGCAGAAAATTGCTGAATAACTGCCAATTCGGATTTCGACGGACCCTTAAGCAGTTATTCATATGACCTCAAAATGCCAACTCTAGCAATCACCAGAGCCAAAGTTAGAGATGGCTCAATAGCCGTGTCATTTGTACCAAAATCCATTTCTGTATACAATAGATTGCAAAAGAATTGCTAGTGTGGCATCATATTTACAGACAATGTCCTCGTCCTTTATTTCAAAAGCTGCCAACAGGCGCAAAATATTGTTCGGATTTTGGCCATGAAAATATGGTAAACATAATTTACATTTGCCTGCAGTTAATATTTGTACCTAATGCATGATGGTGGTTAGATATTTGATATAAATTTTAAATAAAAGTTGAGGGTTTGCAAGGAAGGAGGGGGCTTGAAGGACCAGGAGTCTGCAAAGTCGAAAAAGGTTGAAAACCACTTTGTTATATTATGTCGAATGACAATGTCAGGTGAAAATATAAATTTCAGTATCAATATTTTCAGAATTTCAGAATTATGTAGTATCTTTATTTGGTTGCTAGTAGATTTTTAGTATTGATAAGCTTGCGTTCATTGTTTCATCGTGATCACGAATACGATAGTAGTAGGATGGGATTCGTTTGTTACCGTCCAATCAGAGAGCGCCACGTCATCATAATTGCCACGCCCATTTTCATGACGTAAGGGTACACTCATCTGCTACGTCATCTGTGCCACATCATCAAGCGCCACGCCTATAGTGCCACATCATCCATCCATTGCTATGTCATTGCTGCATTGATTGCCGCATCTTGATACTTTTCTCAGATATTGTATTATGTGTATTTAGGACTAATATCATCCGTCCATATTTTTTAAACTTTATTTTATGTGTACAAGTTACGGTTTCTGCAGTTTCCACATTTTACGACTTATGATTGCCGCGTCAAATCTTACCTTGGCTAGAATCGACGGATTTTCTATTATGTGTATTTAGGACTATGTATTTAAATTCCTATTCAGATTATACATAAATGCGAAAACTATGATGTCTATGCAAGGCTATATTCTCCGGATAATATTATTAATATCAAAATTCTACACATCATCACTAATTACTTAATATAAAATGCGATTTTGAGCGCTGCGACTTGATAATATGAATCCCTACTCTTCTGATGCATGATTTTTTGTGATAAGGACCTAGGTAACATTCAGAGTCTGCAACGATTGTTTGGATATACATTATAGCAATACCCCACTAAACTATAGGCGGTTATATTACTCTATTGGTCAGAGATAACTCATCCGTCCATATTTTTAAACTTGATTTTATGTATACAAGTTACGGTCTCTGCAGCCTCCACATTTTACGACTTATTTTCATTAGACGCAGGCAAGCGATTCTCCAGTTCGTAGCTACGGAAACAAATCACTCGCATGTGCGCGTTCCGGATAGTCTTGTAGAATTTTCTAAAGTCGTAACAGCTTAGCAGCATATACGCGAATCCCAAGGCGAAAATAATCGAACGAACTATAGCCGCAGGCGTGCGATTCGCAGGGCTTTAATTATATAAACACTTTCGATACCTGTACGCGAACCCCAGCGTTAAAACGATTAGGTCTAATTAGCACGTTCTGAAGCCGTAAATTTAGTCAACATCATTGAGATAGCCATGATTTAAAGATGGTAATCGAGTGTGACAATAGCACTCGTCAAGGTTAGACAAACATAACCTTAAACTACTCTCTACTTCACAAAATATAAAGTTATAAAAGTAAGCAGATTTCTATGAAAACCCGTTATCGTTACGTAAAAGTGGGGTTAGTCTACGAACGTAACCACTTACTTACTTTGAAATCTCTACTTGTATTCGAGCGGAATTGCGACCGATGCATTAATGACTTTAGTACTCTATATTTTAAATTATCATCGCAAAGTGCACGAATTTCCATGTTGATCAAATACCACGAACTTTGCTTGCTTTCAGAGTAGAGCTTTGTAAAGTAGATCTTTTTGGTGTTGGACTCAAGTTCCAATGAACAAGTGTTCACGTAGCTTCGAGGTCTGAATGAGTCTTTTAAAGTAGATAAAAACGACAAAAAGTAACCGAAAGAATTTACGAAGTTTGGATGCGCCATATTTAGGTTTTTAAAAATTATTCATACCCATGATTCGAAATATTGTTAACTAACTTATGTTTTCGACATAAGATAAGCGTGAAGTGTACAAATTTCGATGTTGCGCAAATACCACAAACTTTGGTTGCTTTCAGAGCCGGCAACTAAATGCAAGACAGACTTTACGCAAAAAGTTGATATTCTGAACATTTTATCAAGTTAATAGTTTAAAAACTTATACTTGAGCACTACGAAATGTACAAGTACTTTACCTTTACACGACGTTTTTTGTAAAATGAATACTAATTTTATTAAGAAAACTATGGGAATGAGGTATTAGAAAATACCAATTCGAGAGGTTCTCTACTAGATAGTGCATAGCTTTCTCCATCGCCTATACCTGATGCTGTTGGATAAGTTTATGAAACTGACACCTCTCATCCAGAGCAATGAAAAAAGTACATTCCAACATTTTATTATCACTAAATTTCTACTAAAGTACAGGAAGTGCAGATCTCCAACAAGTGAAAAAGTACGTATTAAAGGTATAGTTTGCCAGATAACTGAAAATAATAAATAAAATTAAAAAATTAAAAAGCGCGAAATATTACATTTTATCCCGGAACGCAACAAGAAAAATCGTATGAGTTTTGTAAAGTAAATAGAAAACTATGCCTGATAACTGAAAATATTAAAAAATAAAATTAAAAAGCGTGAAAATTACATTTTATCCCGGAACGCAACACGAAAAATCGTATGACTTTTTTAAAGTAGAAAGAAAACTACACTATTCCGATGCACTAAAAACTTTTACACTCCGGATTTTGTATAGTATATAATAATTTTACATTGCGGGGTATTCAGTAAACTTTAATCCAGTGATCCTCCGTCTATTTTCAATCACGCTCCTCTTATTAGTATAGGTTTCGAACCACACATCCAGTACGTTTTATGGGGATTAATATTTTTAGACTCTACAAAATCTGTACTGTAAGACTTTGGTACATTGGAAATGTATTTGAGTCTAAAAATATTCCCGCGCGCTCATAAACCTAATTTTTTCTAACCCTACCACCTAATCCTAAGACGCGCGCGGGAATGTTTTTTATGCTTGTACAACTCAAATACCCATCGGTCTGCTTACTACATTTTAAAGATTCTCTCCGCTATTGTGTATACAAGAATATACTTCTCTTAGTAACCAATTTCTCGTGAATTCCGAACCACATTGACGTGTGTTAACTTCTGGTATTAGGTGATAATATCATTTTCATGTCTGATAATGCCACTTGTCAAGGTGATACAAACGTAAGTTCAAGCTACTTTAATGTTAATTCATTCAATTAGCTTGTGTTTATCATGAAATTACTTGGATTATGCTGAGTTTCGCTATTAAAAAACACTGCAACATGATTGAATTAATCAAACACAGCGCAAATAATTACAAATCGCCTGCAGTAGGTATTCTTTTATGATATACGAAGGCGGATGACACGATTATCTTATAATACTCTAGTAATTCATTTATTTATCTTGTGTTAATTATGAAATCACTTGGCTCACGCTGTAAATTACACTGCAACGTGAAAAGTTATTATATTTATTCTCATAAGTTAGAGCTAAATTTGAACTCGTTGGAAAAATAAGATTCAGTAGGCCTACTTGATTATCAAATTAGATTTACTTGAGTAAACGTGAGGAGTTATAAGTTATTCTACTGGAGTTTCTACGAGGTGAGGTCCTGTCAAAAACCACTAACTTGATTATTTCGGAATAGAATAGACGATCAACTTCATTCGTCAAGCGGCATAAGACCCCTCATACATACATACACAGTACACACTTACATTAGCTGATTGGGGCTGTCTATCCTTACGAGGATGCTTGGTAAAAACGAGGAAAAGGCCTTGAACAGTAGTTGCGGACTTACTTGCACTAATTACTAGCTACATAATACAACAAGTTACCACTCGTTGATGTAACTGTCCTCATTTGTATGCATAGCCTACGAGCAATTGCTTACTGAGGGAGGTACTTTTTTGAAGATTGCAACAAACATAGCCATGTATGTATTTATCCCGTATACACAATATTTGTATAACACGATATTTGAAGGTGGAGATGAACTAACGAAATTTGGTGTCCTGGTAGATAATTTTAAACTGTCGTAACTTCGTATCGCTATGATGTCATATAACACTGTTCCAAGTCCCAGGACTATCACTGAAGAGCTCGTCGAATGAATATCGTTAGTCAAGATGATCAAACAGAACGAATAGAAGCTCACCGTAACATATACTGCTATTTGACAGACTTCAAATATAGCGAAAAGAAATTATGTAAGTCATACCACATGGTCAAGTGTACAAGTACATGTAGAATTAATAATAAATGAGATTTACTTGCTACACTCAAGTACAGGTTAAAGAAAAGATTTCCGAATGGGTGAATGAGCTAGTTTTTTATTCCAAATTTTGTCTAAAACTGAAACTGTCAAGAACTGATAAAGTACTCTAAAACCAAGTCACCTTTTACGTGGAGTGAGTCGATAGCGAAGTACTTGCACATTTTGGAGTACTCAAGTATAGGTTTGGCCTGCTTGCGCTATACTTAATCAAGTGATTAACTATTTACACTGCATCTACTTCTATTTCAGAGTTGTCGGTTTTTCGAGCAAACTATACCTTCAATACTTACTTTTTACCTCACTCGGAAATCATCACTTCTTGTCCTTTACTAGGAATTTACTGCTACTAAAATGTTGAAATGTATACTTCTTTTCAGTGGCCTTGGTGAGCGGTGTCAGTTTCATCTATATCCTACGATGCATTATCGCGCCGCAGAATGACTTACCGCAATAAAAATACCAAAAATACATCGAGAGTTTGCGAACTCTCACTGTGCAATATTTGAGTTTTACGAAGTACCCTTCAAAGTGAGCCTATATGTTGGATATTATTCAAAACCTCATAAAATTACGCGTCGAGCGAGGAATCCTTCAAAATAAGATAGAAGTAGTCATTTCCGAGTAAGTAAAACGTTAGTACTCCAGATATATTTCTGCTTAATACTATAATTATCATGAAGTTGAAGCACTCCGATATCATAAGGACTTGAGAGTATTTGGTGCATGTAGGCAAAAAACCTACTTGGTATACTCTGAAAAAGTACGAGTACTTCTTTACTTAACAACTCCAAAGGTTAGCACAGTTTGTGGTATTTCGATTACCTGCTAATAAAATGTTGAAATGAAATGTACTTTTTTTCAGGGGTCTCGATGAATTGTACCAGTTTCATCTATTTCCTACAATGCATTTCGCTGTCCTGAATGACTTATCATAACCGTGAAAAAAATAGTAAAAATATACCGAAAATTTGGGAAGTCCTACTATGCGATATTTGAGTTTTTCAATTTACATTTCGAAATTAGCCCAGTTGGATATCAACGAAAACCACGTAAAATTTCACTCCAAACGTTATGGCTTTAACTCGAGCAAATACGTATTCCGAATTTTATGAGTGAAATAACCTTCCTTATGTTAAATCTACATAGGGCAGAATAAATCGAAAAAACAATAAATGCGGAAGCCTAGGCATCGAGATATAGCTCGGCGTCACACCGCGGTCCAATAACGAGAGTGGAATAATATAGAAATCATACCGAACCATTGTAAAAGTGACGTTTCTTAGTTTATGCATATAAAATTTCACATTGTAAAAGTTAATATTCAAGGTCCATTTTTGTTTAATACTGAAACTGTCTTGAATTTGAAACAGGCCTATATCATAAACACTTGAGTAGTTGGTGCATGTAGGCAAAAAAACCACTTGAGTACTTTGAAGAAATACATGTACTTCTCTGCTCAACATCTCTGAACGATAGAAGTGGAGATATAGTCTACAAACATAACCAGTTACTCACTTACTTACTTACTTCGAAATCTGTACTTTTACTTGTATTCGAGCGGAATTGCGCGATGTTGAGTACCATCTGACGGCGTTTATCACACTGCTGGAAAATTAAGGTTCAGTACTCGAGTATCAAATTAGATTTACTTGAGTGAACGTGAGGAGTTATAATAAGTGATTCTACTAAAGTTTCTATGTGGCGCGGTGCTGGTAAAACCACCAGCTTGATTATTTCGTAATATAGAATAGAAGACCAGCTTCTATCATCAAGCACCATAAGACCCATCATTCATACATACATACTTACATTATCTGCTTGGGGCTGTCTATCCTTATTAAGGTACTTGATAAGAACGCGGTAAAGCAATTGAACAGCAGCAGTTGCGGGATTACTCGCACCAATTACTAGGTACATAATAACGCAAGTTAACACAAGTTGGTTCGATCCTTGGCTTACGTGCATCAATTACCAGCTACATAATACAACAACTTAACACTTGTAGAGCACGATATTTGCTCTTGGAGAACTGACGATAGTTTCGAAGTCTCACTTCGGGGTATTAAAATATACGCTTTAATCAACATAACGACTTGACACTGGAAAAACGCTTTCACGTTATTCAATAACTCGATTCTCGAAACTTGTTGCTTGTGTGATTTACCACTGGTGTGCAAAGGGTTAGAAACGTTAGCAATATAGTTTCACATTCTATTTGTTTTGACGGAAGAGAAAAACATTCGATAACTCGACACTTCTCGTTAGTAAAGTAAATTGTTGTATAATATTTTCTAAAATACAAACTCGGACGAAATCATGAATTGTAGGACTTACCTTAAACATATATTGTGCACATACAACTTTGCTACAAGAACTACGATATTCCTGTAAGTACGAGCTCTGTGTTGGGTTATTTGAATATTAGGATACGTGACCATTCATGTAAAAAGTTATCGTGATATCAAAAACATTTTGTAGAGACTATATCATTCTATAGTTTGAAAACGCGTCTATTCATCGGACGAAATCATGAATTGTAGGACTTACCTTAAACATATATTATGCACATACAACTTTGTTACAAGAACTACGATATTCCTGTAAGTACGAGCTCTGTGTTGGGTTATTTGAATATTAGGATACGTGACCATTCATGTGAAAAGTTATCTTGATATCAAAAACATTTTGTAGAGACTATATCATTCTATAGTTTGAAAACGCGTCTATTCATTCTTCAGTTTCATAGTACGCGAATATCGAGTAAAGTCGATTACTCATTTATCAGCAGTAAATTTCTATTAAAGTACAAGAAGTGACGACGTCCGAGCGGCTAAACAAGTAAGTATTGACTTCTTCCGAGTACTCAAGTACGTTTTTTGCCTACATGCAACAAATACTCTCAAGTGTTTATGATATTGTACTGCTTCAAATCAGTTATAGTTTCAGAATTGAGCAGAAATAGACCTAGAATACTGACGTTTTACTTAGTCGGAAATAGGTACTTCCACCTTAATTCAAAGGATTTGTCGCTCGGAGCAAAATTCTACGAGGTTTTGGATAATACCCAACATGTAGGTTCACTTTGACGGGTAATTTGTAAAACTCAATTATCGTATAGTGATGGTTCGAGAATTCTCGATGTATTTGTGCTATTTTTCATTGCGATAAGTCATTCTGAAGTGTGAAAATGCATTGTACAATATAGATGAAACTGGGCCCGCTCATTAAGGCCAATGGAAAAGTACAGTTCAACATTCTATTACCAGTAAATTTCTTCTGAAGTACATGAAGTGCTGATTTCCGAGCGAGTAAAAAAGTAAGTATTGAATGTATTATTTGTCTGAGAACTGAAAACTCTGAAATATAAATAGAAGTAGATGAAGTCTAAATAGATAATCACTTGATTAAATATAGCGCAAGCAGGCGAAACCTATACTTGAGTACTCCAAATGTACAATTATTTCGATATGGAGAGGGTTTTGATAATATCCAATATGTAAGCTCACTTTGAAGGATAATTCGCAAAAGTCAAATATTTCGCAGTGAGAGTTTGCAGATTCTCGATGTATTTTTGCTATTTTTCGTTGCGATAAGTCATTCTGCAGCGCGAAAATGCATGATAGGATATAGTTGAAACTGGCGCTGCTCATCGAGGGCATTGAAAAAGTACATTTTAACATTTTTGTATCAGTAAATTTTTAGTGCGCTGTAAATAGATAATCACTTGATTGAGTATATTGCTACCAAGGCCAAACCAATACTTGAGTTCTGTAAAATGAACAAGTACTTCGCTATCGACTCAAAAGGTAGTTTTCTAACTACTCTACAAAATCTGTACTGTAAGACTTTGGTACATTGGAAATGTATTTGAGTCTAAAAATATTAATCCCCATAAAACGTACTGGATGTGTGGTTCGAAACCTATACTAATAAGAGGAGCGTGATTGAAAATAGACGGAGGATCACTGGATTAAAGTTTACTGAATACCCCGCAATGTAAAATTATTATATACTATACAAAATCCGGAGTGTAAAAGTTTTTAGTGCATCGGAATAGTGTAGTTTTCTTTCTACTTTAAAAAAGTCATACGATTTTTCGTGTTGCGTTCCGGGATAAAATGTAATTTTCACGCTTTTTAATTTTATTTTTTAATATTTTCAGTTATCAGGCATAGTTTTCTATTTACTTTACAAAACTCATACGATTTTTCTTGTTGCGTTCCGGGATAAAATGTAATATTTCGCGCTTTTTAATTTTTTAATTTTATTTATTATTTTCAGTTATCTGGCAAACTATACCTTTAATACGTACTTTTTCACTTGTTGGAGATCTGCACTTCCTGTACTTTAGTAGAAATTTAGTGATAATAAAATGTTGGAATGTACTTTTTTCATTGCTCTGGATGAGAGGTGTCAGTTTCATAAACTTATCCAACAGCATCAGGTATAGGCGATGGAGAAAGCTATGCACTATCTAGTAGAGAACCTCTCGAATTGGTATTTTCTAATACCTCATTCCCATAGTTTTCTTAATAAAATTAGTATTCATTTTACAAAAAACGTCGTGTAAAGGTAAAGTACTTGTACATTTCGTAGTGCTCAAGTATAAGTTTTTAAACTATTAACTTGATAAAATGTTCAGAATATCAACTTTTTGCGTAAAGTCTGTCTTGCATTTAGTTGCCGGCTCTGAAAGCAACCAAAGTTTGTGGTATTTGCGCAACATCGAAATTTGTACACTTCACGCTTATCTTATGTCGAAAACATAAGTTAGTTAACAATATTTCGAATCATGGGTATGAATAATTTTTAAAAACCTAAATATGGCGCATCCAAACTTCGTAAATTCTTTCGGTTACTTTTTGTCGTTTTTATCTACTTTAAAAGACTCATTCAGACCTCGAAGCTACGTGAACACTTGTTCATTGGAACTTGAGTCCAACACCAAAAAGATCTACTTTACAAAGCTCTACTCTGAAAGCAAGCAAAGTTCGTGGTATTTGATCAACATGGAAATTCGTGCACTTTGCGATGATAATTTAAAATATAGAGTATTAAAGTCATTAATGCATCGGTCGCAATTCCGCTCGAATACAAGTAGAGATTTCAAAGTAAGTAAGTGGTTACGTTCGTAGACTAACCCCACTTTTACGTAACGATAACGGGTTTTCATAGAAATCTGCTTACTTTTATAACTTTATATTTTGTGAAGTAGAGAGTAGTTTAAGGTTATGTTTGTCTAACCTTGACGAGTGCTATTGTCACACTCGATTACCATCTTTAAATCATGGCTATCTCAATGATGTTGACTAAATTTACGGCTTCAGAACGTGCTAATTAGACCTAATCGTTTTAACGCTGGGGTTCGCGTACAGGTATCGAAAGTGTTTATATAATTAAAGCCCTGCGAATCGCACGCCTGCGGCTATAGTTCGTTCGATTATTTTCGCCTTGGGATTCGCGTATATGCTGCTAAGCTGTTACGACTTTAGAAAATTCTACAAGACTATTCGGAACGCGCACATGCGAGTGATTTGTTTCCGTAGCTACGAACTGGAGAATCGCTTGCCTGCGTCTAATGAAAATAAGTCGTAAAATGTGGAGGCTGCAGAGACCGTAACTTGTATACATAAAATCAAGTTTAAAAATATGGACGGATGAGTTATCTCTGACCAATAGAGTAATATAACCGCCTATAGTTTAGTGGGGTATTGCTATAATGTATATCCAAACAATCGTTGCAGACTCTGAATGTTACCTAGGTCCTTATCACAAAAAATCATGCATCAGAAGAGTAGGGATTCATATTATCAAGTCGCAGCGCTCAAAATCGCATTTTATATTAAGTAATTAGTGATGATGTGTAGAATTTTGATATTAATAATATTATCCGGAGAATATAGCCTTGCATAGACATCATAGTTTTCGCATTTATGTATAATCTGAATAGGAATTTAAATACATAGTCCTAAATACACATAATAGAAAATCTGTCGATTCTAGCCAAGGTAAGATTTGACGCGGCAATCATAAGTCGTAAAATGTGGAAACTGCAGAAACCGTAACTTGTACACATAAAATAAAGTTTAAAAAATATGGACGGATGATATTAGTCCTAAATACACATAATACAATATCTGAGAAAAGTATCAAGATGCGGCAATCAATGCAGCGATGACATAGCAATGGATGGATGATGTGGCACTATAAGCGTGGCGCTTGATGATGTGGCACAGATGACGTAGCAGATGAGTGTACCCTTAGGGCATGAAAATGGGCGTGGCAATTAGGATGACGTGGCGCTCTCTGATTGGACGGTAACAAACGAATCCCATCCTACTACTTACGATCGCAGTGTGAACACAGTTGTAGGTTCTCTTTCAGATCAATCATGGGAGACCGACGAATCCTCTAGCACTGACAGTGACTCTATCGATGGATCCGATGAAACAGGTACATTTTTTAAGAAATTGTAAAATATGCTTTCAAAGTATGTTTCAGAATTATGTAGTATTTTGATTTGGTTGCTCATTTATTTTTGGTATTAATAAGCCTGCGTTCATTGTTTCATCGTGATCAGGAAGACTTATAAAAATATCGTTTCATCATTTGTCACAGCTTGCAGTGAGACGGTTCCTAAGTATTTATATGCCAAGGAAGTAATAGGCCTACCTAAATGAATATAGAAGTTATTGGTTTCATCAAAATAGCTAAAAAAAAAGGATTGGCTTATTTATGATTGTGTAAATTTAAATTTTGCAGAAATAAAGAAAATCTCCGATTCTATTGTGATGTTTCCACAGAGATGCTTGAGCAAGTGCAAAAATGTGTACCAAGGAGAAATATTAAGTCATGCACTGAGTAATCGCCAATGCGCAATTAAATTCCCGCAAGAAATTGATCAGAGTAACAAGGAAGTGAAGATTCTCGAAAAACT
Source organism: Botryllus schlosseri (assembly GCF_051294905.1). Lineage (NCBI taxonomy): Eukaryota > Metazoa > Chordata > Ascidiacea > Stolidobranchia > Styelidae > Botryllus > Botryllus schlosseri. The sequence goes on along the minus strand of NC_137247.1, from coordinate 15,875,445 downwards.
TGGAACGCATGCGCACGTGGTATCACTCATCCAATCTGGCATCGTCGACAGCAAATTCAATGAGAGATTTCTAGTCTTGGAGTTATGTTGTAAAGATGATTTGAATCAATATTTAACAAACACGTCTTACAACTTGCAACTGAGTTTGAGATACTGCACTCAAATTATTGGAGGCATGAAATACATTCACGATAAATGTATTATCCACAAAGACTTGAAACCTGCAAACATTTTGCTCACACTCGACCTGCAACGTGTAAAAATTGCCGATTTTGGTATAAGCCATGAAATCAAGTCGAAACGTTCAATGGTTTTTTGTGAATATAGGTTTGGTACTGTTGGATACCGCCCTTCTGAAAGTTTTGGAAATGCTTACATATCATTGAAATCAGACACTTTCTCTTTGGGAGCTCTATTTCACTACATTTTGAGCTATGGAAAATCCTCATTCGGGCCTGAGCCAGATTTGATGGATTCCAATATAATTAAGGGGAATGTCCGTATTGCTCACCTATTAGTTCCGAACCCTAACACCTTCTCACACTTATTCAAATTGATGATGAGCAAAGAGCGCCGCTACCGCCCGACTATCTGGCAGATTGAAGATCATCCCTGTTGGAGATTAGAAGAACATGATTGTCAATTTGGTAAATACCAGACAACATATTCCTTCATCATACGCTATGATTCCAACGAAAATAAAGTTGCTTTCTTATTTTATTGTACTTATGTTACCAACAAAAACTCAAGAGTTTTTTTTTTGTATTATGTCTTCCTTCGCTGTTGTACACAGATTTTTTACAACATTTGAGTGTGTTTCAGTGCTGGGGTCATGGATAAGAGCAACATCTTGATTAGTATTGGCAATACTTAATGATGGTAAAGTATTCAACAGATAAATATTGAGCAATTGGATTCTTTAGGTCTCTGCTATTGTAATCTTGTTTAATTCTGGAAGATCACACTTAGTGAAAAAGACATCGTTCCGACTACGGTAGTCTGCATGATAAAACTCCTAATACAAGTCGAGTAGGTATTTTTTCATTTTATTTTTGTGATGTTACCAGCAAATGTCCCAGATTATTTTTTGTATTTGGTCTTCATACAATGCTGCACATTATATTCTCAACGTTTGGCCATATTTCATTGTCTGGTTGTGCACAAGAGCAGCCACTTGATTTAAATAGATAATGATAAGGAAGAAAACCGGTGAATTTTGTTCACCTAACCTTTGCTTTATAATCTCAATCTCATTCAGGGTTGTAGCCAAGTCACAGGTGAATTTGTCCAGTCATTTTCAATTCACCATCGGGTCAAGTCGGAGTCCAAGTCATGGAGAAACGAGAAGAGTCCGTTTTATAGTGTTAAGTCTCGACTCCGAGTCAAAGTTATAGTTTACTGTTCAGTATCGATTTCAAGTCAGGTTCAACTCACTTTTGTGAAACACTTGAATGAAAGCCTCGAATAATAATATACTCATTTTCACACTCTAAACAAAGAAAACAGTTAAAAGACGTTATCTGGGCCTATTTTGCAGTTATCGGTCCCGATGTACGAGACGTAAATAATTTATGTATATTTTGTTGGGTCATAAGACTTGGTCCGACAATAGTAGGCCTACAAGTCAAGTCAATACACAAATTGACTCGAGAAAATGACTCGCGGCAAGTCGGGTCGACAAGAAATTACAAGTCATTACAACCCTTAGCTCATTTACTGGGAAAATTCATCATTTTAACTATGGTAGCCTTGAGCATAAAACCTTGGCTATAATCTTATAGAGCGATATGTGATAATTCTATTCAACAATTGAAACTCCTCCGATTCTATCTTAAACCAATATATCTACTTGATGTGGTATTCAGTTATTTTTCATTTCTGAATGTGTAAACATCCCACTGTGAATATTATTGCTGAAGTGAAAAAAAATTTACTGGCAAGCAAAGGGGTACTTCTATCGACGTTTTATAAATTAAAATTCTATTTAGCATTGCGCCATCTCATGTGATGTGTAGTGATCTTACTGATGAGTGTTCCTATCCACATTCACAATGGTCTGCAGAATACGCATGGACTAATGACAATGACATCGACATATGCAACATGTTACGTCTGGAGTCCATCCCATTTTTAGTAGGCTCTAGGCATTCCATTATATAGTCCAGTGGTTTCCAAACTGTGTGCTACGTCACGCTTGTGTATCGCCTGCAGGCTTGTCGGTAGTAATCCCCGTTTCAGTGATTTTGGCTTGGCTATCTCAACATTTTTGTGATGAGCCTGTTTGGTTTTGTCGTAGTTGTCGACCCTTTTTGGCAATTCCAACATATAGGATGAAATAGAGGGATGAGGCTATATTCCTCTTGTTCATCATTAGATTGAAACCAAATATGGACGTAAATTTATTTAGATTATGGATGTGTGGATGAGATTGATGACTCAGGTGATGAAAGAGCACATTCGCCCCAGGGAGAAGTTGTTGACCCCCCCGATGAATTTGCAAATCTAAGTAAGATGCTCGAAATTCTGGAACAAGAGGAAGAAAGAATACGCATCAATAAGTGTAAGTAAAAAGCTTGTAACTAAGGGCATTCCTTAAAGACGGAAGATGGTGTCTAACCAAATTATCTGAAAACTGCCAGAGTTGTCCCGGTTTACAAAGCCGGAGATAAAACTAGTGTCACCAACTACCGACCTATATCTGTCCTACCGTGTATTGGAATTGTGTTCGAAAAATTGCTCCTCTCCCGCCTATCTTCGTACCTCACCAAGATGCCTATATTTTCTTCACAACAATTAGGCTTCCGCAAAAAGCATCAAACATCGCATGCCCTGCTAACAGTGGCTGAACAGTACTATATGACATCTTGGAGAAACGAAGTGTGGGGTGTAGCATTTTTCTTGATCTAAAAAAAGCGTTTGACTGCGTCGATCACAGTATTCTTCTCTCGAAATTGGCGCGCCATGGGTTCCGGATCCGGGGTCCTCAGCTAGAGCTCATGAAAAGCTACCTGACTGGGAGATATCAAATGGTTTCGATATCCAACACTTTGTCCTCCCCCCACCTCGTTACCTGTGGTGTTCCGCAAGGCTCTGTTCTTGGACAGGTCCTTCTTACTTTATATGCTAATGATATCTTTGAAACCTCGTCAATGAATACCACACTATTGGCTGACGATACTCACCTCCTATATCTCACGCACCTACTACTGCGAGCTTGAACGCCGTCACCCGTAATCAAATGCCCAAAGTGCATGAGTGGACGTCCCAAAATAGCATTCGGATTAACGCTGCGAAATCCCAATTATTGGTCTTGATCTCCCGCGATACCCTAACCGGTCACATCGCTGGCCAACCAATTTCCAACTAAAAATGCCAAATACCTTGGTGTTTTACTGGATTCGGACATGTCCTGGAAGAGTCACATACAATCACTCAAACCACAACTATCGAAGGTATGTGGTCTTTTTCGCCGTCTTAGCTACACTCTGCCAGTCAGTGTGCTGTTGATAGTCTTCAACACTATATTCCTATCAAAGTTACAAAACGGATTCTTTGTTGGGGTGCTGCCTGCAAGAATACGATTGACCTACTGCAAAAACTTCAACATCGGATCATCCGTATCATTGCCAAAGATCCACGGGGGTCTGGATGTGCAATTGACAAATCGCTTCTCAAAAGATTTGGTGTTCTGAACATAGAAGATCTGAGGAAGATAGAAATTGCCAAGTTTATGTACCAGTTCCATTGCGGTCAATGTCCCTCAAATTTCAACGACCACTTCACCTCGGAGTCAAAAGCGTACAAGTACAGCACACGTGCGTCAACGAAGAACAACTACCATATGATCATGATCAGGACGGAATGCAAGAAAACGCATTGCTCTATCAAGTATGCCGGACCTCAATTGTGGAACAGCATCTCGCCGGCTTTCCGACAGTCGTCGAGCATGTCCGCATTCAAGTCGAAATACAAGCAATTTCTTTTAAATGAATAGGCCTACTAGCCAGCCTTCAGGACCACGACCCAACATCGACCTCGCCCTCCGCGGCATGCCACCTCATTTTGTCGCTTGCGTCTTATATTCTCTGCATTACTTTTCATTCAGTGTGCATGCCTCTTCTTTACTTTGCCTAGGCCAGAGGTCTCAAACACGCGGCCCGAGATCATTCATTTCGTGCGGCCCGCGCAACCATTTTCGATTTCCAAGTATTCGACAATAGTTAACTGTCACATATCTTTGTTGATACTTGGGAACTTGAAATTCACTCCAAAACTGCTCCAAAAACCTCAAACTACTCATCAAACTTTAATGTCGCAGCATTACCATGCGGTGGAAGATCTGCTATTACGTCACATTACCTGTTCATGATGATACAAAATGACCCGTCGATGATTCGTGACTGAAAAGTGTGATTTTGACTGGTTCGCAGAATTACTCGGACTGACTGGGTGATAAAATCAAGATGACTCCAGTGGAGTCAGAGAAGGAATTGTGACTTGGAACGCCGTTGGTTCGTAAAGCCATGGATGCAAATTGGGATATATAGAACTTTGTATATCCCTGGATGCAACAAACGCAATCAAACTGTCGTGAGGAATAGTAATAGCCATAGGCGCCGACATTTATTTTTTTACGAGGTGGTGAAGTCTTGTGACGTCATAATTGTTCCATATAGATGACGTCATCGTCGCACGAAAACGCACTTTACTGCATGCCTCTGGTGTACGTGTGTCGTTCGTGTGGGGTTTCAATATCGGCACTGCACTCATCAATGTCAAGCCATGCAGTCGAGTTATTAAATGGAATCTCAAAACGGTACGATCATTTGAAGTGTAACTGCGGCCTGCGCTACCGGTCCGTCCGACGGAATCTGCAGTTGCATCAATGTTATTCACGCGCAATGCCCAGTGTGACTAACGAAATACACTACGCACTGGCCTTGCAAGTGACACACGACAACTGTCGAATACTTCAAGCAGACAATAATGATGATTACAGACGCAAAATCGCGCAGCCAATCAGTGATTGTCTCTTGCGGTTTCTTGCTTCGCGGCAATTGTTTGATGATTAAAACATTGGTGCCTTTAACGATTTAAGTTCGCGAAGGATTTCGGGAGTACAGCGGTCAATTCGTACATTCAATCTGCATGTCGACGGCCGCCAACGCATACTAATTGAATTACAGTTTGACGGCCGCACAGACGAAATCGTTCTACGGCCGCGGGTTGGCCACCCCTTGGCTAGAATTAATTCCACTTCCGGACGCATGCCGCGATCTTACCAATAGAAATCCACTTTCTATCTAATGCCTAATAGTTTAATATTCGTTAATGTTGTTCTCGATACGAGTACATCCAGCAATCAAGTTTATCGGAATGTAGAAGGTTCCCTGTTCAAACGAATCGAATAAAATCAGAATTTGCGCCACCCATAATCTTGTGAATGTGATGTATCAGATTAATAATTAAAGAAACACTGAAAAATGACTTTGTGCGACAATCTTGAGTAGCTTTCGTCGCGTCAATTGTTCTCGCATTATATCGGTGTCTAAGCTGTATTGCTGCATTTCCCGATTAATGCCACTGGCAAAGCCTTGTTAGAGAAACGAATCTGCGCAGAAATGAATTCCAATTTGCAGGCACGCACCAACACAAACACACCCTCCAATTTCGCGCTCCGATCACCTATCCCGAAGCTAGCTAGCTCATGAATGGTTTTGTAAACGAATATGGGTGCACATAATATAGATTTCAGAAAAGCAGAACGTATATTTGGGCGCCTGGTCGGCAGTGGAGATATAGAATGGTGCTTCTCAGCACACGCTAGGCGCGTAGCCAGTCGGAAATTAGGGGATTTGGATTATTTTTTTCAAATTTACCAATATAGCATCAATTCAATTCGGGTCAAGTACATGTGCATGTGCAAATGGCGATCATATAATCTCTTCGCATCGACAATATTAGGCGTATGATAAGCTTGCCAAAGAGTCCGGGAGTGCTGTCAATTAGCGAGTCACTGATCTCTGGTGAACAATTAAATATGCGCGCATATTACGCAGTCCCGGCTACAGTTTTCGCAAATCAAAATGTCCGAACTTGATTACACCGATTTCAAACCTTTGTCGTATTTCAGAACTCGAGACATGATACACATCTTCTGATCGTTACGTTCAAGTATTAGCGGGAATCAATTTCGCACGTTAAAGTCTGTTTGCAGCGATTCGATGTTATTCAGTTTCGCGATGTCGCTTTTTAATCAATATGACATAAAACAATGACTAATTAGCGTAAACTCGACCGCATTGTCACGAAACCAGCGAGAGATAGGAGCGAAAGCATGCTAGGCCCGAGACGCGATAGTTAGGCCATAGGCAATAGGCAATTAGGCATGCAATGATATCTTTCACTCCAGGCCTATTGCAGACACTACTGTGCAGGCCAGCAATGATATCGTACACACCAGACCGAAGCCGCCAATGCAGATTCGATTGCGCAGTTAAGCGATGATATAGTGTGAACTGGGCCTATTGCAGATGCGATTGTTGAAGCCTGCGGAGCCAGCTAGATCGAGACGCGATAAATCAGGCTAGCGACGATTGCCACGCGCACGGGAATGAATGACCTAATTTGGCGACCATCTCAGCGGGAGATCATCACAGATTGTTCTCGCTAATTGACAACACGTTTCTCGCAAATCCGCCGCGCGGAACACTGATTACACAATTATTGGATTGCAACTGATTGTTAGAGTTAGAATGATCATTTCAAAATGACGCGGTTTCGCGTTTCAAATAGGGAAGTTCGACCCCCGAAACCCCCGTCGCTACGCGCCTGCCAGATGCGCGTATCGAAATCTAAAACGTATTTAACGAGGTCGCATCGATTCGCCTTATTACTAATTACTGGTTACAAATCACTTGGGCGTTTCAGCATTTTGTGCGAGGTGGCCGCCACCCCGTAAATATAGTCACGAGGTGGCGCAGCCACCTCGTAAGTCGGCGCCTGTGGTAATAGCCTATATCAAAAGGTCGTAGCGAGCGTTGCGAATTTCGCTGTCTAAGCAGGTCGTTATGAGACAACCATTCGCATGCTGTTGCCACCCTGTTCTATATGGTTAGTTACATTTTGAGTCTCTATTAGGGATTGTGTGAACACGAGGTTCACGTTCGCGTTCTGTGTGTGAACCTCGGAAATTTAAAGGTTCACGTTCGCAAACGAACCTTGGTAGATCCTGCACTGTGAACCTTTTTCATATGACAATTTTCATGGCATTGTAGCATCCTTGGTTGAAATTCTTTGCATTTCAACTTAGGACCACTCTATGCATGGCGCTGGCGGCATAAAATCTCAACACTAAACAGGCATGCACCTTGCCAATCTCAAAAAGTTACTTGGTTTTTTACAAACTTTGTTCGAAATATTCAGCTCTCCGTTTGAGAATATTTAGTGACTATCTGCTGTGAGCTTGACCCGCAATCACACAATATCAAGAACGAAATAGACCTACACCACATGTATAGGTAATCGGGGAATGATACTTAATCAACCAATCCATGAAATTGATATCGTTGTCTGATGCACAAAATGCAGCAGGCGTACAGGGTCAATCTTGAATTCATATGTTAATTGTATCATAAAAACCAATTCCGTGCGATTGGGGTGTTTGCTACTGCTGTATAGCTAGTTAATGGGGTAATATTGGTAGCAAGTATAGAAACCCTAAACTCGTTTTACACTCTGCTCAATAACAGCGTAGCAATACTTAGACGATGAATACATTGTCAGGTCTGGCCTAGACCGCTGAGGCGTAAGCTTGTATTCCCTTGCAATTCCACGTCAATAATGATTTTATGGGGATATTATATAATTTGATTGCCCCAGGTAACGATGAAAACATCAATCTGTACTTCAGCATGATGTGGTATGATGTGCATGGTATGATGTGGCCGGAGTCGTCGCAGGGCACGTGTACATTAATATAGGTTATCACTTCACTGAAAGGTAGGGTTGGAATTGGTAATATGACGTCACGTGACGTCACGTGGTTCACGTTCGTGTTCACACCAGACATGGGGTAATCGCGATTAGTAATCGTAATCGATTACGACGATTACAGCATTTTCAAGTAATCGTAATCGCAATCGATTACATTCGAAAAAATTCCGAAGTAATCGTAATCGTAATCGACTACTTCCCATATCTAATCGATTTTTTTGTGAAAGAACGATTAATTTTTATTTGTACAAGGACTATATGAAATGAACTGAATATTCGTGAACGAGGAAGAGATGTTATACCAGTTACGTGATAGCACAAACGTCTTATTTTCAAATGCCATTTCTCATTATTACGTCAGAGGTAGCCTATTAGCTTTGCCAGTGATTGCGTAACAAGTATGCACAGTAAATAGATATTCGATGTACGTACATTAGTGTGATTGTAAGAACACCCGCCGTGCTGTTTATCAGCTTATCAACACGTTCCACACGCCATATAGTACATTGCAGCAGGATAATTGATCACCACTTGCCTAGTTTAAAATAGTAACTTGTGTATTGATGTTTGGTTATGCTTAGTTGGACGCAGTCTGACCGTTACTGATTGGCGAGCAGTAGGCCCATGTAGTACGTATGTACAGTGTACATTGTACACCGGACAAAGATTTGAAATTTTGTACTTGTCAAATAAAACGAAGCATTAAACATCAACAGCAGTTTAATATCATAACCGAGCCGTTTTTCGTAACGGCCGCTTGCAGTACATTATCTGTATTAACTTGAAGGCAGAGTTTTATGTTCTCTTCATCTTATTCTCATATGACTCTACTTGAAACGGGCGCCAATCGTTATTTCACTATCCTTTACTCAACATAGGGACCTGCCGTCATAGCCATGGGCTTATATATCATGTTAGCGTGGGATATAGCTAGAATCAGAACCAAAACAGCAATTCGTCTCCCAGTCCAAACGTTGGTTAGGGTTGTTCAGAATTGACCGACTTTCAAAAAGTCCAGGTTTTCAGTCCGATTCCCATGCCTTATACCTTAAAAACATATTCTGGCTACTTTTTTTTGTAACTCGTCCCCTGCATCCGTGAGCACATTGAGCTGGAAGAATAGCAGCTGAAAATAGGGGATTCCCCTAAAATCTGAGTGTCACGATTTTACCTAGCCTAGTTAAAGTGACATATAACATGGATTTATGCAGCTGTTTCGGTTTGGAGTGCTACAAAACCCCACTATATAAGGCATTGCTAGTTCAGGATATCATTTCCATGTCCCCCACTGCATTAGAACTGCTCAAAACTACCTAAAACTGATAGTCATTTTGTTGGATCACATATCCTACACCCCTCAAACCTACCCGGCACTGTTCGTCAATTTCCTGGATCCCCATGTGCAAGAATACAACTGTAAATGTAACATCCACTCACAGCCACATAATAAACATCACAGGAAACGAAAAAATAAGGCAAAGAAAGAGATCAACTTGGCAAAATATTATATAAATCAGGTGGATGAAATGGTTGCTTTCGAGAAATCTGCATATCTGTTCCGGTGATCTTCCACAGCTTGTAGGAGGCTCGCTCGCTGTTTTTTGTCATCCATTATGAACGCAGCATAGTCGGAAAGTGCTACAGGAAAAGCACAGGCTGATGCATCATTTGAACTGCTGGAACTTTGGAATTTAACAAAATCTGTTAGAGCTCTTGTGTTTGACACAACATCCTCAAACACTGGTAAAAACAAAGGTGCGGTTCCGTTACTTGCAGAATTGATTAACAAGAAAGTTTTCTAAAATGCCTGTCGCCATCATATTTATGAACTGGTCATTCGAGAGGTTTGGAAGTGTTTGTTTGGATCGCCAACCACAGGCCCTGAAAACAGGATTTTAATACCTTCAAGAAGAAGTGGAAACATATTGATAAATCAAGAAGCTATAAAACGCTGAAGTTTATTGAAGGCAGCTGGTTGGCGATGAAAGCTGATGAAGCAAAGCAAGAAATAATTCCACTGATGAAACCCAATGATGGAAAGCAGAAAGAAGTCTTGATAAGAGATGACTACAGAGAATGTGCAACAAGCACCTTGGCGATTTTGGATGACAAATATGTTGATCATCGTTTTCGCAAGCCTGGTGCTACTCATAGCGCTAGATGGATGAGTCAAGTCCTGTACTGTCAAAAAATGTTCACGTGGAGTGAGCAAATGGACTATTCTGAAGAGTTCATTGAAAAGTTGGAACGAATCAATGCATTCATTGCTTTGTTTTATGTTCCAGCTTGGTTGAAAACTGGTATTGCATGTGACACACCTTGGAATGATCTCAAATTCCTTCATGACATGCAAAACTTTTCATTATGCGATCTCACTGTTGCTGATGTGGCATACAAGAAATTGCGAAAACATCATTGGTATCTAACTGAGGAAATGGTGGTATTTACCATGTTCTCGGCTAATCCAAAGATTCCTGATAAACTGAAGGGAGCGATGGCTGCTAAATTGCTGAAAATGCCAATCCCTGACAAATTTCGCAGAGGTATGCCTCTCAGTCTGATCTCTGACTCTGTCTCTGAGTCAATGAGTAGGCCTATGGTCGATTTGATTGGGCCAGAATCGTGGTTTCTATTTGATGCTATACATGTGGAACATGATTGGTTGAGTCTTCCAGTTTCGGAATGGCATACTGATCCGGATTTCGTGACTGCTCAAGAATTTGTGAATACTGTTGAAGAAGCCTAGTTAATGATGCAGCAGAGCGTATGGTAAAATTGAATACCGACTATGCTGCGTTCATAACGGATGACAAAAAACAGCGAGCGAGCCTCCTACAAGCTGTCAAAGATCACCGGAACAGATATGCAGATTTCTCGAAAGCAACCATTTCATCCACCTGATTTATGTAATATTTTGCCAAGTTGATCTCTTTCTTTGCCTTATTTTTTCGTTTCCTGTGATGTTTATAATGTGGCTGTGAGTGGATGTTACATTTACAGTTGTATTCTTGCACATGGGGATCCAGGAAATTGATGAACAGTGCCGGGTAGGTTTGAGGGGTGTAGGATGTGTGATCCAACAAAAAGACTATCAGTTTTAGGTAGTTTTGAGCAGTTCTAAGGCAGTGTGGGACATGGAAATGATATCCTGAATTAGCAATGCCTTATATAGTGGGGTTTTGTAGCACTCCAAACGGCAACAGCTGCATAAATCCATGTTATATGTCACTTTAACTAGGCTAGGTAAAATCGTGACACTCAGATTTTAGGGGAATCCCCTATTTTCAGCTGCTATTCTTCCAGCTCAATGTGCACACGGATGCAGGGGACGAGTTACAAAAAAAAGTAGCCAGAATATGTTTTTAAGGTATAAGGCATGGGAATCGGACTGAAAACCTGGACTTTTTGAAAATCGGTCAATTCTGAACAACCCTAACGTTGGTCTTTGGCCCCCATAGAGTGATATTTTCAAGTTGAAGACTGAATGCCGTCAATAGCATTGGTAATTGCATTATATTATTATTGATTTTTAATCCTCTCTCTGCCCCCGATGGTCAGATTTACGTCTGGTGTCTTGTTATAATTAATTTGGTGTATGTTGTTAATTCATGGCATTCGGTATGCTATATAATCAAAAGATATTGTTGTATCCAAAACGTAGCAGACTAAAAACAGACTTTCGTTGGACGCACACACCAATTTTCATGTCTTTAATACTCTGTGGGTGCCCAGGAGTGGCATTTGCATTGTGGGCTCAGATTGGAAGGACCAGACTATAAGTCACGCCCACCCAGCGCGGCGATTGACAATCGGCACATACCCTAGGTTTGGGCCAAGGTCTTTCTTTAGTAGCACACTTCGTGAAGTCGCGTGTTGGTCGAAACTGCATATGTCTTTGGTATGTCGTGGCACGTTATTGATTGGAACCTAAATCCCCATTACTATAAATTAGGGCTGCTTTTAAAACAAAAATCAATTTAAAGCGAACATGTTTAAAAGATGGCCATTGTTTAAAACATGTTTTTTATTGTTTCTCTTTTAAGCAATGACGTCACGAATGTGAATTGACATTGACAATTGAAAATATAGGGTAAATATAGCTTCTTTGACGAAATATCTTTAAAATAACTGTTGAACCGACTATTTTGAGGGGTTCCAACCGGCTAAATCGAGCGGCAATTGTCCGTAGGCTCATACAACATGTTTTTCGAAAGCATTACACAAATATGGCATAATTTTACAACTTGAAAAAACACAATTTTCAAGTTAATTAAATCTCTCAAAAATACTTTATAATTTATGTTGGTTTTCGAAATACTTTTCAGTCCCTTTCGAGCTCGCTCCCCACCCTATTGGGAAATTTGGGGTATGGCAGTCATGGACCTGGCAAGAATGTAAATCGCTGGGTGCGATTAATCGTCCATTATAAAAATGGGCAATATGTACATTATGACGTAACAAGCAAATGACGCATCTTTTTCAAGGAGGTTTGTCATCTCATTAGGCCTTTTCAGCGCAATCCATATATTGTCTTCCAATATAATCTCTAAGATGCAAAATAAATGTAATCGTGAGTAATCGTGATTACTTTTCCAATGTAATCGTAATCGTAATCGACTACTTGCTGATTTTGCTGTAATCGTAATCGTAATCGTAATCGCGTCATTCGGAAGTAATCGTAATCGCAATCGATTACATTCATGAAGTAATCACCCCATGTCTGGTTCACACAGAACCTTTCAAAAAGGTTCGCGTTCACACGAACCTGAACCTTTCAGAGGTACACACCATCCCTACTATTTATCATATTGTTGGGAGTTTGTTTAGTGAATCAGCTTTTGTCGCCTAAGCGCGCGAGGCTCGGAAAATTTCTAGAATTTATGATTGAATCGGTCAGTATGATCGGGAATTGCATATATATTGTTATCAATTTTTATCTTCTCTCTGCTGCTCACGTAATCAGATTTGCCGGTAGAGTTGAGTGAGGTATGTTTGAAAAGGTAGGACGACTCAATGATAATTAAACATCTTCGGGCGTACCCATTGGCAGGAACGAAACAGTACCTCATCAGGCCCCCAAAAACGTGGGTCTTGAGCTCCCATAGGGTGTAAAACGACCCCCCTCCACGTTGTTCGCGTTTGTCACGAAATCATCTGTGCTGTATTGTGAGGCAGCGCGAAGCGCGAAAATTTTCGATAATTTATGAATATTATTAATATTATTATTATTAATTTTGAAAATGGGACATTGTGGCGCTTTTCACCTTATCGGTCGGGTGTGCCACGACAGAAATGTTGTATTACCAGTCGCAAATCGTGTACCTTAACGAAAATTTGTTCAAATCAAAACATTGCTGGCCAGGACGAACTCGACGAGAGGCGAGAGAAGTTCTGGTCGTACGAGAAGGTTATATGTGGTGAACTCAACTTTCCAAGTTCAAGCAGAAATCAATCAAATATGCTCGGTGCCAATCGTATTTTGGGCATGCGAGGAGGAAGTGATCCACATTCTCGGGTACGTGGCATAAGTCACACAAAGGCGTGTCGATGCAGCCTATTTTAAATAAATGCCCTTTTAGGCGACAATGGCCGGACCGGAGACGGAATATTATCGTTTCATACAAACGCGATCTGTGCATCGAGGGAAACGTTGTTTGTACCGTTTGGTGGAAACGTTTGTAGTGGTTTCCCGTCTCTGTTGAACGATACTCGGTATGCCACTCAGTCCGGACGTATTTGCGTACTTCGTTCTTGACATCTCTATAGGTAATTTGAGGTATTCCCTGACCGTCAAATGCGAAAGAGGCGGTGGAACGTGCAAGTTCATCTGCAACCTCATTGCCGGGAATGCCACTATGTCCTGGAAACCAGGAGAAGGCAACGTCGATCCCCATCCCTACAATCTGCAGGAAGAGAGGAAAAATCTTATTGAACGTTCTGCTCGGTGTGCGGTTCGGGGTGGCGATTGTGTTCAGAACACTAAGACAATCTGTCAGAATAACATATTCATCGGTTCGACTGCCATGATGATTGATTATCCACGATAGAGCATTAGCGATAGCTAGCATCTCCACTTGGAAAACGGAAAATAAACTCGGGCAGAATTGGCTAAGTCGGACTGACTGTGATGGTATGTAAATAGTAAAAGCCGTTGCTGTATCCGTCTTTTAACCGTCTGTGTAGATCTCGACGGCTTGGTCGTGGCACTCGAAAAAGTAATCTCTGAAACACGAGTTTACTGAGATCGCTGAGTCCCCCTTTCGTATAAGCCGAATTAATGATCTGTCGACCGTGGGAGGTGGAACTGTCCAGGGTGCCACGTACTGAATTCGTTCTTTTTCCACCGTTAACTGTTCCAGAATAGGGGATTTTGACAGGGTATTGAACGTTTTGAAGTTTGGTCTCATCAAGGAGTAAATTTCATGCCATGTGTCAGTTAGTAGTTCAGTTGATGGGTGTTGGTTGTATTCCTGACCAAGCAAGTGGCACCGATAATTCATACACAAATATTTGTGTCGAATGTGGAGAGGCGGCTTGTTACATGCGGCTTGCAAAGCACATATGGGTGTTCTCCGCATTGCTCCGCAACACAAGCGTAACGCTTGGTTCTGTATGAGCCCTAATTTGTGAGTGTTATACTTCGATGTGAAAAGGTATGCTGGCATACCATAGTCGAAGACGGATCTGATAAGAGATCTGTATAACTGTAGGAGTGCGTGTTTATTAGCACCCCATGCGGTGTTTGTGACGACACGAAGTAATCCCATTCTTCTGGAGCATTTTTTCGCGACGTTGTCAATATGTGTTTTATACGTCAACAACTTATCAAAAGTAATGCCAAGATATTTGAAGTTGTCAACGAGGTTGATTCGATTTCCGTCAATGTGCAAGTACACATCGGGAATTTTTCTTTTCTTAGCGAAAAGCATTGCTACAGACTTCGTTTTTGAGAGGACGAATCCCCATTTACTACATCATTCCTGCACCGAGTCAAGAGACCTCTGAATTGATGAAGCGATCGTGGGTATACCAAGACCGCTCTCCCATATGGCACAGTCATCCGCGTAAATGCCAACGCTGCTTCGAACATCTAGGGCAGTGGTTCTTATACTTTTTAGACCGCGACCCAAATCTGACTTTTAGTGGTATCTCGCGACCCAAGCAACACACACCAAAATGAATGCATTTGGGTGCCGACCAATTATATCAATAACGAAGGGTTTGGCCACCCAGCGACGGTCAATTATAGCCACCGAACTTTTTGGCACCGCACTTTGCCCAGCCGTATGTTGGCCCAACGCCATATATTCATGTGTCCAAGCATGGACGGGTTTTGGCCTCATAAACCGGCAACCGCTCGTTGTACAACTCTACACTAAAGCGTCCCAGGTCTCCGACGGTGTTTTCCAGAGAAATCAAAGTTGAAAAAATCTTATCATGAATTCAAACCAGTTTGTTTAATACAAAGGTCGGCACATTTTCATGATCAAGTCATGTTGTGGTGGCGACTTCTCCGCGTGTCTCGCTTATTGGCCGTGGTACCAAACTCAGTGACCTCTGATATGCTCAAACCAACTACAGTAAATCGCGCGAAAAGCGAACATATTTTGTTGTTGCAATGACCTCAAATAATATTACATACATATTAAAGGACCGCTCTGGTACCGTCGCGACCCAAAATTATACCTTTCGCGACCTATGTTTGGGTCGCGACCCATACTTTAAGAACCACTGATCTAGGGGCATATCGTTCAACATCACGGTGAAAAGCAACGGACTCAAAACGCTTCCTGGGGGGATTCCGTTATCGAGGCTGTTTACATCGGACAGCATATTCCCGACACGCACTTGGTAGGTTCGATTTGTTAGGAAATTCTGGATCCAGCAGAGCGCTTTCTCACCAATACCAAGCCGAGATAGCTTCAATAGTAAACCTTTTCGCCAAACCATGTCGTAAGCGCGTTCTATATCGAGAAATACGGCTATCGTTGAGCGTTGGATAACAGACTTGTATATCGAGTCATGGAGTCGTATGGCGTGGTCTAGAGTACACCTCCCCTTTCGGAATCCTGACTGAAAGGGATGTAGCAAATTGTGGGCCTCCAAGTGCCAGCGTATTCTATTTGCGACCATAACTTCCATCACTTTGCAGAGATGACTCGTAAGAGAAATTGGTCGATATGACTTCGGATCGGTGCCATCTTTCACTTGTTTGAGCATCGGGATTAGAATAGAATGCTTCCAGTCGGAGGGAATTTCTCCGCGGACCCAGGATGCATTGAAGAGGCGTAGGGGAGATGTGGTACCGATGGATCACTGGGACCGAAAATACTTGAAAAATTCTCCATGATAATTCCATGATTACACTCCGTGAATTTGGCTACAGTTACATGCTGACTGAGTCTTTCCTCACATGCAAAAAAATTCGACCTGGGTGAGTTATGGGGTCCGTGACGAATGATTTACGTTTTCGGGGGTGTAAAGTAAATTTGGATCGACATTTGCATTTTTCTATATCACCTTCCAGACTAACACACCCGTCATAATTTTTGATGTGAAGTATAGGGTTTGTATCAGGGTATATAATGGAACATATTTTTTTAATCAATACCATCCTCGAGTGAACTATTTTCAAGTCAATTACAATATTTATGGGGTGGGAACCTATGGTATCATAGCCAAATCAAGCAAAATAGATGGGCCAACTAATCACTTAACAACCGAAACTCGCCTACATATATATATGCTGTAAATCATAGGTACCTGTGGTGTTTTATCGCTATTACGAGTTATTTGAAAGTCAAAATGTCGATTTGCGGGTAATATGTATGTGGCATTAATTTTGTAAGTTTAGGCGTATATCAAAACATGATTTTATGCCAATATTTCAGTTGATATAATCTATTAAATTCTTGAAGGTCGCGACGAAACATTCTTCGTTGGCTTGCTGTAGCTTGGCTTGTAGTACTCAACAAAACAAGTTAACAAATTAGAGTTTTTGAGCGTATGTCTCATAGGTCCCATGGTCGTGTGCCGTTGGACCCACCGGGTGGGGACCGATGACACGTTCGAGCTACAAATTTTAAACGTTAATAAATATTTTTTGAAAAGATGGATATTCATGAAAATATCCGCGATAGGTAGAGCTTGTATCGAAGTGTTAGTAGTAGTAGAGAAATGGTGGATATAGCCGCATATCGTCTTGTAACTTAAAGAAACTAAAATCTCTAATAAAATAAAGAAACAAAGGATAACGGACTTACGCATTTTGCAGAATTGCAGTTCGTGACGGATTGCTGCAAGCGATCTGATCGATATGTGGCTGTTTGATTTCCGTTTGAAATGAGTTTGGTGTAATATTTGTGACGTAATTCTCGCGGTTGTGGCGTGACTCGCTATTTATGAGTGGATTGGTAACTTGTTCTGCCTGTTGATTTCAAAACTCGGCTGACCTATCGTGTCGCGCTTTCTGGAATTGAGTACGGTTGCTATCTGCGTGTCAAAACTCGTTTGTGGTGAATATAATTTTATTATCAGGCGAGTAATATCAAGGTTATTGTATTCTTTGCTGTAATTTTCCACGTATGATCATCGAATCTTTCTGGATCTCTATGGTGTGTACTCCGACGAAACGGAAAAGTTCTCCCGGCATGACTCGGTGTATGATGGTGGGTTGGTTGATCCAATTTCTCTTGAATGTAATGGGATGAGGAAAAATTTGTCCATTAAACATCACATCTGTGAAGTGAACACTCCTCTTGATTCGTATATGGGAATCTATGTTATATCTCAAGTGCACGGTTAAGGCGTTCGGCCAAACGAAACGATGTAAATTCACGATTGGTGTTTGAGCTGCCATACTCTGGTCCGGAACGATATCCTTTCACCTCCGTGTTATAGCGGCTATCTGTGGGATTGATGCCCTCGCTTCACGATCAATCACGACGAATACGAGTATCGGATAAAGATTTATTGAATAACGATATAACATGATATACATACGAGAGAAAAAAATACACAAGAAATTCAAGAGTATAGTATATTTCTTTGTTTGCGTACAAAATTGGCTACCAAGTTGTCGTTAGCCCGTTTGCTAGGTCCGAAGCCATCTAGATAATCTAGAGTATCAACACCTTGACATTTCTTTATGATGAATGTCACAGAATGCTGACCGCATGTGGTCGCACGGATTGATTGTAATTGTATACTGGTAAAAGTATAATCGTCCTTGTCGAGTAGCCTATATATCTCCGGTTTCAACGGGGGTACTCCAAACGAATCATGAAAGTGTGTATCGTTTCGATCAGCGAAGATACTGATCCAATGCGAGCCTTTTTTCGCGTTTGGATCATAATTTACCACGACAGCATAGGGCTTCGATAATTTCGAGGGTAGAAGATCGATCGCAAACGTACCGGCAAAGACATCTTTCGTGTCAGGGTGATTAAATAAAATGTCGTTGATCTGATCGGTGTTCATACGGATATTACTTCACGCTTCTCTGAGATTTCCAAAAGTTGTTGGTATTCTTTGAGACAAATCAAAGTTGCGCCTTCAGGTAAACCTTCGGTGAGAGTTATGTGTAGTTTAACAGAACCGTTGCGTTCCAATTGAAAACATCCTTGGTGTGTTCTGTCCGGCGTCAAGTCGAACCCGAACAGCGTATACCCTGATTTATAGCTATTTCTCGTGACAGTTAGATCCGATTCTGATTGCCATTTTCCCATAGATTCATAGACACTAAACAACCCTTCCAGGTTTGTGTTTTTGGTGAAATCAAATCTAAATTCTCTACCATTTCTCAGAACGCCATCCACATTCAACGCCATCGATCCGATATTATAGTGACGAAAATTAAACGGGTTCCTCGTTTTGCTCCCGTTATATGCAGCTGTCGGTACTAACCCCACGACGATACGCCGAGGCATTATACCCGAAACGAGTGTTTTCTCGATAGATGTATCGCCTGCCCCGAACGAGTGATTACTCATAGATAATTTTACCCATGGATATTTAGCCGAATGCGTCTGGAGCATCGATTTGTGAGCCAAGCTAACAGAATCCGAGATTTGGATCTGTTTCACGTGTAATTCTACTTTCTTCAACACAATTGTAGAATCGGGATCGCCAACCAGACAAAAAGCGTCGTCGTTTCGAATTAACCGTAGCGACAAATCAACCCCGTCTAGCAAATAACGATCTTGATCGAACAATCCGATTGGAATTTTGCCAATTAACTCGACTGTCTCGCTATTCTTGGTCAAAGCTTTTCGTGCGACGAAACCCGTATTAGCAGCTCCAAAGGTATCGTGATGACCAATCGTATCCGGAATCCAGCCCAAGCACTGTAAATAGCTTTCACCGACCGCACTCGAGGTATTTAGTAGATGGAATAGAAAGCTCTTGTAAGCATGGTTGTTGTCTGAAGTCGAAACCAATTTCGTACCGAGGTATACATCGATTTGCTTGAATAACGCGTCGAATATATCCGAAACCACAGTAACATTGCCCTCGCCAATAGAGGTTCCATCTGTCTTTGTGACTTGAAGTTGTATTTTCATAAACGTATTGGTGAGATCTAAATATACCCCACTCCCTTTCACATTGATCTCAATGACGTCTCCCAATTTATCAGGTGTGGCAATTAATGTATTTGTATCCGCTATCGCTGTTTGAGTTGGAGGTACGTTGAAAATATCCAAGCCACTGTTGAGACATTCTGCGGAATTTTCATGAAGCAACTTAGCCATCGAAGATATCTTTACGTCTACGCTTCGCGTTTGACGAACCTCGACCGCGAGCAGCCTTTTTAAACGTTTTAGTGGATTTTCTTTTCCGGCTTCCAACCGCTCTATCAAGAAGCTCTAAACCTCCTTCTTTGCTACGACTCAAGGCTGATTCTTTCAGCGAGCGACCAGATACGACGTCTCGCGCGATATTAGCACCTGTTCGAAGCAGCTGTTTCCCGAAAATTTTCGAGCCTCGAGACACCAACGGTAGAACTGCTCTGCCGATGCTCCTGAAAATTGAGGCGAGGCCGGATCCGCTTTGATGACCGCCTCTGTAATACCCGAAATTTCCACCCCCCGTTTGATAGTGATGAAATACAGCTTCCCTATCGCAGCAGTAAGCCACTTTCATAACGCGGGGCGTATATGTAGCGTAAGATCTAAATCTTCGAAGTCCAATAATTCTCCAAACTCGTTTCTTATATAGAGCTGTAGAGACTCGAAATGATCTAGCGTCATTTTGAAGTAATAGTATTTTCTGAAGATGTGATTTTGACGTGATCCTTCACTCAACGCCATGACGCGTAATAGCGGGACCAAAACATCGCCGACGTGGGTGGATTCTATATCGGGGCAGTATATAAAAGCGTATAGACCTGCGCTAGATTTGATATTAAAATTCACCTCGGTTATAGCAATTTCGAGTCCTTTTTGAACCACAGCGCGAGGTAATTCGTATATAGGGCCCTTACCCCTCAAAGTCTGATACGACATCTCGTAAATGGAGCGTCAACTCGATGTCGCTTGACTTTAGGCTTCTACCCAGGGAATCTCTGAGGCTGATTCGTATATCACGAAAGCTTTGTACATCTGCTGGGACATAAAGCGGTTTTCGAAATGTTACGTGCTGTCTGGTTAGCTCTGGAGTCGTGACAGGTACGATTCGCAGCAATCGCGACATATAGTCGCCTACAGGCAGATGACGTATGACATCGCAATACACAAATATATATTGAGTTTTTTCTATAGGGGCCACGGGCGTGGTGTCAAACGCGATCTGTTCAACTCTGCGTAATTCCACGGGGATCTCCCCGCCGTCTGCAATGATATCGTCTACTTCGAATCTCTGATGTGCCCGAATCATACGTTGGTTTGTAACAGTCGCATAAGATCCGAATGTCGATCTCATCTGAAAATGTGAATCGGGTGGGAACCTCTCGCATACCAATCTGTTTTGACTCGGCGTGAAATACCAGTAAAATGCGTCAAGTTCTTGGCTGATACGTTCCATTAAATCGTCGACGTTTTCGAAATTACCGGTAGGCAGTTCGTAGACTTCAGTGACTCGTTTGAGGATTACGTTATAAAACCGAAGTGCTTCAATACGCTCCGTTATCTCTATTCTTTCTTGAAAATCATGGACGAAATGAAATTGGACTAAAGCAATTTCCTTGTTTTGGGAGTCTATCTCAATCGGTAGCTCGGTTACGAAATCGGGGCCGGATCCGGAGACCGTGATATAGCTCATCATAGAGCATTGACGGCGACGCGTCGAATCTGGAGAGTTATGCTCACTGGGGCTGTTCTGAAAGCGATCGGGTTATTATCTCTATCCCGCAGATACACACGAATATTTCTAATATTGTTTCTGGCTATCGGGAAAAAGTATGGCTTTTCAAAAAGACAGCTTTGAGTTTTACCTTCTTCGCTGGTAATAGGTATACTTCTCAGCAGCGGTAGCATTTTACCTCCGACTACACGAGGTCTAATCAGATCGGTGTAGATATATATTGTGTCTACATCCTTCACAATCGGATTGGGGCGAATCATGAATTCCATCGGTCGTTGTTTCTTGAGAACGTGATGTTCTATAGCGAAATAGCGCGGAAAAGTGTCTTGGATAGACAGCAAACGCGGACCTGGACCAGGTAACTTCTTCGCCCAGACATACGGATCGTCGGATGGAGCTAATCTACTCTTCAAATAAACGAAGCTTAATCCGATTACACCGCCCGTGTAATATTTGAGTACGATTTCCTTCTCGTAGCGTAGCCGAAATTGTTCAAGCATATCCTTAACGCTGCGATAGTCTCCGGAAGGTATATAGTATACGTATCTGGTGCCTTTATCGGTAAATTCGACACCAGTCCGTTTCCTCTCGATTGTGAACGTAGGCTGGAACGAAACCGGAAGCATAGCTTCAACAAGACCAGCCTCATATCGCTCGATATCATACTTCAATTCCGAAAACAGTTGTATTTCGTAATCCGTGGGGCTGTTGGATTCGAATATGCTCATTGAACCGTTAGACGGTAGAACGATTAGTGACATTTTCGTTTGAAGTTTGCAGAGAAAATAGAGTCGACAACGAGGAGATACTTGCCTCGTTTCGAGTAAGTAAATTGTATAAAGACACAACCACTGCGCCCAGCAATACGGTTAGCTGTATAAAGTATACCAGAGAGCTTATCATAGTCCCAGACGTCCCCCGCGGCGATCTATCCATGGCTGTCTATTCACCACGATAATAGCTTCTGTATTTATACAAATCCCGCTACATACGAATCCATCGAAGCCGGGTATCCTAGCCAGCGAACGAGATATCTCCGCTTGCGACCGCGCCCGATCACTTTTTGAATAGATTCGACGCGATAAATATCATCTTTCTTTTCTACGGCTTGTAACTCGGATGGATAAAATGTGCCTCGAATCATCTGATCGGTATAGTCTTTGATCTTATACGTCACGGGATTCCCCCATCTAGAACTATGGACGTAAAATATCTCACGAGACCATGAACCGTTAGTCCCCTTGGCGAAAGTCGGGCGATGCGTTGTTATTCTAACGGGTTGATTGGTCTGCAGTTTGGGTTCAGACGGCGGGCCGCCTCCGGAATATAGTCTATCAAAAACCAGAGATGTATTACTACTGTTCACCTGGTTTGGGGCCATCCCAATGGCAGAATGAAAAGTAGAATTGAAGCTGTCTGCGATATCGCTCAACACGTCGATATATCGATAAGTCTGATTTTTAACGAAGTATCTATTAAGTATACCGCGGATCGATCTGATATTGCGTTCTGCTAGACTGGCTTTGGTATTGCTGTGCGTCGAAAAATGGCGAATGCCGTTCTCCTTGAAAAACCTCTGTATAGACCCCGCGGTGAATTCTCCCCCTGCGTCCGTCTGCACGATTTGAATTCGCCTAAACTCTAAGACTCGACGAAAACCGTCTATCATATCCGTAGGCCTTTTTCGTTTCGTGGCATGCAAGAATATATATTTCGAGAAAATACATACAGAAACCAGAATATATCGATAACCGTCATTACTACTGGAGATGTTTGACAAGTCCATGACATCGCTCTGAATCTGGATAAACGGGCCGCCGATAATCGTTTTCTGTCGTTGAAATTTCCCTATATACGGATAAAAGAGCGTGTAACTTTCTTCGCTTTTCAAGTCTTTTTTATGAGGGTGTAGATATCGCCCTCTATAGCTCGCTGGTGCTTTTATATTAAAATAATCATCCTTCCTCGTCGTATGTCGCCCAGGAGCCATATAATTTCGGTGGATTTCTATTTGAGCGTTGACTGCGTCTAATCAATTCTTGAAGAGGGGGCGAGCTTTTAAGTTCGTTCTTCTTGATCTTTAAGTGAGACGGCGTAAAGCTTGCGTCTTTGATCGGTGGTCGTGGCCGAATCTTCGAGCTCCCCTTTGGCTTCCTTGGTCTTGTCGCGTTGACTCTTGTATTTCGATATCGTAGAGTGATATAACGCTAGTTTTTTATCGGAACCGACGTCCAAACTTAAAATTTCCCGTATCGCTCGATCCAATTCGGAATTTAGATTACTCGATGTCGCCAACGGGTTGGGTGAGACCGTTATTTTCTTGAAACTCATATTCGATCGTAAACCCGAATGGCAAGAAGCGAAACTACTATTTTTTACCGAAAACGGACGAGAGAAGCGAAGCGGCGATTGGCAAGATCGAGAGTATCCCGCTGATAAACCCACCACGCTGCGTGTTGGCTTGTAAAATTCTTCGTTTGGATTTGAGGCTAACGTTTTTGCGACACAATTTTCGTAGTTTGTCTCTGTGAGGGCGCAGGGTTTGAAAATGCTTCTTTGATAAAGGTACTGTCCCGTTCACGATGTTGATACAACACTCGCATATAGCCTTCAAAACACCGGTGCTCGCTCCGGATAGTATATCCTTTCGTACAATCGGCGAAGCTTTAGATAGAAATTTTAATGTCTCTGCATGCTCACTGATATAACAACGACGTTTTCGAGTCGGTTTCGAGCGCCCCATTATAGAAAGAAGCGGAATTCGCTGTCTTCGTTGCTATTTATATAGGGCTGTAAATGATCCGTTTATCATCCGGAAACACACCCGTTTGAACACGCCTCGCGTCCGGTGTGGTCTGTGTGAGATCAATAAAAAGATACGAATATGAAGCTTTTGTGGCGTCGGCGTAGCTATCCGCCAGAAAACTAGAATTGGTAGGATACATCTGTCGGGCCAACACTCGTATTTGTGATCTATCTCTCGGTGATTTCATGAGTATTAGATATTGACTCGATAAAGTAAGGTCTCTCGCCCTTTTTGACTTTTGAAATAGATTATGTGTCACGAAATAACAGGACACCGAATTATGATGACAGTGGATTGTAAAAAACGGTGCTATTCGATCTATATCCTGCATTTTATCGTCAACGATGAGGAGCGTAGGACAATGATTGCTCGACGACAACTCATTCAAAACCTCAAGATCTGAATGAAATTCCACACCGTCCAGATTATTGAACTCATCTTGAAATGATGTATAGCAGTAAACGATACGTCGAATTTCCCCTTTCGATAATACATGAATATTCTGAATCACTCTGAATATGAAACTGGATTTACCGGAGCCTGACGGACCTACGACGAGGCAACTCTTGGGTGTCGACAGATCCATACTCGCGGTTTCACTGGTGTCAAAACACACAATAACAATTATATTCACAAAACGCTTCTATTTATAATCACCGAATATGAAGTCAATCGCGGTAGATAGAAATACAATATATTCTCTTTCGCGGTCATGTACAACCAACATGTTTTACTATTGATCTTATGAAATTTTTGCTTCAACCAACCGAGAAGCGGGCATCGAAGCGTAATGTGTTTTACACCAGCATCGAAACGTCATCTGGTTCCGCATGATCTGTCAACGAAGTTTCGACTTCGCATGAGCTTGTCGTAGCGATAGCAACATCGCGGGATGTGCAAGGCGTCGCATACGGAGACAGCTGTCTGCGTGCGTGTAATCTTCGCAAGACTGTGTTTTTTGGTGTGGCTAGTATCGGGGATTGATGCAGATCGCAATTCAATCGACGCGGCATCACTTTGACGAGTGGCTGACGTAATCCGCCGACGTCTCCGGGGATCGATGCGTTTTTCTCGGGGGATTCCCTCGATGTATCGGCTCGAGTCGTCGGTCGGCTTTTGAGATATTCACGTTCCATATAGCGATATCTAGCATTGGCGATTCTTTCGATGATAAGTCGTTGCTCGTTGCTGTGCGTAGTAAATATCTCTTTGCAGGCCAAGTCACCTCCACCGAGCTGCAAACGTGTCATAATCCGCGCGTCGGTTAGAAGCTGATCGATTATACCGTCGTCCTTATTTGTGAAAATAGCCGGGAATTCTAGCTCTAATACGCAGCGATGGAGAAAATCCCGGAAACTGACCCAATCTACAAGAAAAGTGAGAGTTACATACAAAAAACGGGGGATTATATTATCATTTTTATTACCCGGCCGCATAAGAGTAGTCGATTCAAGGCATTCGTCTAGTTCTTTATTGTAGAGTTGTCTTTGTTGCTCAGTTAAAGCATCCTCCAGTAGAATATCTTTTATTATACCTACTTTACGCCACAGAGACTGGCTGTCTCTACACAGCTTATCTAATGACAGCCGGTTGCAGACATCAGTAATGAACTCGGTGGCAGACTTATGATTCATCTGGAAATATACAACACGAAATTTATTTATTTTTCTTATAAACTTAATCGACGCCGAGCATGACTCGGAATTAAAGGAGCGCGTTCATGAAAGTATCTCTCTACATGGAATAGAATTTCGCAATATCCCCCGAACGATAACGAGTGAACCCCGGTAAAATGATGTCTCTGCTTTATCTCGTCTTCGACGTGCCGGCGAATGGCTATATATAGAACAAAAATAGATTGAATTGTAATATTCGCAAATTCAAAATGTAACACCCTCACCATGTCTTAGAAACTCCATACAACTATCTAAATCCTGTAGACGACTCAGACGTGGTGTAATCCAACAAATTCTGGTATCTTTAAAGTAAATTACAAGTCTGAACAACAGTCAGTAAATTAAATCAAGTGTACCTACCGCTCATCTCCTTTAAAATATTAGTGAGCCGTCGAACGTCCAAGCCGAGAGATTTAACCTTAGCTATTTCACTTGATATTGCAATACGATCTTCGCCACATTCGAGCTGAATCACCAAACCGAATAGCACACCTAACTCCAACTGAACGCATCGCTCGTTACTGCTTAGATGTGTGAATCCAGACATATATTCCGATAGCGGGAAAAACTGAGCTTGCTTGATGTATAGTTCCATCTCTGAGAGTTGAAGCAATTATGTTTCATTCGATTTGAAATAAACATAACCATCGTCAACTCACCATAGATTCTCCGCTAGTCACTACTAAGAATATCTGAAAGAACAAAAAAGCCGTTGTATTCTACAACTTGAAGATACAAATCGTTTTTTTCCTCACCTGATGTTTAGACACGATCTAATGAACTAATATTACCGCTGAAAAAATCAAACGATTTACAATTTTGAAATAAAACATAAAGCGACGTGATTACACACCCCCTGCTGCGAATAGGATAATCGATTGCGTTACATAATCGCATCAGCACAAATGAGAGATTAAATGCACGGTAAATAGGACGCATTGCGACACAAGCAAAGACACGATTACAAAAACATTAAAGGTCCAGTGGTTGTGTGATGATACCGCCGGCCATAACCTTGCGTTTACAATAGAAAAAACTTAAAGCATCTCGAAATTGTTCATAGGTGAATATAACTGTGTTTTTTCTAATGAAGCCGGAATTAACACCCCCGGCAGAAGCTCTATCGAACAGAACTTTGCGATAGACATCGGCTGTCAAGCGATTTGCCTTGGATAAACCTTTTGAAGACGATTTTTGATCGCTACAATAATAGGTTTTTGCAGACAGACCGATGAAAAGCTTGGATTGTGCTTCGATTTTGAATAAGCCAGGCGTTCGCTGATCAAATCGATTTCGAGAGACGCAACACGGCCGCGTCTCGTTAAACGAGAGAGGATTCGAGAGAAATTCCTGTCGATGATTGTCGCACGCGATAGCCGGGAAGTATTTATGAAAATTTTCGAAAAATTGCTTTGCTAATTCTGGTTTTACAACTTTCATTAGGCTATCAGATGAGCAAGAAAAATAAATCGAATCAGTATCAGAATAATGAAAACCTATAGATCGCGGAATAATACACTTGGCAAGGTATGTATACCAAAAATCTAACATAACCTCCTTGGCCCGACCGTATATTACGTATCCAATATGATTAGGGTGTTTCCAGACGTGTTTGCGTGGCTTCATTGCGACTTCAAATATACCAGATGTTAATCCGATCATCGATTTAAACCTGGGATTAGCCACCAAAGACCTGGCTTTCTGTTCGCCAACGATTTTTATCTGAGAATATCGAGAAGGATTCGATATCGTGTATCCAATGGCGGAATTAGCTAGATTCTTATAGAAATCACCGATAGGCTTCTGAGAAGGATCTTGATCTGCCCGTCTCCTCGCAGCAGCGACACTCTCCACAAACGGCTTGAAGCATTCGACAGGTTGAAATTCTAATGCTTGATAGACTTTCGTAATGATTAAACCGTGTTGTAGGTACCATTTCAAAAGGCTTGATACAATGAGTGTTTTCGTAGCCTGACACGTCGCTATCAAATATTTCTGCGGCCGTTTTAGAAATCCATTTTGCTCGGCGAACTCGCGCATATAAGAACCGATATCATCGCGTGATACGTAGGCGTGCTTGAATAGAGGACAATATTCGCTGAAATACTCCTTCAAATGTTGCGGTACGTGTATATCAACTTCCACAGCGCCATAGAATTCGTCATTTACGACTTTTTCTATAAGACTAGATCTCGACAGAGTTCGAGATTTAATCATTGTGCTCTTGTCTGCAGATCGGATCATAGCCGCAATATCCGAGCGCTGACGCTTTACCCGCCAATCACACTCCGTTATGTATATCAAACGATAGCCTACTTGCCTGATGTACGCCAATTTTTTACGCGTAGCCTCTGCCTTGGCATCGCGATCTGGACTATCTCCAGCGGGACAGATGCACGCGTGTACCCTGCATCCTAGAAATTCTAGTGCAACTGGTCCTTCCGGTGACCTGTAGTATCCGTCAATCGGTATAGATATCTTCCCAATACGATGTTCCGGTCCGTTAAATTGGTGTTTTATATGCACACCCAGTAAATGAGACATATAGTTTAACCATTCGAGGGCCATATATCCGTAAATCGGCCCTGTTTTTGTCTTCGTAAATTGACTGAAATCTGCGTTCGGAGACCATAACACGGCGTGGCCACTTGGAAGTTTTCCTGAAAGTACGAACGGGTAGAGTGCGTTGCAATCGATACCTATCACAGATTCGACCAATAGGGCGTCGTCCTGATATATATGCTCGCGTATTTTCGTCACTCCAGCTTCGGCGTAACGCTGACCGACCACCGCTAATCCTCCGCGCAGGTTGTCACGAATCAAAGTGTGAATATGGCTATATTGCTTATTCAGGAGTGTAAACAATGGCGGTATACTATTGAATAGTATACGATTGGCTAAAGACGGGAGAGAGATACCGTCTTTAGAGATATCGACTCCTTTCGAGGCGAACAGCTGTTTTTGTTTATTCAAAGCCTCCAGTAAAGGACCTACATCGAGTTTTATATAGAATGTTAACCAGTCCTTGAAGCTGCGCATGTGATGTTCATCCCAAATTGAAACGCACCAGCTATACTGTTCGTCGGTGATATTAGATCGCTTCAGCTTATTGTAAAAATGTTTCTTTTCAGGGAGATAATCCACATCCAAAAGCGATAATTCACTGAACCAATTGTATGGGAAATAAGCCTTATTTCCTGATGTACAGTTATAGCTTCGTACGTACGATTCGTAGCTTGTGCCAGCCGGTTGGTACAATATCACGTCCAGAAATCGGAAACGATTAGTGCTAATACACATATACGCAGAGTCTCTCTTTATGACGTTAATCTCGTCGCCCAAGTATTTTACGAGATAAGGCATAATCAAAGGTAAATCGTAGCGTGATCCGTTGTAAGCAAATACGGGGAGTTGTTTTAAATACGACAAAAAACGTTGTTTTATCCTGGTGACGGGATTCGCACGTTTACAATCCGGCTCAGCTTTATCCATTTCAAACTCGATGTAATCTAGTCGATCAAGTGCATATTGAAACTGTCGAGACAATGAATCGAAGCATAGACTTTGAATATTCTCAAATTCCGTTATCATACTCGCGATCATTATTTCAGGATCGCCGTCTGAGATTATTACCCGTGGTTCTTCGAATCCTGGGTAGTTGCTTGCATAGGCGACTGCGACGGGTATGTGTCGGTCGACATATTTGACTCTCGCCGTGTCTTGAGGGGTCGAACCTTTTTCTAGTATACTCTCAAAATCAAACACTAAATTATAAGGATATATGCGTAAATCTTGTGGGACATTAATACCCAAGTCATCTAACTCTTCGAAGATCGTCAAGGCAGGTTTGAATATCCCGCCGGTGTAGTGATTTATTGCCATCGTCGAACAGGTGTGTCGATCTAGGTAATGTTTCTGGCTGTACAAATTCCCGCAGCTTCCACAGGCATAATTTTTACAGTACAATGATATATTTACAATAAGGCTGAAGTGATTTTTCTCGAGGTGGAGATGAATCTTTTTCGCTGTATCGCGACCACCGCATCGCAACAAATATCCGACACCTTCCTTTAGAGTATAGACCGATATCGAAATATTAAAACTTGATTCTATGTTCTCTAGATCAGACATGGCGACACCTAAGTCAGGTCTAGGATATATCAAAGAATATTGCGATACCAATGATAGTGTTTTTGTCTGCAGTTCGTTATCGGTGTAATTCATGTCACATAGCACCACCGCTATAGCGCGAAATGCACAAAAATTATCGTCGTACGGCTGACCGCGTCTGTTTTTCAATAAAGTTAAAATATGTCGCGACCTCAGCGCTGTGTGTGATATTGTTGTTGACGCACAACCGATTAATCGGACGTTGGATTTGTATACATATACCGTTACATTAGTGACTGCAAGAACGACGCTTTTTGTATCTTGTCGTTGAAAGCGTGCACTCTCAAAGCCAGACGATAGATCCATGTCTTGAATAAATCCCACGAAATCGGCACGATTTGATATCATCCGAGGCGTGTCCAATACTGCCCCCACATTCTCAGACGGATGAAAATATCGGGTTTGATCCGTCTCGACGTTGTGTAATATAAAACCAAAACTATAATTAATTCTGTATGCGCTATGCTGCGTATCGAAGATTTTCTCCACATCTGATATCACATCATTCGGATTTCGATTGAATATTCGGAAATTGTATAGCGTTCGGGATTGATGTGGATGTAGTGTTGACGTGCGAATTGACCCCCAGTAATCCTGTATCGTCGTTGCTAAATCCGCCGATAATCCTGTGATATCTGGTTGATCTATGTCAGATACTAATCTAACGAGATTTCGTCGCCTAGCCATTGCTGAGAAAACACACAAAAAACATACGTTCAATAAACAGACAGATATATATATATATATATTATTCGACCGAATCATACTATACATCTATTTAGCCAGACGTGTTGGGTATAGGAGTGTAATATTGAATCGTAGATCGTACGGCGCTCATTTCCCGTAGGTATGTTATCTTTGCTCGCTTGACACGATCCAGCGGCATCGCCATGCGGACTTTTTGATCAGAATCTCGCGCAATGATGTCCTCGATTTCCGATTGAATTCGTTCGAAATCCTGTTTAAATCTATTGGGGTCGGGGAAAGGGAATTTCGACATCACATCGTCAACTTCACCGAGTATCGAAAATAGACTCTCGGTAGGGTTAATCGTGATCGCGTCAATTACGGTCATTTTAATATGCTCGAAGGCTTGCTTGCCGTATTTTCGTTGTCGAGGTTTTGCCGTGTTGTCCGTGATATCCTCCTCGATAGAACTGATATCATCAAAAATATTCGATAGATCGGACATAACAACATTTCCAACAGGAGTATAGAATTTCATGGTCGGCCGCGCAGCGGACATTTCCCGTAGACATATTTTCTTCGCTCGTTTGGAACGATTTAATGGTATTGCCATGCGCAGCTTCTGAGAAGGATCTTTCGCAAGTATATCGTCGATTTGCGATTCGATTCGTACGAAATCGGCAATAAATCTCTCAGGGTCGGGGAAAGGGTGTTTTGATAAGATATCGTCGATTTCGCCTAGCGCTGAGAATATAGGCTCGGTAGGGCTGACTTTGATTGCCTCAATCAGAGTCATTTTAAAATGCTCGATGGTTTGCCTGCAGTATTTTCGCTTCCGCGGTTTCGTTGTCGTCTCTATATTATCATCCTCGCCGGAGCTAGCATCCTCGGCGATGTTCGTCGGAGCGCGGATAGTACCATTTTCAGTCATCATGATAATTTACAATACACATCGAGCTGACCACGAGCGTGCTTTTTATCCTCCGAGCACAGACCTTTTTCTCTCGCCGTGTTTCCGCCTCCTCTCTCTCCCTTGAATATAAATATTAGACTGATTTCCTATCTGATATCATAAACCGTCTTCTTTCGAGTATAAAAAACGAATAACGAGAACATGGCCGGTATCAATCCGTACGCAATTTCCGCACCAAAAAGAAAATTGGATTCGTTTTTGAAGCGAACCAACGCATCCGATATTAAGAACTTCGATCGCTTGGAATTACTCTGCGATGGGACAGTTAATTTTGATGGCAGAATACAACTTGCTTCGACTACAAGGCGCGGACCGAAAATGATGTATATGAAGGTCATGCTCACCGATGGCACCAAATCTGTTTCCGGGGTTGTCTTCAACGGAAAATTGTTTGAATCTATCGAAGCTGGGTATAGGAAAGGTCATACTCTGAGATTCCGCAACATCAAAGTTTCAAAAGATTCCAGAACGGATTCCCCGTCGCTTATCATCGGTCATTATTCCAGCGTCGAGAAATCAGATACACGCTTGACTGCACCGGAAGTGATGGTGTTTCAATATGCTTCTGGTAAAGATATCGAGAAAGGTGTATTCGACGACAAAGTCGTAAATCTCCGAGGAGTCTGTATATCTGTAGATTTCGAGTCTTTCTCGTCAATAAAATCCAACAGACATCTATACACATACTGTATGCTAAACAACGATGTAGCGATTGCTTTGAAACACTGGAGTGTCGCGCCTCTTTTTGAGGTTGACCAATACTATGACGTGACCCATCTTAAAATCCAAATTCGAGATGGTAAGCGGGAGTTGTTTCTCCAGGATTATACACGAATATCAAAGGAATGAATGCACATCGATATTTATGGAACACTTTCATCGTAAAAAATATATATATATATATATATATATCCGGTTTATTATCGTGGAAATATTATATGTTTTTATCGTGGTATATGCAATAAAAGTATATTCAGATGGATCTGTTTTGTAATTGAATTTTGAAACTCAGCAGCGAGTAACGGAAATATGCAGCATCGTGAGATGTTTTTATTGATCTACGAGCTTGGTGGATACTCGAACGATACCCATTGTACAATCTGCACACAACGGAAATTATACTTCACGCTATTCTGGAATCGTCGTATCAATCGACCAACACGAATCACGAATCCATATTTATACAGAGCTACTATCACCATACGTGATTAAAACTCATTCATCACATACCCGCAAACGACAATTATCACACACGCTTCCCTTGAATCAGGTCAGATATGTCACGATACACGCGAACTCAAATCATACAAAACGATTCTGATTCAATAACGGATACTCCACACAACCTATGGTTACACTCGATTGAACCGAGGATCATCGATTGAGAGGTACACAAGAGAAGCCATGTACCATCCCGAGTTTTAAAATATGACTCGGAGCAAGGAGGCCTCCGAATCAAACATTTCTTTGAATCTGATCGCACCACGCTTGACTGATAGTTAATAACCTTGATATTACTCCCTTGATAATAAAATTATATTCACCGCAAGCGAGTTTCGACACCCAGATAGCAACCATACTCAATTCCAGAAAGCGCGACACGATAGGCCAGCCGCCTTGATAATAAAATTATATTCACCGCAAACGAGTTTTGACACGCAGATAGCAACCTTACTCAATTCCAGAAAGCGCGACACGATAGGTCAGCCGGGTTTTGAAATCAACAGGCAGAACCAGTGATCAATCCACTCATAAATAACGAGTCACGCCACAACCGCGAGAATTACGTCACAAATATTACACCAAACTCATTTCAAACGGAAATCAAACAGCCACATATCGATCAGATCGCTTGCAGCAATCCGTCACGAACTGCAATTCTGCAAAATGCGTAAGTCCGTTATCCTTTGTTTCTTTATTTTATTAGAGATTTTAGTTTCTTTAAGTTACAAGACGATATGCGGCTATATCCACCATTTCTCTACTACTAGTGTTGAGACAGCAAAAGATCTGTCATTCTCGGCTGAAGATTTAAGGGCCAGAGATCATATTGCTATTTCTGATCCATCGGTACCACATCTCCCCTAGTAGATGCTGCAGCGAGTTGCCGGAAAGGTGTTTCAACATTGCATAACAGATTGAATCGCCCCCTGGAGACGTGTCTTTCCGGGAGTGTATTGCGCATTCCAACTCTGACATACTGAAGGGTATGTTCAATTCACCTCCAATACGATTTGAACTTGCGGTGGGCATTTCAATTCTTTCGGATTCATTTCTAGACTGCATGAAGGTCACTGGGTAATTCGCGTTACTACTGACTCTACAGAAGGCCACCGAGAGGGCTTCGGCTTTGGATCGATCGGCCTTCAATGTAGTGTTGTTGACATTGAGTATCGGTATTGTGCGAGGTGCGGAGGCCCCGGACATCGATGCCACAATTTTCCACGCCTTGCGGAAGTCCGTTTTTCGGTTAATAGAATCGCAAAACTCTTCCCAGCACGACCTCTTTGCAGTCAGAATGGTTTTGCGGCATTCCGACCGCAGTCGCTTAAAGCAGATCACGTCACGGTAATTAAAAGATCTTTTCATTTTCAAGAATGCAGCTTTCTTGCGTCGAACGGCCCTTTCACAGTCCTTATTCCACCAAGGCACAGGGATCTTGTTGGTGTTTCGCGTCCGGGGAATTGTGATTTTGGCGGAATTGATTATGGTATCTGTGAGAGCAGTATTGAGTTGCTGTACATTTTCCGGCATGGGGCTGCTGAGGGCACGGTCCACGTTCTGCGAGAAATCCAGCCAGCTGGCTTTTTTCAGACACCATCTTGGTATTTTTTGCGAACATGCCACATTGCAGTGAAATGTCATGGACATTAAAAAGTGATCGCTGCCAATGAGGTGGCCTGACACGCTGGTGTGACAACAAGCCGCAATGTCTGGTGACGCAAGGGTTAAATCAATCAGGGATGAGCGATGTATGGCATCGGCGGATAGGTTGATTCTCGTCGGTTGCGAATTGTTGAGCAAAACGTCGGGTGCGAATTGTTGAGCAAAACAAAGTTATGCCTGTCAATATAATCATAAAGTCGGTTACCCCGTTGGTTTGAGCGATGGCTCCATGCCCAATGGCGAGCATTAAAGTCACCACAAATGAGTGACCGCGACTCTAAAGATGACAAGAAAGACCACAAATGAGTGACCGCGACTCTAAAGATGACAAGAAAGAGAGGTCGTCATGGCTCAAAGTGCAATCGAGAGGTATGTAGACGTTGCATATAGTTATGTCGGCAAGTCTCAGGCACATCAACTCGAAGCAATTCGACGCCACGGAAACGTCCTCGCGACAACTCAGAGATTCTGCAACAAAAGCTGCCAGATCACCCTTGTGAACCGTCTTGTCGCGTCGGAAAAGCCGATAACCCCGTATATTTGTCGATTAGGTGAGTCTCTTGCAGAAGAATATCATCTGGTTTGTGATCTAGGGTCGAAAGAAAATGCTTGAACTCCGGCAATTTTTTATATAAACTACGGCAATTCCATTGTAATATGGTTAGCGGTTTATTGTCCATCGCAATTTTGTGGGACCGTGGCTTCATTTCGTACCTCCGAATTTTGATTGTTTGCGTTTTTGACATTTTCTGCAACAAGGTCGAATCGATATGCTGTCCAAAGTACTTTCTAAACGCTTCTGCGACGATGTTAAATATGTTTCCGTTGCCAGTTTGGCAAGCTGTAATCGTAACCTGGACGATTTCTGCTACCATCACCAGCAGTTGCATCGGTTCTAATTGATTCAAGTGAACTGTCGTGTTGCCTGCGGTATTATCAGTCTGTGTTGCGGTGGGGTTTCGTAACGCAGATTGTTCTGATTGATTTCTCTGTAGTTCTCTAAAGTCCCCTTCATTGGGTGATGGCGCGGTTGGTATATTTCTGTTAAGGGGATTTCTGACTTTCCATGATTTGTTTTTGGCGGTGACTTTATGTGCGTAGGACTCTTTTGGCATTGTCGACGAAGCAGAAATGGAATCCTGCGGCGTTGTCGAAGAGTCCGATACGAGATCCTGTGTACGTACCTGATGCCTCGCCTCAGGGAAGGAGAGGTTTTCCCTCTCTTTGACAATTTGGATTTTTGCTTCTTCTTTATAGACGGGGCACCCGCCATAAGCGGCACTATGATTTTCATTGCAATTGATACATTTTCTGTTCTTTTGGCATTCATTGTATGCATGGTCCATGGCGCCACATTTTGTGCAGCTCGGTTTTCCGCGGCAAGATTTAGAGGTGTGGCCGAATTTGTTATATCTGAAGCAGCGAGTTGGCGGTGGGTTGTAAGTGTTCGTGCGGAAGCGAAGGTAACCGAACGTGACGTAGTTGGGTACCTCTGAGAGAGAGTCTTTATTTTCATCGAACCAAAATAGGTAACAAACGGCAGTGATGGTGGTACAGAAAATATGCGAACTAAAGTATAGCAAGACGGACATGCTTGGCTCAAACCCTTTCTCTGCCCTCCGTTTCAGGTGCGACACACTACTGGTAGCCAGGTCTTCTAACAACTCACTCTCCGGTATTTCTAAGGGTACCCCTTTGATGACTGCGCGAATGGCGTATGGCTTCTGTGCGGTGTGAGGTGTAACTGAGATAGCAATTTTAGTATTTGTGGTCGTGTCACTTAATGAAACGCAAGCTAACATTTTAGTCACTTGCTTGTGGTTATGACACGTAAGGAGAAGATCTCCCGAAGGGAGTGGCTTGATACCAGCATAGCTGTCGATGATAGCGTATAGAGCACTGTTAACTTTCCAAGGGTGATATCGTGTCATCACCCTATCTCTGCCCGAAATTATAACGGTATTACTATTGACGGGATCCGTCACGAATGCGGATCCCCCACCTGACACCGGAGTGGCCAATGATCCACTCGGGATAATGCTCGGTGAAGAGCTATCAAAGTTTTGGCTAGACGATGGCTGAGAAGTCGTCGTAGCGTTGGGATTATCTACGATCGCGAATTTCCTGGCAGGAATCTTGGTATTCCCGCAAAATCCAACAGCTCCCTCGTCGCTATCTGGATCTTCCATTCTACGTTTAAGATTAGAGGTTATACCCTCCATCACCTACCCTTTTTAAGGCGGTAAGGGTATACACTCTACTAACTACCTGACCAAGATCCCAAGGGACACGTCTGCATATACACTACGTGAAGACCTAACCTCGCGGAGTATCGATACCTAATGAGGCAAACGAAGACTAGCAATAATTATTCTTCACGAGAGACCTCCGTACTCGACGACGGTGAGACGGGAATGGTTAATTTATGATAAAATCTTTCAATCAGATCGGCGATTGCATATATAATATGCTATCAATTTATTGTCCTCTCTACTCACGTAATTAGATTCACCGGTTGAGCCGAGTGAAGTGCCTTGAAACGGAGGCCCGTAAATAATAATTAAACATCTTCGGCGGGCGGACCCGTTGATATGACTTCGTTACATGATGTTATTTCATGACTTCCAGTCTGCTATAACAAAAAATATAGAATCGCTCAAACGTGAGCTTCTAAACTAAGAGACGCATACGATTTCAAATTGGTATTTCTTCACTGGCATAACATTTTTCCCAGCGGGATGGTATTTGTCTTGTGAGGTTCAGATCGCAAAGACAGCAACATTCGGCGCCAGTCATTGGACGCCTATGGACAATTAAACCTATATGTATTTTGCATAACGAAGTCTTCGGTCAGCATAAGGGCATAGACCTTTTCGGCCAAGGTTTTCTCGCTGCCGATCGTTCTGGCACACTTATTGGAGTCGCATGTTATATGGCCCAAAATTTGATTGTATTTCTTGGTGTTTCATGGCGCGGTAATGGCCCAATACCCAATAAAAAAGACAAATGGCTACTTGAATTCGCGCGCAGCGCGAAAAAATTTTGAAAAAATTGCATAAATTTTCAAAATATACTCTATGATTTATGCTAATTCACGAAATAATTTTGGGCCCCCTTCGAGCTCGGGTCCCCCCCAATTCGGGGGTTTGGGGTGCGGCAGTTACGGTGCTGGGTGTGAATCTCTGAAAGGTCCTGGTTCGTGTGAACGCGAACCTCTTTAAAAGGTTCTGTGCGAACGCGAACGTGAACCTCATGACGTCACGTGACGTCATATTGCTAATTGCAAGTGATAGCCTATATTATAGCATAGGGTTACAATATTTTGGAAATCTTAAAAGAGGACACTTTTGCAGAATTTTCAGGCTTGTAAAACCGGAGGAGAATTCTCAAAAAATGGTAAATTTTTCCCACTTTGTTGTCGGTTGACTAAAAAAAATGTCAACTTTCATGCCCAGCGCCCAAAATACACTAATTTCCTTCACGTTATCTGGTGTTGACTGAAAAAAAGGCCCACTTTCCACTCAGCTCCCGAAACACCCGCCGGAGCTTCACTCCGGTGCTGATTTACGGCATCTAAGTCGAATTTTGCTATATAAATGACCACGTGCACGTGCGCAAATGCGCAGTGCTAACACGGTCTGTGCGCACAAAAATCCGAAGTGATGACCTTTTCTTAGTTTCTACGCACTGTTGTCCAATGGTCTGCGCAGTGAGTTGGTGAGTGTGCGCAGTCTCGTCAAAAATTAGAGAGAATATTGCTCGTAACCATACGGACCCAACAACACTTGTATCCCTTACCGTCGTTCTCAGTGCCAGGGCCAGAGCACCCTAAATTTACACAGACGCCATTCAGGATCTTGGCTTGTCAATGGAAGATACTGACGTCAACGCGATGCAGCAACGCAATAACTACAGATTGCCATGGAGTACTCACAGTTGCACTGCTTTGTGTTATTCTCGTTTACGTCAATTTCGATATACCTGCTGCTGCTACCAACACAGTCCTCTCAATTGTATTGCTTATGCCTTTCCATTTTCAAGCCAACTCTGTGTGTCTAAGTGAGTCGTCAGTTTAGGACTACCTCCACAGTAGCAGTGTATAGATTAAGTCAAAACTGCATTCGCTTATGGCAAGTTGGCAACATTAATCAGGGATACTTAATCTGTGACCAATACCTACATTCTACTTGTTTCATTCTCGGTACAAAGGAAATACATTCTCAAGTTCTGAATTTGTCGAATTTATTGGCGAGTTATTGATTTCGTCAGCACTCTTAGAATTTTGTGAAATCAAGCGAGAGTATGCAAGATTAAGAAAGTATTGTTGTGGAAATATTATTATATCAGAATTAGGTAGTTCTTCTATTCAGAATCTTAGGGTATCATAGGGTCCAAAACGAATAAATGGCATAAGCTGCCCTGCACTTGTCAAAGTACTTGTGATGCTGGGCAAGTACTATGGTATCACCGACTCATTTCAAAATGAAGACTTTCTTCTAAACGCTCAAGTCTATTAATGATCTTGATTTGGTAGAATAGGGACACTTGATATCGATCAATACACACATCACAAAAGTGCCGCAAACATGTTCTAAAACTACTTTAAAAAATATAACACTCTAGCACAGTGGTTCTCAACCGGTGGTCCGCGAAGCAATTTCAGGGGGTCTGCGAAGCCTCAAAATAGTTGATAACCTAATTCGGAAAATCACGAGGCAGTTTCGCTTCAGTACCAGTAAAACTCCAGAGCTCACTTCAACAGAATGGCCATCTGAGATGAAATATCCTACTGTGCAGACTCATTCTAATTGCTAAATTGTCAATAGCCTACTGATACAAACATTTTGCGGTTTAGAGATGTTTTGTTTGGGATTGTGGGTAAAAAAAAGTGAATGAGTAGGGTCAATCACAGTAACTTCGTAATGTTTACAAAAATCCATTTTCCCCGGTGACATACATAACCATTTTTTTCATAATAACTTCAAGATAAGCTGCTGGATAGAAATGAACAGGCTTGACGTTATGTGTTCATTAAATAAATTGGTTTGTCAATCTTGGTGCCATATTTGTTGCGATTATACCCAAATGTGTCGTCGGAAGCGTAACGCGGTATTATTACACTCGCCACCACCTATATTTATGGAAATGGATTTTGGCACTCGTTCATATGGAATCGAAGAAGCGGATTTTCAAGAAACGAACACGTATTTCAAGAAATGCAGTTGCAGAATTCGCTTTGAAATAATAGAAGTCAACCCAATTTTTACATAAATATGGTATTATTTTCAAGAAAGGGCATTTATTTGCACGAGACAGATAACGATTGCACGATACTTGAGGTAAATTTGAACTAAAACTTCATGGGGGTCCGCGGGCGTCCTTGGCGGTCCGAAGGGGGTCCGCGAAGACAAAAAGGTTGAGAACCACTGCTCTAGCAAGTATGCAATATTACATAATACTCTGAAAAGGTAGGAATACCATCTTCTTTACTTTCATTCAGTGTGCATGCCTCCTCTTTACATCGCCTAGGCCAATGCTAATAAACCAATGATCATGATGATGATCGTCTGTCTGCATCACAGCATAAATGCTTTAAAGTTTTAAGGTCTCTTTGCTTCATGATAAGCTTTTTTCTGATGAGTTCCTGTTACCCATTCGTTCACCATCTTTCTTCTCTTGCTCGCTTCCATACGTCCTCGTCAGTGGTGCCGATTTTCGAGCCTCATCGGCTTTAGTTATGGCCATCTGGGCTTGATTACATGACGCTGCTCATGTAGTTAGGTAAGCATGCAGTGGGGAGTCCAGATAAGCCTCCGACCCACTTGCGTCAAGTGGGATTCGAACTCAATTCCAACGCTTCACCAATCTTTCAGCTAATTTTGCAGTTACCAACCTCTGCATCATAAACTTTCTTTCTACTCATGGCTGAACTGAATATTTCCCAATTCTCTGCCATCACCACCATATATTGCTGATATTGGATGGTCGTTGTCTAAATCATTTTGACTTCTTCTGACCAGATTCGGATTAATTTTGAAGAACTCGCAAATCGTAAAAGTAGCTTAACCAAATCCATCTGAAATCAAATTTAACACGGTACGGTAATGTTACAATATTACTAATCACCGCTGTTGACTGATCACTATCTCCGTGTCGATAAGTATACACTTGAAGCATAATAATGCTGCAGCCAAACGATGAATAGTTAGTAGGTCCAGTCGAAGGTACTAAACCATGGAATTACTTGTTTGACATAGGCTATCTTAAACTGATCTACTCCATCATGTTAATTGAATACCATACATTGTCATCTATCTGCAAGAAAAAAATCAATCCTGTTTTAGCCACTTTCGTAACACAAACGCATAATGTGACAGCAAAGACCAGCGCAGTGGCAGAAATTGCGACATACAAATGCATTACTGTCGCAGAGAAGATGATACCAGAAACGCGCTTGGCCCCAGACGGTGGTTGCTATGATGAAAAGTCACGTGACTTTCGAGCCCAATTGCGTCGTATAAATTTGTTTCAAATTTACAAGATTTCATATTCTATGATCTATTTGGCTGATAGTTATAAGGTAGTTAACCCATTAAGACTGGTTCGACATGTGTATTCATAGGGCCTATATGTGCGCCCGTTACAACGCCCGTTGGAAGTATAGTTTACTCCATATTCGTTACTCGATTCAGGTTTGATACCATCAAATCTGCACTTCAATCATTTTGCAAAATACAATGACTTGAATGAATCATGCCTCTTATGTCGAAATGTCGGCGTGACTTTATGGCTTGACTCGTGCCTTGACTTGACTGGACTTGAATTGAGACGCCCATTTTAAATGCTATGTAGTGAACAATGTACCTTTATTATAGATCGCCGCTTCTGGGATTTTTGGAGGTACCTTTGCGCGTCATCCGAGGAGGAGAATGGTCAAAACTTCAAAAGTAAATATTGCATCCTGCAGCATGAATACAGGATCCAGTTTATCTGACATTAAATTTACTATTAGCCCCATCTGGGATCAAGCGGTATGAAATGAATACACCGCATAGGCCTATATACCGTCCTTACGAAATCTGATACAGCGGCTTTCAAATTGGTACTGTTGTAACCAGGGCTTTGGAGCCGGGGTCCAGGAGTTGTGTATTTGCAACGGAGCCGGAGCTGGAGCCGGAGCTGGAACCGAATCTCTGAAGGAAATTCTAATGGAGTCAGACCCGGAGCTGGAGCCGGATGTTTGAAAAGTAGCTCTGGCTCTGATGTATTTCATAAAATGCCATCCTACTATTATTAGGAATGTTTGTGATTTGCCTAGTTGATGCAACCTTTCTTAACTTTGTGTGTTTAAGTTATTCATGGATAATGCCCTAAACCTGGGTATGCGAGATATGGCATGCATACTCCGTAATTACTCTATTGTGGGACGTACTCGCAATTTCGTCTTTAGCACAACACTTACGGTCAATTGTGCGTTTCGAAAAATATGGATCAGTATGGATTTCACAAAATGGGACTGGGCTTGTGTGAGCTGAGCATATTAACTAATGAGTAGGGCAAGTTTTCGTTGCAGGTAAATCCATGGAAAGTTGCATTTATTTTTGAAAAAGTTAAAAAGTTGCTGAAGTTGCATTTTGCTCGGTTGATAAAAAAAATGTCAATTTCTCCGGCTCAGCTCCCGAAATACCCGTAAAGGCGTTACTTCGGTGCTGATTTACGGTGTTTCAGTCGAATTTGGCCGTGTATTTCACCAAAATCGAAAATACTTTCATGAAAAGTCGAAAAAGTTGAATCATTGTTGCAAAAATATGCATGAAAAAATGGATAAAAGTTGCTAAAAGTTGCACTATAGATAAGATTCCTTCAAACAGCTTAAAACAGCATTCTAAATATCTTGCGAGCAATGTTCAATCTAAACTGCGCACGTGCGCAAATTAGCAGAGCGGACGCGGTCTCTGGGCACAGAAAATCTAAGTTGCGCACAAAAATCCGAAGTGATGACCTTTTTTTAGTCGTTACGCACTGTTGTCGAAGGGTCTGCGCAGTAAATTGTCGAGTGTGCGCAGACTCGTCAAAAATTAGAGGGACATTGAATATGACCAAAATTCTCAAAAAATAGGACAAAAGTGCGTCCTCCCAGGACACTTTCCAAAAAGTCAAAAAAGAAGA
Source organism: Botryllus schlosseri (assembly GCF_051294905.1). NCBI lineage: Eukaryota > Metazoa > Chordata > Ascidiacea > Stolidobranchia > Styelidae > Botryllus > Botryllus schlosseri. Next base: position 15,832,784 of record NC_137247.1, on the reverse strand, counting down.
CAAATCGTCTTAAAAGAGGACGTATGGTAACCCTACTATATTAAAGTACTGGATACCTAGCGACGACTGGGGTCACAATGCTGAAGTACATATTGAGGTTTTAAACGTCGCCAAATGTATCAACTGGGGCAATCAAATGATACAATAATCCCATAAAATAAATATCTTCCGTCGCTTTGCCAACAATTTCGACGAGGACTTGCAAGGGAATATAAGATTACGCCGTAACGGTCTAGACCAGACCGGACAATGAATTCGGCGTCTGAGTATAATTGCTACATTAATATTTAGCAAAGTGTAAAACGGGTTTCTGTACTTGCCACCGATATTACCCCGTTAACAAGTTATACAGCAGTAGCCAACACACCAATCGCACGGATTTGGTTTTCATGATACAGTAAACATATGAAATCAAGATCGATGCACGACGTGTTGATCGATCTTTGACAAGTTCTCTCAAACCGATTCCGTTCAGAACCACGATCTGCAGCAGAAGTGTTGCAGCGATATCGGAACAAAGGACGAGTGATGAAGTAATCGGTATTAGTTTCGTCATAAAGCTCGAAATGAGATTGTTTGAATTCGTTCGCAGATATTTCGGGACTGTAGGCAATGCCGAAGGAAAGATGAACGGTCCACATGGCATTTGCCCGACGGCCTCTGGCGATCTCGTGGTCGCAGATTTCCACAACCATCGGATCCAGGTTCGTGGTTTGTTTCAGCGGCTTTTCTATGCTCGCATCATTCGCGTTTCCAGATCTTCGACGTGAACGGACAAGTCAAGGGATGCTTCGGGGGCAAAGGAAAAGCAGGAGGACAATTCAATGGCGCGGCCGACGTGTGTGTGACGTCACGGGGATGGATTGTCGCCTCGGACTTTGGCAATCACCGAATCCAAATATTCGACGAACGAGGAAAGTTCGTTCGGAAGTTCGGTGGCCATGGATCAGGTGTCGTGTGAGGGTGATCACGGTAACGCAGGTCACGGTCAACTCTGGGTTGACAATGGTGCATAAGGCCCTGAGTGTCGTGACAGTGATCGGTGAAAGTGACGCCAGTTTTTGTCTCAGGAAGGGGAAGACTGATCTCTCCCCTCGGAGTCGCAACAGACGACAAAGGTTTGATCTACGTTTGCGACTCGGGCAATCGCCGAGTTCAAGTCTTCACGGAGGAGGGAAAGTTCGTTCGGCAGATCGGCACGGGAAGTTTGAAATATCCGCAATATCTTTCCGTGACTTCAAACGGCAGAGTACGTGAGTCGTCAGCTCCATTTGAACTCTCGTGACCTTTTACCTTTGACGTTTTTCAGGTGGTCGTCACTGGCCAAGGCAAAGTTGAAGGTTTCGACTTGAACGGCCGCCGTTTTCTCCACGTCGGGTCTCATTTCAAGAAACCGCGAGGAATCACCACAGATGATCGCGGCAACATTATCTTCGCTGAGTACCACAGCGGCCGGGTTCAGATTTACACGGGCGACGGAAAATACGTGTCTAGTTTTGGGAGCTGGGGTTCTGAACTTGGACAGATGAAGTATCCTGTAGGAGTTTGCGTTTTGTCAGATGGACGAATCGCGGTCTGTGACTGTAGAAACCACAGAGTTCAAATCTTTTGACCAACGAAGATTTGAAACGTACATGTTGCTATATTTCGCCACATTGACTTTATTATAAATCTGGATTACGAATGCGAGTTACGTAGGCTTCGTAATCGCGGCGCAGTCTTAAAAATAAACGAATTTTCAGTTCAGTGCATACAGACTATGGTTTTAGTTTACGCAGCAACATTAGAAAGTAGGTTTTGTGTTATGGATTCCAAGGAACTTTTTGCGGGCCGCACAAAATGGCTCCGCGGGCCGTACTTTGACCAGGTCTGCCATAGTTGATTTATTATCACATAATTGTGAGTTGTTTTGACACTCAGCGAGTTAGTGACGCTGCTTTACTACCAAAATATAAGAGATATGGCGCTATATGTTGAAAATGATGATTTTCATGTTACATGAGACATTGTTAAACTGTTGTATATATTGTACATATTGTATATTCGTTGTAACTGTACTAGTGTTTAGAATATTCTGGAACTTTGATAGCTAACCACTGGTCTCCAAACATGAGTCTGAATGACTCATATTGAAACTGTTCTTGTATCTCGTATACGTTCGAGTTAATGTTTTGATACTAGGGTATAATTGGTTTGATTCTGGCCTACCTCGTGGTAGAACGATATTTCGCTCGCTGTATGAACAGGTCTGCTGTAATATACTCTGCTGTGTGTGTGTTGGACTATAAAGTAAGCTACAAGTTGAAAAATGTCAAACGACAGTGCAAAATCTACAATACAAACGAAATGACGGTTGCAAAAAAGTTTTAACTTTGTAAACAATTTTGACATTTTTTTACCTTGTGCTACAATTTTGATGTATCAAAAAAAAACGCACTAGTTAGGACTAATTTAAAGAATTACCTTGCGGGCCACGGGTTGGCCGCCCCTGTTTTAATATCAATAGCATGTCGGTGATTACCAAACATAGAGCAGGATTAATCCAGGTGGGCCACAGAACATTTTCAAACCGCAAAATGGGCCACGGCCGAAAAAGCGATGAGAACACCTGCCCTAGATTATACGGTTGGTAAACCTTGATACCCCAACCTAAGGTCTGCACTCTCCATTATCAAAGCACCTCAAAAATGAACTGAATGTCTTTCCTTCCATCACAACGCCATGTTTCCCGTCTACAAAAGTTTATTTAAACAATGAAAATAATCAGGGATACCTAGAAACTGCCGGTCCGCGACGACTTTCCTGCCGGTCCGCAAGGAATATTACAATTTCATAGCTAAATTTCAAGATACAATACGTTGGAGGCTTGTCTAATTGATAAAATGAATAAAGCATCATATTTCAAACTGAATCAGAACTTTGCGAGGTAATATTAGGTCTTGAAACATGTTCGATTTGACTTGAAGTTCAAGCCGTGACGACATGCGAGCGACAAGTACAAGCAAGCTGACTCACTAAGCCGCGCAGTTTGCCCGATCATTCGTTTTCGATTAAATCATTTTGTGCGAGACCGCAGCTACCTAACCCCAACCCCGCAATTGAAGCGGGGCCGAGCCCAAAATTATGTCGAGAATGAACATAAATTATTGAGTATTTTTTGAAACTTCATCGAACTTTTTCAAATTTTAATATCACCTAATGGAGCGGCCCGCGAAGGTATTTTGTCCGGCCCGCGGACAGTTTTCCGTCTTACATGATAATGTGGCCCGCGGCCCCAGCCTGCCGAGATTCACCACTACCTGCTTACTAGGTCAAATTTTAATGATTGTATGTTATTATGTACGTGTATGCGCAGCGTGAGAGAGTGGAACTTATGCGTATAACTTCGTCGAAGCAAGAAGACTTGCTTTATCGGCATTTCCGATAACTCAACCCTAATGTCGTTTGTGGTAATCATGGTGTTTGTCGAATGCAATGGTCATTTACACCAAGCTGATATTTCTTATTTTTGATTCCGTAACCGCCGACTTGTAGCGCGGCACACTTCTAGGCTTTTGCAAGACACCGCTCTTGCAAGGGGTCGCCAACTCAAAACGAGTCGCGGGCCACTTTTCAAATTTCGGTAGAGGACGCGGGGCGCATGAATTCAATATCGAGATTACAATTAGTCGACACAGTTGAACAACGACGCTATCTCATCACCTACTCAACCCTAATGAATTGATATCTTGGAAAATTTGGGGTACCGGGCTTATCGAACGCCTTGAAATCTTAATTGAGGATTGCACCGCGTGTTGATTGATCAGAAAGAAGCAGACATGGCGGCGCATGTATGGCAATGCTACTTTCAAATGCACATCGTCTTCCTCATTATCGGCGAGAAATGGCTTTAAACTGACATTGCTGTCTTTAAAATACACTGTAAAAAATAAAGGTGTCCATAGACATGTTTACACCTGGTACCTCTTAATACATGTCCGTCATGTAAAACCATGCGACAGGTTCAGTTCGACCTGTTGCCTAACATGTTTCTGCCCGTCATGTAATCTCGAAAACACGTCTGACCTGAGACTTCAATTGACCTTTCACCTTGGACCGACTGGCACAAAATCTGTAGCCAGGATATGAATTAAAACAAGCAATTCAGTGTTGGATCAAATGATGGTATATTGAGAACAAATGCATCAAAACAAGAAAAATTCTGAAATGGCGAGAGTTTCGGATAATACGTAATGAAATAAGAATTACTATAACGGCTAAAAATATTGACATGTCATGGCGCAATTAATTTACTACTAACAGCCACAGTGTAAGTCGAAGAGTACCGAACGTTAAGAAGTTTTGGAACTTATGCAATGAAAGAAGAGTTATATACAACAATGGCTAAAAATATTGGCCCGTCATCAATGAATTAATTTACTACAAAAAGCCACAGTGTGAGCCGCAGAGTGCCTAACGTTAAGAAGTTTTGGAACTTATGCAATGAATGAAGAATTATTACAACAACGGCTAAAAACATTGACCCGTCATCAATGAATTAATTTACTACAAAAAGCCACAGTGAAAGCCGCCTATAGTACCTAATGCTTTGAAGTTTTGGACATATGTAATGAAACCAGAATTATTCCAACAATGGCTAAAAATATATGCCCGTCATCAATGAATTAATTTACTACAAAAAGCCACAGTGTAAGACGCAGAGTGCCTAACGTTAAGAAGTTTTGAAACTTATGCAATGAATGAAGAATTATTACAACAACGGCTAAAAACATTGGCCCTTCATCAATGAATTAATTTACTACAAAAAGCCACAGAGCAGGCCACAGAGTACCTACCGTTAAGAAGTTTTGGAACTTATGCAATGAAAGAAAAATTCTTACAACAACGGCTAAAAATATTGGCCCCTCATAAATTAATTAATTTACTACAAAAAGCCACAGTGTAAGCCGCAGAGAGCCTAACGTTAAGAAGTTTTGGAATTTATACAATGAAAGAAGAATTGTTAGAACAACAGCTAAAAATATTGACCCGTCATCAATGAATTAATTTACTACAAAAAGCCACAGTGTAAGCGGCCTAGTACCTAATGTTTTGAAGTTTTGGACATATGTAATGAAACCAGAATTATAATAACGGCTAAAATCATTGACCCGTCCTCAATAAATTAATCAAATTAAATTACAATGAACAGCCACAGTCAGCCACACCTAACATTAGAAAGTTTCGAAACGTATGTAATGAAACAAGAATTAATATACCGGCTTGAAACATTGACCGGTCCTCGATTAATCAAGTTATTACAAATTGTCACAGTGAAAGGCGCCGAGTACCTAATGCAATGACACAAGAATTATAACGGCTAAAAATATTGACCTGTCCTTGGTGAATTATTCAAATTAATTTACTACGAACAGCCAAAGTCTACCTAACGTTACAAAGTTTCGAGACAGCCGCAGTGTACTTAACGTTCGGAAGTTTCGAAGGAGAGTTCGTGACGACGGACCATGAATTAGAGGCTGATGGAGCGAACTTGATGTTGAACAGCCAGTATATTGCCAGTATTATGGCCATAGCATGATGGAAGCTTCGGACCCCTTTGATAACTTTGCCATAGAAGAGAACTTTCCATTCATTCAGGATCGTATTGTACTTGATCGTCGGATATAATTCTTTGGCTCCTGATAAATAAAAATGATATTAGCTTAGTACTATCGATGTGGTCTGAGATTATGAATTGAGTTGAGTATGAGGCCTAATAATAGGGTTACCATGCGTCCTCTTTCAATAGGATTTGTCCTCTTTCTTGACTTTTTTAAAAGTGTCCTCGGAGGACGCCCTTTTGTCCTCTTTTTTGAGATTTTGTCCTCTTTTTTGAAAATTTAGGTCACATTTAGAGCGAAATGCGAGTGATATGCCGTAAATTAGCACAGAAGTGACTCTATTGCGGGTATTTCGGAGTGAAAAACGGTGATTGGAGCTCTGAGCGAAAAGTTGACCTTTTTTAAAAATTTTCCAGTCAACCGGTCACAAAGTGGGCAAAATTCACCGATTTTTGAGAATTCTTCACCGGTTTTGCAAGTCTCAAATTTCTGAAAAAGTGTCCTCTTTTTAGATTTCCAAAATATGGTAAGCCTACCTAATAAGTCATTACCGCACGAGTCGGGGTCATGCAAAGAGGTAAGAAAACGATCGTACGTGATGGTGCTTTCAAGGATATCGAGCGAGCATAATGGTACCCAGAGTGGAATGATTTTAGCATCAGTCGTAACACTGCAACTTTCTAAGTGAAATAGGAGGGGCCAATATTGGTTTCACATCATCTTCTTTAATTGGACGCCATATACTAGTGACAATTTCACCATAGTGTCCTACAGTAGCATGGACACGGGAAAATCTCGTTACTCACTGATATTGGATTACATCATTCTTTCGATTTACAGTGACCTTTCGAGATACCAATTTTTATCAAATACAGTGTTAATACAGCAAAACAGTGTTAATAGTGCCATAAATTGCCTTTTTTGTATGATGTGAATGATGTAGCCTGATGGCAGTGAGCCATGCGATTTGCTTGTGTCCACAACACAGTGACATAATGCTTACACATACACCAAACAACTTACTTTGTCAACAAACAGGAAGCTGCCATAGTTGTCATTGAAGAATTGAAGATCGTTGGGATCCTGACCATCCACCCCAGTTTTTGACGACCTGAACGAGAAGTGTCAGAAATCAACTCAATGTATGTTTTGACGCGACTGCGACGCCGTAAAGTAAATCAGCGACTTTGAAACCTTGCGCGGGCCCCTCTAATGTTGATAAAGATTTTCAGTCATCCGACAGGAGGTAACACGGTTGGGCAAGGGTGAAAACATGACATATATTACTACGCAGCAAATTCGATGACAATTATGTTACGACAACCAAGTGTGCAGTCATGTCCTGCAAGGAGTTGCAGGTTGCCTTTGTATACCTCTGGGCTCATTTGACAAGGATTATTCCAAGCTTGGACATATGAATATCAAGGTTGCGGCGAGGCTGCGTACATCGCGTTGTGGCGGTTTCACCGCTGACAATATTTCTGCGAGTACTAATAAATATTATAATCAATTTCTAGAATCGCCTTGCAGCCCGAGGGTTGGTCGCCCTTATATCTAAGGAAGAAATGTCTACGTCTGGAAGTATGTGCGATTAAAAAATTCAAGAAAACTAAAATCTGCCAAAAAAGAACAATGTATGTTAATTTAAAAAGTATCTTTAGGTCACCGACGAGTTTTATACATTTTGAAAACTGACTTCACTTTTTGCTAACCCATGGTAATAATTAGGGCCAATCAAAGCCATATTTTGTTCTATGCATCAGCAAGTCGTGAAATCAATTTCAACACAAAACCGTATCCCTTTGAGCTATATTAAAGCTATGAAGTCACATTTTCCTGATTAGGTCATAAAGCTCAAAATTTACATTAAGAAGCGATTGGACAAAAACGAGGTTTAACAAATAATGGAGCTGCAAATACAAGATACAAGATATTATGCACCCCTGCAGAAGTGGCAACCCACATCAGCGTCTGTGGAGCTCTCACTTTCCTTACCAAAGTCATTTTACGTCCGAATCGTAACTTCAAAGACTTTAACATTTCACACTACTACTGTACTGCAACAGTGATTTAGAATAAAAAATGGACGTGTATAACTGTTGTTGCATAGGTTTTACTCTTTAGTTCCGTCAGTGCCGATATTTGCATGTAAAAATACACCCATTTTCACATAAATTCATATTTTCCAAAAAATAAAGTCATATTATTGATTTTCTAAGGTCATATAAAAATGGCCCTAGTTATAATATATATGTCATTTGTTGTGTCATGAAAAATGATTGCGCATGCCACAAATGCCGAGGGATTGTGCCGTCAGTGACTTGATCATAACACTGCTTTATACCTACGGTACCCAATGCGCATCGATCAAGATCGGGTAAATCTCCAGCAGACTGTGTTGACATCCCATTCAGAATGGCCTCGCAACGCGATTCGAATGTTCTTTTCATCCTATCCAGAATCGTTTCCTTGTGAGGTATTCTCCACTTGCCTCTTATTGCGTTTTGATGTATCTCGATGCTGCGCTCGTCGTCTGTGGAGAGTATACATGTTGACTCTGTAGGACAAAATAGATCCTAATCAAAACATGACCGGTTATCGGTGCAAGGTGCTACTTCTTGCCAATGTTCCTTCTAAGCTGCTCGCATGCGCACAGACACGAGAAAAATTAGACGTAACATTGTCTGTTGGCGTTATCAGTATCATATCAAAATATTCATATTGAATATATCTAGATCAAGAAAGCAAGATACTAAAATGCTCACATTGGATGTTGTGACTCGAGAATTCTTGCAGCGTTGACTAGATTTTTCCACAAGCTGCTGAGATTTCCGTTTGCCGCAGCGTCCATGCTTCTGCTATTCAAAGTTTAAGACGAGAACTTCTTTTTCATGGTGTCTTCTCCATTCCCTCAACTTGTTGCAGAGCTTGTCTTTCCATGATCCCTGCAATGTGGCATAGTTGAAGAAAGGTTTGGATTAAGTTTGGACAAACTTCTGAGATGTGTGTCACCAAAATTGAAAAATTGGAATGTAATGCCGCCCCTGCTGTATGATATTACACATTGATAATAATCGTCAATAATTGGTGCATGCATTGCATACGTTGTAGGACTAGCCTATTGCATGAACGTGGTAAGGGGATGTCATTATCATTGACTTGATCCCAACACTGCTTTATACCTGCCCAATGCGCATCGATCAACATCGGCTAAATCTCGAACAGACTTTGTGTTGATATCCCATACAAAATGGCCTCATGACACGATTCAAATGTTCTTTTCATCCTAACCTGAATCTTTTCTTGTCACGCAGTCTTTTCGTCCACTTGACACTTATTGCTTTTTGCTGTACCTCGATGCTGCGCTCGTCTTCTGGAGAATATACCGATGCAGGTTGACTCTGTAATAAATATCTTCATTAAAGCCCAGCAAATTATCAGCTTGCCGGTAATAGCGAGTCAATTTATTGTAGAAAGAGCAAAATTTTTTTAGGCCTAACTATTTCGTAAGAACAGACAGTTCCGACCAGATATGAAGATAAGCAGTAGCCTAAAATTCTAAGGTAATGGGGGAAAACAGGCAATTTACATATACGAGATCACAATTTCATCAAAATTAAGATTTTTAGGGTTAAAAATGTCAAAATTGACAGAATGTCAGATTTTATCGGTCAAAATCTTCGGTTTTTAGATAAAAATAAAATCACCCTAGGAGAACATCACATATTCGTTGAAGAAGTTCATATCAACATATTCCAACATATTCTATTCGGGAAACAAAAAAGTACTAACCTATGGTAGATTAGTAATCTATATAGACCAGGAATGGCCAACCTTTTCGACTGAAGAGCCACATGCAATTGACGAACGAGTTCGCGGTCCACTAGCCACGCCAAGCAGATAAAATTTTCAAAATTTATAAAGAAACAAGGTCAATAATATTATTACTCGAGTATTGCGGGTCTATTGTATACCGCCCGCTAGACTCAGTTTGCAAGGACACGACTATTTGGCGTCTGGCCACATCGATATCGCCATTTCACCATTGACGATCTTAATGCGAGCGCAAACGCGAAAAGACTTTCTCCCGTAATTGCGAATACAGTTAGACTCAATCGGATAAAATAGGCGTTTTTTTCGTTTTCAGTAGGGGGAAGGCTACCAAGCAAGAAATTGTGCGAAAATTAAACACGCAAAGCGTGAAGAAAAATTTCGCTGCTATTTTACTTTATTGTAATGTACGACAACTTACTGAAAAGGTGACTGGACCCTGGATCTGCCAATGCGTCGGAACTGATATTTTAGTCATCAACATCCCAAGTGTCGCAGCAAGAATTGTAATTTTTTGTTGGCATTGCAAGTTCACAATCTGAGCAATTCATTTTCGATAATATAATAGGAAATTAGCTCACGGGTCACGCAAAACCCTCTCGCTGGCCATATTTGGCCCACGGGTTGGTCACCCCTGATATAGACAGGCCAATGCGATCATTTCAGAGCCGGAGTAGCAGCTAGAGCAGGAGCAGTTTAAATTTGCGGCTGCTCTAAAGGCCTGCATAACACGGCGTGATTTTGGCTAAAAATCTATATTCGTTTCTATTACAGATATCGAACAAGACAAGATAATTTTAGTACAGTATGATTACCATGATCATCGCTTTATGACGATAATTCTGTTGACATGCATAGAATATAATTACTCACTTCCATCGTCAAACCAGTCATATTGTCCCATATCTTTGGCAGACAATACATAGAAATCGCCGTTCAATTCAAGCGACTTGTCGTAATATTCCGTAGTGAATTTTCTGTCCTAGATGGTACTACGAACTGCACATCTCACAACATCATAAATCTCAGATAGGTGATCAACTGTGATCACCTTTCTAATATTATCATGGATGATCAGCATTTTCATATTTAATAGCACAAGAGTAATAAATCGCTAACCTGTCTGATGAATCTGAAAAATAGAACGTCATGTTCAAAATTACACAATTTTAATTACCGGCACTTTTCTCTATAGGCATATAGTTCACTATTAAACTTCGAAACATATTCTATGATGCAGTCTAATGTAGCGATCTCACCATCAATGTTCCCTCTAATCTGCGCACATGCACAAATGCGCAGTGCTAACACGGTCTCAGCGCACAAAAAATCCGATATGATGACCTTTTTTTAAGGCTTTACACACTGTTGTCCAAGGGTCTGCGCAGTGAGTTTGTGAGTGTGCGCAGACTCGTCAAAAATTAGAGGGAACATTGCTCACCATACTGTAATTTACCAATACAGTATACCGGTAAATTATGGAGTCTCTGGTAAAATATTTCACCAGGTTGTAAAACACAAAGGAAACCGGTTTCTGTCATAGCCTCACAGGAATAACAGTGTAAATATCGCCCAAAGCCTGACTTGAGGATACCACAAATGTGACAGTGCCCGTCAAAATCTTCATAGAAAAATATTTTACCATCTTGATCCTGATTGACAACATGAATTCTTTTTTGCCGTATTTGTCACATAATTTTACAGAGCAAACTTGTCCCTCCATATCTTGCATTCGACAAAATGCAACATATTGGCATGGTATACACATCCTCCTAATATATCAACTGGCTCAACTTTCTTAGGTTCATTATTTACATAGTTAAGCTAAGACATTCCCCAACATGATATACTGTAATCGACTGGTTACCGTATGCACTCTGAAGCTATATATGGTAAGTGCTAACCGATATGCTGCCTCCACACGCCACACGTTACCGTACTGCAGTTAAATGCAGCACACCAACTATGCACACCCCGTATGCGCGCATATGAATCGGAAACACTTTCCCCGATGAAAACTGATGTGAAATGCATCCTCTACTAACTGGACAAATACGATCAATAACCGTCAGCCGGTAATAAACTCTACACTCAGTTTCGCCAACTTTGCTGGCCGCGTAGTGACCGCCGATGGAAGTGGCTTCCCGGCACTGAAAGTTTTTCAAACCAATCGTAACGCATACGGCAATCACGTGAGCAGTGAAGTAGAACTTCCGTTTTTTTAACCAATCACGTCGGATCGTGAAATAGTGTGAGTGGTGAACTGAAATTTTACCGTCGTTCTGCAACCAATCACGACGGAGACTGAAATCGAGGACCGTGAACTAAAATTTCCTGTTTCCCAACCACGGATTCGGAAATCGTGTGAGCTGTAAACTGAAATTATACCTCAGTTTTTCAACCAATCAAGACCAATACTCAAATGTCTTTTTTTTTATAGATAACTAACCTACGCATAGATTCGCACTACCCATCATCACCCTTGCTCGTCGTGAGGAATTGACTACTGAAGTGCTCAGCAATCTGAACGCAGCATGATCGGTCATCAATAGCTGAAGACCCGAACCCTCAAATTAAATAAAGTTAATCTTATTTGAAAGCTACCGTCACGCTGATTCTGAAAATAATACATTAAAATTTCATTAGGACAATGGAACTAACCCGAAATAGCCTAAAAATCTGAAAATCGGCATCATGCAGCGATGCAGCACAATCACCATAACAACGGCCTTTGCGTTGTTGCGATCGTTCAGAACAATGCCGATTTGCAGACTTTTGGGGTGCATTTCGAGGGGGTTCCATTGCCCCGATAAGATTTTAATGTATGTTTCGGAATCAATGCGACAGTAGCCTATAAATAAGCTCAACTTATTTTAATTTGATTGCTCGGATCGTCAGCGATAGGATTAGCAATTATGTTGCGTTCCAATTGGTGCAATAAAATCCGAATCTGATCCCACTGTAGCAACATTGCGCAGAATCCCTGTCCCTGACACTATTTCCGTGTCCGTCTGAAAATATACATTAAAATTTCAATAGGGCAATGGAATTACCCCGAAGTAGCCTTCAAAATCTGAAAATCAGCATTGTTCCAAACAATCGCAGCGACGCAGCCCTATAACGCGTGGTTCGGAACAATGCCGAATTTCATACTTTTGGGTGTATTTCGAAGGCGTTCCATTGCCCTGATTAGATTTTAATGCATATTTTCGGAATCAGTGCGACAGTAGCTTTCAAATCAGAGCAACGTTATTCCAATCTGAAACGCAACATGTTTTTTACATAACATGTTACGTTTCAGTTTTGAACTTGATTAATTGGAAAACACGTCGCGTTTTCGGTTTTAAACTTGTTTATTTCAAAAACACGTCGGCGTTTTCCGTCGTTTAACGTGTTATTGGAAAAAACATGCAAAAAACACGTTAAATACACGGTTTATTTTTTACAGTGTACCTTCATTAAGGACGATTTATTCCTTGTAGCCTATATGTGGACAAATGGTCGAATAATGTATCGATTTAGGAATCCGGCCCGCCAAGAACTTAAATTTCCTATATCCGGCCCGCCGACTGGAAAAGTTGCCCACCCCTGTTCTAGCGTATGAAAAGCCTATCATGCGAGTCACATGCTCGCTCAGAGTCGCAAGATAGCTTTTTCTTTTCATCAGTATAGAACTCAATTGAATGACGGAAATTTGCGAACGAGTGAATGCTTCTTGTTATTTTGTTATTGTTGTTGTTGTTGTCGTTGTTGATATTGCTGTTGTTGTTGTTGTATTGAATTATGGTGCTCTGCAGCAATGGCATTGTTTACCTGATCGATTCTATTTGTTTTGTTTTGTTTGTTTTATTCACAACATTGGCGCTTATCGCCTACATGGTTATTTGCGCCCAGCACATAAATTGCATCAATACAAGGTCTTTTGCGTTGTTGCGTTCTGGTCTTTAGCTGCCTTCTTTCCAGAGTTCGGCTCTCTCTTCTTCAGGGCTTTTCGAGGCGCTGTATTTACAGCGGGATCGGCGATGAGGAGCCCAGATAAACCTCCGACTGCAGTGTTTAACCAACTGCGCCACTCGCTTCCCGATTCTATTTGTATTGTTCAATTGAATGTCCATTTCGGTCAGCAAAACAAATTTGATTGCTTCTTGCTGTGACTAGGTTCGTTCAAAAGATGAGCCACTTCAAAATACAATCGCCTTGCACGTCGGATTTGCTAAATTGTAGAGTCAGCAATATTTCCCATTTGTTCTATAGAATTATATACACAGCACCAAATGGGACCGATTCGTTCATTCCATTATTCAACACGATATAGGAAGTGACTGGATTCCTTCCGAGAAAATGCATTTATGAACTGTGATTCGTTTTGTCCAAGTGATTTCGAATATAGGGCATAAATGTTGAAGCCCGGTTCCGATGTCACAGAGCGCTCGAGGTTGCCAATGCATGAGGTCATGAGTGTACACTAGGGTTGTTCAAAAAAAACTTTTTTTCCAAATCTCACTCGCCTACTGACTAAATCGTCAGGTTGTCCAAGAAAACGATGCACACCAAATTTGACTCAATTCCAACCAGTCAAGGCCGTGCAATCTTGAATTGAAATTTTTAATTTATTGAAAAAAATTAAAAAAAAATTCTCAAATTTTTCTGTCAACTCCATGAAATTGTTGAGCTGTCTTCGAAGACGATGCAAAACAAATTTGAGTCAATTCCGACTAGTAGAAGCGGAACTATCTGAGTTTTTCGTTGATAATCCCCGGATCAAGGATAATCCGACAAATATCAACGAAAAACGCGTATAACTCCGCTTCTACAAGTCGGAATTGACTCAAATTTGTTTTGCATCGTCTTTGAAGACAGCTCAACAATTTCATGGGGTTGACAGAAAAATTTGAGAATTTTAAAAAAACTTTTCCCAATAAATTAAAAATTTTAATTCAAGATTGCACGGCCTTGACTGGTTGGAATTGAGTCAAATTTAGTGTGCATCGTTTTCTTGGACAACCTGACGATTTAGTCATTAGACGAGTGAGATTTGGAAAAAAAAGTTTGTTTTGAACAACCCTAGTGTACACTGTACAATTGTACACTGCAGGGTTGTAATGACTCGAGTCATGACTCGACTCGAGTCAGACTCGAGGAGTCACGATTTTCTGATGACTCGTCTTGACTCGAGTCATTTTCTCAAAATACGGAAATGACTCGACTCGTCTCGAGTCTATCTGTGTATTGACTCGACTTCGACTCGAGTCATTACGCATGACTCGAACCAAGTCATATGACTCGACACACAGACGGCCAAGACCGATATTTCATCGTAATTTCGAAGAATATTGAAATAACCCCCCTATTGGGATTGCGTCTATTGGTACTAGTACTTGAAAATACTATCGGAAACTGCTAAAAGTGAGGAAAACTACTATATTAGAAATGCAAACCATCCAATATCACCAGACAGAGTTATAGAAAGTGAGTTCAGCAAGATTTTAGCTGGATACTGAGCAGTGAACACATTGACTCGGACTCGGACTCGAGGCATAATACCATGACTCGGACTCGACCAGACATGGGGTAATCGTGATTAGTAATCGTAATCGATTACGACGATTACAGCATTTCCAAGTAATCGTAATCGCAATCGATTACATTTGAAAAAAATCCGAAGTAATCGTAATCGTAATCGACTACTTCACATATCTAATCGATTTCTTTGTGAAAGAACGATTACTTTTCATTTGTGCAATGCCCATGACATAAACTGAACATTTGTGAACCTGAACAACGAAGAGCGTGATGTAAAACAGGTTTTAGATAGCAGAAATGTCTGATTTTCAAACGCCTCTGCTCATTATTGCGTCACAAGTATTGGCTTGGTTCTTGATTGCGTAACGAAATTATCCGCACGTAGTAAATAGATATTCGATGTAGGCTACATGTAGTACTGTGATTGTAAGAACACCCGCCGTGCATCATGTCAGGTTATCAATGCACTGCAAACGCCACTACCTCGCAGCAGGATAATAATCACCACTCTGCCTAGTTTGGAATAGTAACGTATGTACTATGTATTGAAGTTTTGATGTTTGATGTTTACGTGTATAGGCTACACCGGACAAAGATTTGAGATTTTGTACTCGTCAAATCAAACATGACAATTTCAACATCGAAGCATTAAAAACCAACGACTGCTGATAAAAAATCATAACCGAGCGGCTATTTTCCGTTACTCGTTTAACGGCAGCTCGGAATATCTTTATTAAGTAGATCGTAGGCAGAAGTTTATGTTCACCTTATCATATTCTCACACGGCCCTACTTGAAACGGGCTTCCAACTGCTATTTCGCAGTTTTGTACTGAGCATTAGAATCTGCCACTATAGCCATGCGCTTACAAACTATGTTAGCGTAGATTGCAGCTAGAATCAGTTCCGAAACAGCATTTCGCCACCCTCTTCTCACAAATGTTTTCTTGCCCCCCCCCCCCATAAGACGATCAATAAAGCTTGTGGCGGGCCAAGTCCCTCAGACCCCCTGTAACGACCGGCTTTTCACAAGAACTGGAAACACGATTTGATGCGATGCGATATGGATTCGCTGTGTACTAACTGTCAAGTCGCGCCAAGCGCGAATATTTGGGCCCGTAATTTACAACTATAACTGTATTTTATGCTGGTAATTCGTGACTTCCTGTCTGCTATATAGTCAAAAGATATTGGAGTCGCTCAAACGTAGCAGACGAAAAGAAAACTAAACGAAAAACTTTCGTGAGACGCACCCAAAAATTGTCATTTATACTCGTGGTTCATCAATTTCCTCAGTGGGTGCCCCCAGTGGCATTTGTATTGAGGGGCAGAGATTGAGAAGACTATTCTTCACGACCATCCAGCGCGGCTATGGACAAATACACAATGTTTCGGTCAATGTAGCATGTCTTGGTGTGTTGCGGCGCGGTATTGGCCGGCACCGAAATGCCTATTTCAGCGTAAATCATGCAATGGTATATTATGTCATATACAGGAAATGACGTCATGATGTCTCATTTAAAAAGAAAGACCTTCTCTCATGAGGCCTTTTCATCGGATTGCTGTCTTTCAATAATGAATTCTCAGAAGCAAAATAAATGTAATCGTGAGTAATCGTGATTATATTTCTAAAGTAATCGTAATCGTAATCGACTACTTGCGGATTTTGCTGTAATCGTAATCGTAATCGTAATCGCGTGATTCAGAAGTAATCGTAATCGCAATCGATTACATCCATGAAGTAATCACCCCATGTCTGGACTCGACCCTCTGATCGATGACTTGGACTCGGACTTGACTCGGTGGTGTGTTGAAAATCTATTAAAGTGAAATTGACTTGTGAACCGGAGCCTAGTGACTTGGCTACAACCCTGGTACACTGTACAGTATAACTAGAGTAACCGAGTCAAATAGCTGAGAACACTTCGATTTGACGTTTGGATGTGAACGTGAACATGGATCAAAGTTAATAATGGCGCCTTACTAATTAATATCGATCATTATTACATTTTAGCGTCGATATTGAATTCCCAAAACGATCACGTGAAGCTACATCTCATACTTTTTGAAAATGTTGCCGAAAATTTGTAGTCTATTGCTGTTGGGATACGTGATCCACTCGTTTCTGTCATGTACGAAGAATTAGCGTTTGAATTTGAATCATAGTTGGAAATTGCTCATTTTTAGCCAAATTTTGATCGAGAAATTACTTCGGCGGTAAATGGATCACAGAGAGAGATTAAGGGGTCGGTATGCAAGTGGTTTTACGTGACTAATGAATGTTATATTCTGTGCACGTTTCATGAAGGGTGCGGAAAGTATGTCGCAGATCATGAAGGAACTTCAACTCGAAGCAGAATATGAGAAAAAACGGACTGCGAGTAGAATCTGTGTCTTATAGAAACTGTGTTTTATGCAGTGGATTACACCAAACAGAGGTAACAATCCAGAACATAAGATGAGAAGAAGAAACGGATTGCAGATAAGAAATGGATTGTGAGTAGATCTTACTTTTGAACATAGAGTGTTCGCAATGTCGTATGAGCAAGCTCGTTTTAATGCGAACAAAAGTTTGAGGATCAAAAAACTTTTAAACGATAACCTCGAATCCAGAGAAGAAAATTCGCGAGATTTGTGATACTTTGATTGTTCGCCTAATCCTGTTGCAGGTTTTTCAGCGAAGAGAACACGGAAACGCGGATTTCTACCGAGGTTGGGATGATTACATGAACGGATTCGGGAATCGTGATGGAGATTTCTGGCACGGTAAGATGATTTTAGAATTTTTTGTTACTCTATAAATACAACTTTTGTTGTTGCTATATCTCATGAATTGCGCCAAGCCTCAAATCATGTCTGTTTTATTACGATTCTTAATCCGAACGAATATATATCGAGCTATCGGCACTTGAATCTCTATGCGCCATAGTGGCTCAATGTCACAAATATGGTAACTGCATATTTTGAAGCCTATATTTTCGGTACCCGACCACTTCGTACTGTCAGCTGTCTACGATACGGTTGTAAGTCAAATATATGTGTCTTCTTGGATGAAGTGCGGTTTTTAGACGATGCACCTTCCCAGCGACAAAAACAACCAAATTATTTATACGAAATTCGTAATATGAAATACAAAAATTAAACACATGTCTAAAAATTTCGCATTTTTATCATGATCATGAGCTAGTTTCGAAGAGCAGCGGAAAACGGAGTATCTAAAATAACACTGAAACATACTTCTAGTCTTCTAGTTAGAAATCAGGCATAAGGGTGAAATATTTTACCCTCAAATTCGAAATCACTGGAATCGCTGGATTATAATTACTATGAAATTAAAATCATCACATAATTTTACAAGTTTTTGTGATTTGGGGCAATATCGACAGGATCTGACATTTTTCTGTTACACCATAAAGCAGAGTTCTTTCCTTCTTTCATTGATCTCCCATTGTCAGATGTACCATTGTATTACGTTAGTATTATGTCCCTGTCCTCATTTGTGACAATCTCATTTATTTCAGGTCTATGGAAACAATCCACGATATGACAAGGAGAGGAAACATGGAGATGTGAACCAAAATCATCACGATAAAAATGGAATTGATTGGGTTGTTAAATAAGGTAAATATGAATTGTGTACATACCAGCTGCCGCTGTTGTGGGTTCAAATCTAACTCCAGAAACAAAGAAAGAAATGAAGAAAATATTCATCGCAAAACACCATGAATAATTGAATGAATGGACGATTCCCACCGCTCTAGCGCCCCCTATGAAGGGATGGGGGTCGTAATATTGCCTCCATAAGGCTACCATTGTGTGCAGAAATATTGCAATTCTTTTCCCTTTATGGCGACTCGTTACTGCGAATGCACGAGTTGTCGGTTATTGCAAAACTACTAATGCATGATTTCATGTCATTGCTAACGAAATCCAGACCCTACTTCTTTATTATAGCTGTTTGAGAAGCCTTAGCGTGGGACTGTAATTTTGCTTTAACTGAACTGCTGCTGACTTCTCTTCTGATGTCACTATAGTAACAGTAACAATTTACACAACAATGTATGGAGCTTGTGTTTTCTTACTAGTCGACGGATCTACCAGAGTTTGGTTTTGCCGACGTAGACAGGATTGCCAGTGAATCGAGAGGTAATGGAAATAGCAAAGGCTATAAATTATTCGCTGAATCTTACATGTGAGATTTTAGAGGCATGTTGTAATTTATACTAGCAGAGGTCCTTGATAGATTTATTCTAGCACTCAAATTATAGGCTCCTAACTGGCTTTGAGAAATAAACTTCGTGACTTTACAAGTATCATCTGTGATCCTGATGAGTTTGAGCATGTCAGTATCAGCAGTATTGTTGGGGTCAATGCTTGATATTGAATATTGTCAAAACAAAAAATTATGCTGGCAACTAAAATCAAATAACTAGTCAACAAATTGTTTAGTAATAAACAAATACGAAGCTTTACAATATGACTAAAAATTGCTGTCGTTGCAATGTTCCCAGTTGCAGTGCCGCAGTTCGATGATTGTCAAGTGCACCATGTACTGCTGCAGTATTTTATGTTCCAGGTGCAGATGTGCCCAACACGGACCATCGATGATCGACAAGGATAATTTCGGAAATCTGATGATAAAACTAGAACTGTCAAGGACACCTTTCCCATTTGCGGGATATGAAAGGATCATGGCGACCCGGAGATCTTTCATTTTACCTGGGTTTAGACTTCGTTCTCCACGGTGGACACCAAGCCGCTCACTCCCAGTTGTGTACAGGATAGCTTTGTGCATAACTGGCTAGCTCCTAGCAAATGGCGGATAAATTTGTCAATATACATTACCCAACAGAACTGTTGAATGTTACTTGTTTTGTTTATTGAGCAGATAAATGAAAGGCTTAGCGATATCAAGCAGACTCGACTTGTGTTTATGTAGTCACTATATGGCCATGTGGATACCAATCAAGTATTATTAACATGTGTGCTACCATAATTTTCTCATCTGAAGGATTGGGGCATATGTTCTCTAATTTTCTCTCTACTCAGCCAAATTGTCAATTTCCCAAGAGTAAAATATAAAAAGTTATCGATAACCCAGATGCAGTAGCCTACACTGTAAAAATTATTGTTGTAAATTTACGACAAAAAGCCTGGTGACTTCCAATACAGGCTTACAACCATAAGCTTGCAAACTCATTACAAGCTAACACCAGAAGCCTGTAAGCTCAGTACAGCCATAAGCCTGCAAGCTCAGTACAGCCATAAGCCTGTAAGCTCAGTACAGCCATAACCCTGTAAGCTCACTACAGCCATAACCCTGTAAGCTCACTACAACCATAAGCTTGTAACTCTCTCTCTCTCTTTCTCATATACCTATAATGGTGCACCTGATACTGACAGTACTCGACAGTACAACTGACATTATGCACGGTGGTCATAATTGTTCACAAATCAATAGAAGGAACGGGCATTTATTTATACAGCAAATGAATATGAAGCAGTAGCAACACATGCAGCAGGAACAGTACACTGTAAAAATTATTCTTGTAAATTAACAAGAAAAAATATGGTATACTCGATTACAAGTTTACAGTATTTTTCTTGTAATTCGTTACAAGCTGACAAGCTAAATCTAGTAAACTCAGTACAAGCTGTATCTTGTAACTCTCTTTTTCTCTCTCTTATTATACCCAAATCTTGCACCTGTACTGGCAGAAAGACCCAGAGTCGTAACCAAGTCACATGGTTCCGAGTCACGAGCAGGGCTGTGGAGTCGGTAAAATTTACCACCGACTCCGGCTCCGACTCCGACTGCACACATTTTCAATATACCGACTCCGACTCCGACTCCGACTCCTCAGTCTTAACACGTACCGACTCCGACTCAGACTCCGACTCCAGAGTCTTTAAACGTACCGACTCCGACTCCCGACTCCGACTCCGACTCCAACAGTATTACCAATATACTTCAAAAATTATATGCCACACTGTTGAAGGACTATTATCATACAACCATTAAACATTCGCAAACATATGATTAACGGTGGCATGCAAAATTGTTTCATTGTGGCACAGCTCGAATTATCCACTATGCAATTAAAATGAAAGAATGATTTTCTAATATCCTTCTTTTTTCATATTTCATAAGTTTTTATAACATGGACTCTGTAATATCCTAATATAAGATATAAGAACCGTTACGCGGGCAACTGGAATGTTGATAACCATTTTCATTCGCCCGATAGGAACGACCCGAATTAGGTAACATTGCAAACAATACTTATATTACTACGCACTAAAATTGGTAACAATTATGTCATGCAACTGTGCTGTGCGCAGTCACACCCTGGTCGCGCCAGGCGCGAAATTTTTTCAAAGGTGATGACTGAATCCTATCAATAAATATGTTACTAACTGGGGGTCACATCTGTATACCACTGCGCTCATTTGGTAATGACAGAATTATTCGATGTTTAGAAATAGCAATAACGAATGTTTCGGTGAACATGCCTCTATCATTTTGTGCAAATGTTTCGTCGTCGATGATCTCGCTGCGAGTGCACAAGCGAAGCCGCATGTTGGACGACACGTTATCTCCTTATTGCGAATATAGTTAGACTCAATTCTGTAAATAACATGCATTTATAATTTTCAGAAGGGGGCTCCAATACTGAATGTAAGAAATCTAGTGACAATAAATCATGCTAAGTGCCGAGAAAAATTTCATGCCAAATAAATCTGCTGCGGAATATCCTACTACACGAAGATCTGCGATAAATGTGGTTGGCCACTGGAAACGCCAATGCGTCAGAACTGATGTTTTAGTCATCATCAAATTTCGCGGTCAGGATAATCAAATTTTGGTTGGCCTTGCAACTTTACCTGGTGATATAAATAATTTCGACAATTACCTCGCAGGCCACACAAAAGCTTCTCGCAGTCTAGAATTTGGCCTGCGTGCCACGGGTTGGCCGCACCTGATCTGTATGGTTATAAATAACAGTGATTGGTGGTAGCCTACATGAGAAAATATATTAAATATCCTTTGAAAGCAATTATTTCTATGATAGAGAAGTTGGATTCGGAGTCGGAGTCGAAGCCAGGGTCATTTTCACAAACTCCGACTCCGACTCCAGTCAGTATTTTTCCCCCGACTCCGACTCCGACTCCGACTCCAGCCATTATAGTTTCCACGACTCCGACTCCGACTCCGACTCCATCAAGTGAAAATTAGCCAAACTCCGACTCCGACTCCACCGACTCCGATTCCGACTCCACTGCCCTGGTCACGAGTCAATCTTACTTTTGTGGTATTGACTCGAGTCAAGTCGAGTCATTTTCAATTCATCACCGAGTCGAGTCCGAGTCCAAGTCACCGTTTAAAGGGTCAAGTCCGAGTCATAGTGTTATGACTCGAGTCCGAGTTCAAGTCACAGCATTGAAGTCATGTTCAACTTTTGTTTTCAATCCTGAATTAGCTTATAGCTGATATAGAACCAACGAATTCACGTCAAGATGCCAGCTGATAGAGAATCAACAGATGCATGTTTACGTAGAGGTACACTTTTTCTTTCACATTATCAGGTGTATGACTAAAAAAAGGTCAGCTTTTCTGCTCAGCTCCCGAAATAGCCGCCGAAGCGTTACTACTATCAGAGAAAATTGTGGATTAATTACAAATAGAGACTTTCGAATTTTATCGGCTACCTCATGAAATTGTTATATTGTGTAAAATATGATTCATAGCAAATTGAGCTCAATTCCAACTAGCAAAAGCGAATCTATTAGAGTGGAATATTTTGAATACGAAAAAATAGTTGGCTTGCTACAAGTAGCCTATGTAATTATATTATACGTATTTATTTTCAAATATAACATTTTCTCCTCTCATATCATTGATTCTACTTTTTAAAATTAAGCCAGATTCAGTGTTCTTTTTATGCAACATAACAATTTTATCAAGTAGCCACCCAGTAAAATAAAAAAGAAATTATTTTTGAACAGCCCTATTGTACAAACATCACACAGCATTAGCCATTCATTATTAGTCACGAGCACAATGCACATACCTAACAAAACGCCAATTGGCGGAGGGTATTGTGTGTTTTCATAGACAGCAGATCAAATCAATGAGTTACACTTCAAAAATACTAAAGTGGAAAGGAGATCCTCATATATGTTATAGCGGCATGGCCTTAGAATAAATCCACATCTACTGAATACACGTTCCACTGGTGCACTAGATACAGGAATTGACAAGCATTTTTGAACCACATTGGAGAGCATTGGGTACTCATTCTTTCTAGTCGCCCAAAAATGCAAAGAATCATCGCCTTCAAGTCTACTCATGAGCTTATCAGTCTCTTACAAGTACTTGACCATCTGCGTCATCTCATCGGCTCTAATTGAATTTTGCTGCGATTGTTTGCTTGTATAATTGAAATGTCTTGAGTACTTTGATTGCGGAGGATCTATTACCTCTTCATCCCAGGATGATTTTGTACAATGCATTGCTACTATGTACCAATGTCTGCTGTTTTTACGGCGGCATATCTGATATCAGTCGAGTGCAACGAAAGCAGTGGCGACAAATAGCGATGTCGGCAGAATTCGACAGATGCGTTGATCTAGCCATTACGATTCGCAAATTTCGTCATCTTCAAGTCATATAAAATAAGCCGAGTCATGCGAAATGACTCGAGTACAAGTCGAGTCAATCCAAATATTGACTCGAGTCGAGTCGAGTCATTTTCCCATTTCAAGAAAATGACTCGAGTCAAGTCGAGTCACAAAAAAATCGTGACTCGAGTCATTACAACCCTGGAAAGACCCAATGCATTCGGCGGCCATGATTGTTCACAAAACTATAGCGAAAAGGCTCATTTATTTAAAGCCGATTAACAGCAGCAGATCAGCAGGAAATATACAGCAGGCTCAAGCACAGTATATGAAAATCAACAGCAGCAGTATAAAAAGAAATTGTGTAAAAATATTTGCATGACTTAGCCTGCAGCAGACCAAGCATGTTCCACAGGAGTGCAGCTTGAATGGCTTGACAAGCACTCATGTAGTTCCTTAAGTATTATTAGGTCCAGTACAAACCTATTTTCTACTGAAAAACGTCAGAATTGTCAAGTAATGAAGTATGCTGAAAATATAATCACTTGAGGCAAAATCTACTTCAGCACTCCCAAAAAAGCAAAACTATTTACATGTATATCAATGATCAAATGAATTTAAAAACTGCACATCAATTTGTTTCACACATTGAAGTGACCGCAGACGGCATATGCAGCCCTTTGATTTTTGCAATGCAGATGGACAAGAAATGTAGAGTCTTATCCACACCACATGCGAACTGGATATTGAATACCCAATGTATTGACAGAGTGAGAGCTGAAGCATGTGTGAAATCTACTACGTCATTTATCACTAGCCCGTCAAAGTGCACCGTCCACTTGGTATCTCGAGTGTCAAGATGTATGACTGGGTGAGGTGATTCTGGATTATCCTGAAAAAAGAGGGCACACAACTGTATACTGAAAGGCAAAGAGGGTATGAACTTATATAGCCAATAATACTATCAGAGTAATAATGGCTGATGTATTAGGTCAAAATTATGACTATGAGAGCACTTATACCAGGGGTACCTTTTCAGCTAAAGGGGCACAAGAGATTTAGGAACCATTGAGTGGGTCATTTGAATGTTAATGACATTTCTCAAGTCGTCCGATAGGAGCCAACCGAATTAGGTAACTTTAAAAATAAGACTTACATTTTACATTATGTCATGAGAAGTCAATGGGCATTCATGTCGTGATCGCGCTAGGTGGGAAATTTTTTCAAAAACAATGAATGAATTCGATAAATAAATATGTTACTTGCAAGTATTGAGGGTTGCCTTTGTATACCACTGGGTTCATTTTGCAAGGAATTGATTATTCGGCGTTTAGATATAGCAATATCGAAGGTTTCGGTGAACATCCCTCCGTCCCATTGTGTAAAGTTTCATCGTCGACGATCTCGCTGCGAGCACACAAGCGAAGTCGGATGTTGGACGACACCACGTTATCTCGTAATTGCAAATATATAGTTGGACTCAATTCTGTAAGTGACGCGTATTTATAATTTTCAGGAGGGCTCCAATACTAAATGCAAAAAATCGAGTGACAATAAATCATGCGAAGTGCCAAGAAAAATATCAAGTCGAATAAATCTGCTGCGAGATATTCTACTTAATGGTCATATACGAAAATCTGCGATAAATGTGGCTGGCCCCTAAATACGCCAATGCGTCGGAACTGATCTTTTAGTCATCATCAAATTTCGCGGTCAGACCAATCAAATTTTGGTAGGCCTTGCTATTTTACCCGATGTTTCGAGAATTACCTCGAGGGCCATACACAACCATCTCGCAAGCCACGGGTTAGCCGCCACCGACTTATACTGACATATCTAGCTGTGAGCCTATTATCAGCACACTAAAGTATATTTTATAGCAATGCAATGTCGACATGTACTTGGTACAAACCTTGTTTATAACCAAGAATTTGTCATAGGATTCGTTGAACATTGAAGGTATACCGAGCATCCAAGTAAGTTCTGCAGAATATGAAAAAAACACAAATTCCTATTTTGAGTTGTCCAATAATTTGTGTATTCAAAGCATTGTACCTATCACATCTACAATGTTGGCTGGCAAGCGATCCCACTTGATTCTTCTTGCATGCTTGGAGAATTTATTTTCTTTGATCTTGTCCAGAATATCTAGACCTAGACCATTGTTAATCAGCTTCATTTCCTCCAATAGCTGAAACATTATCAGTTACCGTTAAACAGAAATCAAACCAATGATATTGCTTCTTACCCAATATGAATTTCTCAGAAGGGGATACTCCACAAGAATGTCAGCAGTTGGCATGTTCCCGTCTTCTATATCTAACCGACGCCTTTTGAAAGTGGCTTTCATTGCTTCCATAAGCTTTGCCTTGGCTGGGTTAGATGAACTTGATTCCGATAATATGATTGACTTATGTTCGGCCAAGCTTTTCTCATTGTTCGAAGATTCTAAGACCAGAAATTTTTAATTAATATATGAATCAGCGGCTCCCGACCGACAAGCCACGAAAATAGTAATTTCCTACTTCGTTAGCAGGAAGACCAGAACTTCGGGGTTTCTTGCATCGAGGGCTGCTCGCGTCAGATTCTTCAGTATGAAGCCGTCTCCGTGGACCAAGTCCTCCATACTTTATTCTATTTGCGACGAGAACCGGATCGTCTGGATTTTTTACTTTCCGACGTTCGTTAAAAATTTTGTGATCGAGTTTCTTTTTCCAAGGGTGCTAAAATGTTATGGATTTCAGAGAGTGTAGCACTACCATACTTCAAGCTTCAAAACCCACCCATGCAGGAAGATAATGATCTTCATCTGCCAAGCTTGATCTCAGAACTTTATATTCTTGCACTAGAGCTGTACATAGTAACACCATAAGCAGTCAGCACAGTATAACACAATATGGAACAATAACAAAAGTGTCACGACTTGGCCATCAGCAGACCTAGCATGCTAATAAGATTGAAGAGGTCAAAGGAAAGACAAGATCACATTCTTCAGCATTGGAACTTGGGTAAAACCTAATGTCATAATTTATTGCTCAGGAGAAGCTCATAGTATAGTAAATGAATGGAAAGTAGCCTACTCAAGTACTCTGAAACAGTTAATTTGGCCAGATACAAACTTATTCCACTTCTATTTGTACTTTACAGAAGTATAGTTTAATTGGTTGGCTTAAATTGCTTAAATGAAGTAAGTTCAGAGCAGAGTTCAGTCTAGACAAGTTGAATCGAACACCAAGGCCTTTCACTCCAAAGCCTTTGTGTATTCGACAAACAAATGAAAACAGTTCGTCTTGCAACATCGGCAGAGTTTTGAATTTGCCTTTGCTTGAAATTCTTCAATATACCACTTCTGACATAATTTTTAACAGCTGATAAAAGTGGAACACTTGCAGCTGCTGATGAGACTATATCAAAAACTTCAAAACCAATCCCTAACTTGAAAATCCAAAATAATAAACATATATCATCGGATGCCTTGAATCGTGCACAAAATCAGCTTGTCTAGCTCGTTACTTAAATCCTGAATTATTCCCTTTGATTTAGATCTGTGGTTCCCAAACTTTTTCGGTGTGAGGGCCAAATTAAGAATTTCAGAGTACGTTCGGGGCCGCACGAATACTACGGCTATGAAACGCACCCAAACAGTCATCATGGCTATTTCGGAGTATAGTTTTATTGCCGTGGCGAGACTTCAAAACTGTACACTGTTTACCGCTACTTATATGCTGCATTGGCTGTCCGTTGAGTGAATCAGCTTTTCTCGCCTAAACGCGCGAAGCGTGAGAACTTTCTTTAGTTTCATGACTGAATCGGTTAATATGATCGGGAATTGCATGTATTGCTATCAATTTTCATCCTGTCTCTGTTCACGTAATCTGATTTACCGGTAGAACTGAGTTAGGTGTGTTTGAAAAGGTATAGGTCCCCTAAATAGTAATTAAACATCTCCGGGAGTATACCCGTTGAGGTACGTAACAGCACTTCGTCAGGACCCCAGGCTCCCATACGGCGATAAAATAACCCCGCATCACGTTGTTCGCTTTTGCCACAAAATTAAAGTTGTACTGTTTAGTGAGACAACGCGACGCACGAATATTGCGATAATTCATGATAAAATCGGTGAATAAGATCGGGAACTGCATGGTTGTCCTCTTTGCCCACGTAATCAGATTTACCGGTAGAGCTGAATGCGGGGTGTCTTTGAAACTGCAGACTCCGTAAAATTAAACATCTTCGGGCGGGCGGACCCCTAGGTATGACTTCTTTACATGATGTTATTTCGCGACCTCCTGTCTGCTATATCAAAAAATGTAGAATTGCCTAGCCCTACTAAACTGAAAGATTACACGATTTCAGATTTGTATTTCTTCGCTGGCATATAATTTTCTTTCCTGCGGGATGGTATTTGTCTTGTGAGGTTCAGATTGCCATGAGCATTCGGCGCCAGTCATTTAGGCGCCTATATGGACAATTAAACCTACATGTATTTTGTATATATAACGAAGTTTTTGGTCAGCATAAAAGCAGTCCTTTACGGCCAAGGATTTCTCGCTGCCAATCGTTCTGACACACTGCAGAGATGACCATTGGATTGGACTTGGATTGGACAGGATCAGGATTATGGGTTATTTTCGTTAGGTCCGGATCGGACCGGATCGTGATTTTGAAAATAAAGTTTGGACCTGGATCGGACCGGATTGTGATTTTGAATAATGAGGTTGGACTTGGACTTTGAGCATGCCAAAATCCGGACTCGGGCACGCTGATTTCGCAACCAGAAGTGCGGGGTTATTTTTAAATAGCTCAGTGTTTATATAGCTCAGTGCGGGCGGATGGAGAGAAGAATTGACCCAAGAATTGTTCCCAGTGTTGCCAATTGACGTTGATTCAAGTTGACCGTTAATGTCCGGCACAGTAGTAGTTGTATATTGTGATTTGGCTGGTTCTTTCGTCTAAAATATTTTATGTACTCATAGAACAAAATACTATGGCAAGTTTGTTCTGTATTGACCCCGAAAGTGAATATATTAGTTGTTTGTCTGGTATGGGTAGTAAGTACATTAGGGTCGGATAGATATATCTTCTTTTTTTAAATTGGCTAAAGATGCTACTGATGGAATTCCTACTGGTGTAGGTGAATTCATTGAAGTGGAAAATTTTGGGTTGGAAAAATAGTGTTGAATAGTATGTTCATATTGGAATTAACCCGGATATTTACGACTGACAAATTTTCGGCTGTCATATTTTGTGATACGATTGTTGATATACAATGTTCTTTTCAATTCTCTACTTATTGCTGACGATTACCCCTGGCGAGTTTCTGCCGAAAATATTCGGGTTCGTTTCAATTTGAATATACTATTCAATTTTATAATCAAGTTCTGTACCTCCAAGAAGCTCTTCAAAGTATAGTGTTGCAGCTCTATAATTATTGATGAAAGAATATCCCACAGTAAATACCATGTTTGTTGGAATTGAGTCAAATTTGTAATGCACCATTTTCTTACAAAACTTCATAGGGACGGGCAGCCAGTATAATTCGAAAAAGTGTGTCTACTTTTTAGTATATTGAAAATTCTCCAGTTGTAATAACTTCGCTTCTACAGACGAGAATTGAATCGAATTTGATGTGCAGCGTTTGTTCAAACCGACCTAACAATTTATCAACTAGCCAGTCAAATTTATTAAAAACCTATTATGATCAACCCTGATGTCATTGTACATGCGCATTGCTCATGATGTGATGGTTAAGGTATTGATAGCCATCTTGCTAGTCTATTTATTTACATTCGTGTTGCTAAAATATAAAATGAAAGTGGATGTGTCATGTAGGCCCACTGCAGTTTAGAATGAAGGCAAACATTGGAAATATAGATCTTGTCACAGACCAGAGTTATATTTCAGAGAGCCTAATTATTCTCTGTAATATGTTCTTCTGTTTTTTCAGTTATATATTGGGACTTTAGATTTTGAAAATATTTTTGGATCAGGATGGAGTAGGACTGAGTTGAAAATTTTCAGGACCGGACTTGGACTGTGAATTTCAAAAATATTTTTGGATCAGGATGGAGTAGGACTGAGTTGAAAATTTTCAGGATAGGACTTGGACCGAAAAATATCACAGTCCGCTCATCACTGACACACTGCTTGGAGTCACATGTTACATGGCCTAAAACTTTATATGTCTTGGTGCGTTGTGGTGCGGTCATGGCCAACGCTGATATGCCCATTTCTATAAATCTTGCATATTTTTTCTTGGGGAAGAGTATACCCAATAATCGAGACACGTGGCGAATTGAAATCGCGCACAGCGCGAAAAATTTTCAAAAAAGTTTCATAAATTTTCAAAATATACTCTACAATTTATGCTAATTCACGAAATAATTTTGGGCCCCCTTCGAGCTCGGCCCTCCTCAATTGGGGGGTTTGGGGTGCGGCAGTTACGGCCCTGACTATAGGAATACCAATTATGCTGCTTTTAGCGGGCTAAGTAGTATGCATCTCGGCGAATTCAACCGTGAGTTACGTGTTGCACATCTAGTTATCATAGGGTTTATACGTCCTCTTTTAAGATGATTTGTCCTCTTTTTTGATTTTCTTTTAAAGTGTCCTCGGAGGACGCCCAAATGTCTTCTTTTTAAAAATTTTGTCTTCTTTTTTGAGGATTTTGATTACATATAGGGCCAAATTCGACTGATATACATTAAGTCAGCACTGTAGGAACGCTACGGCGGCTATTTGGGGGGCTGCATGCGGCCCACTGGGCCGCGCTTGGGAATCACTGATTTAGATGATTTATCTTCACAATGGCTGTTGTAGATGTGGAATCTGATCAGTGCTGGAGCAGGAATTTCGTCTGGAGTATGATGTTCACTACAAATACAGTTAGATGCATTAATAACATGCCAACAGGAATGAAAACATTTATGGTTACGGTATATTTACGATCAACTAACAATGGCAGTTAATCAGGTACATCTACGTTTTTCAAGTAATAGAGTTCCTTTTACTAAATAATTAGTGCTGGTGGCATAACCAAGTACAGAAAAAATATAAAGTAAACAATCACCTGAATTACAAATGAGCCGAATTGGATAAAATGTCTGTCAGCTTGCCACATACGAATATTACTAATAATGTTCGGTCACACTGTTTAACGCTGTTCAGGTGATACAACACCTTGGGATTGAGCTCGGTATTTAGCTGCACTAATCATAATAACCAGAAATACTTTTACGCGATTCTAGAATGGACAAGCACACCTTGGACATATTTCCTGATACTGAGTTGTGCAAGTATTTTTGGCTGCAATCCACTCTACTGTCTACATATTGTTGGAAAGACAGTATCATGTAGTTATTGGACTTTCCCTTCCACCCAATTGATGTGCCGAGTTCGCGAAATAGTTTTAAATAATATTGGAATCTCTCACACATAAGAGACCTATCTACCATGTACCTGTCATTGTTAAGAATTGAAAGTAATATGTAGCCTCATATCATGTCAGTTTACATTGATCTCACCTCTGATGCTTGTGCAACACCCTTCTGGATGGTGTTGTTGACTTCATCCACTTGAATATCCCAGGAACTGCTCAAATTTTCAAATAGTGACGTCCGTAAGACTTTAGTCTATAATCCTCCCCACAAACACGTGTATTTCCAGTAATCTAGAAAAAAGTCAATAGCAACATTATCACGATAGAACAGGAGAGAGTATGATCGGATTGAAACACTTCTGGTAATTTACTCACGTCAAAATTCAACCCGACTACAGATCTAATTTTTTATATCCATTTCTTCATGTGAAAGGATAGATTCATGGCCTTTCTTGAGTCGTTGCATTTCAGAACACAACAATCATAGTGTGATCTTCCTGTCACAGTCCACGATCCCGTATCTATGCATTCACGTCTGTTATCAGGCAATAGAGTTTAATAATATATAGATTGTTTATCGTAAAAGTTCTTTGCAAGAAATCAACCTGTCCATATCAAACAGAAAACTGTATTACAGGTATAAATTCACTAATTTATATTACATAAATATATCCGTTATGGCCAGCCATTTTACAAATGTATATGCACTATTATCTTATAAGTCAAGCTGATATGCAATGATGTTCTCGACTTCTCGTGAGTTGTCACAAACCAGTACCGAAAACTTCGTAAAACTGGTGAATTTGGCTTATTTTCGCTAAAAAATGATTCCATGCTAATAATAAACATGCTATTTATCTTAATTTAGCATCGATACCCTGAACTGCATCATATCGACAACTCACGAAGATAAATAGCGAAACCAACTCCAAAACTGTCATCTGCGCGCACGAAGCAAGATTCACCGACCGCCATCCCTTGGCCATAATGGCGTCGCTCGTGAGCAAAAATGAAAATCGTGCATTTTTTGGATCAAATTAATTTGAAATTCGCAATGCTTTTTTCAATCTTTCGAAAATTTGTCACGCCGCTTTGATCATGAACTTTGACCTTTGACTCCAATTTCGTAACAATTGTGATTTTCCAGCAACTTTCGCGTCGGCCCCGGATCCGACAAGTACAGATTGCACATATCTGGATACTCCGAGAACGCAACCCACGATATGCTCTCAGGTTGGATTATTCTCAATTCTCAACAAAAGACTCGGATCAGGATGAATGGTCGGCAAATTGCGCTTCTATCCACGAAGGAGGCTGGTGGTATGAGAGATGCGCCAATAGTAATCTGAACGGAAACTTCAACAAAACAGACAGGAAGGTAATCTGGTGGTGGGGGGAACTTGGTGGTTCCCGTAACCTCCTGCGCTTCTCGGAGATGAAGTTTCGCAAAAGAATAAAAAAGTAACTCGTACTGAACAATGATTACAACACCTCGTCCCATCATGTATGCTTCAGTGCTACCGGTACCTCATTAGATAGCAACAAGAAGCGTTTGAAATGAAAGGGTAACCTACCCTATTTTGAAAGGCACATCCCAACATGCCATGCACCCTGACTTAGACTCGAACTCGACTCGGTGGTAAGTTGAAATTACTCGACTTGACTCGAATCAAAACTATAAAATTCAAATTAACTTGTGACTTGGTTACAGCCCTCAAAACCTTCTACGCACAATATTTTCCAGAAACTCGTTCGATTGGAAGACGCAGACTGTTTTAAATATTTAAGGATGTTTTTAATCTAGGATCAAATCGTGGTTTAGAAAATATGTAATCGCAGTGTCAGTATTTCCAAACTCATCTCTCGCGATTCTATCGAAATAAAAATTCGCGAGCAAGCGAAAGTAAATAAAAACCGTTGTTTGATATTAATATATATTTGTTCCATGATATTTTGTATATTTGCTACATGATATGTGCAATGACTTTTGAGATTCAATGTAGCTAGGCTTGCCATATTTTGGAAATCTAAAAAGAGGACACTTTTTCAGAAATTTGAGACTTGCAAAAATCGGTGAATTTTTCCCACTATGTGATCGGCTGACTAAAAAAGGTCAACTTTTACGCTCAGATCTCAAAATACAGTTTTTATCTACACATTGCTAGTGGTTGACTAAAAAAAGGTCAACTTTTCGCCCAGCCGGACCGTCACTTCTGTGCTAATTTACGGCATATCACTCGCATTTTGCTCTAAATATGACCTAAATTTAAAAAATAGGACAGAAATTAGAGATGAAATTTGGCTACATTGCGGATTCGGAATTACTTGGTATTGAAACGAAACGGCTGTCGTGTTTTTCAGAAAAGACATATCATAGTCTGGACCGAGCAGTGCAGCTCCCTAGAAATCGTTCTTGAAATTCGAAATAGGTCATTGTTACGAGCAATCAGACCAATGGGTCTCGCCTACAGACACACAGACGCGGGCCACTTTTCAAATTTCGTAGAGGCCACGGGCCGCATGAATCAGTGTTGGGATAACTCGAGTCGTGACTTTCTTGAAAAGGGAAAATGACTCGACTCGACTCGAGTCAATATTTGGATTGACTCGACTTGTACTCGAGTCATTACGCATGACTCGACCCAAGTCATTGTTTCGGCATATTTTATATGACTTGAAGATGAAGAAACTTCCGAATCGTATTGGCTAGATCAACGCATATGACGAATTCTGCCGATATCGCTATTTGTCGCTACTGCTTTCGTTGCACTCGTCTGATATCAGATATGTCTCCGTAAAAACAACAGACAATGGCACATATAGTAGCAATGCATATTGTTCAAAATCATCCTGTGATGAAGAGGTAATAGATCCTCCGCAATCAAAGTACTCTAGACTTTTCAATTACACAAGCAAACAATCGAAGCAACGTTCAATTAAATGCCAATGAAATGACTCAGATGGTCAAGTACTTGGAAGAGACTGATAAGCTCATGTGTAGATTTGAAGGCAATGATTTTTTGCATTATTGGGCGACCAGAAATAATGAGCATCCAATGCTCTTCACTGTGGTTCAAAAATGCTTGTAAATTCCAGTAGCTAGTGCACCAATGGAACGTGTTTCAGTGGATGTGGATTTATTCTAAGGCCATGTCGCTATAACATATATTAGGATCTCCTTTCCATTTTTGAATAGTAACTCATCATTGATTTGATCTGCTGTCAGGGAAAACACACAATGCACTCCATCCATTCGTTTTGTTAGGTATGTGCATTGTGCACGTGAATAATAATGAATGGCTAATGTTGTGTGATGTTTGTACAATAGGGTTGTTCAAAAATAACTTCTGATTTATTTTACTGGGTGGCTACTTGGTAAAATTGTAATGTTGCATGAAGAGAATACTGAATCTGGCTTAATTTTAAAAAGTAGAATCAATGATATGAGAGGGGAAAATTTTATATTTGAAAATAAAGGGAGTGTTTTTGGTGAGAAATTATTTCATATATTATAATTAAATGCAAGTAGTAAGCCGACTATTTTTTCATATCCAAAATATTCCACTCTAATAAATTCGCTTTTTCTAGTTGTAATTGAGCCAAATTTGCTATGAATCGTATTTTTACACAATATAACAATATCATGAGGCGTCCGGTAAAATTCGAAAATCTCTATTTGTAGTCAATACAAAATTTCCCGGCGGCTATTTCTGGAACTGAGCAGGAAAGCTGACCTTTTCTTAGTCAACCACCTGATAATGTAAAAGAAAAACTGTACATCTACATAAACATGCATCTGTTGATTCTCTATCAGCTGGTATCTAGAAGTGAAATCGTTGGTTCTATATCAGATAGCATGTAGAATGAATTCATTGATTCTCTATAAGCTATAAGCTAATTCAGTATTGAAAACATGAGTTGAACATGACTTCAAATATGTGACTTGGACTCGACTCGAGTCATAACACTATGACTCGGACTTGACCCTTAAAACGGTGACTTGGACTCGGACTCGACTCGGTGATGAATTGAAAATGATTCGACTTGACTCGAGTTAAAACAACAAAAGTAAGATTGACTCGTGACTCGGAACAATGTGACTTGGTTACAACCCTGCAAATCTCTTTACTGAACCTCTATTGTTCTATCACAAATACGTGGACTGCTTGTCGCAGTAGTAAAGTAAGTGTATATTACTAGTCAAGCATTGGCGTAGTCTTAAATTCTATCCCATGGATATGTAGTTGAGTGGTGTATCATATGAATTCGTTTCCCCTATCTGTGGTTTCGTATTCTATTCTCTACTTGGCAGATGATTAAACACGACTGTGGGTATACCACAGTTACGTAGTTTAGCAGTACTAGCCTGCACATTCGTGAGCTATACAAGGTCTTTTCGCGTGTATATTTAACTTTATAGTCATCCCTCGATTTAAAATAAACGGCGATTCAATCTGAATTGCAAACAGCTAGCAAAACGAAATGAAATAGGCCTAATCATGCCTCATACTTCAAAAAGACCACTTGACTTGAATTGTGTCTTGACTCGTGACTTGACTGGACTTCACTCGACTTGACTCGAATCACCTCCAAAAATCGAATGACTTGACTTGACTCGAGTCACTTTCAAAAATCGATTGGCTTGACTTGACTCGAGTCAAAATGTGCAATGACTCGAGATGACTTGTGACTCAAAGGTAGTGACTTGATCCCAACACTGGCATGAATTCATTATCGATGAAAAATAGGCAACAACGTTCTGAAACTCTACGTCAGTACGACGGTGAGCTACCTAACATAAGCGATGGGCATATTGACCACAAACGAAATAATATTTTATTAAAGGATTACAAATACATCAAAAGATCATTATCATCAATTTAATTTAATTTTGAACTGTGAGCTGTGC
Source organism: Botryllus schlosseri (assembly GCF_051294905.1). Classification (NCBI taxonomy): domain Eukaryota; kingdom Metazoa; phylum Chordata; class Ascidiacea; order Stolidobranchia; family Styelidae; genus Botryllus; species Botryllus schlosseri. The sequence goes on along the minus strand of NC_137247.1, from coordinate 15,796,923 downwards.
ACGATACCTGGCAACGAATTTCAGCGGCTATAAGGGATCAATATTGGGACTAGCGAGATACGCGACTAGCCGAAAGACCATCTTCACGTAAAGCTTGATCTAGTGGGGAAACCGGAAGCCAGTGGTTCTCGAACTTTTTAAGACACGCTTCCATTTATGATACTCAAAAATCGTCATATCACAAAATGCCACCAGAATGCTAGCAATAGCAACGTCTAGTTTGATGGCATGGAAGGTTATGACTGTTGAGAAGAGACTTCTCTCAGATGAATTCCGGACTATACACAGAGCAATAACATTCCATAGAGGGAGAATCAGCTTATATGAATGGGCTGAAACGGCGTAGGGCAGTGGTTCCTAAAACTGGGGAGCTCGCACCCATCGTGTGGGCTGGAAAATTTTCAATTAAGCGCATCTACGCCTCACCTTCTGATGCTTCCGCGCCGTCACGAGGGCGCGCGCTCCCCAGTTTTAGGAACCACTGCCCCAAGCCGTTTTCTAAGCATCTCGGTCTTGGCAGTGTTTGGGCCATTGCAAGTCAAGACAATATTGCCATTCATATCAGCTGATTCTCCTTCGATGAATGTTGTTGCCATCATCACAGCCGTTTTTGCTAGTGACGAATAGTGATATTGGGCACAAGAGAATAGCTTATTTTGAAACAACAACAGCAACATGTTGAAACTCGGAGCCAAATTCACGAGTCAATTTCACGTCATCAAGTAATCCGTGTCGATCAAAATTATTGTATCTTGCATATATGTTCGGATTGTTCGCGAAACGCCTTTAAACCATGAGAGCGACCAATCATTTAATGATCGTGCGTTTTACTGAGCCTCCATTGTTCTTTCGCAAATAAATTGAACGCAAACTAAGTGATCAAAGCTTACAGCTTACGTTGTCGTAAACTAGTATAGTAAAGTAATTTTTGTTCGGTGTTTTTACCTTAGCCAAACCTCTTGTTTTATTGAAACTGAATACGATTATAGTTTATACAGTTCTCAATCATTGGCGCAGGCTGGAATTGTATCATATCGATTTGTAAATGCGTAATGTATTGCATCTTACCAATTCGCATCTATTCTTTTTTTAGCTGGTAACTATAAACTGAGGTTTAGCAGTTCTATGTATATGTGAGCGATACAGCACCTTCTTGCGTGTATATTTAACTCTATATTCGTTCATCGGTTCTAAATCAATGACCACTCAATCTGTATTTCAGCGAGCTAGCAAAATGCCATGACGTTACCATGCCTCATACTTCGAAAAGACAACTTGACTTGAATTTTGACTTGACTCGTGACTTGACTTGACTTGACTCGACTTGACTCGAGTCACCTCCAAAAATCGAGTAACTTGACTTGACTCGAGTCACATTTGAAAATCGATCGACTTGACTTGACTCGAGTCAAAATGTGGAATGACTCGAAATGACTCGTGACTCGAAGGTAGTGACTTGATCCCAACACTGGTCATTGGTACGATTTAAATATAGTCACGTCAGAATCCAAAATTCCAATTCGTCTTCAATCATTACCGCGCCATATTTCGCTATACACAGCCGTTAAAATACGGTGACGCTAGCAGCCCAAAAAAAATTTCGAAAAAGGAAGAAGGAATCGTAAAAAGGTGAAAACACTACTCGAGATAATGATAATTCATAGAATTGCTTCCAGAATTCTAGGTGACATTTAGGATGTTCAATGGTGCCGTGAGAAATGTTTAAATAAATTTATTTCCAAGCAAAATGACGGTAGGATGGTGATTGGTGGATCAATGACTGCTTAGCCTGGCACGTTAGGCGTTGCGGGTATGTATAGCTCATAACTATAGGAATTTTTGTTACCTAAAAATAGAAGATGTTGACCTACAAAATAAAAAATTTGACATTTCTTTACCTTAGAAGTCTTAATTTTGACAAAATTTGACCTAGCGTATGCAAATTAGGTGTTTCCCAACATAATGTTAGGATTGTACTACTTATCTTCATTTGTGATTGGAACTATTTGTCCTTACGAAGTAGTTGGGCCTGAAAAATCTTTTTTTTTGTCTCAAAAACTGACAAATCTTTGCATGAAAAATTTTTAGTTTAGCGAAATCTGTTCCTACACATTATGGTAGAAGTAATAATCTCTTTTGAAGTACAACGAAAGATGCCATCTTTCATTCTGGAGTTGAAAGTGTCCGTCCGAGAATTGAGAAAGAACGTTTAACAGCACCGAAGTTTTGTGCACACTGCTCGTGACAAACAGGGTTGCTTCATTATAGCAATGATTCCTACATCACAATTTTTCATCACGGGCTTTTTGATATAAAAACCATGCAAGGTCCAGGCAGTCTTGTTTCAGTTGCGATATTGCGGTACGTTGACCATAACACCACGTGAACCCATTTAAATCTTCATGATTCACAATGAGCAGACAGTGGGCCGTCTATAACGGTAGGCTAATAAAGTAGGCTAACAAGCTGTAAAATGTCAAATGCTAAGTTCACCGACAGTGCAAAATCTACGGTACAAAAGAAATGCAGATTGCAAAAAAGTATTACCTTTGTAAAATAATTGGACTGTTTTCGACCTAACGCTACAGTTTTGACCTAATTTTGACTTCTTTGACATGCCAAAAAACATCGCTCCACTTATAACTAAAGGCGCAGTGGGAATATAGATAAGTAACCAACGAATAGATACGCAACACGTGATTCAGGGTCGAGTGATGCGACAGTCGGAGATTTGTTGTCGCTTGATATCATGAAGCGGCAACGTATTTACTAATCCCGTAGATGACGATCCGAACGCTCAAATTAAATGAAGTTGATCTTATTTGAAAGCTACAGTCGCGCTGATTCTGATAATATTCATTAAAATCTGATCAGGGCAATGGAACCCCCTCGAAATAACCCTCAAAGTCTGAAAATCGGCATTGTTCTGAACAATCGCAACCACGCAATGACCGTTGTTATGGTCATTGTGCTGCGTCGTTGCGAAAGTTACAACTCCGTGAAAACAGCCCGGGAATTCCCTAGCTTCTCTTTCAATGTGGGGTTACACTACTTCTACTTGACAAACTGAAAATAACGTAAAGTAAGTGAGTAGATCACAAAATATTACGAAGTAGAAGTAGCAAAAACTCTATCTGCATGAGTAAGTGCCAGAAGTAGAAGAAAACTACTTGAGTACTTCGAAAAAGTAGAAGTACATCGTTACCGAACTCCTCTGGCGATACAACCTATCGAGGTTTCACTACGGTTTACACAGTGGAAAATAGTACCGAAACTATAATTGTAATCCATCGAGTAACTCTGTCGCAATGAACGCATGATTTCAGTACTCGCCAAAATTGCCTTTAACTATACCCGACTAAAATAATTAGAATTTATAAGCGTACTCGATTCAGATTGAAGTACCGAATCATCGGGCCCAGCACTAATATTGAATAGTTCGTTTCCGCACAGCCAGAAAAGGCCGTACAAGCGGTATCTTGTCTAGATTCGTGCTGCAGTGTGGCCTGTCACAGGAATCACCTACGAACACATTTCATCGCAGTATACTCAAGTTTACGTACGGATACCTTTTTTATTGTTCTGCGGATGCATTGATCAATATAATCTGCTTTAAATTATTCGACACGAATTTTTGATTTACAGTGGTAGCTAGATTTCAAGCTTGTAGCTTGAGTCTTGACGGAATAGTTCGGTTCCATCATAACGGTGTAGTTTCATACGCCAGTACTGATGTCGAACGAAATAGTTCTTCAAGTTCGTTGATTCCAAACTGAAGTAACCCTGAAGTATAAAGGCAATATCGTCATACGCCTTTCTGACTGAACCGGCTTTTGACAAAAATGAGTCGGATGATACGGTTTTCAGCGATTCGTCTGCGCGGGAATTCTCGTCTGATCCTAAATAACTGGACGCAGAATTCGGATTATCAAAAAAATAGTATTTACGGTGGCCAACTCTTTAATTATTTGTTATCAGTGATAATAGGTGTGCCTGCCTTGAATACTATTTTATTTCAATCCAAATTTTTCGATAGCAATACCTCCGCTTCCACTGGTTGGAATTGAGCCAAATTTGGTGAACATCGTTTCTGTAGACAACCCAACACTTCCACGGGGTAAAAAGAAAATTTTGAATTTTTTATTTTCATTTATTCTATATAATAAATTGGATCTTTCATCTACTGTAGCAATGCGGCTACTCGTTGATGTTGAACCAAATTTGGTGTGTAACCTAACAATATAATTAAGTATCCAGTACAATTTGAGAAAAAAAGTCATTTTTGAATACCCCTACTGGATAAACCGTTGTATTTTACAGCCTACGGAGTACTTTTTACTTTTAAAACGTATATTCATGAATTAAATATTATATTCGGCATATACTAGACGAGGATAATTGTCAGCAACAAGTGGAGAACTTGAAATAACATTGCATGTATATCAATAATTGTATCACATAATATGACTCCACCAGCATGAAGTGAGTACACAAATAAGAGAGCCTCAATGTATTTGCACTGACAAGCTGTAGAGTTGCTTGGAACTTTCAGAATTGACACATTCCACATTCGAAAATATTAGCACCTAGGCGCACCTGGAAGAAGTGGTTCGGTCGAAGATAGAATGTGGCATCAGGCTTGTATAGTGAAGTCTCTTCGAACGGATCGAGATGCATCAAGAGATTCCTGTGGCGCAGATAGTGACCAGGATACAATGCCGATGCCAGTGAGATTGTTCCTGGCTCTCCAGTTAACCCAGGACGAACGATATGAAACTTATCTTCTCTCGAATCGAGAAGATACGATAAACCGGCGTTATCCAACCCTATTGTCTTGTGCGCGGCATTTTTGGAAAATAAATGGTAGGGGCCTTCTCTTCTGATCGTGATTGAATCTGAAAACGTGATGATATTCATAATGTACTTCCTGAAGGTACCATTCGCAGAAATCACGCATACCGGAATTCCGCATAAAACTGGCATCCGCTTTGAAGAGCGACGAGCCATCGTAGACATGTAGTTTTAATCTGTATCCTTGATGTCGTATGTATCGATTAGGGAAATTGTATGATTCAAAGGAAACGTAACCCTGGCAACAGAGAGTACACTCCTTTAAGCTAAACTTCAATGCCGTCAATCCAACCCCGCCTACTGTAAACAATAATTTCACAGATGTCTCCATTGGGACTGAGCACAGTGATTCGAGTACTCCAATCTTAATCGAGTATTAATTCTAATGATTCGAGTCGGGTATTAGAATTTATTCTTTCGAGTACTTAAAATTAAATTGTACGTTCCTGGCCAATAAATACTGATTTAGAACTACTATTTTCTAGGCATGGTGTGAACGTGAGGTTCGCGTTCACGCTCTGTGTGTGAACCTCTGAAATTTGAAGGTTCGCAAACGAGCCTTGGTATGCTCTTCACTGTGAACCGTTTTCATGTATTGGAATTTTCCACGGCAATATAACGTTTTTGGTTGAAATTCTTCACTTTCCAAGTTCGGGCCACTCTCCACATGGCGCTGGCAGCACTAAACAGCACTAATCGAGATTGTACCTTGGACCTTGTTAAAGTTGGTTCAGAGTATTCAGCTTTCCGTTTGTGAATAATTAGTGACTCTATGCTGTGAGCTGTGCCCACTATCACAAAATATCACGAGGGATATACACTATGTGGGAATTAAGCGAATTGGGCTTAGTGAACCAATCAATTATTTACATCAACGAAATCAATAGAAAGCAAGCATCGATGTCTAATGTAAAAATTCGATCAGGCGTGCGGGGTTTATCTATATTTGATATCCTTGTTGTATCATAAAAAAACAGCCAAAGCGACGGAAGATATTGATTTTATGGAATTAATATAGCGTTTGATTGTTCCAGTTGATACATTAGGTGACGGTTAAAAAGTCAGCATACTTAGCATTGTGGCATAATGTGACCCGAGTCTTCGCTAATTATAATGTATGTACGTGTATGTACACGACTATATTACTTTACGGAAATACAGGGTTAGAAGTAGCAATATGACGTCTCGCGGCGTCATAGGTTCACGTTCGCGCGCTCAGACAGAGCATTACCATACTGTTACCACATCATTATTAGAGGTCGACCGATATTGATTTTTACAGGCCGATACCGATACCGATATTTCGACGCTCACAAGGCCGATAACCGATATCATAGGCCGATATTAATATGGAAGGAGCAGAGAACTATTTCGCCAAAAATATTATATATTAGGCAAGGTGGCACTTGTTCATGCCACAGAAAGGTGAACAACAAACGAGAAAACTTAAATCGAAAAGACTTATTGCTTAATTGTGAACATTCGTTGAAATTTGGGATAACCCGAAAATCAAAACATGATACAGAATTGCAGATCAGTTCAGAAAAGGTAGATTGTAGTTAGATATAAAATATCGGTCGCGATATCGGCCTAGATTGGCCGATACCGATATTCGAGAAAGTTCCAAATATCGGCGCCGATAATCGGCCAAGCCGATAATCGGTCGACCTCTAATCATTATGAGTAACACTCGACTTGATTCAAAATCGAACTACTCAGGTACTTGATTTTGCCCAGCCCTAGTCGCCAAAAGCATAAAACATTTTCAGTTCAAGGTGCTTTAGATATACCAATACAGCATGTCTGCTTGTCGTCGCAAATGCCTTTGTGGGTTCAGTATGTACCGTACAATGTAAAGTATTTGTAAGTGATAAGTTATTATTTGTCAGTTTATACCTGCGTTAGTATCCCTTCCCTCATCCAAAATGAAGCATCATGAAAAAAGATGTTTTTCTCTTGGAAGGCATCCAGGTGAATTAGGAATCCCCTGTGCCTTAAATAGTGCCCCGGATATCTCTCAGACTCCAATGACACCGTCCCGCATTGGCCATTTAAACCGGGAGATACGACTCGGAATCTTTCCAGCCATGGAGAAGTTGCAATTTGCGGTAAATTTGAAGTGGTAAACCCGATGGACATCAATGGGAAATTGGCACTTATGAACTCTGTGGGTGCTGTTTTCGTGATCGCCAAGGTATCTGCAAAATATCAGTTGGAGTCATAAACATTCCCACTCATTTCCTATGTAGCCATACCGCATAATTTGTGCATCACCATTGTCCATTTTTAGGTTTATAAGCGAACTATTTTTAGGTTTATATAATTTTTCTTTTCAATAATAGGGCAAATATATGGTATATCTTCAAATTATTTAGGGATGGGACAAATGTAATCCGTCAATCAACACGAAATTTGTAGTTGCAGACTCGACGGAAACCAATATCACTTTCAAATTCGCCGTAGCTTTCAAAAGGTTACCAAACCGTAAAGCTAAGCTAAGGAGTGGCATGCTCCACTTTTTTTTATTTTATTATTTTGTCCATTTCTCAAATGTCATTAAACTGGCGGGTGTCATAACAACATATGATGAATCCCTCGTATTGAACATCGATTTCGTGCCACCATGACGTCACAAATCTTTAATTGTGACGCAAGAGTTGATTGACATCATTGTATGGCTTTTTGGGAATTACAATTGAAATTATAGAGCCATTATGGCTCTTTTGACGAAAAAGGTTCAGACACCTGCACTATAGTAACTGGTCATTGTAGTGACTAAGTAAAGAATGGTTTATTAATGAAGTTCTACACTAATTTTTGTGAACTATTAATCTATATATGTGAGGTTCTTGTTTCAAATATTTCGACGGAAAGGGGATCAATTCTACCTTCAGATTCCATAAAACTCGCTTCTTTTTTGAATACGTCAGTAAGGGGGTTGGGTAATGGTGATACTCGCAAGCGAAGATCCTGGTGGTGAATGAAACGGTTTGGAGCGTTGTATGACTCGTACGCGGTATACCCCTGTAAATGTTTCGAGTAAGCGGCGTCGAGGTAACCATATTCTACACCATTCCGCACTAATTATTAAATAATAATATATTTGATCCCCGTTAGCTAAAAAAACTCCTGTATCATAAATCATCTCACATCAAAATATTTTCCGTGACGTGGATAAAATGTCGCATCCTTTCGAAACAACAGATGATTTCCTTCTGTAAACGTATCGAGATGCAAAACCCAGCCCCTATGTCTCAAATAGCGACCTGGGTATCGCACAGACTCGAATGACACAGTTGACCGTATACCCATTAATCCGGGAGACACGATACGGAACAACTCTGGCGTAGTTGTGATGGTGACAAGGCCATCAGCGTTGAGCCCAATATTGAAACTTGGTAAGTTGTGTGACATCAGTCGACGAGGACGGTCTGCAAAAGTTCAAATTTATACAGTATGGAGAATCTCCATTGGAAACAGACACTTTTGTCAAACCAAGAATGGCAGCTATGTTGAGATATGTCAAGGATAATCTATAAAAACATTATTTATCGGCACATTGCTTGTTGCGACACTGATGGTATGCTGTATTCATTTGGCGTTGCATTACGCAGATTTTTCGTTTCGTAATTGAGACATCAAGCTCACTGATTGCCTTTGGTGACGATATTGTGATTGTGGTCTCATCGCCATTTTCTTCGATTTGATTTCAAGCAGATCTTTGGCCTGTGCTTCGTAAACAGGGCTACTATGCTTTCTGGGGAAGATTAGAATGACTACTCAAAAAGCTGCCAATGGTCATTTGTCTACTGCACCCAGTGTGCAGTGAAATCTTCATCTTCGATCAGTTCACAGATCTGCGGCCTATATGCCCAAAGCTGATATTAATCCTGAAATTTCACTACTGTATGCTATAGGGCAGTGGTTCTCAAACTTTTTAGACACGCAACCCTTTTGATAGTGAAAAATTTCGTGCCCCCTTCTCGTAATATTACGAAATATTAAAGATAGAAATCGGATTGCTAGCAATCCCAACGGATAGCTTGATGGCATTGAAGGTTATGAGATAATTCTCAAATATTAAATTCGGACAATAGACAATACACAATAAAAATGCCAAGTGCGAAAAATTGTTTAGTTAACAGCGGCTTCGCGCCCCCTTTCAGATGCTTTATCGCCCCCCCCCCCACATCGAGAAACACTACTGTAGGGAATGGTCTTCGTCCTATTCGAATTATGTTCTAAACTTTTCATCAAAATATCATTGCTAAATCCTTTTTTATAACGTCACAACTCTTATTCGCAATACGCTGAAAGCTGTAGTTTTCGAAAATTCAAGTGCAATATGCCGAAAATCTAGACCTGATTGAATAAAACGGATAACAGTTTTGGATTCAGCATCTAAAGTACACTATGAACGGTCAATACATTAGTAACCTCAAAATTAAAGCAGCACAGTGTTATAACCTCCATTAAAAACCTTGATCGGTAACGATTGGTCACCCGCACAAGTTTTCTAGCTACGGCACATGCTAACAAGATATCGGCGAATGGTGGACGGCATATTCAAATATTAATCGAGGAGCGGTGAAATGCTGATTTATGCCCCCTTCAACTAGAAGAATGGAAGAATAAGAGAATATGAACACGAAATTATACAATAACGAGTTATACTTCTCGTAGCGATAGGCCTTGTATTCCTACAATCCACATAATATAGATAGTGTATAGTGCGAGCCATCATTATGAAGAGTAGCTCTGCCATGGATTGTTGTATAGATGAAATTCTCTAAAGCGGCTTCGATGACCACTGAGCATAGCTTATACTTGGGATGTAATGATGAGCAGTCAAGTCCACTATCTCGACGCCTCTACTGCCAATATCTGTGATCGCACTATAGAGCTACTTTACTTTACGTGATATCTCTTGATTACGTGATAGTCATTGTCCTTTTACAAAGTAATCTATCATATATGCGAAATAATCGATGACGATTACATTGGCATTTCTACCAAATACATTACATTACGATAATAATTACTTGAAAATGCTGTAAACGTCGTAATCGATTATGGATACAAACATAGGTGGTCATTAACGAAGTTCTTTTACTTTTTCGAAATGCTTAGGTATAGTTTTTGCCTACATGCCCTTTTAGATATAAAATTTTAGGACTTTGAGTTTTGAAAATTGCGAAGTAGTTTTGCGTTAAGTATATCAGTTTTATAAGTAAAATTGATGTAAGGTTTTTTAGCCCATTTATCACGGTAACTGAACACATATTTGAATATTGCATCTTCTTGCAGTGTGTTTAGCCATTTTGGGTCAGTCGAGTAGTCACATCTTTCAATTTCATAAGAAAGGTATCCGATTCTTCGACCAAATCTTCGTTTTCAAACTACTTCGCTAAGTTTCAGATTTTCAGACACTGTATAGCCTAGTTTTGTCACGTCTTGTATATTGCTATTTACACGAAATTTTCGGGGTTACTACTACATCTCCTCAAGTAACATCGACTACGTTAATCACCTCTGATACCAAAGCAAGACCAAGATTATGTCTTATTCGATGTTGTAGAACTGTGGTTAATGATCTGGTATAAAATTTAAAACATTGACAAATTCAACGAAACAATGCATAATACCTGTTTTGTCTGACATAGCCGTGGTTATCAGCATAGTGAATGTAACCCACGCCTTCCATCCGATTCGCGACATGTTGTAGAAATAGCCTAAGATTGGATGCTCTGAAAATGCCGCACGGATGTTTCATCGTATAGGATTACATCAGTACTAACTCATATCAACAAAACCTATATCAGAATGCTTCTATCTGCACTATACCTTCTTTGCAGTATAATATACCTGACTCGAAGACTTTTCATGTGCCGCTTTTGAAATGAAAACCAGCGTCACATATCATGCCGTAAGAATTCAATGCAAAAATGAACGCCAGTTGCACCGGTAACTACGCGGTAGTTACTATTAAGTAAACAAGGCACGGAAAACTTTTGACGGACTCATATCTTAGTCTATACTCTACAGACATGAAGGAAATATTTCAAGATTGTTATGAAACTCCTTCTTTGGCAAAAAATCAGGATTATTTAATTCAATAATTCTCGACTTCAATACAGAAAAATGAAAAGCTGATCCGCCGTTTTAAATCACATGCAGTGAACATGGGGGATTGTGATGAATGGGTAATATGGATCATTCAATAAGACGTTGATCAATTACAGGATTAAATACTCGGACTCAGTAAGGAATCAAAGTTGGTCACTTCTCTACGTCGACGAACGAAGCGATATTGCCTGATTGACAGCCCGACTAATTTGGTAACATGCTGCTTCATCCGTCCGCACTACCACATAGACGAGAGTGCCACACACCGACTATCACAATAGCATTGAAATTCATATATAATATTACTTGTTTGAAGAGCAGAAAGCACATCTTTGCGAGTATAAAGTACGAACGGTCTGTTAATGAACATCACACGAGTGTTGAGCTTTTAATAACAAAATTGCACTGTGTACTGTATTGTATTGCCATCATTTACTTATTGACAGTATTTGATGTGCTTATGATCAGTCAATATTTCGTGGAGTCGCTATGTACATAGCAAATGAAGTGACACATATATTGAGACATGGCCACACACAAGTCTAAACATGCTTGTTGCTCACATGTCATTTAATTGTCCGAAGAATCTACAGACGGGCGTTTCCCAAAGTTTTTTTTTTTTTTAATAAAATCGACCTTCAAAAACGCATCAACACCATATCTCGCGGCCCCCAAATGAATTCAAAATTTTAGAAATTTCAATATATGTTTATGTTGTAGAACGGCATTATAAAATACCGTTTGCTGAAAATGAACAACATTTAACTTATTCATGTGAACACTTAAAGAGCCGTAGCACATGTCTGTTATTCCAAAAACCGCGAGGAAGGAAGATTCAGTTTATTTTCGCTCGCGTCATCGGGGCAACGGTTGTTACTGTTGCATATAATTTGTTCAGCGATTTTACCGCAATGGTTCTGTCCGCCACATTCACTATAATTATTTATGTCTTACATGTCACAAGGACAGGTGTCTTAAACTGATTATATTGTCACTAACCGTTAGTGATTATAGTGAGTTTACGACACCTACTTTTGCGATATTCTTTACTGTACGCAGGGCCGTAACAGCACTTCGTCAGGCCCCCCCCAAAACGTTGGCCGTGGGCCCCCCATAGGGTGATAAACCTAACTTCTGGGGGGCTTCGCCCCCCACACCCCCCTTTGGCTGTCCGCTTTTTGACGCTATTTCACATCTGCATTGGGGGACCGTTTGGTTAATCAGCTTTTCCCGCCTAGACGCGCGAAGCGCGAAAAATTTCAGTAAATCATGATTGAATCAGGCAGTATGATCGGGAATTGCATATATATTGTTATCAATTTTGATCCTCTCCCTGCTCACGTAATCAGATTTACCGGTAGAGCTGAGCGAGGTATGTTTTAAAACGTAGGACCGCCCAATAATAATTAGACAACTTCGGGCGTATACCCATTGGCAGGAACGAAACAGCACTTCGTCAGCCTCGCCCCCCCCCACAAAAACTTGGGTTTGGGGGTCTCATAGGGTGATAAACCGACCCCCTCATCACAGTGTTCGCTTTTGCCACGAAATTAGCTGCACTGTTTAGTGAGCCAGCTCGAAGCGCGAAAATTTTCGATAATTCATGATACAATCGGTCAATAAGATCGGGAATTGCTAATATATTGCTATCAATATCTTGTCTTCTCTGCTCACGTTATCAGATTTACCTGAAACTGTAGGGCCCGTAAATAATAATTAAACATCTTCGGACGGACCCGTTGGTATGACTTCGTTACATGATTTTATTTCGTGACCTCCTGTCTGCTATATCAAAAATATAGAATCGCTCAAACGTACTAAACTAAAAGACGCACACGATTTCAAATTGGTATTTCTTCACAGGCATATATTTTTTTCCTGCTGGATGGTATTTGTCTTCTGAGGTTCAGATTGCCAAGACAGGAAGCAACATATGGCGCCAGTCATTTAGGCGCCTATGGACAATTAAACCTATTATTTTGTACATATAACGAAGTTTTCGGTCTGCGTAAGGGCAGTCTGTTTCGGCCAAGCTTTTCGTGCTGCCGATCGTTCTGGCACACTTCTTGGAGTCGCATGTAATAAGTCCTAAATCGTTATATATATTGGTGCGTAGTGGCGTATTAATGGCCAACGCCGATATGTCCATTTCTATAAATCTTGCGTGTTTTTTCTTGGGGGTAGAGTACCAAATAATCAAGATATTTGGTAACTTTAAATCGCGCCCAGCGCGAAAATTTTTGGAAAATATTGCATAAATTTTCAAAAAATACTCTATAATTTATGCTAATTCACGAAATAATTTGGGGCCCCCTTCGAGCTCGGGCCCCCCCCAATTGGGGTGGGTTTGGGGTGCGGCAGTTACGGTGCTGACTGTACGCACATTGTCGAGTCGTTTTATTCTTATCTCTACTGTCGGTTGCGTGGTATTGTATAAAGTCCCTTTGTTTAGTGCAGGATTTTTCAGCCTTGGCTCCATGGACCGCGGACGAACGAAAGGCTTACGCAGAGACTACATCAATAGAACTACATTATCATTCATAAGATCTGCCCTTATTTCTGACTTGTATGCCCTTATTTCGTTTTAAGTTCAGCAATCATGACAGGTCGCAATAGCCACGCCGACGATCCTGACATTAACAAGTGCGCTCCAAGTGGTAATCAGACCGATTTATTAGTCACCGGCGGCATCCCAAATTATGTTGTTAGGAGGTCCAAGATACTACCGAAAAATTGAGGGGTCGTGCTATAAAAAGTCAAGGGCCCTGGGCAATCTTCCGTCTTGTTTTTCACAAGTCTGCGCAAACACTCAAAGTCACTGCGCGGTTCCTTGTACAACAGTGACTTGCGTGTATCTATTCAAGTGACATGATTTATTTATATAATCAAACTACAGCATTTAAATTTCTTTTTAGTACACAAAAGCAGATAATCACATTATGGGTGAAGAAGTGGAACTGCACTCTAAACATGATGTGGTCTCTAGTTGAAGTTAAACCTATGAAGCCATTTACTTCCGAAGCCACCGTATTCGAACTGCAGCTAAAAGATTTTCAAAATATGCACACTAGCACACGTGAGACTCTTCGGTGTCTCAAAGGGTTAAGAAGCAATGGCTCGCGGTGATGATACACCTTGAAATCGTGGATATTGCACGTAATATGCTTGAGGAAAACGACTGCTGCTAAAATGTGTTACTTTGTTGCATGATGTTATTTCTTGTCTGTATGAATTCTGACTAAACGCGTGCTTCGCAACCATTCTGAGAATACGATTGTTGAAGATGAAACTTATTTCGTATTCAAGAAAGCTCGCCAAATTCAAGTTCCAGCTGATTTCCACAATTAAAATATGTAAGTCATTCATTAATCATAGCTTTGGTAGTAGCCTAAAGCTTGGTGTGATGGGTATCTGTTGTTAATAGCTGGCGAACTGCACTGCTTAAGACAGACTTGGATGCAATATAGGTTGCCCGGTTTCGCCCTCAATTAGGCTACCCCATACCAACACAATTTAATTCAATTCCAAAACTGATCAAATTTATCATGGTATAGAACAGAGGTCTCAAACACGCGGCCCGCCAGAGAATTTTGTGCGGCCCGCGACGGCATTTTAGATTTTTATTAATTTGACAATTTATAAGTGTCACATATATCTTTTCGGGTTATAAAGTAAAAATTCCCTCTTAAAATGCTCCGAAAGCCTCAAACTATTCATCAAACTTCACTATCACATCAATTGCAAACGCTACCATGCAGTGGAAGATTCACTATTTCGCCACATTTCCAATTCATGATGACAAATCCTGACCCTTAGACTGCAATTTGTGAGTTGGACTTAAACGTGACCTTTCCTAAATTACTCAGACTCGGGCTAACTCGATGGCAAAATGAAAATGACTCGAGTGGACTTGGAGTGACTCGGAATGCCGTGAATTTGTTAGAACCATGGACGCAACAAACTAATCGAGTATCAGGGGGATAGTAATAGATCAGAAGGTCGCAGCTTCGTATTTCGCTAACTAAGCAAGTTGTTATGGCAACCAGCATTGCCGATCTGTTAGTTACATCTTTGTTCGCTAAACCATGTTATTAAGGCCACTTAAAGATATCGAGAACCGTAGTGGGCCGCTCCAACGATGTTACAGCAATGGGCCGTTCGGCGTTCCGACATTTCAATCACTAGGACACATTCATTAATATATTTATATTATATTTATATTTTTATATTTATATTTGGCGATGAGAGTAATAGCCTACTTATCAGAAGTATACCCGAATCATGGATTGGAATTACAATTCTCAACTTAAAAATGTTTTGACATCAGATCACTCTCTTATCAATTTGTTAAATTCAAAATATTCATAGTAGCTGAAAAATAATAACCCGATAGCTTTTATGATGGTATCATACATTTTTCCGCCATATGGTGTCTATATCTTATAATTAATATATATCAAGTACAACAACAATTCTATTCAAATAGTTATAAATGTGATGATTCTATTTGTGCCAGGCCTAAATTGGTACAAGAGCAAATTAAATTTTGACGATGTGTGTTTACTGTCAGTCTGCTGGATCGGCTCACTTTCAATAAGAATTCATTCCTGCAAAATAAGACATAGAATACCCCTATAAATGCTGCGGCCCGCGGCGTCGTCAAAACTGGAAAACTGGCCCGCGAGCACATTTGAGTTTGAGACCTCTGGTATAGAACATCACCGTGCTCTCCGTAGTCATTACCAGCATTAGGATTAGTCTAAGTGCAACCTATCGTGAAATAAATTGATGTCATGTTCAATGTTTTTTGCTATTTTCAAACAAGTTTGGGGAAATTTGTCAGAAATGGCAAAGACTCAACAACTGGAATGTGGATTTAAATTTGGCGTGAGCAGAGGGGGTCAGTAACGAAGTACTTCTACTTTTTCGAAGTACTCAAGTAGTTTTCCTCTACTTCTGGTACTTACTCAAGTAGATCTTTTTTTCGCTACTTCTACTTCGTAATATTTTGTGAACTACTTACTTACTTTTCGCTATTTTCAGTTTTTCAAGTAGAAGTAGATTAATCCCCCCATAAGAAAGATAGCCTAAGGAATTTCGGGGCTGTTTTCACGTAGTCCAAACATTTGACTTTCATAAAAGTCATTTAAATGATGTACTACACAGAATTTTCGTTTCGCTTCGCGCACTTTAGATATGATGTGAGAATTGTGTTGTAACGAAAGTATCGCTGAATATAATTTAAAAACCGGGTTGCGTGGTTCCGTTCACACCGCTTTGTCACCTATACAAAATATTTCATCACAGTAAGTATGGCCCTTATAACGTTTGAAACTATCGTTTCGCACTTTAGCAATAACCTATTTTACCCAGCATCCCACAACTTGTCCTAAAATTTGGAAAAGTGGACTGACTTTTTTTAGCGTTAGAACTGTTTTAGCAGATGACCGTTGAAACTTTCTGGATAAAAGACATGAAATATATTTTCCGGTTTTTAAAGTAGTATTTGTATTTTTCTTTCAATTAGGAGTAATATACGTTGAGTTCCAATCATAGTTTCAGCTCTTTTGTTTGGAAAACATACATGTTGAAGCATAAAAGCAAGTCTTGTGCTTTCCAAAAATAAAGCTATATACTATATGGCATTTGTACGATTTGCCATACTTTTAATTACCGCATAATAATCGCGCAAAATGTTAAAGCCGTATCCGACACAAGTTCTCCGTATTGCTCTTCGACTAAACTAGGGACATAATAATATGGGGGAGGGCGCCATGCCATGATATTCTCCAAAACGGGGTGTTCGAGTAAACATAGAAATAGTATCGCATTCCATATCTATTCTATCATTTACATCCCATGATATGGACGACTGTTTATTCTGTCAAAAATTGACACCTCCTGGAATGCATCAATATGAATCAGCTCTCCACACCTTCCGCATACGTCAATTTGCAGCTTTTGACAGTCCGTGCAAACGAATTACGATCGTTTTCAAAACTACTTACTTACTCGAGTAGATTTAAAGTCAGTCAATTATACTTATACTTCAAGTAGTTTTAGGTTGCTTATGAAAGAAGTACTTCTACTTGTACTTGAGTAGATTTTTTTCATACATGCAATCGGCAATCCTGATGGGGGTGAAGAAATAACAGCATGCAACAAAGTGACTAATAGCAATTGGCCAACCCGAAGATGCATTATCATTTATAACTTGCCCTAAATTTTCTGAAGCACTCCCTCAGTGAACCCTACCGGTGAATCTGATCACATGGGTGAAGAGAGGATAAATATTTGATAGTAATATGTGATACTGCTTCTATTAATTGCGGAATACATTCGTGAATCTGAAAGATTGTCGCGCTCGGCGCGGCAATACGCAATCTCAGCAACTATTTATAATATTGCCACTCGCGATTTCGGTGCGTACAATAGGCCGTTGTGAAAAGTAGAATAGTCCAGAGTTCCTCGGGAATGGATGTGGACTGATTAACATAGGTATTTTGCGTCCAGTTAGTTCCTTACGACTATGTCCTGGAATGTGGCCTTAAGCTACATAAGTAATCGAAATGCGGCCGTGATTAGCAAAAAGGTTGCCTATACCTCTGTATTGGATGATGTGCTCATTTTGATATGACGATAAGTGTAGGGGGTCAGGGGGCGCAATTTTTGTGACCCTCAACAAGGGGGGCGTATGTCCAAAAAGGTTGAGAACCGCTGCTCATCAGGATCGTCGGTCTTTCCAGAGGATCATACGATTACAAGTAGGTATTTCTTTATGTGACACTTCATTTTCCTCTGTTGTTCGCATCTGTTGTTGTTGTTTTTGTTGTGTTTCATATTCATGATGTTTCGACTACATTGGTCATTTTACACCATGCCGACATTCTTCATTATGGTTTCGTATTTAGCGACTTGGAGCACGGCTTTCGCGTATCACATGACGAGGAGAAGCTTGGATAAACCTCCACCACTTAGGCAGGAATTCTGAAGTCGACCTCGGTCGGACTAGAGCCCGCAACTCATTCGTATTGCAGCTGTCGAACCTACCACTACGCTATCTCGTTACCGTTCGCACATAGCGCAAGGCAAATTTCAGAGATTAATTCGCCAACACATGCTAATTGAATTACGTGTCAACGATCGCACAAATTCCCTTCTACGGCCGCAAATTGGCCACCCCTGGTGTAGGCCTTCTGCGTAAAAACACTACTGTGACATCCTGATACCGGAAATGCACTCAATACTATCAAGACATGCAGTCAGATTTAAAATGCGATGATTCAAGTGCGACTGAAGCAAGAACAATATGAGCGTATAACCTTATCAATTGAAATCCGGTTTCTGTCAAATACGCATTTAGTTGAAATTTGATAGTGCTGCATGTGGCGATCAAGTTACATGGAATATATAGAAGATTTCCAAACGAATCGAATCAAATCAGAGTTTTTCTGCTGAGAAGCTGATGTAATTCAACACCCCACACTACACACTGCACAGTTGCAGCATTTCACGATCAACATGTGCAAAGCCTTGTTGAGTAACTAATAATCGCAGTAATGAGTTGCAATTCGCAGGCATACACAATGACAACAATTTCGAACTCCAATCAGAAATACTAACAGGAAAATCACTCACGAATTTTTTCGAACACGGGAATGCGACGCTTCTAGGTGCAGAAACAATACAATTGAGAGAAGAGGATCGTGAACTTGCCCGTCCGAAGGAGAGAGGAGATGGTGTTTCTCAGAGCACTCGGGTTGAAATCGTCCGATTCTCTTTTTATTTCGGTAGCAACGCTGTCTATAGTATAGGCTACTGTAACCACCTCTGGCAATACGAAAATAATTTCAGTCTTCGCGGCTGCCAGATTGGGAGTCTGGACCTGTGAGCGTGTACGCTGTACTGCATAAGGCGAAGTAACAATGCAGGGGTGTCAGACTCAACTGACGTGGCGGGCAGGAATAAACGCTTCAGATCGCTCGCGGGTCGCACCAAAATTCTTCAACCCAAAAAACTTCAAAATCCATGCTGTTGTTTTTCTTTTGAATGCGCCATTAACCAGCCTATACATAATAGTATATTACACTATATCACGGATCATAGAGCTTCTATTCTATAGCTGCACCTTTATTTGCAGACAGTGGAATTGGCAATAATATGATGATTGGTCGACTGAATACAGCTATAAACCGATAAAACAGTGGCTCTAGCGATGACATAACTTCGCATATTTCTATGCTACCTTTGTTTTAGTGGTATATTGGCATCGACCCTGCGTATGCGTTGTGAGGAATTCAAAAGATTAAACTGTAAACGCGGACGTTGGAATTTGCTTCATAATATTTTTCGCGATTTGGGTTCATCTCAAGGCTGTGGAGGACTTAATTACATTTTTCATGTTACCTGCATATAAGGGCTTCGTATTGGCGTTTTCGCCTATGCCAGTGGTTCTTAACCTTTTTCATGTCGTTACCCCCAGGAGGAAAATGACGGGACGCAATTGCCCCTTTTCAAAAAATAACAAATTACAGATTACATTTAATTAATTGTAAAACAGCACAAATATTACGTCATAATGTACCCTGAAAGGCCTGTTGAAAATATCAAGTCATTGGGAAGGCTGATAATGTTTTCGTGTTATCCAGTGGTAAAATCTATACAAAGGGTGAGGTAATAAACAGCATCTCACGTAATCGTCAATCGCAAACATATTTCGTTTTGATAGATACCATTGCAGAAAATCCTACTTTACAGCAATAAGTTGAAGGAAATTTAATCAGAAAGTTCAATGCCACAATAACAAAGATTGGTTATTCATTTTGAAAGCAAACCCAAAGGTTCCAAAATCCTCCCCTCGTTTCTTCGAAGGCATTTTGATGATTTCAGACTTAATTTTACTGACTAGACTAGACCACTACACTTTTCAGTACTAACAACTATATTTCTACTTTACTTTTACCTCATTATAAGTGTAAAGCTAAACTTAGACGCCCCTTGCTGTGTTTCAATTTGCCAGCATGCGCAACAATATATGATCCGCACTAATTCACTAATAATAGTTACTATGATATCACAGCGGGCATGGTGTGTTAAGTGAAACGAAATATATATAATCTCGCGAAAATATATGTCAGCCTACATTCATATTTAAGCTTGAAAATACTCTCAGTGCAGCGTTATAAGTACATAAAAAACATCACTTTGAATTACCCCCTACAAAATGGCAAATTACCCCTTTGGGAGTAATTACCCCCAGGTTAAGAACCACTGGCTTATGCTGTGAATAATGAGCTTTTAATCAGTGAAATCAATTAGCGCTTTCTTGCCCTCTCGGAATTGGGTGTCAATGTCAGTGAACCGCTCCCAATGGTGAATAGAAACTACTACACCGCAGTCAGGTTGTTATAATGTGGCCTCTAAACGTACTCGACGTGTTCTGTCTTGAAGTGGAAGTATTTTTTCTAAAAATCTCAACATTTTTTTAGAAAAGTGCTGGAAAATACACGCACCTGCGGCCGTAGAAGAATATTTGTGCGGCCGTGGACACGTAATTTAATTAGTATGTGTTGGCAGCTGTCGATATGCAATTTAAATTTACGAATTGACTACCGATTTCTTGAGAGATTTTATCTGATCTTGAAATTTTCTTCGCGCTGCGCGCGATTCATTGACACATCATTTTTGGATTTTAATATCTGGTAAAGCCCTTTCCAATCAGCGCCCACAGTACAGATTCGCCCCACTTGGAAATACAAAGTCGCAATCCTCACTATACCGACAATCCTGATGGGAGCTCAAGAAATAACGGCATGCAACAAAATGACTAATAACAATTGGCCCACCGAAGACGCATCATCATTTATAACTTGCCCTAAACCTTAGAAAACACCCACTCCACCAACTTTACCAGTGAATCTAATCTGATCGCATATGTTAAGAAAGGATGAATGTTTGATAGTAATATATAAACTACTAATATCAATGACGAAATTCATTTATTCATTAATCACAAATTCGCCGATCCGACTCCGATCCTGTTTTTCAATTCTCTGGTCCGACTCCTCGGCCGGATTTTGGAAATGACCGTGATCCGGTCCGAAAAACTCCGTTAAATCATCTACTCACAGAACGAAACAATCAGGAAATTGAATACTCAAAAATCAAGCCCGACCCTATTCCGCTGTAAAATGCATGCGGTTTATCCCCATGAGCTGTTCAATGTAATTATCGATGCCAAGGCGGAAGAGGACAAGGCTGCTTTTTCTGTGTGAAAAAGTACCGATCGTGCTCCCATCCCGACTCCGGCCGCATCAGAAAATGTGCTGATCCGACTTCAATCCTGCTCCGGCCAAATTAGGCGCGATATCCAATCCGGTTTCGATCTGTGCCCCACTTTTGTATCTATACACCGCTTCTATGGGCTTACCTGGCTGTACGGAGACCAATTATTTATTAATAGGGTTGGGCCCAATTGTTCGACTGCTCCAATCAGAATCGATCATAAATTCTAATGATTCGGGTTGAGTATATAGTTAGAGAAGATTTTTTCGAGTACTGAAATCGCACGTTCCTTGCTACTAAGCGTTACTTCATGAAAGAGACTTATACTTTCGAAACTATTTTAAACTGTGGAAGCCGAGAAACCTCGATCGGCTGTATCGCAGCACACGAGGCATGTAGTACAAAGCTATGCACCCAACGCACGTTTGTGGAAATGACATTTTTGTGACGACCCGCCACATTGTGCTACAACAGTAGTGGCCAAACTTTTTGACCAACCGGTCATACGAGATTCATGAACCCTTGCATGGACCACTTGAATGTTGATAACCTTTCTAGCAGGGATGGGGTGAACGTGAGGTTCACGTTTGCGTTCTGTGTGTGAACCTCAGAAATTTAGAGGTGCACGCTCGCAAATGAACCTTGGTAGGTTCTGCATGCTGAACCTTTTTCATATATTATAATTTTCACTTCGTTATAACAAAAATATATTAAAAATATTAAAAAAATATAATATTAAAAATATCAACACTAAACGAGCACGCACCTTGCCAATCTCAAAAATGTTACTTGCTGTGTTACAAAAGTTTACCGAATATGTAGTGACTCTCTCCTGTGAGCTTCACCCGTAATCACGCAACATCAAGAGCGAAATACACTACATGTAGATAGTCAGCGAATGATGCTTATTCAAGCAATCAATGATATTGATATAAAGAATTCATCAATGTCTGCTAAATATCAACGTAGCAATACTCAGACGCCAAATGCATTATCCGGTCTGGTCTAGACCATTAAGGCGTAACTTATATTCCCTTGCAAGTCCCCGTCGAAATTGTTGGCAAAGCGACGGAAGATATTGATTATAGGGGATTATTAAATCATTTGATTGCCCCAGTTGACACATTCGGCGACGTTTAAAACGTTAATATATACTTCGGCTTTGTGGAATTATGTGGCCCGAGTCGTCGCTAGGTATTGGGTACAATGTACACTAAAATAAGCTATCACTTCACTGAAATATAGGGTTGGAATTAGCAATATTACGTCACGTGACGCCATTAGGTTCACGTTCGCGTTCACACAGAACCTTTCAAATAGGTTCACGTTCACACGAACCTGAAGCTTTCAGAGGTTCATTTCACACCATCCCTACTTTTTAGTTGTCCGATAGGAGCGAGCCGGATTGCGAAGCGTTGAAAACAAAATGTATATTAGGCTACTACGCATCAAATGAAAACTCCATGTGCAATGATGCCCTAGGCACGCCAAGCGCGAAATTTTTTAAAAGTTTATGAATGTATTTCGCTCAAAACAAATGTTACTTGCATATATATTGCGGGTCACCTCTGTATACTGCTGGGCTCATTTGGCAAGGACAGGATTATTCGGCGCTCGGACATAATAATATCGAAGATTTCGTCTATCATTTTGTGCAAAGGTTTCATCGCCCACGATCTTTCTGTGAGTGCATATAGAAGCGAAGTCGCTTTTTGGACGATGCGTTCTATCGTAATTCGACTCAATTCTGTAAATTGAGGGTATTTTTAATTTTCTGGAGGGGCACCAATACCAGAAGCAAACATTCGAGTGACAATTATTCGCACGAAGTGTTTAAAAAAATATCAAGTCAAATAAATCTTCCACGAAATATTCTACCCTATGGTCATATACAAAGGTTTACGAAAATGTGGCTGGCCCCTTGCTACGCAAATTCTTCGGAACTCGTATTTTGGCATCAACATCCTAAATTAAGCCGTCAGGGTTATCAAACTTTTGTTCTCCTTGCTTGGGTAATTAATTATTCTGATAATTTCGAGAATTACCTCGCAGGCCACTCAAAACCTTCGAGCGGGTCAGCTTTGGCCCGCGTGCCACTGTTGGCCGCCCCGGTGCTAAATCTATAGAAAGTACTAAATTATCCTTATTTGGTATAGAACTGGAAATATTTTCTTTGTAATCCCATGAAAGTTACATATACGAACTTTCTGCATCATTCACACTGTTATGACGTCATCATGAGCTAAGCGATTCTGCATAATGTTGTCGGTGATATCTGCGACACACAAAATTTGATGTTCAATGATACTTCGATAAAACAAAAATATTTGACTCGGGAATCTGAAGATTCTCCACCGTCTTGCCAATGTTGATAATCACTTAATTCATTTTACTGATTCAGGATAAACCTATACACTGCAGGATGAGGCTAATTTGTCGCAACGAGCCATAGAAGGGCGTAAGTATACAATACATGTTTTTGGAAGCCGACGATGCGATCTGATAATTTATCTGGTATCAAGAAAAAGTTACTATGTATTCAGGGGGTTCTCAACTTCCCAAGTTTCACGGGCCGCATTTTATCAGCAGAACAGGCTGCGCGCCGCATAACATTATTAACATGTATTTGTAGGCTTTATTAAATTCACTGCATTTACTAATCCTATACGAACGTTCAAAACTTTGTTATGCATTCTAAAGCATTAGTGAACAGCGTTCGTAAGTTTGCAGTTACTGTTTTCTGTGTGAATTAGTGATCTCAAGTCAGCTTTATCAAGTTGATGTTTCAGGTTGGTCCTCGATAAAAGCTCCCCATTGCAGAACAACTGTCCTCTACCACGTTTGCCCTGACTTTCTTTTGCAAATGTCTCCACTCTGAGAATATTGAGCCAGGCTATTAGATATGCAAAATATGTGTGCGAGTCAGTGTACTCATCCAATGCTAGGTCAGAGTAGTCAGCGTGGCAACGTGTTTCAGAAACTGCAATAAAAGATTGACTGACGATGCTATTACTCTTCTGGTCACGGTTAAATCAGACAACTATAACTGCGACATTTCCCAGGTGATGTTGTCCTCTTTGCTAAATTCATTTCCGGAAACAGCGAATTCACACTATCTTTCTTAAAATTCCATCTTCTCCAACTGACTTCCTGGCGTTAGTGATTTTTCAAGCAATTTGAAACAATGCCTTTGTAACGCTATTGCCTCGAAATGTGGATTGCATGGGGAGATAGCGTATGGTGGATTAGCGGTAGTGTTCAGCTTCGGCACCATCAAAGCAGGCGGCCCGCGCTCGATTCCTTCCGCCGGAGCTTATTCTAGGCTCCTCAATATCATTCTCCGTGTCGTTGTTCTTACGGTGATAACAAAAAAGCCCAGAAAAAAGATCAAGAAAGCAAAAGAGCAAGAAATAGTTTCTAGAAAGGAATGACGAAGAAAGAAAAACTATGACAGCATATTATCATTACATCGCAATGTATGTCTTGACTATCGCATTCTACATTGAGTGTGTGATTTGGACAAATAAAAATATATTCTGTCGATTGATCGAAGTAGACGCAAATAACGACACTAGCAACGTTTTTCTTGAAATAAGTTGGACCAGGTGGATATTTATTTTTGAAACTCGAGATGGAATTGTCAGTGGTGTCGTCTTAAACTTTAAATCCCTGCGAAAGGAAATCCATTGTTCCACGCAGAATTTAAAATGCAGTTTTCGTCGTTGATTTTCCCCTTCCTTTTCGTGATCTGTTTAGGCCAGTCATGGTGAGTCCTGATTGTAACATTCAAAGAACGAGTCACCAATAAACAAAAGAGAGATGGTGCGATGAAAGAGCCAAGTAACTAAATTAATATGTAACAACACCATATCATTAGGAATTGTTGTCGTAATGAAAGATATTGTAGGCCGCAAAATAAGTGTCAGCGGGCAGCATGCGGCCCGCGGGCTTCGTATCGAGAACCCCTGATATAGCCGCTACTAATCTTTTTCTGTTCATGACGTTACATTCCCAACGAAACTGTCCTATATCATGCTCTGACGTTTGCTATTGTTACAAACAATCGTAGCGCAATGATACTTTAGTGATAGGTGGAGCGATTATTTTTGGACATGAAAAAAATAAAGCGAAATTGTAGTGTTAGGTCAAAAAATTGTCATAATTATTTTGTACAGTGCATTTCGTTAGTGTCGTAAAGGTTGAACTTAACATTTGACGTTCGACACATTAGCCGACTTTATAGGCCTCTTGTTGTAGAAGATCCATTGCCTAATCATTGTGAATCATAAACCATTGAATGAAACAAATAAGTTGACATGGCGTGATGACCAACACACATAAAAGCGGGTGAAATTATTAGTAGGTCCAAAGATTTTACAGACTCGAGCCAATATATCAAATCTGAATCTGAAACTTGAGTATACGTGTTGGACATTGTTCTTATAGCACAATGGTTCTCAACGCTTGGGCGGTGCGGTACGCGATGTTAATAGAACTCAGATTTGGATTGAGGTTTAAAATTTGCATTGTATGCAACATTGTCGATTGATGTAACGGTTGTGTTACCTGAGGTGGTCAGAAACGAAGTACTTCTACTTTTTGGAAGTAGTCAAGTAGTTTTCCTCCACTTCTGGTTCTTACTCAAGTAGAACCGATTTTCCCTACTTCTACTTCGTAGTATTCTGTGATTTATTTACTTACTTTTCGCTATTTTCAGTTTGTCAAGTAGAAGTAGTGTAATCCCCCAATACGAAAGATGGCCTGAGGAATTTCGGGGCTGTTATCACGGACTACTAACATTTAATATTCGTAAAAATCAAGTAAAACCCAGAAATTTTGTGGCACTTCGCGCACAGTAGTTTAGGAGCGACAAATATATTTTCACGAATGTATCAGTGACTATTATTTAGGTACCAGGTTGCTTGATTCCGCTCACACCGCATTGCCGCCTATATCAAATATTTCATCACAGTAAATATGACCCACCATAAGATTTGAAACTACCGTATCGCAATCTAGCAATTACCCATCATATCGTAATCTAGTAGCCCATGATGTGTCCTGATAATCTTGAAAATCCGGCTTTTTTGAAAGTTACACTTATTTTAGCAGATCACCTTTGAAGCATTATGGACAAACGGCATGAAATATATTTTCGGCATTTTAGAAGTGGTACTTATATTTCACTTTCAATTTCGAGTATCATACTTTGAGTTCTAACTGTAGTTTCAGTTCTTTGTCTGCAGAAGATACATGTTGAAGCATAAAAGCAAGTGCAGTAATGCCTCTATTTTCCGAAAATAAAGCTACACTAAATATAACTTTTGCGATCCACAATATTTGTTATTAAGGTATACTAATCGCGCAAAGTGTCGAAACCGTATCCGATACAACTTCTCCGTATTGCTCTTTGGCTAAACTTGAGGCCCTATAATATGTGGTACGGCACAATGCTATGATATTCTCTAAAATGGGGTCTTCTAGTAAACAAAGTGTTGGTATCGCATTTTCATATCAATACTATAATTTTCATGCCATAATGCGAAAGAATGCTTAGTCTATCGAAAATTGATACCTCCTGGGATGCATCGATACGAATCAAGGTGTCTGCACCTTTCGCATAGCTCAATTTGCAGCTTTGGACAGTCCATGCGAACGAATTCAGACTGTCTTCAAAACTACTTACTTACTTGAGTAGATTTAAAGTCAGTCAATTCTACTTCTACTAAGGTGGCCTATGGAAGAGGTACTTCTACACGCACTTGTGTAGATTTTTTCTCCGCTACTTCTACTTCTATAGTTGAGTAGATTTCTTGACTACTTTGACCACCTCTGTGTGTTACTAGCATTCCAGCTGAATACACTGAATTTCAATTTTGCCCACCGAACAACTGCTGCCATTGAGCGTCTTTCTTTATTTTTGCCACACTACTTCGCATAAGACAGAAAACCCCAACCAGATTTGCAGAAAAGAACTACATTTGTAACATTATACCCAACGATAACTAATTAAAGTACTGGAGGGCAAAATTAAGTTTTTTAATGTAAAAAATGTCAAAATTTTCACTTTTCAGGCAAAATATTCTGCGTATCAGGTCAAAAAATAATCTCCCTAGTGATCAGTTATATTCCCGTGAAGCTTAACGAACCTTACGTCGTAACGCCGGAGGGTCAAGAACCATTTATCCACCAATCAAGATTATTAACGTCATGTCCTTGGAAATAAATTTCTCGTGGCGCCATTGAGCATCCCAAATGTCACCCAGAATTCCTGGAACCACTTTTATGGATTATTATTATCTCGAGTAGTATTTTAACCTTTTTCCGTTGCCGCCATCTTGGAAAAAATTTGTTAGACCACTAGTGCCACCAGATTTTAACGGCTGTGCATTGCGAAGATGACGGGGAGAGGTTGAAGACGAGTCGGAATTTTTTATTCGGACGTGACAATTTGAATCGTACCGAATGACCAATGACCAGACCGTGTTATTTTTGGCATATGCCAAAACTGCCAAAAATAACTTATTTTTGGCATTTTTCGATTTTTATTTTTGGCAGTTTTGGCATCATCCTCTAAATCAGTGGTTCTTAACCTTTTTTCCTCCAGCGCCCCCTTTAAAAAATTATCGTGCTCCAGCGCCGCCCAACCTCATATTGTAGGGAATGTAAAAAAGACAATGACTAAGAGGGAGGGCCGTAACAGCACTTCGTCAACCCCCCTAAAAACGATTGCCTTGCGCACCCATAGCGTGATAAACCAAACTTCTGAGGGCTTCGCCCCCAAGAACGCCGTAGTGTGATTTCGATGGTAGGCAAGGTTTGTGCGGCCTGGTCGCCCGTAGGTACCAAAATTTTCTATAATGCATGGAAGAATAGGTGGTAATTACATATATAAGTCGCTATGAACTTTTTATCCTCTCAGCCCACGTAATCAGATTTACCAGTAGCGCTGAGTGAGCTGTTGTATGGGTAAATAAAGGGCACGTAATTAATAATTAAACATATTCGGGCGTGCCCGTAGGTACAATTAATTCGTTACCAGGGCCGTAACAGCACTTCGTCAGCCCCCCCCAAAAAAACGTTGGTCTTGGGCCCCCCATCGGGTGATAAGCCAGACTTCCGGGATGCTTCGCCCCAGACCCTCCTTCGGCTATCCGCTATTTGCTGATACTAGTCATCTACATTGGGTGTCCGTTTACTGAGCCAGCTATTCTCGCCTAGAAGAACGAAGCGCGAAAAATTTCAATAAATAATGATTGAATTGGTCAATATGATCGGGAATTGCATGTATATTGATATCAATTTTTGTCCTCTCTCTGCTCACGTAAACAGATTTACCGGTAGAGCTGAGTGATGTGTGATTGAAAAGGTAGGACCCCTCAATAATAATCATACATCTTCGGGCGTATACCCGTTGGCAGGAACGAAACGGCACTTCGTCAGGCCCCCCGAAAAAACTTTGGTCTTGGGCTCCCATAGGGTGATAAACCGACCGCCCCCCATCACGTTGTTCGCTTTAGCCACGAAATCAGCTGTACTGTTTAGCGAGCCAGTGCGAAGCGTGAAAACTTTCGATAATTCATGATAAAATCGGTCAGTAAGATCGGAAATTGCATATATATTGCAATCAATTTCTTGTTCTCTCTGCTCACGTTACCAGATTTACCGTTAGAGCTGAGTGAGGTGCAATGTTCTCTCTAAGCTGCGCACGTGCGCAGTGCTGAAAATCTACGTTGCGCACAACAAATCCGAAGTTATGACCTTTTTTTAGTCGTTACGCACTGTTGTCCAAGGGTCTGCGCAGTGAGTTGTTGAGTGTGCGTAGACTCGTCAAAGCGTAGAGCGAACATTGTGAGGTGTCTTGGAAACTGTAGGGTCCGTAACTAATAATTAAACATATTCGGGCGGGCGAACCCGTTGGCATGACTTCGTTGCATGATGTTATTTCGTGACCTCCTGTGTGCTATATCAAAAAATATAGAATCGCACAACAGGGATATCGCCCAACAGGAGTATCTAGCTTTAGATATCCCTGTCGCCCAATCGTACTAAACTAAAAGACGCACACGATTTCAAATTGGGATTTCTTCACTGGCATGTAATTTGTCCCTGCCAGATGGAATTCGTCTTCTGGGGTTCAGATTGCCAAGACAGGAACATTCGGTGCCAGTCATTTAGGCGCCCATGGACAATTAAACCTGTATATGTTGAAGTTTTCGGTGTTAATTTGCTCTGAATACTCATTAGGGATATGTCCTACCACCACATCATCTACCGCGAAGCCATCTTTCTCCAGCGCCCCCCATACCGCCCCCCTGAGGCCATCGCCCCCCATATCGCCCCCTGAGCGTTTCCGTCCCCTTCAAAATCGCCAGCGCCCCTTGGGGGGCGCTGGAGGCAACGTTAAGAACCACTGCTCTAAATAGATAGTTTCAGCCTCGAATTAGTCACAAAAACGCTTTATTTGGGCTAGTTTGTCAAAAGACACTACGAAATGTGCAGCATCCACGTATAATCAGTGCCAACAAACAATAAGAAGAAGAAAAAAAACTAACGATTTCATAGGTTAATAATATCAAACAAAATTACAAAATGTGCAGTATCCATCGGAATCGGTGCCAATAAGCAAAAAAAAAAGAAAGAAAAGCCTAACAAACACGCTCAACAGCTGATTGTTACAGCTGTTGAATAGACTTAAATCGTTTCCACTGTAACAGTGCTTCCAAACTCGAGTCAGCTAAGTTTCTCCTAAATTCTTTTCTCGCACAGCGAATCTGGGAAATATCGGCTTCAACAGCAGCCAATGAAGGAAAGAATGTTGCCAGTCATCCACAAAAGGTTTTCAGAGCTTCAAAATCTTTGGAGGGCCGAACTGGCTTCCATGCATCATAAAAAGAGATCACTTCGCCAGTGCCATCGATCTCATCGCGGAAAGAATTTTCTTCCCGATCCTTTTCCAGGAGTTTCCTGTGTTGTCTCTCAACACATTCTATTTAGTAGCCCGACTATCATTTCTCCTTCAGTCTACCGATATATTTTCGGAGGACTTTTGTCACTTCAGGTGGCTTTAATATTACCAACTCGCATGGAAGGGTCCTGGGAAGGTTAGCTTGTTTAAGAACATTGACGCAACAAGACTGTCTGGCAAAACGAGACTATGCAGCTCAGAAATAGCCAGATAGTTTGTTGCGTCACAACGTTCAACTCTATCCCAATGCAAAAATTGTGGTTGATTTTGGGGGTTCCAGTTCAATGTGCAGAATATAATTTAGATTTTAATGATCAGTACTGCGGCAGCTTCTCATTGATACCCGTTTTATCAAATTTAGTGCTCGACAAGCCGGTCAAAAATGGTTGTAAAATTGCCTTTGGACAAGTAGAAAGTATGACGCAAACCAAATGCAGTCAGCCGTTCAATCTCGCTGTGCTAACACCATTTAGGACACCATGCTTTCACCCCTAATGGTTGGGCTGGACCCAGATTAAGAAACCTGCCTTTCACAAACGCTCTTCTCGCTTGTAACGAGGTCCTGCTAACACAACACCATGAACGAAATACACTATTTGGCAGTCCGTGTTATTTTTGGCATATGCCAAAAATTGCTTATTTTTGGCATTTTCAAATTTTTATTTTTGACAGTTTTGGCATCTGGCTCCTGAAATGCCAAAAATAACACGGCCTGCCAATGACCATGCGACTAATAAGGATCGATATCAATATTAAGAGTTATATTTTTCGGGATCAAATGAAGCCGCAATAATAATCTTCTTCGTTTTCGAGCCCAATGTACAAAGCTGGATGGTACTACTTCCATTGGCGATAAGGCTAAATTGCATTGGATTTTTTTCTGTTTGATCATGAATCCAAGAGCATATGCCCAGTGCAGTTGACTTTACGTTGATTTCCGAAATAACTCAGGTTTGCCCCACATGCCCCGGCTGTTCAAACAATCGCAATTGTGTATCAAAGGCCAAATGTTGGGGTGAATCAAATGTTTTCTCGTCTAGAGACTATATATAATTCGCATTAGAAATCATCTGGTGTGGGCAGCCTATAAAACAGTATCTTAGCCTTGTCCCCAGCGAAGGGGCGGAAACGTCCAGGGGGCGATATGGGGGGCGCTGGGCTCAGGGAGTGGCATGGAGGGGGGCTGAAAAAAAATTTATTCTATTTTATCTCGCAGCGAACAGCGTGTCGCAGTCGAATAAAGAGGCACTGTACCACTTCTAAGAACGACAGTGAGTCCCCTTTGTACATTAAAGGTGCTTTGAAGCCTTTTGGTCAAAACGATTTGCTAAATATATTGGTATTTTAAGCTGCAAAATTAAACCTTCAGAATATGTCCTCATCGTATCATAAAGGATTATACTGTTAAGCGTTGTGATCCGCAACCTTACATGAACGCGTTATTTGGAATACATTCATTTTAAAGTTAATCGAACTATGGCAGTGGTTCACAAATGGTGGGGAATTCCCAACTGGTGGGGAATTTCGGGATTTCTGGTGGAGAATAGACTAACTTTAAAAAGAATCTGTACAGTAATATTCTCCTTTATTAAAAGTAGTTTTGAAATGCCGACCGAATATTTCATAGCTCATTTGCAATTCAGCGATTCATATTATCAGTGCCTTCAATTAGCAAGAATCGCCTGGATAGCAACACGCGATCTCCAGAAATGTTTTTATTCATTTGTGCACCATCATCGGTCACGAAACATAGTGATAGAAAAGTTCTGATTCGTTGTAATAAGAGCTTATATTGCTGAACAGTGAACATGTATTCAAGGGAGATCGTGGACTCGCTAATTTATAGCACATCCGGGCTCGTTACAAATGAAATTACATATTTACGTTATTTCAAGTTCTTTTAGTATTGTGCGAAAGTGTAGTTTACGGCGGCTTATTTATATATCGCACTCATGAGTTCGTCAACATCGGGAAGTTTATCTGACCCATGTATTATTCGGCATTTCCGTATGTAAAGTGATGCTACCCCGCAACATTTGAAAATTTTTCAAACCCATCCTATTTTTCTGTTGGCTGCGCGCCGGGGTAGATACATATATTTACGGAGGTGCGTCTACGCTTACCAGTTCACTGCTGTGTTAATTGTATTGTATGCTGATCAATTCCGGGGATCTTAGCAATCACCAATATCACGTAATATTTACTAAGCAAAGTCTTGCAAAATTTTATTGGAGGTAGCACTTTAAAGGGTAGATATGGATATAGAGATTTTAGGTGGGGAATGAAGGCTCAGAATAAATCGGAAGTGGGGAATTATGAGAAAAAGGTTGGGAACCACTGAACTATGGTATGAGCCCGTACCTGATTGTTGTTATGCTAACCTTGATTTGATCCCGAATATAGCGCATACAACTATCTTAGAATTAATTAGTCGAGTGGTCCTCGGGGGCGCGATTCAAGCTATTTCCAATAGTAAAGTCCCAGCCCAAAAAGACCGACTCAACTCCGAACTCTTACCCCTTTTTATTGCAGTCCTTAAAACGTAGGAGGCACCAGACCAAGGTAATTTTCGTAAAGGCGCGCTGCAGGAAAAAGGTTAAGAACCCCTGCTACAAAATGACGCACCACAAGGCAGGGTATTGTGTCACTATTTACAGCAATGATACACGGTGTTCGTCCCCTCAAGTCGGCAAGCACATCAGAAATGATAATGAGAAATATCGACATGGTGTATATATGACCATAGGTGTCCGAACACTAAGAATAAAAAAAACACGACCCTTTCAAGTAGTTTTTAATGCATTCAAGTGTGGTGCAACAGGTTTGTTTATCTTTCTTGAAAACTAAATCGGTGACAACGCTCACCCTCTTGGGCCATGCACACTCGTGAACGATGAACATGCTGAGACTTGCGCGTGGGGACGATTCAATATATATGGCACTTGAGTGTGTGTGTGTGTGTGTGCATGTGCATATAGCGACACTATAAAATATTGACTATTCACAAGAACGAAACGGCATTATCGTTCTAGCATAGCCAGTTTTAGATAAGGATGGTAAAGATTACTTTTCAGGTATCGGCAGTATTCATTCAATGGTCTTCTGCGAAACTTACAAGAAAGTAAATATAATTGGAAGGCGGCATCTCCGCTTTTGACATTTTCAAGAGTGCGTCAATATTTGCAGCCACTGACATCTGATTAATATTGGAACATGCAATCAAGATTTGAAGTAGGTATGTCAAAGAGCTACTCATAAAACTAAAGACTTTCGAATCGACAGGATAGATTCTGAGAGATAAACAATTGGGTGCTTGTCCATAAGTTAAAAATGGAACATCAAGTGGCCTACATCAATACTTTATTAAAAAAATTGAAATTGATTTTTCAGCGTGGCGTCGTAATAGATTTCATGGTGTACTTTGGACTTTGCGCACGTCACATCTCTCCAAGTGTTGTACGAAACTGTTTCAAATTAGTCTACATCTACATAAAGACCAGATCTAGATGAAAGCTAAAAAGACGTTTACACGACATTCGTTCAATTTCGACGATACGATTTAGCGACATTTGGCATTATAAAAGAGGCCGGAATTCATTGAGGTCGCATATCCCTAAAAAGAAAACGAGCAATCAAA
Organism: Botryllus schlosseri; assembly: GCF_051294905.1. NCBI lineage: Eukaryota > Metazoa > Chordata > Ascidiacea > Stolidobranchia > Styelidae > Botryllus > Botryllus schlosseri. The sequence goes on along the minus strand of NC_137247.1, from coordinate 15,763,057 downwards.
ATGAAATTAGTATTTTTCAACGAAACTTCGCCTTGCAGAAACTTTAATCAGTGCAGTGATTCTCAAACTTTTTTCGACACGCAACCGTTACGATAATGTAAAATTTCGCGCCCCTCTTATCGTCATATCCCAAAATGCAACCAGAATGCTGGCAATCTCTAATGGATAATTTGATGGCGTGGAAGGCTATGCCTGTTGATGAGAGATTTGTGCAATATGAAATTCGGACTAAACACAAAGCAACAACCATGAATGAAGGTCAATCGCGCGAAGCGCCAAAGAAATTTCAGTTAACCGCACTCTCGCGTCCCCCTTCAGATAATTTCACGCCCCCTCCCAATGGGGGCGCGCCCCGCAGTTTGAGAACCACTGAATTAGAGCCACGTGTAACATCTCTAATAACGGTGCATTTTCAATATTTGCGTTTGCGTTGCCTACATTTATCGTAATTACATTTTGGGTTAATTTGACTTGCTAAAGGTTCCTCAAGCTCAAAGGGATTGACAACACTAATCTATATTCACGAATTGATTTCCAGTTATTTGTACTGCAATAAATCCCTGATTATCCTCGCATCTCTCGGATAATTTGTTCTCGACAGAAACGTGCAGTTTCTCGTTTGATGACCTGATTCGCATTGCGCGTGGAGTGAGCACAGCAGTGATACTCATTTTCAATTCACTATCGTAGAAGTGCTTTTCGTATGCTAACGTGAAGTTATTAGTAGGGCTGGGCATAATGATTCGAGTACTCGAATCTGAATCGAGTATTAATTTTGAAGATTCGAGTCGAGTAGTAAAACACGATTTTTTCGAGTACTGAAATTATACGCTCCTCGCAACTGAAAGGTCATTTACTAACGAGAATTATAGTTTTGATACTAATTTTCACTGAGGAAGTCTTGAAACCTTGATTGGCCGTGTCGCAGCATACGAGTCATAGTACAAAGCTACGAACGTTACTGGAAATAACACATTTCCGAAGTCATGATCAATCCACAACATTGTCAAGAAGTGCAATGAAATCATTATGGTTGGAAAAATACCAAAGTATCTTTAACGTGATGGATAACATGCGTTATGTTGTTTGTAGTGGCATAAAAGATACATATTTGAATTTCAACATAGCATATGCTGCTGTGACGTCATAATGAGTGATACTCGAATACTCGACTCGACTCGAAGCATTATACGTAATTCAGAATCGAATCACTCAGGTACTCGATTTTGCCCAGCCCTAGTTATCAGGCATTGCTGCACATATACTAATCGGAATGCGACCGGGAATAGAAGATAAAGTGTAAAATTGTCCTTTCAACGCAATTAGTCAAAGAGAATTTTCAATAATAATAATAATATTAGACTATATATATATGTCGCTGAACCTGGAATACTTTGCTAATTCAAAATCGCAGTTTGACCTCGAATTGTTAGTTTTTCTTTATTTCTGAAAAATTAACAAATACTAGGCCAGAATAATCAATTTTAGTATGTATCTATATCAGCGTTTCCAGAAGGTATACTACTCCAACAACTAAATTTAATCGAACTTTCTGCTTCATTTTATTGCATCCAAGGAACTTTTGCTTCGCACACAGCACCCCGAAATTGAGTAGCTGCCCAATTGTCAACATATCCTTGACGGTGATCATTCAAGTGATAGCAATTCATTCCGACATACGGTCCCGGCGTCGTGTGCGGTCGATTATAATACCATTTGCTGTAAGGAGCCCAATCTCCGTTTGAAAGTTTCACTCTTAGAGTCTGAACAAATCACATGCAAAAATGTCAATTTTTAGCGAATCTGCATCGTCTCTTGCCAATTCTCTAGAGACGTAGGCCTGTATAATTTCTTTTTTCGATCTCACAATTATTCCCCAACATTTGACGGAATTCATTAGAAAGTTGCGCTGACAAAACAGAAGTAAATATCTGCCAGCATCCACTGAATGAGAAGTTTCGCTGGATTTAAAAAAAAGTTAGTTAGGTAAGCTAAAGGCGTGGATGATATGTCATTCTTATCGACATGATATGTCATCGACATCATCGACATGAAGCCAATCAAAAATTGCATATCTCTGGTAGGGTTACGAAAAGATCGGCAGATACCACCACGAGAAGCTATATGTCGCATCTTTCTTTATCGACGTCAATAACTTGGTAACAATTAAGCTTCCTAGCCCCGACATATTCGGGTAAATGAATTCATTCGGTCAAATTCCCATAGAGGAATCTTTGAGGAGGGGTTTATTGTGATGGAGACCCTCAAACCAGCACCTTTCTTGCGAGCAAACCAGAGAACTAAAACGAATGCAGTTTAAGACTATATTCCTCTGGCATGAAATATGCTATATGTGCAGTTGTGCACCTTTTATTTGTGCGTGACTTATACTTGTATAATGGCTAACTTGATGCCTTCATATCGGTGGATGGTGACAAGCAGGCCGAGAGTGCGTGGCTATAGGCCCGTCTATACCTGGATACTGGATGAGCCTGCTCAAATCCTTTTTCAAAGCTCGAGGTGTTACCGAGTCGTCCATAGATAGTAAACACGCCTGGGCAATTCAGAAAATATGCACAGCACGTCAACGTCACGATATCGTCAAATTGCAACGAAGAGCTTGTCGCTCTTGATATCACAGAGACACCGTGTGAGCTAAATTCATCTAGCGCAATGGTTCTCAACCATTTTGATCTCGGGAACGGCAGAGCTTCGAAATGAATGTTGCGGACCGGTAAACCATCGAAAATCAAATTCAACCCTACGTTTAAAGAGATACCGGAATTTTGCAATCAAGTTAGTGGTCTTTCACGGAATTTTGCGAGCTTTGCGTTGCAGAAACTTCAATGGAATCACTAAAGTGTCCGTTATATTGCATTTGAATTGGATACATTTGTCGTAATTTTAGATATGAGACTTTGCTGTATGAAATAGCCTCTATTATACCTTAAAATGTCGATTGCACGTTCTGAAATTGACGAAGTTTGTTCAAAATTTTTATAAGCTTTCACATATAACTTGTTCAAACGAGTTGTAGGCTACTTTTTCACAATTTCGTACAGCATTTACACAATTGTGACGTAGCCTACGCCCAAAGTACTCTCTGCTACGACATCCTACAGAAAAATACGTATATTTACTATTTGATGTTTTGTTTCTCTAATCAATGGACATTGGACAAGCTTTCAACTTCTTGCATTTCGGAATTGAGATATAAAATTCTGTTATGTCTGGCGGGCTGGCTGGAAACTTGCCACGGACCAACGCCGGTCCGCGGAGTGGCAGTTGATAACCACTGATTAGCAAATTTATAGCGTCTCTGAATAAAGTCTTTGTTGACACATTCAACATGTCATTATAGGAACGTGCATGTCTCCAAATGGATCGGAGGGTAATGATAGACAAACATACGACTTTACCGATAAGTCCAGGGTCATTCCAAGCCACGCATTTATGTAGTCGTGGTTCATCGGTATTCTTGATCGAAGCAGTGCTCGAATTAGGTCAAAGTGCTCTTCGCTGTAGATGTTAGCCAATTTTCCTTTCGCTGCTTTGCAAGTAGATTCAGCTTCTCCAAGTGTCATGTCTCCCACGATCAACACGTAGCATTTGTCGCCGTATAGAACATCGCATCTTCCTGTTATGGAATAATTACTCAAAAAACATTCATTCGTATATTACTAGAGAAGGCTTACTTTCATTCCCATGGTAGACGCTCCGCGGCTCCAGGAGTGCTGCGCTCTGAACGTCTCTGCTATTTATACCTGAAATTGCGTCCGTTATTTACAAGTTTATACAATGTTTGCGTGCTGAAAATTCTGATGTCTTGACGCTCGAAGGACGCCCAGGGATCTTTAGCCTATAATTCTGCATTTCTAGAATCTTGATTGAATATGCTAAATGGAAACACCATGACCCACCAGGTATTTGTTTGTTTGTTTTTGGGTATTCATGGCGTTTGTCGACTACCATGGTCATTTACAGCAGGCCGATTCTCTTCTTATTTTCCGCAACTGCCGACTTATAGCACGGCCCACCTCTAGGCTTTTTGTAAGACACCGCTGACGCGGATGATGTGGCGAGGAGGAGCCTAGGTAAACCTCCAACACTTAGGTATCGAATTCGGAAGTCGACCTCGGTCGGACTCGAACCCGCACCCTTTGGTGTTGCAGCCGCGGATTATACCACTGCGCTATCTCGCCACACCCACCAGATATAGAGGGACGCTTATTGTGTTAGCGGGAATGACAAACCAAATTACTTTGTAATCAGAAGTATCAGGAAAATTGTAAAAACCGCTGTTAGCCATAACATATGTCATACATAAAACTACGGTCATTCATTTTTCTAAGCTGTAACCATTGAAAGTTTGCCACAGTTCGGAAGCCGTTAAAGCTCCCAACCAGCAGAGGTGGTCAAAGTAGTCAAGAGGTTACTATGAGAAATAGAAGTAACCAGGCAGAATTCTACTCTCAAGTGCGAGTGGAAGTAGTACTTTCTAAAGCAGTAGAAAACCGCTACAAGCCAAAGCAGAATTTGTTTTCTTTGAAAACTACTCAAGTGAGTAAGTCGTTTTGAAAAGCATTCATGAATACGCCATCAGGGACAGTCAAAAGCTGGAAGCTGACATATGTGGAAGTTGACGAGAGCTGGCTTATGTTGCCGTACATCATATGCAGGAAATACATGTTATACACGTAGTATGAGATCAATATCAGATTAGGTTTGCATGAGATATCTCGCTATCGGCAATGAGAACGCAGAAGATCAATATGGAGACTAGATATAGTACAAGCTCGCTAAGAGTAGAAATAGTGTATTTCTGTGTATTTCAGTCGCCCTGCTGGATGATGATAAATGAGTCTTGCGGGCAAGATTCCGAAAACATTACATTATCACTCGACCACTTCTCCACGAAGTGTAGTAATCAGTCGTATTTATTGTAAAAATCAATTCTTATAGCATATAAACAGATTTTGATGAGTTTGTTAAAAGATAGCGTACTTGAATAGATGCTCATCGGACATCTGTGGTGGACTAAGTCCTGAATTCGCAACCAATGTCCCTCAACTGATCGGAAATACTTCATGTCCGAGGAATAAAATTGAACCACTGGCCCAACTACGAATACCATTACCGTTTTCACGGGACATGGATCCCTTGGCAGTGAGACATTTTATTATTCGAAGCCATCACAATGTGATATGTCGAGCAGGATTCTCAGTACTTTGTGGTAATTCACGACGCTGGAAGGTTCTGTGTTGAACGGGTGTATTTCCTACTTAGAACCTTGCAATGTAATAGATAAAAGTCCAAATCTCCTTTCACTCATAAGGCTTGAAAAGTGAATATTTTACGTATCCTCAATTCCTTCCGAAAAGTTGTTGTTGTCCTCAAAAATGAGAGACGTTTCGTCACGATTGGCAATGTCGTTCTCTGAAAATTTAGACTTGTATATAGATCGGCAGGGGATATTCGAATTGATGAATGGTGCAAGTCGAATTTTTACTATTGATCATTATTGTATCTAAAAACAAGTTGAGGGACGCTTATCGACACAATGATTTTTGCGTCACTACTATTCAGTAGCTGTGCCACCATAAATGGGAACAATATAGATTATAGAGACAAATTGAAAGGTAAGGGAACAATGAAAGGTTCGATTTCTTGTGAAAGCAAAACAATAGAATCTATGACGTTGCAATGTAAATTTCGTTGCCGTATATCCACATCCACGAGAAAGAAGACAACGCTGAATGATGTCGCGCAGACGCCGTTCAAGTAAGAGGGCGTAAAAATTCTGAAAATCCGAAATCATGAAGAAAGAGCTAAAGGTCTTGGCCAACTAGCGACAGCCAATTTTGGCCAAGGTTTTATCGCTGTCGATCTTTTTATCACCCAATTTACCCGCCGTATTTTATCCAAACCTTCGTGTCTTCATGTGTCCTGGCGTGGAAGGCACTGTAGCCTCGAAATATCTGTGTACCTTGTTCCGACAGCTACTCGCTGTCAGACATGGGGTGATTACTTCATGAATGTAATCGATTGCGATTACGAGTACTTCCGAATGACGCGATTACGATTACGATTACGATTACAGCAAAATCAGGAAGTAGTCGATTACGATTACGATTACATTGGAAAAGTAATCACGATTACTCACGATTACATTTATTTTGCATTTTAGAAGTTATATTGGAAGACAATATATGGATTGCGCTGAAAAAGTCTAATGAGATAATAAACCCTCTTTAAAAAAGATGCGTCATTTACTTGTTACGCCCATTTTTATAGAGGACGATTTATCGCACCCAACCAATTGCATTCTTACCGGGTCCATGACTGCCGCACCCCAAATTTCCCAATAGGGTGGGGAGCGAGCTCGGGGGGGGGGGACTCAATAGTATTTCGTAAACCAACAAAAATTATAGAGTATTCTCGAAAGATTTAATTTACTTGAAAATTCTCTCTAGATAAGCTTGATTTTGGAATGCATACGTCTCCCCCTCAACAAAAAAGCAGATATAATTTATAGTAGGCATGCATTTGAAACAAATGGTTGTTTAAAACACATTGTTTAAAACTTGTGTTTTAAAACAGTGTTTTAAACAAAGGCTTCAAAAAAACTAAATTGTGTTTTTTTCATTTGTAAAATTATGCCATAATTGTGTAAAAGCTTTCCACAATTACCACCCGAATCGGCCGACGTACATCGATATGAGATGGTTGGAACCCCTCAAAATATTCGGTTAAACAGTTATAGTACAGATATTTCGTCAAAGGAGCAATATTTACCCTATATTTTCAATTGTCAATGTCAATCCACATTGGTGACGTCAAGACTTGAAAAAAAATTAAAAAACATGAAAAAAAATAAAAATCATGTTTTAAACAAGGGCATGTTGTAAACATGCTCTCTTTAAAATTATTTTTGTTTTAAATGCAACCCTAATTTATAGCAATAGGCATTTAGGTTCCAGTCAATACCGTGTCACGACACACCAAAAGACATATGCAATTTCGACCAACACGCGACTTCACGAAGTGTGCTACTAAAGAAAGACCTTGGCCGAAACTGAGGGTATGTGTCCATTGTCAATAGCCGCGCTGGGTGGGCGTGACTAATAGTCCAGTCCTTCCAATCCGAGCCCACAATGCAAATACCACCCGGACACCCACAGAGCATTAAAGACATGACAATTTGTGTGTGCGTCTCACGAAAGTTTTTCTTATAGTCTACTACGTTAGGGATACAACAATATCTTTTGATTATACAACATACCGGAAATCACGAATTAACTACATTCACTAAAGTAATTATAACAAGATAACAGACGTTATAATTATGAATTACGTGCCCCCAGCTCTACAGGTAAATCTGACCATCGGGGGCAGAGAGAGAGAGGAATAAAAATTAATAATAATGTAATGCAATTACCAATGTTATTGATTGACGAAATTCAGTCTTCAACTTGAAATTATCACCCTATGGGGGCCAAAGACTAACGTTTGGACTGGGGGACGAATAGCTGTTTTGGTCCTGAATCTATAGCTACAACCCACGCTAACATGATATATAAGCCCAGGGCTATGGCGGCAGGTCCCAATGTTGAGTAAAGACGATTAGCGCATGTTTCAAGTAGAGTAATATGAGAATAAGATGAAGAGAACATAAAATTCTGCCTTCATCCTAATACAGATAATGTACGGCAAGCTGCCGCTACGAGAAACGGCAAAAACGGCACGGTTGTCGTATATATCAGCAACCGTTGATTTTTATTGCTTCGTTGTGGAAACCGTAATGTTATATTTGACGGGTACAAAATTTCAAATCTCTGTCAGGTGTACGCACGCACTACATAGGCCTACTGCTCGCCAAGCAGCAACGGTCAAACTGCGTTTGTATAACCAAACATCAATACACAAGTTACTTGGTAGAGTGGTGATTAATTATCCTACTCCGGGGTACCGGCGTGTGGAACGGGTTGATAACCTGATATACAGCACGGCGGGTGTTCTTACAATTACGCGAATGTACGTGACGTACATCGAGTATCTATTTACTGTGGATACTTCTTACGCAATGACTAGCAAAGCTAATAGGCTACTTCTGACGTAATAAAGAGCAATGGCATTTAAAAATCAGACGTTTGTGTTATCATGAACCTGGTATAATACATCTTCCTTGTTCACGAATGTTCAGTTTATGTCATAGTCCTTGTACAAATAAAAAGTAATCGTTTTTTCACAAAGAAATCGATTAGATATGGGAAGTAGTCGATTACAATTATGATTACTTCGGGATTTTTTCGAATGTAATCGATTGCGATTACGATTACTTGAAAATGCTGTAATCGTCGTAATCGGTTACGATTACTAATCGCGATTACCCCATGTCTGTTCGCTGTACAATGCTACACTGAAGTATCCCGACTGTATCCGACGGTGTTTTCCAGACAACACAATGTCGGACAAATCTTATCATGAATCCAATCCAAATTATGTAATATAAAGGTCGTAACATATTCATGATCAAACCATATCGTGGGAACGACGAGTATGGTATACCCAAAACAGTGACCTCGGACATGCACTTGTATAAGGGATGGTGCGAACCCCTGAAAAGTTCTGATTCGTGTGAATGCGAACATGAACCTATGACGTCGCGTGACTTCATATGGCTTACTCGAACCATACCATTTCCATAAAGTAATATATTAATGTACAGGATAACTATGGCGACGACTATGGCCATGTAATGCCACAATGCTGAAGTAGGGCCACATGTTGACTTTTTAAACGTCACCTAATATACCAACTAAATGCAACAATTAAATGCTATAGTAATTTCACAACATCATTTTGTCAACAATCTCACGACGATCGGCTAGACCGGACAGATGTATTTTTAAGAGTGTAACAGCATCAGTTTTTATGTTTGTGCCAGATATTGTCTCAAAAACAAGTTATACAGTAGCCACCACCCCATGAAGACGAGAAAACCGATGACAATGCACCACATGCATCACCCAAAATCTGATACACAAAGACTGTACATCCCCAGACAAAAGGTGGTCGAGGACTACAAGAAATTGAATTAAAAAATAAAACAAAAATCATCGGCTTGTCTCATTACATCCACAACAGCGATAACATTCACTGCAAACTCATTGCACAGGAAGACAAACAGGGCAAAACAAAATCTCTGAGCTATAGACACTACAAGTACGCAACAACCTGTACACTGCTATGCTGACCTGTACACTAGGGCTGTTCAAAAATAACTTTTTCTACCGGATTCCAGCCATTCACTGATTAAACTGTCAAAAAATCGCTGCACCACAAAATTGGTTCAATTCTCACAAGTAGCCTATACGACTCCGCAGATCCAATTAAAATTTTTAATTTATTAGGAAAAATTTGAAAAAAAAAATTCAAATATTTCTGTCGATCCCATTAAATTGTTGAGCTTGCTTCAAAGACGATGCAAAACAAATTTGAGTCAATTCCAACAAGTAGAAGCGGAGTTATTCGAGTTTTTCGTTGATAGTTCTCGGATTATCCTTGATCCGGGAACGCACTGTCAGCAGTTATATTGAGATACAATCGATAGAATTACATAAAACAATGATATTGTCTTATTACAATATATTTCAGATTGAAATTTTACATCGCTACATTAATTAAAAATGTTACGATATCGAGTCAAATGTCAAATTGTCCGCCCATATGTGGGTCATATAGACTGGAAATAGTGTATCGGCTTTTTAGCCTACATTTATTCTAGGAGTGAGGAAACTTTATTCATCATGCTGGATGACAATTGATAGCAAGTCTCTCGAATCGGGAATCGGTCGTATTTATTGTAAACATCATTTTGTACGGACATGAAATAGAAGTTAATGAACTTTTTAAAAGATAGCATATTTGATTAAAATAATCCATGTGAAATATGTGATCGCACAAGGCCTTACATTTGCACCAAATATAAGTGCTGCTCATAAAAATTTCATAGCCCGGGAACCAGTGTTGGGATGACTCGAGTCATGGCTTGACTAGAGTCAAACTCGAGTCAACTTTTTCGTATGACTTGACTTGACGCGAGTCACTTTGCAAAAATGACTTGACTTGACTTGACTTGACGTTTCAGAAATGCGGATTGACTCGCGACTCGAAGCCAAATTTACGAGCCAATTTCGAGTCATCAAGTATAATCGATGTCGACTAAATCGCTGTATCTTGTATAAGTTAACGATTTAGCGATACGCTAGTGTGGCCTGTGAGAGCAACCAATCACTCAACGATTGTGCGTTTTACCGAGCCGCCATTGTTACATCACAAATAAATTGATCGCAAACGCAGTGATCGGAGCTCACAGCTTACGTTGTCGTAAGCTAGTAGTAAAGTAATATACTAGCACTGCATCTCTGCTTTATAAACTGCTCACAGTGCCAAGTGCTCACCATAAACAACCCTCTTGTATGATTTAAATAGAACGAATATCGTCCATACGTCTATAATCGCATATCATGGATATGTAGGTGGGTAGGGCATTGCACCATATCCTTTTTGAACTTTCTGAGGTTTCGTATGTTATCCTGTATTTTGGCTGATAATTGTAGACTGGGCCTATACCGTTACTGTGTAGTTTAGCAGTTATAAGTATGCGTGAGCCATACAACACCTTTTTTCGCGTATAATCAACTCTTTTTCGTTCCTAGATTCGGAATAAATGGGGACTCCGTCTGTATTCAAAACAGTTGGCAAAATGCAATGACTTTGAATCATGCTCCTACTTTGAAAATTCAACTTGACTCAACTAGTGACTTGACTCGTGACTTGACTTGGCTTGACTCGACTTGACTTGACTCGAGTCACCTTCAAAAATAGGGGGACTTGACTTGACTCGAGTTACCTTTGAAATTCCAGTGTCTTGACTTAACTCTAGTTAAAATGTGCAATGACTCGAGATGAATCGTGACTCGAAGGTAGTGACTAGATCCCAACACTGTCAGGAACTACTTCGCACACTTCCATATAATGTCGCGGCAGATAATGCAGATATTGGATAAGTTCTACCACTAGTTCTATACTTTGAATATTACGAAGGGCAGTTGATTGGCGCCATTTCAATGTTCAGTGTTTTGCTTGTGTGCAATGGCGCCGACGATAATTGTGAAGCTGGTTTTCTGAGAAACTGATTCTGCATTGAACCAGACCAGGGTCACTTTCCCGGCAGAAGATTCGGTCGGATATATGGTAAGGTAATAGTAACCAGCAATGTCAAATTGTGTCACTTCCCTTACCTTGTGAACAAGTATGTGCAATGTGCATGTGCATGATGAAGAACAAATTTCGTGTCAGGTTTGACACAGTTTATGCGTGTAAGCCTACCTTTTCCAAACAATTCTTGGAATAAATTTAGGCTACTTGGTAGCGTCAAGCTCATGCATCATACGTGTGAAATCATGTATGAAAGCGTAATGCAGAGTTTGATGTGTTTTTTTTCTCGATTGCGTACATTTCGCTATATTTTAAGGGGTACTCCACAATGCAGATACATTGCAAAGGGTATGTAGTTAAAACAAGTCAGAGAACCGCTGACTTATCTGGACTATACTGAACGCGGGACTCATAGGATTCACATTGTATTGATATAATAACAGATTTCGTGTCAAGTTTCGAATCGACAGCATATAACCAGAGTCGGACGCATGAGAGCGAGAGATACCTAAGAGTGATAGAGTGCGACAGGAAAAGTCGCGGAAATGTACAAAAGTCGAGCAGAACCAATGATGAAGACGGGATCACGTATTATGATGACGCACATGACATGAAACAGACGATTAGTACGGACGTTGTCTCATGAATAGATATTCTACCGTCAGATAACATATTCACCCACAATACTAACCTTGATTCCCCAGTGGGATTGATTCGCTTCCCGATATCATATAAGCAAAAGCGCACGCAATAACTACTGTCCGCATTACCATGTCTATTATTTCTAGAATATATTGATAGCTGTTATCAAAAATATCGTGATTTAAGCAGGGCACTGTACGGTACGATTAGACTTCGGCGAAGAGCACAGTAAGAGCTTATTTTGCGATATTTTCGTAAAAGAACCATGTTATATTTTTGGTACTTTTTGCTGCAGGTTCGGAAATGTCTTCATTCATTACAATTATAGGGTTAAACACAGAGAGAAATTCGAATCCGAACCCAGTTTCAATTGTATTGATTCGAGTCGATCTGGTATTATTTTCTTTGTTGCCGCTCCGAGATATCTATCTGAACTTTCCACATAAGACATGCTCTGATGATGTCATAATGAGGGATACGTCAAGCACTCGACTCGACGTTAAAACTTTTTTGTTAATGGCCACGTTGAAACGCGGCATGGCATTTGTTAGTTCATCCATTTGTAGTCCGCGCTATGACGCCTTGGTACAAAACCGCAGCCTGTTCTGTAGACTTATAACAAAGTTACTTGTTATGCCTTCTTCTCAAATAGCCTAAACAACGCATAATTTCAAACTGCTTCGTACCCCATGGCGTATATGTAATAAACCCCTGGCTAACCCGAAATGGAATAGCGAGATGGAGCCTAGATAAACCTCCTACATATAGGCAGGGCTGGGCAAAATCGAGTACCTGAGTGATTCGATTCTGAATCACGTAAAATGCTTCGAGTCGAGTCGCGTAATCGAGTATCACTCATTATGACGTCACAACAGAATGTAATATGTCAAAGTTCCAATATGTCCCTTTTAGGCGACGACATAGACTATTATTCCTGGTATCCATCACATGAAAGATACTTTTGTATTTTTCGACCATGCCGATTTCATTGCACTTGGTGACAATGTTGTGGGATGATCATGACTTCGGAAATGAGTTATTTCCAGTGTCGTTCGTAGCTTTGTACTATATGTTTTGTATGCTACGATACGGCCAATCAAGGTTTCAAGGCTTCGACAGTGAAAATTAGTATCGAAACTATAATTCTCTTTGTCAAATTACCTTGCAGTGACGAGGAGAGTATAATTTCAGTACTCGAAAAAATATTCTTTTACTACTCGACTCGAATCATTAGAATTAATACTCGATTCAGATTCGAGTACTCGAATCATTGTGCCCAGCCCTACATATAGGTGAGTGTGACAAGATGTCGAGTAGTGGGCTCCTCCCTGTCATGCGATCCGCCTCAAAGGTGTCTTACAAAAGCCTTGGATGAATGTGGTCCGTGCCAAACGTCGGTAGCTCGGGAATCATCATGAAAAATCTGGACCCGGTGTAGAATGATCAAACTAATTATATAATCATTATTACTAAAACGATGGCAACAATTACTCTAGCGATTCTAGAATCGATCTCGGTCGGACTCGAACTCGCATCCCCTTGTCGTTGAGCGACGGAACATATCATAGCCTACCACTTCGTTATATCTACATTATCTCTCATCTCAGTAGGTTATGTAGATCCGTAGTACGATCATCTACAGATTCTACACCAAAGAGCATTAAGTGAGTTGTATCTGATTTATAAAGATTGAAACAAATTAGTTTGTCAGCGATCATAGAAAAAGCGTCAATATTTGTTTCAATTATTTGGTCATTTGCCAGAGTGTTATTGTGGTACCTCTCTTCAACTGATTTTCTCTTAGGATGCTTTAGTGATGCGGGGTCAAAGATTGGCAGGTGTATAATTGAAGTTCTATTTTGGAATTTGAAAGTTCCATCTTAATGGAACCAGTGAGCAGCTTGACGGCTGAAGAATGAAATTTACTACAATATCAATGTGTACATAATTCGACGGATTATCATCCTAAGACCCCTATCTATCCCCCCACCCCACCCCATCGCGGGTTTTTATTTGATATATATTTCTCAACGCCTCTGTGATATCATATTGCTTTTATAACAATTTAAATCCTGTCTGCATATGTCCCTAGCGATGAAGCAAAAATATGGAATATTACTCAAACACTACTGCCAACTTATGACCAAAAATGCCCCACTGCTATTGGAGTGGTGCGGGTTCGAGTCCGACCGAGGCCGACTTGCGAATTCCTATATCTAAGTGTTCTAGGTTTATCTAGGCGTCACCTCATCCGCGTAAGCGGTGTCTTACAAAAATCCAAGGAGTTGGCCGTGCCGTCGGCAGTTACGGAGTGCAAAAGGAAGTCAATCGGCCTGCTATAAATGACCTATGACCATAGTAGCTGACAAACACCATGAATACCACAAAACAAAATTCTTCGAAGGTGCAATGGCCGTCCTTGTCTCGATTCATACGACTCGGTTCGAGTCATGTACAATGGCTCGAGTCGACTCAATACACACAAGTGTTCGCATCTTGCATTTGCGTGTCATTGAACACAGCGATAACAAATAAACAATCGCTTGAGCAGGGGTGGGTAATTATTTTTCTCCGCGGGCCGAATGTGAAGCAAAAATATGTTGGCGGGCCGTTCCAAAAATTTCAACCATATTCTGTGGCGTATTAATCTTATTTCTAAATTGAAAGCAGTGAATTACATTGCTAGTAAATGCTTCTCAATGGCTGTATTGATACTAGGTAATGAAAAAGTGACAGTTAATCAACAAAAATAATATTTATTTGCCGTCATGTTTCGAAACAATATTAAACATGATACAATTGAAACTATCTTTGAACCCATATCCACATTTTTCTATTAAGACATTAAAATGAATTAGGGAGACTACTAACCTTAATGTCTTAGTCGCTGCCTTCCGAGCTGTGTTCAGTTTGGTTACAAAGCGAAGGTTGCAGTTCGTCTGAAATTCTTCCGCCCTTGGCCGAAGTCTGTATTCGTGTTTTTGTCATAACTTATATTATAAACCTTAAACACGGCGACCTGCTCGGCACAAACTAAAAGGACGGGCTTACCCATTACTCCAGTAAACAAATATATAATGCTTCAAACCGTCTTTGCATTTCAGCTTCGACTTTTTTTACATGCACGCATTTGCATCGCGAGCACTGATTGACTTGTTATACGAATTAGGGATTTGAAGCACAGACCGAGTCATTCGTAATGCGAAAATGGCAACAAAGAACTTAACAATATGGAAAGAGTGACTTCTTGCGACTTTAATTGTTATGGCAAACTTTGCTATATTGACTTTATTTTTAATCTGAATTACGCATGCGAGGTACGTAGTGTGCGCAATGAAACTGCTTCAAACTAAACGGATTTCCGGTTCAGTTTATATAGACTACAGTTTTAGTCCACACAGCAACATTTTAAAGTAGGTTTTATGTTTTGAATTCCAAGCAACTTTTCGCGGGCCGCTCAGAATCGTTCCGCAGGCCGCAGTTTGCCCGGGTCTGCTCTTGAGATAGTCATAGACCTCTATTAAATTCATTGCTCTGATCGGTGTGTGGCAATGCATCAATAAACGACTTTACTGATGTTGGTGAAATATTTTTTTCTGCAAAGCTCCATCAATATAACCATGAAATAAATTAATATAGGCTCAAACCTTTATGTGAGTATGCAGCGACAGAAACAAGCTGTTAATATTTAGAGGTGGCCAGTAACAAAGTACTTATATTTTTGCGAAGTATACTTAAGTAATGTTCATTTACTTGTAGTGCTTACTCAAGTGAGTCTAATTTTTCGTTACTTCTACTTCGTAAAATTTTGTGACTTACTTACTTTTCCTTATTCACAGTTTGTCACGTAGATGTAGGCCTACCCTATACTATGTTCTTCTAATAACAGAGAGAGACAGACGAAAACAGACAAATTTGGGGGCAGTTTTCTTCAAAGCTCACACAAATAGTATATGAAGTGACCAATCTGTTTCCACGAAGGTCTCGGTCAATATAATTAAGGTGGAGGCAGCGTAGTTTAAATTTCAGGCCTCATAGTCGCCTGAAAGAGGGTACTGCTGGGGTGAAAAAGGTATAGAATCACTATCCTATCGACTGGACAAGCTATGATTTCATCACATTATGTGGTCGAATCCGTATATGCTCTGGAATATTTATATATATATCCTGCATATAATAATGTAGCAACACAAACCCAGATCTCTGTACGGAACACACTATTTCTCCTAGAAGTAATGTTGAGCCGCTTCGAAAAGCACTATACCTCCATTCGTACATGAGTATAATTATGAATTGATAATTCTACTTCTACTTGAGTAGCCTTCTTGAATACTGTGACGACTTCTGTTGAAATTACAGATTTGAAAGGAAAGACATTTATGCGTAAAAATAAATATTAAGCCATTGATAAAAAATAACTATAGATTAGTCACCTACGTATGGTTAGTAATCTATAGAAAGTGTAGCTCGAGATTGTATTGCAGTCCTCCAATATTACTGACGCTTACCCATTTTTGTTTCATGAGACGTGGGCTAACACTGTTAAACAGTCTGCTCAGATATTCTATTTGAAGCGCGATAGCAACAAAGAAGTAAAATAAAACAAAATTCACTCGCACCCTAAAATTTTCACAACTGTGATGAAAGGAAAAGAAAGGTATTATGACACGTAGGTAGTCATAAATCTTCGCCACCGTGCCCCACACACAGCATGTGAAAAAATGTTGGGGCGTAAATCAACGGTTTTGCTCAGGTAATCACAATTTGAAAAGTAATCAAAATTAACTCCAGCAATATATTTCATGTTTAAAGCAGTTTGGATTTATTCCTAGAATCAACACTTGTGTCCTGAAAAGCAAACCAATTTGAGTGCTCATTAGTAACTTTTTATGAACATGGGCACTTGGGCAGTCTACTTATAGGTGGTAATATTTCAGGGCGCGTGGCCTCAAATGTTTACATACTAACCGATAGCGGAGGTATATGCCATAGCAATTCCGCGGATATCTTTGCTATTCTGATCTGTTTGGTCATGTTCCTATAGAAGCAGCACGTGCATCCTGAACAGCAAGCCAAATAAAAGCTCATTAGGAAGTTTTTTGAACATGCGTAGTCTACTGATGTGATAATATTTCGGGCATGTGACGTCAAATGTTTATAAACTAACTGATAGCAGAAGTCTATTCCCGTAGCAATTCCGGGAATATGTTTGGAGTTTTGAGGAGTTTGGTCTCGTTGCTATATAAGTAGCACTTGTCTCCTGAAAAGCAAACCGAATGAGGGCTCATTAGTAACGTTTATGAAAATGGATAGTCTACTAATGTGATAATATATTTCAGGGCATGTGACCTCAAATGTCTATACATTAACCAATAGCAGTGCCCACAGCGAGTTATGTGTCGCTATTAATTGCCACCTGTGTATAGTCGTATCATATAACAAGGGCCTGTACCCAGGTAGCACGCCTACTTGGGTACCACAAGGTATCAAGGTGAGATGAATTGTGGTAACCAGCTGGTGAAACCAATCGGGAACCGTACATTTTTGGCCCCATATTACAGAGGTATTTTCTGGGGTACCATGTGGGTAACCCACCAAGCTGATAGCGAAGACAATATTACGACCCCGGTCCTTGTGGCAGTAGCAGTGACAGTGTAAGTAGACATGTGCTAAGGCGATGTTAGGTAAACCCTACACGTTAGTTAACTTTAACATTGTATACTGTACAGTACATACCTGCTACCAACACTAACTTACACCAAACAATATATACGGTAATCTGAGTATATAATAACCATTACGGTGGGTGAGTGAGGCCATCATCACTGTTTAAGTGTAATCGTTGAGTTATATTTTCAACTGAACAAGACACACACAATGTACAATGCGATAAGATACAAAGCGATGTCATGAACAGATAGGAGGATGCCTGACATCTACCTCGGCTTAGAGTGCCCGCCGTCACAGTTACTCTCGATGTTGATCATTTTCGAGGCCACGGCCCTTGCTAGCGATTTCCATAACTTGTGAGTGCATTCTTTCGTCGAGTCATTCTCGGGTCTCATGTCGCAGGAAGAGGAGCCCGGACAAACCTCCAACGGGAGTCAAACCGAGGCCGCCCGATTCTTAGGCGCTTATCGTCACCAGTACCCGAATTCAATTCATATGGTGGTGGAATTCAATTTGGAAATATCCCAGCGACCAGCATCGCAAATGAATAAATCGGAAACCGATTATAATATGACTTTACTATATAGATGAACAAACCTTGCTGTAGGAAAATATAATAGAATCATCTATTTCGGAAAACTACTCGTTCACATGTGGGAGCCGTATGAAAAGTCGACCATTCTTCATTGACGAAAATAACAAGTTCCAATTATTTGATCACAGAAATTTTACGAGTAAAATTAATCCTGAGTTAAAAATAATAGATACAGATAAGGAATCAAGGTAATGGGATATACGCAAGAAAATTATACCGCACGCTGTGAGGAATTGAGTACTCTAGCAACGGAAATTTAAGTTCACTTCAGTGTGACAAACGGTCAATTTTAAATAGTTCAAATCACATTGACGAAGTAAAGCATGGTAGGGGTTTTAATGTTCGAGGTTCGAGCAACCAACAGGGATAGCATAATAGCTAGAAAACTTTACTACATATGGAACCACCTTTAATAATCGATGAAATAAACCAAATAACATTGATGGAAAATAAGGTTGGTTCCTGTGTGGGTGATATATGGGAAATCTGAGCTCCTCCATAAGTGGATTTCTCATGTTTCAAGATGGTTTGATATCAAAAACTCAACAAGTAAAACTCCCCCGAGTTCAAATTGATAGGTACAATTAGAAGAGACTTATTGCAATCTACCTGGGATTGGTATGGTATAACCACGCATCTTTATGGATGGAAATCCCGCTTGGTTTCGATGTGGGTTACATGTTACTAACCCATTCCGATCATCCATCCCACCTAACCACTTAAATTCCACCTGGATACCAAGTGGGCGTGCTAGCTGGGGTATTGTGCAATATAGGTGTGTTTGAAAAAAATTATTTCCTGATTTCTTGGATTCTCTAACATAATTGCTAGGTTGCCTAAACACGCTGCCCATCAAATCTGGCTCAATTCCAACCAGTAAAAGTAGAGTGACACCCAATTGAAATTTCGGCCATTTTTTAGATAATAGGATATAGCCTACGGTTGGAAATTTCGTCACTTCCCCATGAAAAACATCGTGTTACAGGTATATGCCTGAAGGGAACGTGATGATTTTGCACCTATTGTCTGATACATTTCGACATCAACTCCGTTAATTATTGGGAAAATGATGACACTGGCTATATATAGTTTAAGATTTGTCGATTTCATTCAAACAGCCCTGTTAGAATGATCATGATATACTTCGCAAATAAAATTCTTGCGGCTCTGAAAGTGGCAACCGCGAAGAGGATATGAAGTGAGCTAAAATACAGGAAAATATGAGTCGCAAATGATGGTCAATAATTATGTGGAAGTGTCTTTTGCCACGCCGATGTAGATTTCACGAAATGGGAATATACCTTCCATGCCATCAAACTAGGCGTTGTGATTGTAAACATTCCGGTTGCTCTTTTTAATATTTTTTATATGACGATATGGAGGCGCGCAATATTTCACTATCATCAAATGGGCGAACCTGAAAAAGTTTGAAAACCACTGATCTATATTTTCAGACGACTCATGGAAATATAAACTTTTAAAACAGAATGGGAGCAAGAGCTTGCATTCAAAGGCGCCAACTTACGGGTTACGAGGATGCGCACTGCGCAGCCACAGTCCCTATGTTGACGAGGTGGCGGCGACTTCGTAATAAATACGCAAACGCCACAGTAATGTGTAACTAGTAATTCGTAATGAGGCGAATCAACGCGACCTCGTTAGAACACGGCGTTGATTCCCGATCTACTTTCTCGACCAAAATGACGTTCTCCTTTTCTAAAGTCTAAGTTAACTCACATTCCAGAGTTATCGCACAATATGTCATATGTGAGTGTTCCGTTCGATATGAACACTGTGCATTGTGCACAGCATTGAATTTCGTTTTCAAATATTGATGCATCACGAGGCGTCTGAACGGGCAACCTTCTATATTCCAACAGTGGCGGCTCGTCCTATAGGGCAACTGGGGCATTGCCCCACCTAAAATTCTGTTCAATAACAATTTAACCATTTATAGACGCACAGCAATCAGCATATACCGAGATCACGGCGAAACCCGCATTATTCTTGTGCTTTCGCTAACAAATGCCCATACATAGCGAAGTCTCTGCGAAAATCGAATTCTCACATGTGTTTTCGCTTTGTGAATGCCTAGCCGGGGCTTGCCCCGGTAGCGCTCATAACAAGCTTTCACTATCTATTCTCTCAAAGCCGCGCACAATAAAGAAACGGTGATTTACTCTCTCCTATTCGTAAAATGGCCGAGCAAGTGGGGCAACTATGCCTGTCGCCCTTAAGGTGTGATGTAACAATCGTATCTATATCTGAACTCGGTTACCGTGATATGCGTTGACTCGACCTTTGCTGGTATATGTCGATTTTGACGGTGTTTCGCACCATGATAATTCTTGAAACTTGGTACGATATGTCGTGAAGGTAGTATTTAGCACTGCTCCAAGTTTCAGGCTTGCTACTCAAAGATAAGGGTGGTAATTTCGTTTCCGAAGTTCAGTGTGTGCTGATCTATCATGTACATTGTACAGCAAACAGATTTTACTCAAAAGCCGGTATTGGTCTTCATTGATTTTGACGATGTTCCATACCGAGATCGGTCATGATATTTGGCACAGTAAGTCTTAATGTTAGTATCGACCGCTGTAATAAGTTTTAAGTTCGTCACTGAACTATGTGGGTGGTAATTTCGTTTCCAAAGTCGAGTGAGAGCTGACTCTTCATTTATCGCTAACAGATTTACGCAAAAGCCGTTATTGGTCTCTATTGATTTTAACGATGTTCCATACCTAGATCTGTCATGAGCTTTTGCACGGTATGTCTTGATTTTAGTATCGAACGCGGTGCCAAGTCTTAAAGTTGACGCTCAATGATTGAGGCAGTTATTTCGTTTTCGAGATCGAGTATGGTAGAGATGCGCGCTGATCTGATACTTAGCCTACCTACATCATTGCGGATCTCACGGAAAAGCCGGTGTCTGTCTGTGCTAATCTAGTCTGCGTTCCATAACGAGATCGGTGATGATATTTCCAATGGTATATCTCGATGATCGCATGAAACAGCTAACTAAGATTCTCGGTTTGCATTCAAATATTCACATAATTTTATGTTCGCCAATGTGCATTTCACTGTGAAATTGTGGCCTTCAAACCATTTGCTTACAATCCCCTGTCAAATGCGATAGCTATTTCATTTTCGATGTCGGCTAACAGCTGATCATTCGATCAGCCTATTCCTCGATCTATTTTACTCAAAGTTCGGTGTTCGTCTGTATTGATTTTGACAGTGTACCATGCCGGAATGGGTTATGAGATAGCGAATGCTACTTCTCGATGATTTCATGTAACAGTATGCTAAGTTTACGGCTTTCATTCATGTATTTATTGATTAATATATTTTCCAACGGCGATTTGGCAGCAGACAGTAAGCCGTATGTGTTGCGTCACAATCTCCAGTTTCAAGGCCAAAATGTACTATGTTGTTCCGAGACCGAAGTTCCGAGGCTGCTGTCCTTAGTTCTTCAAAGACCATTCAAATTGATGTTCTGGATTCAATATGACAGGCCCAATCTATGAGATAACAATTGCGTATGTGTCCGAAGTCGTTGACCTTTGCAGTTAGGCTTACGCAATCTCTCGAGTTCTAGTCATTGGAATTAGTCTGGTCAAGTCAAGTGCTAACATGAATCGTATTGAATCTTTGCTCCGTACGTAGGCTAGTTTACGCAGTTGCCTTTAGAGCGAAAATTAAAGGTCTAGAAGACTACTCCTTGTCGCTTCGACATATTCCTGTCTTTTCATTGTATCGCATTTTTGTGGTGTATTGAACTGATAAAATTGCTAATAAACCAATGATGATGATGATAGAAATTGTCCAGTCCATTGATCCAATCGTACGCCGGGTACCTCCGCTTTGGTTGCCTATCACCTGGTCGTAACTCGTAACCACCAGCTCAGTGGTCGTAACACACCAGGATCGTGTACGAAACACTTTCGGACGGCCTATCGATTTGCGTAATCTCTAACTCTACCATGAAATCATAACGCATGCTACTAAGGATGACCTGATAATTGATTCGTGGCATAGGGACGATTCTTAGTTCACGTACATTATGTAAAATAATCCTTTGATTAAAAAAAAAATGAATAAAACATTTGTTACCACACTTCAAGTCACGGCTCACCGGCAAACCTCTCGCGGCACCTACGTTAAAATCACTGTTGTCGGGAAATTCATGTGACCATCATATTAAAGTTACTTTTTTACGTTGGAAAACGCCATTGTGACGTCATGTTGATAAAAGTCGCTCGCAGCCCGTGCCCCACCACCCGATATTGTCACGAGCCGCCACTGTATTCCAATAAACTTGATTGCTGGACGGATTCCTATCTAGAGAAACAATATCGAATTCCAAACTATTGGGCATTTGGTAGACATTGGATTTCTATTGAAAAGATCACGAAATTCGTCAGGAATCGGAATTACCTCTAGCCCATAATTGCAACATTAAATAGGAATAGGACGTTGTATATTTTTTCCTTGATCTTTTTGCGGCATATACACACCGATATAGGCCAACTCCAAGAATGCTTTCCCAACGTAAATACGGAACTGCAACAATGCTGCTGTTTTAATCTTCAAATGATGTGAGCAACTCAACGCGTTGTCAGAAACCTATTGTGTTGGCCGTAAGAAACAATTACTGATTGGTTGCGCGCTTTCGTGTTTGTAATCATCATTCATGTCTGCTTGAAACATCGTATTCCAGAGATGTCCCGTATAATTTGCGAAATTGCCTGTGCGTAGTATGTTTCGTTACTGACTCGGCGCTTTGTGCGTGAATTACATTGATGCAATACTAGGCTTACCATATTTTGGAAATGTAAAAAGAGGACACTTTTTCAGAAATTTCAGACATGCAAAACTGAAGAATCCTCAAAAACCGGTAAATTTTTCCCACTTCGAGATCGGTTGACTAAAAAAAAAAAGAAAAAAAAAAAGGTCATCACTTCTGCTCAGAGCGCAAAATAACGTTTTTCTCTCTACATTGCCAGGTGGATGACTAAAAAAAAATAGGTCTTCTTTTCGCTCAGGGCTTAAATCACCACTTTTCCCTTCGAAATACCCGCCGGAGCTTCACTTCTGCGCTAATTTACGGCATATCACTCGCGATTTCCTCTAAATCTGACCTAAATTTTCAAAAAAGAGGACAAAAGGGCGTCCTCCGAGGACACTTTCAAAAAAGTCAAAAAAGAGGACAAATCCTCTTAAAAGAGGACGTATGGTAAGCCTATGCAATACTAAATTCTCAGTGACATAAATTCCGATTTTATCCGATGCATTTAAACACGAACCTATTATATGCCACTAAATAGATTGCCGTCGGACGGACTGGTAACGCGCAGTTCGACTTTTGAATGAACTATTGACAACTTTCAGCAAGGAAGCTGACACAACTACTTAAGCTAATTTTCATTGTATCATGGGATATCTTCCGGCCCAAACATAGTACATTTGTGACCCAATTGGAGGAAGTGTTCAACACCAGTTTGTTGTCATATCAGCCTAATCGGCGACCTCGAAAGGAACGCTAGCTTAGGGTTACCATATTTTCGTGCATCAAACTCCGGGCACTCCTGGATAAAATAAATAAACAAACAAACATATTTAGACGACTTCTTCTTATGATTTTTATCTAAAACTACCAACAGTTTAAATTTTGTACTGAAAGTTTTGCCTAACTGCACCACTACTTACTGATGTTATGGGCCTAGAATACGCATACACACTTAGCCTATTTATTCACGTTACTTGGACCTCTACTTGAGTACCGACGACGGCGGATTTTACCACCTCTGGTCGTCTATTTTTCTAATCATACGGCCGGCAATGCCTATCAGTTTGCTATAGAGTAGCCTACCCTTCGAATTCGTGGTGCAATGCAGGAATCCAGAACATCTCGAACTTACAGTAAGAAGCATTGCGTGCGAAATCGACGTAGGCTATATATAATTAAGTTCATGATCGCTCCCATGTACTCCTTACGGCCGCGACCCATCCTTCCATGTCTCTCCAACCCCACAAAACCTAACTGTCGATTTCACGTCTCAACGCAATAACTCCTGGTATAATACACTCAACTCGAAGTACAACTGATAAATTCAGCACAAGTCTTTCAATAACGGCAGACAGACAGACGCCCATTACTTACAACTGGGTTAAAGCTGAAGGGATCGAGCTTTATTTGAAGGTGAAGGTTTATCAACAACCGATTGAAGCCGCATGACGTACATAGAAGCCAATTATCATTGCAAAATGTCGTGTCCCATTATCAAGCGGCACTAAATCTTAGGAGCTTGTATATTAGAGTAAGCTAATGACTTATGACGTGTTCGTATATTGATCGTATAGGAAAGCTATGAAAATATTGCTATAATAGTCACCCTACTTTAGTCAATTATTTCCACAAATATATTAAGGGATAACTTAAGTTTTTACGATGCTTGGTTATCGGCTTGTAGCATAATACGATATTTGAACACCGATAAATGCACAATGGGATTGTCCAAAAATAACTTTTTTTCCGGATTCTGAAGATTGATTAAATTGTTAGGTTGCCTGAAAATATTGCTTCACACCAAATTTGGCTCAATTCCTACCAGCAGAGTCATTTGAAATTTTTGAATTTATTGGAAAAAAGTATTTTCTTCAACTTTTACTGTTGTTTACGATTAAAAAAAAACTGATCGCAATTCCCATCAGTACAAGCGCAGTTTGAGTTTTTTATCAATAATTCTGGTATTACCCAGTGTTGGGATCAAGTCACTACCTTCGAGTCACGAGTAATCTCGAGTCATTGCACATTTTGACTCGAGTCAAGTCAAGTCAATCGATTTTCGATGTTGACTCGAGTCAAGTCAAGTCATTCGTTTTTTTTGGATGTGACTCGAGTCAAGTCAAGTCAAGTCAAGTCGAGTCACGATTCAAGTCACAATTCAAGTCAAATTGTATTTTCGAAGTATCAGTGACGATTTGAAGTCATTAAATTTTGCTAGCTGTGAGAAAGACAGAATAATTTGCCATTTATCTTGCATCAAATACCGAATGAAAAGTTGAGTATGTATGCAAAAAGGCGTTGTGCCTATCACGCACACGTAGAACCTCAAATAAAACACGCGACTGACTAGCTAAGCTACAGTCTGTTATTATCAGCCAATAGGATCGAATTTGAAGCCTCGAGATGTTGTAACAAATTGATATGGTACAGTACACTACCATCTACATATCCGTGAGAAAATAAACGCATCAAGTATATTCGCTAGATTTAAATCATACAAGAGGGTTGGTAAAGGTGATCACTGGGCCGTCTAAGAAACATAGATACTTTGCTATTATATTTTTCTTCTACTACTACAACTATTACTACTACGACAACGTAACCTGTGATCATTTCGTTTGTGGTCAATGTATTTGTGATGCAATAATGGAGGATCATTCAAACGTATATACATTCAGTGAATGCCTGGTTACTCTCACAAGTGACACAGGCGTATCCCGAACAATACGAACATATACAAAATACAGTGATTTAATTGATACCGTTTACTTGATGACTTGAAATTGACTCGTAAATATTTGCTCCGAGTCACGAGTAAATCCGCATTTTTGAAGCGCCGAATCAAGTCAAGTCAACTCATTTTTGCAAAGTGACTCGAGTCAAGTCAAGTCATACGAAAAAGTTGACTCGAGTCATCCCAACACTGGTATTACCCACGATCAATGCTACATTTCTGCAAAACCAAAACTTTCAAATACAATAACTTTGCTTCTAACGGTCGGAAGCGAACAAAAATTGTTATGCATCGTTCTTTTGGGCAACTTAATAATTTCATGGTGTTGACAGTAAAATTAAAAAAATTATAATTTCTTGCAATAAATTCAAAAATCATCGCTCTGCGGCGGTTTGTACTGCTGGAATGAAGCGAAATTTGGTGTGCAGCATTTTAGGTAACCTAACAATTTAATCAGTGCATCTCCGGAATTCGAAAAGAGTTAATTTTGAACAACCCTAATGCACAATGTGCAAAAGTACATTTAACAGCCCGGCGACATAGTAGGCGTATACTTAGTCCTTATTCACAGTTTGTAATTATAGATGATGAAAGTATTGTCATTAATGATACTCAAGTAAAACGAAAAGTATAATATAACGATTTTTAATTTTTTTCAAGTAAGTATATAGTAGAGAATTTCCAAAAAAAAATGTACTGGAATTAAAAGTAGGAAACGTAAGATTTATACAAATGCTCAGTAAATAACTATCCCGTTGCGTGTCACTGTATATTATTCGCTGCTAACGGCTCAAGCGGGTTTCTGTCTCTTCTTGCAGCTTCAAGAGTTCACTATTTTATTTATTACCTAGCGGGTTATGACTCCCACGTTGGGGATCCGTGATGCGGCCACCGCATGAACTGCGTGGTCATTGCTAGAGCCACCAGCGGCGCATGCGAATTTCATTTTCGCATCTCTCAACATTCGCCTTGACTCCATCCGGATTTCGTGAGATCCCAAGTAGTAGATAACCGGATTCAGAACTTCCGAGAAGCGTTATTCCATGAGCTATCATTGCGAATACCAGCAAGGTCTGATCATTCAGGCCACGGGAAATTAGATAGATTGTCATGCCGTAATCTGCGGTGTATGCTATCAAGAAGCTGCCGACAATGGTGCCAAGCTGCTTTAAGGCTTGTTTCTGTTTTCTTCTCGAAGGAGAATTTTCGGAGCGCGTAGTGGGGACCCGCTTTCTACAAGATAGTAAGGTCATGATGGCCACGCTGTATCCGACAATCAGAAGCATTGGTACCAAAATTCCGGTTGTGGCTGACAATGCGCACAGGTATTTTAGGGCGTAATAGATATCTGCCTTAATGCTGCAACTAAAGGATCCGTTTATGTCCCCAATCTCAAACACGAACGCAAATGGGAGCGATACCACCAATGACATAATCCAGATTAAAAGAACAATCGATGTGCATTTGTCAGCAGTCATTTCGCCTTGAGATTCCAATGCATAAACTACACCACGATATCTGACAACACTAAGAAGCAGTACCTGATACACTGTGACTATGGTTGTTGCAATATTCAGAACTGAGGGAACAAAACACCCTATGGAGGGCATGCCGAATGAGAGTTCCATTCCAGACTGAATGACAAGTGGACTGTTGCAGGCAGAAAGGATGTCGGAAAAGCATAGCCCCATAACGATGACATGAAACACGCTCTTGTCCATGCGGCGTAAAGTCAAGATCATCAGAGAATTGGCGATCACGCCTGCCGTGGTCAATGATCCAAATGTGGTCCAAATCACTGCCAATTCCAATCCGCTCAGGCTTTGAATTATATCAGACGCTTTTCGTGTTTCAGCGGTTGATATTACCGTTGTCATATTATGCGTGGGTGAAGACATGGCTACTATCTTGATCAGATCAGTGACGCTTGTTGCACAGTAGCCTTACCTAATATCCTCTGAACCGTCTGAATCGAACCCACATAACGTCTAAATATCTGTCTGAACCCGCTCTTATTTCGTGGAAACTAAAAATCCATTAAAGTCCATTAAGTACCTAATGGCCAATCGATAGTTTGTGACGATGGTATTAATCGGGGTCGATTACGTGTAATATACTTCAATCAACACCTCACCCAAAAAGCCTCGTGATTAGCCTTTCCTGATGCACTGATTAAGGCGTGGGGGAGAGCGAATCAACGTAGGGGTAAAGCAGTAGGCTATAGACTTGCAATGGCAGTAGGAAGGGGTCTCCAACTGAAAGTGGGTAAAGAGTTAACCTTCCACTTTAGTGACCACAATATTTTGATATCGAAACACTTTGTTGTATGATGTTACTTTTTGACCTCCTATCAGGATTGTCGGTGTAGTCAAGATATATTACAATCGCCTTAACGTACCAGAGAAACCTTCATTCCTGAGACGCACGCAATTTCAAGTTGATACCTTCGCAGGGTGGCCACCCCGTGTCAAATCGAAATAAGGATGCACAAGCCTGCAACATATATAAAATGCTAAATACTAATCACGGCTCGGGAATACAGGAAACTAGACCCCTCTGATGATAGGCACTTACTTTTATTTTTACATGGGGTGGCCAGATGAGGTCAGGATTAATTTATTACGGTCAAGTACATGCGTAAATGCTCATCATACATGGATAGGACAAGCTTCATCGTGATGAAGAATTTACGCGTATAAGCGCGTATAAGCTTGCCAGCGAGTCTTGCGGTTAATTGGCGATTACTCGATCTCGCTCCAATATCAACAATTCACTTCTCCACCAACACGCCCGCGAACAATTACGCAACCTCGGTGACGATGAACAATTTCACAAATTAATTCGATTGTAGTCTGCTGTGAAATCTGTTCTGTGATGGCACCGATTTCACGGGATTCAGGCCTATCGTATCTTTTGATAACGCGGCCTTGACACACATCTTCTGTTGTTTTAGTATTAGCGCTAATCAATTACGTTCGTACGAACCTGTTCGTGGCCAATTGCGCGGATTCAAAGTTATTCAATTTCGCGCTGTCTGCAGTCTGAAGCCAGTATGACATAACAATCGCACAAGTATAGAGATATCAGGCAAATCATGCGAGGCCTTTAGCAATCGCTATAGTTTAGGCCAGCGTAGTTATGACCAATGTTCCCTCTAATTTTTCAAGAGTCTGCGCAAACACGTCAACTCACTGCGCAGGCCCTTGGACAACAGTGCGCAACCAGCCCCCCCCCCCCATGCGGTGATAAGCCCCCCAGACCCCCGCGTGCTGTGCGTTTTTTTCAGGTACCTATCATCTACCTCAGGTACCCGCTGAGTGGTCGTGAGGCCTATACGCGCGAAGCACGAAAAATTACATAATTCAAGATTAAATCAGTCAATATCATCGGGAATTGCATATATATTGCTATCAATTTTTATCCTCTCTCTGCTCACATAATCAGATTTATCGTTAGAGCTGATAGAGTGAAGTGTGTTGGAATAGATAGGCCCACTAAATAATAATAAAACATATTCGGGCGTACCAGTGACGTGCGGTGAGGTTCATGGCTGGTGAGGCACGCCCCCCTCCACATACACACACAACACGCACGCAAGCACGTAAAGCACCTGATAAATAGACCTAAATGTGAATAACAACAGCAGCGGGTATAGAGAGCATTTTCTTTGCACACTGATAGCCGTTGCAATTCCACATGCTATGATACATGTAGGACTGGTCCTATTGTGCTAAATGGGCAAGTTTAGACAAATAATAATTACTATCTCTTCAAGTAGGCCTTCCGGTATAAATTATTCGAAGAACATCAAAAAAGCATCCTCAGTTACATTTTTTCAGTGAAAAAACACTAGATTTGCCGAATTTCGAAAGAAAATGCACTTGGTCAAGTCAAAATACACTAGATCCAGTGTTTAGGAGTGGCACCACTGACCACAAACAACAACGCAGGCTTTGTAGGTATATGGCTATTAGGGTTGTCCAAAATTTGGAAAATCTCAAAAATTGGATTGGATTGGCTGAATCAGCCGTATATACTAGGGACTTATTAAACTCTTACAGCACAATGAATTCACTCGAAAGTGCTGTCAAAGTCGTCAATGATGCCGTAGAAAGAGGTGTAAAGGTAGGCACAGACTATGCTGGTATGAACAGCAGAAAGACAGCTTGCTGGTATATGTTAGTATGTCCTGAATGAATCTTGAATCATTACCGGCTGCAACACTACAAATGCTGGAATCAAACCAGACATGGATATAAAACGAGCTTAAAATGCATTGAAGCGGTGCGATAGTTACATTTCTTCGGGGTTCCAATATATAAGCTATCTTGTCGGCCCATACAGCATCTTCTGAACAGATAAAATTTTGTGCGGAATCCATCTCACATATGGTTTGCTGCACCAGTTTGCGATGACTAATTTACTTTACTCACGCCCAGAAAAGTAGAAGCAATGACGTAATTGCAACCATAACTAGGTATTTTTAGTTCTAAAAGTGCACCTGCACAATCATTCGCCGTTTAACCTCTGTCATGCCTTCAATTTTCTAAGGATAAGCTATACAAGAAAACTGTCTTTTTAATGGTCATACTAGCATAGTCTGTGCTTATATTTTTTCAACTCTTTGTCAGGCATCATTGACGACTTTAACAGCACTTACGAGTGAATTCATTTTGCTGTAAGAGTCTACTAAGTCCCCAGCATATACGGCTGAATCAGCCAATGATTAGGGCATTCAAGACTTCAATTATATACCACGACTGGAATCTAATAAGACGAAGTAGTGTCATTGTTAAGCTTTATATTTGTATTCAATGATGTTGCATCGCCTTCTGAAACAAGGAATTCGTTCGCCACTTGCATAAGCGCCTTTGCAATCGGTCTCCGCATGTTCTGTGCTTTCCTTTGGTCAAAACAGACATGTCGGCTACGTCGGCTTTAAGTTTGTTTCGGGCAGCTGTTGTTTGCTCATCTTCATGTATTTAGTAACTCAACATGTCCTGAATTAATCTTAAATCATTATCTGCCAACCAGCCTGCAATGCGCTTACAGAATCACCGCCGTTAGCAGACTCCTTTAACAACTGATCAGCAATCCACTACCGTCGTGATCATTGAAGCATAACCGATTAGCCAATCGAGAGCCGTGATTTCGTGATTACCAGTCTTGTTGCCGTTCTATGGTCGCTGGCACGCCCACTCGTCGGTAGCTACTTTCAAACGCTTTGCGACAAATCTTAACGACTTTCCTGTGAGTTTATTTCAGGCTCATTGTTGTTTTTCATCAATAATCTATAGAATGAGATATTGATACCCATCATTTTTGAGATTTTTTAAATTTTGGACAACCCTATGGCTATGGCTATCACATTATAGATAACTAACCTACGGATAGATGGGCAGCACGAGAGTCACGGTCGAGTGATGCGACAACGGCAGATTTGTTGTCGCTTCATAGCATGAAACGGGAGCGTAATTGCTAATCCCATAGATGACGACCCGAGCGCTCAAATTAAATGAAGTTGATCTTATTTGAAAGCTACAGTCGCGCTGATTCTGATAATATACATTAAATTTTCATCAAGGCAATGGAACCACCCCGAAATAGCCTTCAAAATATGAAAATCGGCATTGTTCTAAAACAATTGCAACGGCGCAGCACAATGGCCATAACAACGGCCCGTGCGTGGTTGCGATTGTTTAGAACAATGCCGATTTTCATATTTTGAAGGCTATTTCAGGGTGGTTCCATTGCCTTGATGAAAATTTAATGTATATTATCAGAATCAGCGCGACTGTAGCTTTCAAATAAGATCAACTTCATTTAATTTGAGCGCTCGGGTCGTCATCTATGGGATTAGCAATTACGCTCCCGTTTCATGCTATGAAGCGACAACAAATCTGCCGTTGTCGCATCACTCGACCGTGACTCTCGTGCTGCCCATCTATCCGTAGGTTAGTTATCTATAATCAAATACCACAATAAGGGGTTGAAGGGATTACAGTCGAACACAGCATAGAGGACACGAACAACGACAATGAAGCCTATGCAAGTAGCGATCACATACCACAATTTAACGTAGCTATGGATGCAAAATACATAACAGCTACATAAGTAAGGGAGTGTATTAGCTTTGCATTACGCATTGGCCGTCGCTTGTTATATAATTCCAACAAAACTGTTGGATTCCGAAATCGATAGCGCGTTTCAAAATGTTTCGATTGTCCAATTGTTAGCGAATAGTGCATGAAGCAGATTCGTTTGTGACTCACCTAGCCATTGTTTCTCTACGATGGCATTGTCTGTAATAAAGGCGAAGGTCACCTTCCTTGGCGATTTTTTGGGGTTCTGGTGCCCTGATACTGTTAATATTTAGATTTCCGGAATCAGTATGACCATAGCGTTTCATTGATACCAGTTATTAAGAATTCCGAGCTATTCATGATCAATTGCATTGTTGCAGATGAGGCACGACCCGTCGTGCCTCACCTGTGCCTCATCTCTCTTATAGCGGTGTATTTTTGATTATAATGATGTAAATTGATGATGTTGGATGAAAAAAATGTTCAAATTTTGTTATTTATGAACGTGGATGTGTTACATCAATATAATCATCGACTCATGGAGGGGTTTCACAATTTTCACCAAATCATCCAGACGACAGGTGAGGCACTGCCTCACCTGCCTCATTGGACCGCACGTCACTGGGGCGTACCCGTTGGTATAATGACTTCGTTACATGATGCTATTTCGTGACCTCCCATCTGCTTTGTCAAACGATATTGAAATCGCCCAAACGTACAAAACTAAAAGACTAGAAAATAATGCTCCCTCGATATGGCATTTGTCTTGCTGTGGGACTTGGATCGCGAGGACAGGAAGATTCGGCGCCAGCCATTTAGGTGCCTATGCACAATTAAACATATATGTATATATATCGAAGTTTTCGGTCAGCACAAGGCAGTCCTTCTCGGCCAGAGTTTTCTCGCTGCTGATCGTTCTGGCGCACTTCTCGGAGTCGCATGCTACATATCCTCTAACTTCATGTCTTGGCGCGTCGTGGTGCGGTAATGGCCGACGCCCAAGTGTCTATTTCTATAAATCTTGCGTATTTTTTGTTGCGAAAGGGTACCCAATAACCAAGATATCTGACAATATTAAATCGCGCATAGCGCGAAAAAAATTCTTGAAAAATTCGTAGTCCATCGGACAACATGGTGCGCAACGACTAAAAAAACGTCACTTCGGATTTTTGTGCGCAGCTTAGATTTTCTGTGCGCAGAGACCGTTTGAGCACTGCGCATTTGCGCACGTGCGCAGCTTAGAGGGAACATTGGTTATGACATACGCCAGTCCTACTGTAGACTCGATACTTCAGGCTTGAAACGATATCAGGCCTATCCTGGCGCACCTGATAGTTCATGCTAGCGATTATAGCGTGCAGGCCTGCATACAGACGCGCTACATCAAATAAAAGACGAGAGCGCAAATCAGATGTCTATGTCCCATTTAGCATACAAATGATTCTCTCTAATTTGCTGTACCCAGCATCGTTAATACGAATTAGTGAATTAGCATTTCAAAAGGACAGGATTTCTAGTCTTAAATTGGAAACTCACTGGCTATGCACTTTGTGTTCTAATACGGACAACGCGCTGGTTAATTTCAGCCCGGGGCCTACAGCCTACGTAGGTCCCGATCAACCAGTCGAATTTGATCATGAAATTTTAATTATCCAGGTGTTATTGCAACAAGAGCAATATGGGCACGTGTCGCATCCTTGTCAATAGAAATACAAATCCCGATGGTTTGAAATTCGAACCGGATGTGGTTGCACCCGATAGAGTCCGTTCAGCAATGAAGTTTCTTGGAATATGGAAGGTTCTCGCTCGAGCTAATTGAATAAATTCAAAATTTCACATTCAGTCAATCTATTTTGCAGCATATACTTGCCTATTTATTGCGATAGCTAATCATCGTTCCATTGTAATGCGGATCTGGTGAACCTCATTACACCTCACCCGAGTGGTAAACCATTTAAAAATTACGGTACACTCTCTAGGCCAGGGGTGGCCAACCTATTTGCTATTCGCGGCCGCATTTTGATTACTTATGTAGCCTTCCATTGAATAATATACCAAAGAAAATATGGTAATATCACTCGCAGAACGCTAAGAATTTTCCAGAAATGAAGAGCTTCACTTGTGACTATTGTGCATTTAATTAGAGGCGTATATTTATGGTCGCAGAATTTTTTACACCCCCTCCCCCCGCAGGTTGCGCGCCCATGCTTCGATTTGTTCCGTTGTCCTACCACCGGAAAAGAGACAATGTCGAATATTCCGGATACTATAGCCTAAATGAGCCTCGTCCAGTCATTATTGATGGCCACGGGGCAAGTTATGAAGCCTGAAACGGCGAAGTGATGTCGTCTGATCATCTGCCTAGAAAATCCAACCATTCTAAAGACACATCAGATAATTCGAATAAAAATCCAAATCCCTCGCTTAGGCTATTGCGTTTCCAGGCAATTTTCTTTTTGAGAGGTCACACAGAGTTTCCGGCAGTGTTTAACGCGCAATGAAAGACAAAAGCACCATCTCCGTCTGGGTCCCTTGAGTCTTTAGTAAGTTATTACAATGCTAGGGTGGCGAGATAGCGCAGTGGCATAATCCGCGGCTGCAACATCAATGGGTGCGGGTTCGAGTCCGATCCAGGTCGACTTCCGAATTCCGATACCTAAGTGTTGGAAGTTTACATAGGCTCCTCCTCGCCACCTCATCCGCGTCAGCGGTCTCTTACAATAAGCCTAGAGGTGGGCCGTGCCATAAGTCGTCAGTTACGGAAAATAAGAAGAATATCGGCCTGATGTAAATGACCAGAGTAGTCGACAAACACCGCGAATACCCCAAAACAAACAAACAAATATTACGATGCCTCACGAATACGGTAAACTGAAACAAAAATACAAATATTAATACACAACCTAACCCCAAAAACTAAATTGAATAACTTACCGATTTTACCGGCCCTACTTTACCGACTAATTACAAGCACTTCGCGCTATGTTACTATACAAATATGAATAAAGCCGGAAATGAAGTCAGTACCAACTAAAGGTATGGTTACCATACGTCCTCTTTTAAGAGGATTTGTCGTCTTTTTTGACTTTTTTGAAAGTGTCCTCGCAGGACGCCCAAATGTGCTATATTTTGAGATTTTTCCGCTTTTTTTAAATTTTGCATAAATATGTAGGTTAAAATTGGAGCGGGAAACAGTAAATCAGCACTGAAGTAACACTACAGCGACTATTTCGAGAGCTGGGCCGGAAAGTTGACCTTTTTTTAGTCAACCAACGGACAATGTGAAAGATAAACTGTATTTCGGTAGTTGAGCCGAAAAGTTGAACTTATTTTGGACAACCGACCACGAAGTGGGAAAAATTTAATACTTTTTACGTATAGGCGTTCTACTATTGAGTTGGCCGCCGTACTTAGTCAGGTGACTTGGTATTTAGACAGCTTCCACTTCTACTTATAAGTTATTCTGGCAGCAGCACTTACTTCTTATAGTTTTCGCTATTGAAAAGTGAGAAAGCATTTGTTGCATCACTTTTATGAGTGAAATAATTGTAAAGTGTACACGAAGTAGCCTCCGTACAGCGGTATAGCCGTATTCTTACTCCTATTACCTACGTCTATATACTTGAGGTAGTTTTGATATATCTTGGAAATCGCTACTTCTTCTTGTGATGAAGCATAGAAATCGACAGTGGTACTTCTACTTCAGTAGCAATGCTGTCTACTTAGACCACCTTTGGAAATACGCAACAACTCTCTCGAGTCTTCGCGGCAGCCAGCGTGGAAGCCACTGGTCTATACCGTGAGCTGGTATGCTGTACTGCATAATGCGAATGGTGACCAAATGTAAGGCAAGCGATGGTCAAATTATATGTAGTTGAAATGGTGTGACCCCACATAGATATTACGATCATGCGTACAAAAGGAAATCATATCTGACACCAAACACCACCATCACGGATGTTGTAGTTCCAGAACTATAGTTGGACCGTTTGTTTCAGAGGCCGGATAGAATGACTTAATTATTTTCAGTATTGTGCAGGAACAGCAGCCAATATGTCTCAATTCGAATGGATCAGCGACACTAGAGGTCCAGAATGTTTTTTATTCTTGACGTTAGTCGAAAATTCTCCTGACCCTCGTGCAGCTGTTGCGTTATTGACATC
The DNA here is from genome assembly GCF_051294905.1 of Botryllus schlosseri. Taxonomy (NCBI): domain Eukaryota; kingdom Metazoa; phylum Chordata; class Ascidiacea; order Stolidobranchia; family Styelidae; genus Botryllus; species Botryllus schlosseri. The sequence goes on along the minus strand of NC_137247.1, from coordinate 15,727,158 downwards.
AGTAGTCAGTGACAGCAATTATTTATCTTTATTGATTACACAGAAAGCTCATATATTCCATGAATTCATATGCCACACGTAAAACAACTATTCCACTCCATTCAAGTGTACCTATGTTTAGATTATTTCATGAAGATTTTTAGTTTCGTACTTGCCAATCATTCTCAAGTATCGCCATGCGGAAAAGTTCTTATTGAGCCCACATGCTCATATCTGGCGATGTTCAAATGCATTGATACTTATATGACTATATGTCGTGTGTGAACACGTGCCGCCACATGGTTTTGCGTGTGCGGGTCATTCCATTTGTTAATACTCTGGACTTTATTAGGTTTAGCGAAATGTATTATAAATTTTTTGACAAAGAAATTTATTATTTAGACACATACTGTCAACATACTCCAGCAAGCTATAACTTATCGTGTACACTAAAGTTGTAAAGTTCAATCAAAAGCAGGTGGTGTAGTTCATTTTGTCTGTGTCTTTTATGAAACCTATTTTTGCCAAAGCTATATATGCTGAATATCAGATACACAGTCCTTAATTAAAGCCAGCTGCAGACTGTGTAGAAGTATACCTCATTTCGCAGTGTCGCTGCATGCATTTTTGTGCGGGATTGGTGATTGTGTATATAGGTATATGTAGTAGGACTATAACGGGAAAGTACATACAATTATCAAATATATTGGGTATTTCTGACATTTTTAAGCGTGGACCCAGATGCTTTTGTGATCTAGTCCAGCGGTTCTCAACCGCCGGTCCATGGCAAGTTTCCTAGATATATTCGAATTTGATATCTCAAATCCAAAATGCAGGAAGTCCGGCGCTTTTCCATTAATTAGAGAAAAATCATCGATTTTTGTGTGGCCGGATAGCGTAGTGGTAGGTTCCACAGCTGCAACATCAATGGGCTGCGAGTTCTAGTCCGACCGAGGTCAGCTCTATAATTCGTACCTTGGCATTGGAGGTTTATCTAGGCTCCCCCCCGCCACGGGATTCGCGTAAGTGCTGTCACTCCTGGAATGCATTTCCATAATGAGTGGTATCAATCATTTTTAAACATTGAAATGAGCATGAAAACACAGTCCATATATCTGAAAGTTCCGTTTTTCTGATGTCACTCGACGCCCTGTGGTGAAAATCGGATAAATACATCTATTCTTCACCCATGAATTTACAGTTCATACCCTGCTCAAATTACCAAGTTTTCGAAAACAGCTTGAAATAAAATAATCGATATGGCAATGCGTGCAGTGAGTGCTGCGTGCGTTTTGGCTTATATGATATCAGGAATCGAGTCAATCCCACTAAGGAATCAAGGTCAGTATAACTCTTGAATATTTTAACTTTCAGTAGTTCTTCAATATCAGTGGTTCCCAACCTTTTGTCCTTCATTACCCAATTCTGATTTTTGTCGGTCCTTCATTCTCCGCCATACCTAACATTCGTCTAATCCAGCGGTTCTCAACCTTTTTGACACGCGCCCCCTTGGTGATGGTCAAAAAAAATCGCGCCCCCCCCCCCCTGATCCCGTTACATTTATCGTCATGTCAAAAAGAGCACATCATCTAATACAGAGGTAGGAAACCTTCCTGCTAATCATGGCCGCATTTTGATTACTTATGTAGCTTAAGGCCGCATTCCAGGGCATAACCACAATGAACGATCTGGACGCAAAATACCTATGGTGAACTGTCCATATCCATTCCCGGTGAGCTCCGGACTATTCTACTTTTCACAACGGCCTATTGTACGCACCGAAATCGCGAGTGGCAATGTTATGAATAGTTGCTGGGAGTGCATATTGTCGCGCCGAGCGCGAAAAGTTTTCAGAGCCGCGAATGAATTGTTATTTCTTGAGGATTCCCATTTCTCCTCCAATTAAGAAGGGCGCTACTGCATTAAAATTGAAAAATTAAGTCTCCTTGAATTGCGCGGAGCGCGAAGAAAATTTCAAGATTAAATAAAATCTCTCGAAAATTCGGGAGTGAATTCGTAATCACAATTTGCATGTCTACGGCTGCCAACACATACCAATTGAATTAAGCGTCGATGGCCGCACAAATTCCCTTCTACGGCCGCATGCGGCCGTACGGGCTGCCCACCCATGATCTAATAGTATACATAAGGTATATCTTATGCCAATTTTGAATCCGCATTCCAGTTGCTTAGTCTTTTACATTGCTGACAAACTTCCCCAAACTTGTTTGAAAATATTTAAAAAAAAACATTGGAAAGCACATCAATTAATTTCAAGGTAGGTTGCACTGAAACTAATACCTGATGCTGGTAGTGACTACAGAGAGCACGGCGTCGTTCTGTCCTGCCATGCTAAATTTGATCAGTTTTGGAAATGAATTGAATTGTGTTGATTTATAGCCAAATTGAGGGCGAAACCGGGCAACCTATATTGCATCTAAGTCTGTCTTAGGCAGTGCAGTTCGCCAGCTATCAACAACAGCTACCTAGCGCACGAAGATTTAGGCTACTGCCAAAACTATAAAGTAATGAATGACTTTCACGTAGGAATTTCACTAAATCTTCAAAGAATATCAAAAATTTGCTCAAATGAAGTTGAAGTCAGCCTATACTCCGTTGAGCGCGACTGCTGGAGTTTGAGTTTGGCAAGCTTTCTAGAATACGAATTAAGTTTAATCCTCAATAATTGTCTCTTCAGAATGGTTGTGAAACACATGTTTAGTCACAATTTATACATACATTGACAAAATTGACAAAAATTTCTCGCTCCCCCCTGAGAGCTTCCCGCGCCCCCAAGGGGTGCGCGCCCCCCAGGTTGAGAACCCCTGGTCTAATCCAACCCTTGAAAACACTCACCCCAATAATAACCTTGCTTCGTAAAGACGTTTTATTGATGTAAGTTGAGACGGTCCAGGATTGATAGTTACTACCCGAGCAAATAAAACCAATCATTGTAGCAGTTTTCAGTGTTGCTGATTACGAATATCACATTAGTTTTCTCAGATTGGCTCTAGTTTGGAAGATACGTATACCCCTAAAAGAGCCCAAATTACTGTATTTACCCCTAAATATTTCACTTGATAGGAAAAAAATCGAAGATTTTTTGCGTTTGTACTTCTCATATTACATAATTCGCTATGAAGAGCCCTCATGTCATCCTCGGTTATTCAATCAATATTAATATGATATGATGCGAGATCTTTACTGGCAAGCCTAAAAATTGCACTTTTACACAATGGAAAGATATCCCCCCCCTCCCCCGTAACGAATGATCATTCTATGATGAAAAAAGTATAGAGCTATCAAATATGTCCATGTAAAGCGTAACTACAATACTCATATGCGTCTCATCTCTTTCGACTTGCAAATGGAAAATTTTCTGCTGAGCCAACAAAGTTGGTATAAATATGGTATCGCTATCAAACGAGAAACTAGAAGTTGGTATCTTCGATGGATCTCAGATTCGAATACGTGTGAAAGATTTCAATTTCATATTAAGAAAGGAGCTCGCTACATGGAATTCATTCTAGGATGTGGCAAATAAAAACTTTTTGGGAGATCACAAAGCCACCAACTACAAACAGTTGGTCCGAAAATTGGTATCTGCATAGTAGCATATACGGAAAACTTGAAGGAAACATGAGCATTGTAGTTCACTTCCTGTTCAGTGATCAACATATATTTCCCGGTCATCTTGATGATTAGAGTGAAGAACAATGGAAAGGTTCCACCAAGACATCAAAACAGCAAAAGAAACATATCAGGACATATGAGATGACCAGATTATAATATTATATGCCAATTGATAATTTACAATTGGTGGTTGACATAAAACTGATTGAATTAATGCAACGTTATTTGAGTATTAAGGTAGATACTTATATCTATGATTGGGGTTTATTTATTTACATGATATCCGTGAAAGTCTCAAACTCTGATATGTCTAATACCCCTAGATATGATGATGTTACTGTATTTGGATTTAAAACAGTCTTCCGCGTGTAAAAATAACATGTAGATTGAATTTCTGAGCTTTATAACACGACTGAGCAGTTTTTCTATCTAGCCCATACAGCAAAAACATGATATTTTAGTCAAAATAGCCCGATGGATTATTTCCAAAACCAGAGCCTATTTGAAAAATGGGGTCATCATACTGGCAATATGTGCCCTCCAGAACCCCAAAACAATTGTTACTTTGTCTGACTAAAAATGTGTGTTGAACAGTGCACATTTTCTGAACAAACGTGGATCAGAAGTCGAGTTAATTATGGTTGTGTTTTGTTTTAACTTAAGTCATTATACGTTTTATCAAACTTTAAGTTCATCAGTGTGATATGTCGGGTGTTACGGATTTGTTTATTTGAGTACATCCACTATCCCTGCGCCGAACAACAGTAGACATAAACCAAGGGCGGGCAACTTCTCCAGTCGGCGGGCCGGATATGCGGAAATGAAGTACTTGGCGGGCCAGATTCTTGAATTGGAAAATAATCGCATATTTATCCACCTAAACACGGCATAAATCATATCTAATTTAAAGCATATAGAGTAGACCAAAATAGTATTTGATTTTAATAGTGGTTGAAGTCAATGAGACACCTGTGTCGATCAAAGTTGTCAACAAGTTCTTTTAACTCTGGCTCCATTAGTAAAGACTGCACGTAAACATGAGTTAGATTGGGACGCAGCTTTGTCTTGATGATGGTCATTATCGAAAATATTTGCTCGCAAATGTATGTAGACCCGGACAGAACAAGTAGTTTTAACGGCATCTTTCTCATAGGTTGTAAAATTGGATTCATTCAGTGACGCAAAAAATGTCCATGTTTCAGGATTTTGGAATTTCTCTTTCAGGGTATAGAGCAGTGGTTCCCAACGTGGGCGATATCGCCCCCAGAGGGCGATTTGGAGGTCCAGGGGGGCGAAAATGACGAAGGGGGCGACGGGGGGCGAAAATGGACAAAGGGGGCGATGGGGGGCGAAAATAGCGAAGGGGGCGATGACGCGTCAAAACGGCTGACCTTTTTTTTTTTAGTCAACCCACGGAAATTTAGTTACAAAAGTGTGTCAAATTAGACATCGAGCAAAAAATTTGACGTTTTTTTATAGTCAACCCGCCGGTGATTACAGTTTGTATGCCCAATTTTCGGTACAAAAAAATTTGGGGGGCGATGATCGGTGTTGACCTTGAAAAGGGGGCGATGGGTCGAAAAAGGTTGGGAACCACTGGTATAGAGTGTCTGCGGGCCGCTCAAAATCCCGTCGCGGGCCGTAAGTTACCCGCCCCTGACATAAACAATCGCATATTGCTGCAACATAAAACTTCTTGTGTACTGGTGTGACGCAAAAGTTTGCGATAGCTTTATTGTAGCCTACGTCATGCGATGCGATCAGCATACGATCGTGATAAACGTGTTTCTAACCCTGATATTGGTTATCTGGAATTCTAGATGAGTTTTTGAGAACAACATACAGCGACACAAACAATTCAGACCATGGAACTGGTAACCGTTATCGTGGTATGATGCCTTCTTATATATGAGTATATGTTGTATGTATATATTTTGCAAGTGGGTGTGCCGCACACCAGAAACCCTTGAATTCCCACAAGTTGTGAATCACTGTGCTATATATATTTAGCAGTGGCGACTCGTATAGACACCTGTAGCAACACGAATACGACAGTGCAGTGAAACCTTTGAACTGCCGCTATCATGGTTTGTCTATAACTATAGAGTCACTTCGTCGTTTCGACAATTCACCGTACAAAAGTCACGTAGACACTACTTGTACCAACCTCCCAACGAGTCAAGAATCTCTGAAAATTTACGCAATTCAACCTTGTATTTGAGTTTTCAGTCAATGATAACCAGCTACTATATTTTGGATGGGTACACCTGGTAGCTGACTATAGCGAATGACTGTAACTGTTCTACAACATTATGTTCGTCTTTACCAACGCCAATACATCAGAACTTCCGCCCTCATCAATTCCATAAACTTAATAACGATGCAATTTCAGAGCCTGGCATAACCAGTAATAATTCCCAGAGTGCAGCACTGGCGGACCCGTTTAGCTTCGCGCATGGAAATGAAAGTAAGCCTTCTCGAGTTATAGGAAGGGATAATTCATAGGTAATCATTCCTTTTCAGGAAGATGCGATGTTTTATACGGCGACAAATGCTATATTTTGATCGTTTCAACGGCAGGAATGACTCTTGGAGTAGCTGAATCGGTTTGCAATGCAGCTAAAGGAACACTGGCTAACATCTACAGTGAAGAACACTTTAATCTCATAAGAGCACTGCTTCGCTCAAGAATACCAATGAATTATGATTGGATAACTGCGTGGCTCGGAATGACCCTGGACCTATCGGTTAGTGAAATACTGCGGCAAAACTTTTCATTGGTCATTGTTTCCAGATTCTACTGCTGGAAGACATTTGCACTCTTCTGATGACATGTTTAGTTTGCCAATATTTAAACTGAATAATTATATTTGTTACTTAAGCTTTCAGAGCCGGGAACATCGATAACTCAACCATGTGCAAGGCCACAGAACAAACATACATCGACCGATTTATTAAGCCCCATCAAAGGCTAAGTATAGACCGAGGCTGTATGTCACACTACACCACGCGAAGCTGCAGTTGATAAATTCGGCAGGTCTACATTTAATCACTGCAAATAATTATTATCTATCAAATCTCATTTTCAGTGCCACAACGTGCTGTAGTCGTTTACAATGCGAACTTCGATCTTATGCTATGTAAGACGTCGTAAATGTACACTTTTTTGGATCTGAAAGTACTCTTGTCTATGATGTCTTTTGCTTTATTTTCACTTTAACACCTGATGAAGAAGCGGCGCTCCGAAAGCTGGTGTAATAAATATAATCATTACTTTGCAAGTGGACGTTAAATATGGTGTGAAAGCAACCTAAATCTGATTTTTAAACTGTTATTCGCGTTGATGACGGTCATATTTAAATATTTACAAAGGCGTCGTTGTGAATGGCCCGGTGACATCTCAAACCAAAAAAATGTATTCGATGATGCTCTTACGACACCCTTGGTCATCTTGCTGCCGTCCACTGATATGAGCGCAGCGGACGGGTTGCAAGACGACTACAGGTAACAGGATATTAAAACTTGCACACATAGTATATATTTGGTCATTGTTAGGGCAGAGTACACCCGATTCCGAACCAGACTTTGATTAACTAACACTAATTGAGCGTAAATATTAATGCTCTCCCGCTGTGAAGAATGCGAGTAAAAGAATTCTCGTATCGTTACATCCGCCGATCTTTAACTGACTTTACCAGAAATATGCAAATTTTTCTTATCGCTGCATGCTTAATCTGCTTTATATTGACGATCTCGGTGACAAAATGAGATATTATCCACGATCTTAACTTACCTGACTAACTTGCCACCTCCGATGATGGTGAATAACTCTCGTATCGACTTTAGTTCAGACAATACAATTCGTTAAATATTGAGATTTTTGCATACGATGTGTTTAGACTCGAAGAGTGAAACTGTCAAGCGGGGATTGGGCTCCGTACAGCAAATGGTATTCTGACCGACCGTATGAAGAACCGAGGCCATACATCGGCTTGAATTGCCATCAATTGAATGATCACCGTCAAGGATATGTGGACCAGTGGTCATCTAATGGATTTATAGGGACCGTATGCGAAGCAAAAGTTCCCTGGAAGCATTAAAATGACGGATAATGTTTCGTTAAAGGTCGTTGTGGCTGTATGCACTATCTTTTGCAAATGCTGTTTTAGAGACATCCTGAACAGGATTGTTCAAGGCATGTATTTGGTAATTTTCAAAAATAAAAAAACTGATAATTCGAAGTGAAACCGATTTTACAGAAAGGTATGCTATAGCTACAATGATATGTACCGTCGAAGATTATAGATATATTTATTTATTTTAATATTCATATAATTATTATTGGAAGTCCTTGGTACTTGGGTCGACTACTTTATCATATCCCTCCAACTTTGAGACTTTCCCTTCCAATATCCGTTTCTTCTGTGTTGGGGTAATAAAGTGACTCGTTTCCTTCAGTTCCAGGTGGTTGGCCAAATAAATGAGTTAGACGTTAAAGCAGTTGTTCCTAACAATAAAGGGAAAATTATCTACTTGAGGAGCATTTTGTAATTGATCAGCGAAGATTATGTTTCGATAGGGTTTTCCACTGTGGAAGCCTTGAAACTTCGATTGGAAGTATCGCAGCATACGGAATATGTAGTACGAAGTTATGCACATGAGTGTAAATGATATTATGTGATTTTAAGTCGTGATCAACTCACAGCATTGTCACAAAGTGCAATGAAATAATAAGCAAGTAATAAGTATCGAATGTTAGCTTGAAAAGGCATCATGTATTATCTTCTTTGTGGCAGCATAGAAGGTGCATATTTGAACTTCTCCCATCTTTCATATTGTCAAGTTCATCGATATCTATTTCAAGACAAAAAGGTGTATTAAAGGCTAAATAGCTGATAACTAGTGTGAGTTTACGTTTTGTACGCAGAATCACATCAAAATATTTATGTAAACGTTGTTTTCGGAAACCGAATTTGTACGGGGAAATTTTTATTTAAATATGGACTAAAAGGGTGGGCGGGCGAAAAAAAGATTGGGAACCATTGCGTAAGGACTGAGCCCATATTCCAGCACATTGGCTGAGGCTCTACGCCAGGGGTCGAGAGGATATTTCGTCAATAAATCGATATAGGCACTATAGATTGTCAATTGACATTTCCCAAGTACCATACAACGACCTATATTCAATGTTACGTTATAATTGAGACGTTACGGTAGCCCGAAAGCGAAGTTCATCACTATACTCATGTGATGTTAATATAACATACGGACTAATTAAGCTGGATGTCTGACATTTGAGCATACCGCACGATGAAAAACGTCAGTTGATCATGCGACACGTTAGCTTACCTACAGGGATCGGGCACCTTTTGCAAACTACATATTTATTGTATTTCCGTCCAGGCCATATGATGACGGAGAATATTGTTAGCTGATATCATTTTATGTAAACTTCACGATACTCACTTCTCAAATTATTCGGCGGTAACATAACGTTGAGTAGCAAACTTAAAATTTAACGGCACTTCGAGCAAGCTATACCTAATAATGATTACCAAAGATTACCAAATACATAGACATATGAACATTACAAAGAATTCGTGTGATGCACATAGCCTGAAAAGGCGGGAAGCCCCACTGTAAAATGTCAATCAATATTATTAATACCTAGTAATGATAATTAATGTAGTTAGCTTTTAGGTCTACTTGTAATTTGAATTTGCGATTGGGTTGTCACATCCAAAGGAGTTCTATTATCGACGGTGATCATGATGACATCGTGTATTCGAAAACTGGATTGTCAGAGGCGTCGCAAGCGAGGAGGGTTGGTTCGATTATGTTCACAATAAGAGCAATTCTGTTCACAATGAGAGCAGTCTCATGTTCACAATAAGAGCAGTCATGTTCACAATAACATCAGTCTCATGTTCACAATAAGAGCAATTCTGTTCACAATAAGAGCAGTCTCATGTTCACAATAAGAGCAGTCATGTTCACAATAAGAGCAGTCTCATGTTCACAATAAGAGCAGTCGTTGTATTCACAATAACATCAGTCGCAGCACCACCATATCCCCCGGACACGATGTCCGGGTGGCAACATAGTCCGAACACAACCCAGACATGAGAGAGTAATTGAAAGTCTTTGCTAATTTTGACCAGCGTGTTCAAGCATGCAATATCCATCAATATAACTGACTAACTGCACACAGTGTCATTAACGCACATTTGTACATAATCAAATTTAGTTGAGGGAGTTAAGGAAGTCGAGACTCGCTAAGACGAAGTCAAGTCAGTGTGACACCATCATATTTCCGAACGCCACAATGGGAATCCAGTGTTATCACGTTTTGGAAAACTAACTTGTCTATCAATTACTGTACCCGCAGACATCTATTACCTTACGGAAAATTCGTCTCACTCAAACAGAGCATTTCAGGGTTTCGTACCATCTTATGTCGTCTGTATATTGCTAAGTTGATTTATGTCGACCATATAAGAGTTCCCTTCAAAGGGAAGAAGCTGAAAAGTCGTCTACAATACTGAACCGTGTTCAATACACATTGTCTCAAACCCAGCCCTATGGTTGCGCGTAAAACATAAGTATGATTTTAGTTTTGATCTATACACATGGCCTCTCATATGATTTGGAATTACCGTAGCTGTCCCCAGAGCCCAGCTACTTACCATACAAGTGCTCATGCCAAGCCATGGCAAACGGGCAGGGTTGCAAGAGGGAACGCATTGGGAGTAAAACTTCAGTCAGATCATTATGCATATCACCGAGAAATGTTTCGAAACTGTAGAAACCCCGAATTACTCTCTTTCTTTCTTTCTTTCTCTCTCTCTCAAACACCACCAAGTCAGTTCGAACGCCTTCCGTCGTTATCAATGAACCTACTTTAAATCCAGATTGCTCGTTCATAACAATCCGTTGTGGATGGTCTCATATATTGACGGACCATCGAAAATGTCCCAAGCAAACATGCCGTCATTCAATTAGTTTTCCTTTCGTGTATTATGTTTTCTCAGAAGACCATCGAGATGATAAATACAGATATCCATAGAATAATCTCCACCCTCTATTTTTCAATCGTGATATTGGGATAACCTAATGCTATGCTTGTGATCAGTCAACATTTGTGGCGTCGCTATGCACATTTCACATATAGGAACGATGCATATATGGAATCGTCGACATACGCAAGTCTCAACATGTCTATTGTCGACGTCTCGCTTGGTCTACGAATATATAAAGAGATATACGAGTTTTGCCCCCATGAATTTAACATTTTACAAATTTCGAGATATCGCTATGTTAAAACGGAATTACAAAATTTATTTTGCTCATAATGCACAACACTGAACTTACAAACGACGTGCATGTTGATTTCGCACACTTTATATGCCACTACATTAGCGCTCTTCAACCTTTTTCGTCATGACACACACTTTTAACGTTTACTCAAAACTGGTACACCCCTAACCAAATATTACACCGATTTCGCGGTAAAGCCTAATCTCTACACGACAAATACTCATGTTAAATTGACTATATGGGAACTTTCCACAGCTGATAGCCCTCTTGGCGTTATATATGCTATCACTGATTTCCTGAGATTTTCCTTGCGTATAAAATTTTTATTCGTAGAAGCAGAACATCTCCGAAGGCCTACTATGTATGCCCCAAAATCCCGAGTAAAAATGTTAGGTAATTTATTGGGATTTGGTTTTCAGTCGCGCATAGCGCGAGAATTTTTTCGACATCTTGAATGAATTTTGTCGATAATATTGGTACTTGGTAGTCTCACATATTACTGTCCAATATTTATCAATTCTTCGCCCACGTGATCAAATTAAAAGGTAGAGCTGATGAAGGGGGGTCTTCGAAAAGTTTGGTCACAAAATTACTGATGATGCATCTTCTGGCTTTATTAATCATTTGTTGCATGTATTCGTTGACCTCCCATCATATATCAGGATTGAGGGTACATTATATATTGGAATTGCCCAAACGTACCCCAGAAACCTTCCTTCGTGAGACGCACAGGATTCCAGCTTGGTATTTCTTTATGGGGCCCATCATTTTCCTCTACAGTTCGCATTTGTACGGTGGTGCTCAAATTGCACGGACACTATTATATTAGAAACGAAAAATCCGAGTAACCCTGAATTAAAATCTCTCAACGATTTGGGAGCCAATTCGTAAATTTAAATGGCATGTTGACGGTCCCCATCACACGCTAATTTATTTATATTAAGACGGCCGGCCGCATAATTATGATTATTACGTCTGCATGCGGCCTCATAATTATTATTTTACGGCAAGATGCCCTGGCTCAATCGAAATAAGGATGAGCAAGACTGCAATCTATTGGAAATGCTAATTACTAATCACGGCTCGTGGCAACCGCACCACAATCCCACACAGTGTTTCTCAAACTCGACCCCTGAGACCCGCTGGCTACGCCCCTGCAATTATATCTACAATTGTACATTGCGCTATTCATAAGCATCTCTCAGGAAGTACCCTCTGAGGAAGTACCAATTCAACAGATCTAAGGTATCTCAGCAGTTTTCTCGAGAACAATTATATAGGCAGATATCGCAAGATAACCTGTTTCACTCCGAAACCAATAAGTCCATTATCAACGGTTAAATGAAGTAGAGAGAAATTTGCTTATGACATCCATCCCAAAAGGAAAGTAATTTACAAGCTGCATACAGCTGATATGAACATTGTACGATATTACAAATCCGGTCAACCTGTTTAGAAGCATAATCATGCCGATTTATTTTATTAGTTTGTCAATGAATTTGGTCCATTGTAATGCGGATCTGGTACACCCCAGTACACCCCATTCGAGTGGTACACCCTATGGGTGTACGATACACCCGGTTGAAGAGCCCTGCGCTGCATGATATTTTCTATCGCAAAGCCGCATCTCGAGATCGTGATTCCGTTTAAAAACCTAGTAGATGAAGAAAGTCAGTTAACTTCGTTTGCAACATCGGGGTATATAGACGGTAGAGATGCTAATCAACCGGCACCATTGTTCTATACACGCAATACCGGAATGCCAAAATTTTAGCGAGGAAGTCGTGAAACCTATTGATCAAGAACGTATCCTTAACCCAAAATGAAGTGGCGAGATAGTGTGCAGTGGTATAATCCACAGCTACAACACCAATGGGTTGCGGGTTCTAGTCCGACCGAGGTTAGGGTTACCATATTTTCGTGGCCCTAATTCCGGACACTCATCAGCGGGTTTTAAAATGAGGTAGGAACACCTATGACGTCACAATGACAATGCCTTGCCCATCGATTGTATCCAGGTGTGACTTTTCTTTAACGTAGGTCGTGAATTAACTAGACTAATGAGTCATCTCGAATTCGAGCTCTGGTGATTGCTAGGGTCGGTATTCTCATTTGGTCTGCAACACACTTCTTCACGGGCTGGATGAAATTTCTTGGTCCACCGGCCGTGTTTTTGACAGCCCGAACCGACCGAAACAAAACTCTTAAGTCAACTCCAGCCCCAAAATCATTGGTGTGTGGTCCACCATAGGATGATCGATATAACTTCTGGTGTCTATGCGCACCTGGCTGTTAAATTTTGTGAGTTATTTCTGTCAATAATACTGGTTCCTCCATATATCACTATAATTTTTTTTATTCCCGCTAAGCCCACGTGATCAAAGTGAGCGTTAGAGCTGGTGGATATGATGAGTTTGAAAATGCAGGGTACGTAATTGTACACTGATGAGACCTGATGAGCAGTTCGGCGTCCTCGGAGGACATTTTCTATTTCCTCAAAAAGGAGCACGTATATGGTAACCCTATATAGCAATAATATTGTGCGTTCACGGGTGTCACATGCTCATACGTGTGGTGCTCCGCATCCACCCCTCAATGTCCTGGAATTCAACAAGGACAACGAAATGAAACCTATAATTTTTGCAAATAAATCTCTTTGTTGTGACATTGTTATCATATAATACTCGAGCACGCAATAACGTATAGTGTACAGTACACTTGTAATCTTCAAATGCAGAGAAGGTGATGTAGGTAGCCTATCTTTCCTTTAGAAAAATTAATATTGTGTCAGCTATATATATATTGAACACTCACTATACAGACCTCAATAAAAGGCAGCTATATAGTGGTTGATGGCTTTGTGCATGTAATCGGTGATTTGATGTATCGGTCTATGCCAGCGGGGTATAACCGGACGGGTAATACGATAATGGAGCATACGCTTTTGATGAACTCCTGATTCGAAAGGGCACATCATGGATACTAGTAGCCAATACTTACTGCAACATATATCCGTGTTTTCATCGCAACATGTATCCATGTTTCCGTATCAGACGTAACGTTGTCGGCGTTGCCAGGTTCCAGAGCGCCGACTTCATGGCTTCATGAGATCGGTGCATTGTCGCGTCAGAATGACATTGGTACGGTCAAGTTCCAGAGACAGTGAGTCTCACAAGGATTTGATTGACATCACCGTTAGGAAGCGAACCAGCCTGGCTAGCGCATAGATTTCATTGTACTGTATAGCAGCAATGATTACAGAAAACTCCGAAACATGGTACTAAACTTAATATTGTCTGTAGTGCATGAGTCTGTATCAAAAGATATCAGGTAATGCTGTACGGCTAAAAAATACGTAATATCTAGGCAAAGCCCACATAGATTTAAAATTTGCTACGGCTTCCGCTAACGAAAAGTAATTTTGCTTGCATCTTTGCCATTGTCCCGGACGTCTAGCCACCATAACGGAAACCCTCCTTCTAAGAAGACCAAGGATAGTATTCCGTCATGAGTGATCTCATTACATGTTGGTGTTGGTATAATAAGAATTATAAGTGTGATTTCGAAGACTACTCCAAGTTGTTTCGACACCTTCCTATCTTTCATTGTATCGCAGTCTTGACATCTTGTCGTGTATTGAAATCATGAGATTGTATCATGAGATGTATATGTATATTTTGCGCTGAATGTCACATAGTGCATAGGCCTGTAGCTCATGGGCATATGTGCCAAAATCCACACGATTTTGACTTATGTGCAGACTTGGACAACTAGAAAATTTTTAGTTTTTTTAAATTAGGTTAGAATTAGAATTAGAGCTACACAGTTCTTTCCAAATTAGATTAGAATTAGAATTAGAGCTACACAGTTTTTCCGAATTAGATTAGAATTAGAAATAGAGCAACAAACATTTTCCAAATTAGATTAGAATTAGAATTAGTGAATTCGCAAAAACGTGGAAATTGAATGAAATTGTGAATGGGAAATAAATACAGCGAAAATCAAATTCAGTTCATATCAAATCGCAGTGCGTTCCCATTAGCATGAGAATGGTTAGCGTATGTGCACCAAGCTTGGCTCGTTTTGCAATCACCAGGGCTCACCAAGACGCGGACCACATGCGGCAGGCGATCTGATTTGTGTTTTTGGAAGAACGCGAAGTAAAGCATTTCGAAATGCTGAGCTTGATTTCAGTTTCAAATTATTGTTTTTTTCTTCAAAATAAGCTATTCGCCTATGCCTAACAACACTATCCCGCACTAGCAGAAACGGCTTCGTCGTTGTACTAAAGCATGGTTAACTAAACCATTAATATTTGTCACAATTACTATACTATGATATGATCGTACGGACGGTGTACTGTAAGTAATGCGATGGCTGCTTGACAGTTGGCACTCGATTTCCCTGCGCGAGTGGGATATTCTTGAAACTCGCTGCAAAATACCGCGGACAACGAGGCATCCTCAGGAAAACAATAAATTAGATTAGAATTAGAATTAAAGCATAGGACTATTTCACAAATTAGATTAGAATTAGAATTAGAGCATGGAAACATTTCACAAATTAGATTAGAATTAGAATTAGACCGTAGACACATTTCAAAAACGAGATTAGAACTATATTACGTACATTTCGCTCTAATTTAGTGAAATTAGACAATTAGAATTATCTAGTTGTCCAAGTCTGCTTATGTGATACCGTGAAATAGGCCTACACGGAATGTGGTAGCATAAGTCTACTTTCAAGGCAAGCAGGGCGAACGTTATTCCAGAAGGACAAATACCAAATGAATCTTGATTTTGTGATCTTGTTTATATGTGGACATGGATGACTGCTTCTCTCAATGCCTTGGATCTTCCGTCACCGCCGGCGGTGACGCTGAATTAATTGACACCGCCAATTGAAATCGTTGGCGTTTCCGGCGTATCCAACTTTTATAAAACAAACACTAACGCAACGCCGTCGCCGCTATGTCTGATACGGCCTTAAAATAGATTGCAATTCAAGTTGAAATATCATCATTTAGTAACGCTACTAGGGATGGTGTGAACGTAAGGTTCACGTTCGCGTTCTGTGTGTGAACCTCGGAAATTTAGAGGTTCGCGTTCACAAACGAACTTTGGTAGGTACTGCACTGTGAACCCTTTTCATATATTACAATTTTCACTTCATTATATAAAATCTTTGGTTGAAATTTAGTGCATTTCAACTCTGTGCCACTCTATGCATGGCGCTGGCAGCATAAAAAAATCAACAGTAAACGAGCATGCACCTTTAAAATTTCGAAAATGCTACTTGCTTTGTTACAAAAGTTTGCTCGAAATACCCAGCTTAACTTTTGTGAATATTTGGTGACTCTCTGCTGTGACCTTGACCAGCAATCACACAACAACACGATATCGAAAATGTCAATGGCATTATTTGTAGAAAATATTTTGTGGTGATTGCCTTATCAATGCGATGGAGGCATCTTATTTTACTGCGTAGAGTCAGACGTGCGTAATATAGGCTTATTTCGCGATACAAGATGAAAATAGAAATGTCATATTGAAATACATAGATGAAGATACCAGCAAGGCATTTTGCCGCTTTGAAAAATAACGATCAACGCTACAAGAAACTAAACGGCATTGAAACAAATCATAAGGTTCCTGGTTGGATTCAGCTGTATTGACCAGAGTACCGGCTTTCGCTTCAAACAACTTTATTCTCATAAGTTCTCTGCGGATATATGCGATGGACAATGCTGTCAACCCAAGTAACGCTATGAATTATATGAATTAGGATATATGAAGTTGATCATGTTTTCATTACAAGTACTATCGTGATTCATACCTAAAGTAAATGCGTCACGTCTCGAAAGTATTTGAGATGATGAGATCATAGCCGTATAACTGCTTTCAATACATCACCCAAACGGATCTAACAATGGTATTCATCCGAACCCCATTTATTATTATGAGCATCGTTTTCATGTTTCGTAATAATTTATTATGTTCAATATGTTTAAAGACTCGATGTTGAACATCTGCTAAAACTTGTGAATAACATGGCGATGAGCAAGTGGAGTGTTTCTATTATTCTAATAACCATAACCAGTATCATCACAAGAATGGAATCAACCGAAACGGCGAATGAAGGTCTGTAATAATGACGAAATGAAATAAATTAAGACAATTTATTTTGCATTTTGTAAAAGTTACAGGAATCCAAGCTTATATATTTATAAATTTATTTTTAAAATCTTTCTCATTCAAAATCGATGCGAGAGAAAGATCGGCATATAAACTTGAGTAACCCGTTTACGAAATCTGGAGTGACGTATCGACACGACATTAGAAAAATTAGTGACAGATTTAGCACTTGTGGGGCCCGGATATGGTGTCGATAATTGGTCTGGTCATTCAAATCATGCCTGCAGACTGAGATAGTGCCAGCATGAGTTTAACGTTCGTTTCAGCGTTGTAATTTGACTATTTTGTGGATTCGCAGCTTGACGTCACTGCGATGATCAAGTCGATGTTGAGGAAATTTTAACTTGATAGGGTAATGAACGCCGACGATCCGTGGATAAACATGGTGACTTGGTTTCAACCCTGCTGTGTCGATTTTTTGGATATGTGGTGTTGAAATTAACATTACAAAGACGTAGATTACTTTGTTGTTCCCAATAAGAACACAAACCTGTAATAGCCCGCACCATGCATCAATTTTACTCTCTCTAACCGACCTAATACGAGTCTAAATTTTCAGAAAACGACATATTTCACCATAATGAAACGTCTTTCGGCCACAGCAGTTTCGCACACGGAAATAAAGGTACGCGTTCGCTATTCGTGCTCTATGAATGCAGAGAAGTCATAGTCACTTTTCTGTGTAGGACGATGCGAGGTTCAATATGGCGGAAAGTGCTACGTACTTATCATGTCAATAGCACGTATGGGTCTATCGGAAGCTGAAACTGCTTGCCAAGGGGCCAAGGGGAGATTGGCCAATATATACAGCGAAGAACATTTTCATCTGATAAGAGCCCTCATTCGTTCAAGGACGCCGATTAAATTTGTATACAATCACGTATGGACCGGACTACAGCTTGATGTCGAGGTACCAACGTTAATTTGTTTCAAATATGATTTGATATCAGAGCTTCTCGGAGGTACCGAACTTGGTATCAGTGGCGAATATCGATTTTCAATCTTACCGTCTACGTCAGTTTAAACTAGATTAATGAGTCGACAAAAAGATGACGAAGTATACTAAAGGTTTCATAATTGTATTAGTATACCTTTTAAAACAGGTGTATCCCAACTTTTGGAGTCGGGCTAAATATGGAAAATGGCATTAACACCTGGCCGCACATTATATATATATAACTGCCACATTGTCACATTGACTATAGTTAGGGTTACCATACGTCCTCCTTCTTCAGGTTTTTGAAAATGTCCTCTGAGAACGCCTAAATGTCCTCCTTTTTGAGATTTTGTCCTCTTTTTTGTGAATTTCAGTTAAACACAGGGCAAAATGCGACCGAGATACCATAAAATAGCACTGAACTAACGCTCAGTCGGGTATTTCGGGAGCTGAGCGAAAGTTTACTTTTATTTTAGTCAATCACCTGATAAAGTGAAGGACAAAACAGTATTTTGGGCGCTGAGCGTGAAAGTTTACCTTTTTTAAATTTAGTCAAGCGACCACGAAGTGGAAAATATTAACCATTTTTGCCTCCTTTCCCGATTCCAGAAGATGGTAACCCTACTATAGCACGTGTGTGTGCATACGATAGGGATGTACGTGACACTATGTTCACGTTCCTATTCCGTGTGCTAACATCGACAAGTCAGCGGTTCTCGTTCTCAAAAGATGTTCAGTCGGTTCTACAGCAGTACTTTCCGAATTCTTTCGACATGTGGCATATCAAAGAAATTATTATGCTACGCAGAAAGTAATGATGCAGTGCACGCGAAGTCCAGTCAATGTGCTCATGAATTGCCAAATCAAATCTAGTTTATTAGCATGAGAGATGGGCGAGAAATGAGTAAAAGCCTTTCGTCAAGACCTTGGTCCCAGATTTTCCACAACGTCGAACTGCCCTATCATGACGTAACACTCACCCTATTCTATCGATGTGCCATAATTGGTTTATTCGTCACATTTATTCAATAATCAGTTGTTGAGACCCTTCGACCACTTTCAAATCGCATTTTTTGCATCCTTTATTTTAAATATTTATTTAGGTATTTTACTAAAATTCCAATAAGAATTGTCGCACACCTGAGAATTTGTAGCGGCATGCAATTTCAGAATCACTGTACGATAGTGTGACCGTCCTTGCGAACTTTCACAATTTTACAGAAATACTAACATGGTGCATCACAAACCTTGGATTTCAACTTCCACGAAGCAGCCAGATATGGCAGCCAGAAAGGGAATTCAACAGAAATCCGAGATAGATCTTGCATGTAGCGTCGCAAAATACATACGGATCCCCGGGACTTATTCGACTGTGAATAAAAAATGTTTGGCTCACCTCCGCCACTGTTATTTTTTAACGATATCGGGCTGGGGCGAAATCATAAGCCGACATCTATCTGCGCAGTATAGCCAAGCTAACCACGTTCGGTGTAACCGCCAATGGTTTCATGACTTCCAAGATTCTACTAGCGACCCAACAATACTAGGTGGGAATCAGAGGCCTTTTCGGTTAGAAACTATCAATAGAGATATATTAGAATTTTTGCAACAAGTTGGTATGGGATCATATAAGATGACATTTCACTGACACCTGGCGTAATTCGATTTATGCTTATACTATTATTTTGCAACCGACATCGACAGGAAGAAATTGTAACATAACTTGACGTCATTTGCCCGTTTTCACGTCACTCTTCGCTCGAACCGAACAATCCTTGAGCATACGCGAAACGAGAATTCAAATTTTTAACCGGAGTGCCAATGTTCAATATTTCCATGTCATCACAGATCCGTTGGGACCTGGGAAGTACATATGACATCACAGTCACCAAGTGAAAAATCGTAGGGTGGGGCGGAATCGCTATCTACCTCCACTCCCTGTCCATATCAGATAACTTACCTCTCTGACTCTCCTCGCTTATAATTGCCATTATGCGTTTTTTTTGCTTCTGTTCTTTCTATAGTACAAAGTTCTAAAATCATATAGTTTCCTAAGCAATTCTCCGAAATCCAATTGGGTCGCAGCCTACAAATCGACCGCTGATTGGCCCTATAGTTTCTATATCGTCATATAGGTCTAAACAGGGTAAATGCCCTACAATACTTTCGATTGCTTGCCTTCGAGGCTGCGTTCCCATTTGGTATATATACAATTATACATCCGTCGAATCGGCGGCGAATATCCTGATTTGCATCATTTCGTTGATTGCGTCGATCCAATTTCTACTCAATGTCATAGCTAAATGTTGAACCTGTGTATCCAATGGATTTCAGCAACCGAGTGGCCCTGTCCCGTTCATTTTTAGTTGTAAGTTCTGAAAATTCTTCGGCTTTGATAAACTCCCATGCGTTTGCATTGTCAGTTGGGATTTGCAGCTCATGCTGAGCGCAATTTTGGTTAAATGGACTCATCAACTGCATTATATTACGAATCTGTTTTCTATGTTCAGACCAGGAGAGTGAAGCTCTCAGACGGACAATGGGCTCCGTTTACCAGATGGGTCCCGAATCGACCTTACTCGTCGCCAAGGCCATTTATTGGAATGCATGTACAACTTGACAACGAAAATGATCGGCAAGGGTATTTCGATGAATGGTCATCTCACAGAGTTTTGGGCGGTCTATGTGAAATACCGCACTGAATCACGCTGCCAGAGGGTTGATTTTTAATTTACCTGGATCATTAATTCTAAAATAAAAATGACTGATTATCTATCGGCGTGTTTGGTCTCGCTTCGGAATCAAATCTAGCACCAGTGGTTTTAGATAGCTAAAGCCATTGCGATCAACATAAAAGTTGAAATCGCTCTATGGTTATCTTCATGTTTTTAGTTGAACGTGACCTTCCAATACCTGCAGCATGCAATATGGTAAATACAAACATGTTAGCACAGAGTCGACGTTGCTCATTACTGAAAAACTCATGGTACGCCGATGAGTAGAAATGCGTCAAACCGGATGACTATTTATCGTTGACGGTAGCGCATGTTGTTTATTCACCTTTACTTGATATCGTGGCGTGACAGCTCAAGTTTTCAGGGTATCAGCTTTCCATTTTAACCAGGGGTGGCCAACCCGTGGCCCGCGTAGAGGTTTTGGGTGGACCGCGAGGTCATTTTTGAAATTAGTTTTATAGTCGAAAAAACAATCATCCAGGTAATTTATTGTGAACTTGCAAGGTCACCCAAACTTTGAATATCCTGACCGTGGAATTTGGGATGTTGATGGCTAAAAAATCAGTTCCAACGAATTAGTGTATCCAGGGGCCAGCCACATTCTCGTATAGACATTCGTATATGACCATAAAGTAGAATATTTCGCGGCAGAGTTATTAGACTTAATATTTTTCTTGGAACTTAACGTGTCGTCCAACATGCGACTTCGCGTGTGGACTCGTAGGAAGGAAGGGAAAGGACGTAGTTTATTTTTGTCCTTGATGTTTTTGCGGCATATACACCGACTCATGATAGAAGTACACACGATCTGCGCATATGCACATCATGAGTGCATGATGTGCATATGCCGCTGGACAAGTAAGTGCAGATATAGCCTTCACGACTTTCTAAGTCATGCACCACCCCTCCATGCTATCCCAGTAATGCATGAGCGCCAAGCAGGGAAGCCATGGATACCAGTGTTACTAATCAGGTCTTTGGTCTGACCCGGCCGGGAATCGAACCCATGACCTACCGACCAAGAAGCCGGACGCTTAACCATTACGCTACCTTGTCGGTCGAAAGATGGTCGGCGATGAAAAATTTTGCACATGATAGACTGTTTTACTTGGCTCTTCGCAAGCGCTTCATATTGTATAGGCCTACTTCAATCTCTGCACACTCTCTATTCTACGAGCATGGGACCATGAAGCCCTGCGAAACCCGCATAAGCATCTGTGTATTAATTAAAATGAATACAATCCTATTATTCTTCGATTTGGATTGCTTGATTTCTTAAGATGAATTAAGACCGATACCGATAGGCAACATCGGCATAGTCCAAAATCGGGTTACAGCTGAACAGGCAGAATTCGACGCCTGAGAAATCAGCACTCATCAGCATTTTCGTGTCGTGTCGAGACAGCTATTAACCAGTGAACTCGACCTGTTAAGATGATTTTCACCGAGTAAGGGTACTGCTATAGTATCACCTTACTCTCCATCGATAATATTTCATTCATTCGACCTCCGCGCCTAATTTGCAATATTCTCTGGATTGCGCACAATGCCCTTTAATTACAATGCATTTACGCAAAATGGCATATGAGAATTTGGTACAGAATGAGATCCGTCAATATAGGCCTACCAAGGACAAATGGGTATGCGTTGCTAACGACACTATTGGTATAGCGAATGTAACTGGTTACACTGTGACGCAAGAGTTGAAAATCAGAAACCGATACGTTAACGTAAAAAGGTGAACGTAGAAAATAAGGTTTCGTCTGCCCCTTCAAGGTATTACCTGTGAAGGCATCGATACCAGTTTTACGATCAAGTCTTTGGCCTGGACTGACCGGAGATTTAACTAACAACCTGCTGACGAAGACGCCGGGCACTGTATCATCGTCGCGCAAGGAGTCGCATACAACACGGATAGAGTAGCCCTGGTGTGATACGACATTGAACTTCATCTGATAAGTCTCAACATCACGGCTACCAAGTCTCTGACGGGATCACGGAGTTGGCAACTACTAAAAGTATTTGTGAGGCGTTCGGCTTCACTGCGCTATTTAGATCTTGACCGCTTGTCCAAGAGGTTGTCCATCCCAGTTCTGTGATACTATAGCACTGTGGTCGGGAACCTATGACTCGCTATTAGGTATGACTCTCTGATAGTTGGAACTTGATTCACACCATGTTTATCAATACTGCTGCAATTTGTTTTTGTAAATTTTCATAACGACGGGAATCGTTGTCTCGTGATTGCTGAGAAAAGTATTTGAGGTCAACACAGCGGTATATCGACGGGAGGTTGTGCGGACTCGGCAGGTCCATTATCGTAATCCTAAAACTTATGACTTGTGATATTAGCTCATTAATAATATAGTATAATGATAAAATAATGTGTAATACTGTATATTAATAAATAGTCTTCCTTCTATAATCTGGCAAATACGTTAACTTTAAGGTACATAGTGGTACACAGGACAAATACAATACGTCGATACGTCGAGTTCGACACGAAGTTTGTGTAATGCGTGAAATAAGGTTGATATCGCGTCGGCAACAAATATTATATTTCCTTGCACCGTAGGCCTACATCGCACGACTTGAAATCTTGCATTGCAAGATGCGTTAATTGATTAGGAAGAAGAGTAGATATGGTCACGCCGGTATGACAATCATGTTTTCAAATCCATGTTGTCTTCCTGGTCATCGGAGAGTAATGAATTCCGTTTGAAATGACATTCCCAATTACAGATTCCAATTACAAACATAGCATCCTCATTCCAGATTGTTGGGTAGCTTGTTTACACTGCTGTCAAGTGCCGGCTTGCAACGCAACGATATCGTACTGCCAAAGAATGTGGGAATTGAGTAGCAAAGCTAATCAAATGATAGCAGTTAACAATATTCTCCGTAGCTGAACTTTTTATCCCAGTTCATAGTAACTGATAGCCTGTCGAACAATTGAGGTGTGGATACTCTCCGTGCGTGTTATACATATTCCCTAGAAAGGCGCTCGGCTTGACTGTAGAAAGCGTGTTATCGAAAACTAAATAGTAGATAAACAGTTTTCTGTTGTCCACTCTACGATTGTTGGTTTTTCTTGAAAACGTAGGCCCGCGTGTTATTTGCCTTACGTTTCGAAAAATATCATATGAGCCTCGCGGAAACGCAATCGAAATTATACCGTTTGCAAAAAGATTCCCGACCCCTGTAATAGTTGTACGAAAAACTAGTACGCTCAACTGTCATTTTACATTGTGTCGCCAGCTCAAATGCCGGGCAACGGGGCAAACTGTTAAGTTTTTATACTGTGAATCCCATATAGTTAACATGGATTTCGTGCCATCATGACGTCACCAATCTTCAATTGTGGCGTAACAGTTGGTTGACATCGGTGAATGGGTCCATGGGAATTACAATTGAAAATATAGGGCCAATATGGCTCTTTTCGTGGAATAGGTTCCCGGCCACTGCCACAGCAGGTGGTAATCGCTGACTTCTGCTATCGATTATTATGTAAAGATTTGAAGCAATCAGCACCATATCTTGACCATATACGAATAGGCTAGCCATGTCCATAAAAATACTAATGAGCGCTAATTCGGTTACTTTTCAGAAACCTTGTGCCATTCCTAGCAACAGGACCAAACTGCTCATAAAGCAAATACCCGGTGGAATTATTTCGCTGAGAAATATTTACTTTCTTAGATTGCGACTCCCTGAGCAAAGCTCTTGTTTCACGTTCAAACTTGTCTCAACATGATTTCACTCTTCGTGTGCGATTGGACATGATTGAGATGAAGTGGACATCTAAAGATCTTACTTTACCTTCGCCAATGTGTTATCTGCTGTATTCCCCTTTCAATATCACGCGTCAATCAAAATATCTGAATATCAGACTGCTGTCGACACCGCTAGGAGATATCCCATGACACAAACCATGGGTAAACAAGCGGTAAGTGAACAAGCGGCTGACTGGATTTTATAAGTGTTATTTGTTGTTGTTGTTTTTATTATTATTGTTGTTGCTGGTGGTGGTGGTGGCGGCATGGCATGACTTATCCCTTGCTCGACGAGTCATTTCATCAGAGACCAATCTATGGTAATGCGCTTCTAGGGCGGGAAAAATACCAGAAATCTTCAAATACAGCCTTTAGGAAGATATGTCCCTCTACCCTGCTAAAACGCATATCATCATTGGCGAATTTCTAACAGATCGGGTTTAAATAGCTGTGACAACAATATAACTTGACAGCAGCATTGTGGTATTGTGGCAAAGGACTGAATTCCATTCTTGAAATGTTGATGCAAATTTAAAAATATATCCTAATTACATACGGGTCAATCCCTAACATCACCCCGCGAAAGCTTACACAAAGTACTTCAACCGGAGAGGCGTACCACAAAAGATTGGGAAATGGCCAAATAATGGAGAAAAATATTGACACTTTTCTCTTATCGCAAAATAAAAGACGCGCGCTGTTGCCAGCTTTATATATCCGATACAACTAGCTTGCTGCATTTAGGTGTAGATGATCCGCTTAAGCGGTGTTTTACGGAAGCGTATAAAGAAAGTTGGCCGTGCTACGAGTCGCCAAATCAGGGATCATGATATAGAATGTAGGTTTGGTGTAAAATGACCATAGTAGCCGAAACCTCATGCACGCCCAAACATCAACCTGCTACGCCTCAATTAATGAGAATCATTCTCAATCTCGCTAAGAATGGTTTTGGGCACGTTGTCGGCGATTGTCAATATCGGCGTATATGCGGGGCATGACAGGATGATTAATACGGACATTATGTATAAGTATACGCTTATGGCGCTTATGGCGAAATAGTATAACACACATACTAAATGACTAGTTCTCAAAACTTACAACAACATCCCCTCATCGGTTACCTATTTCCGCTTCTCTGTAAAAGGTAATAGTGGTTACGGAGCTATCGACGTTTAGTAAATCTCGATTGAAATCCAAACGGCACTATTTATTTATTTTTATCCGAACGGCATATTTATACGTGGGTCATATAGTCTACCTTCCGATACAATTTGCAGGTCGGGCGTCGGGGTGATCTTCAAATACACATATAAAGATACCAGGAATCGATTTTGCCGCTATGAAAGAACAACAACTTATGCTACAAGGAAACGGGAAGAAAAGTGACCAAAGGCATACGATTCCTGGGTTGTAAACGCTCGTAACCCCTCTTTTCGATGTCTACAAAATTTTTACAAATATCACCGGGCGACAATTGCTCATTTACCTGTCCCATACAATATAGTTTCTTTTTCTATGAAACCTTTTTCAATTTTTTCGGGGTATTCATCGGACAAATCTAATCCGTCGAGGCCGATAGAAAATTTACATAGTTGCAAAAACGAAGTTGCTATCGCGTAGGCAATCATGTGTTAGCATAATTCGCTGTACAAAACATCGCACGCCTTGAAATCTTGGACTTTAGAATACGATGATTAATCAAAGAGAGAAGCAAACTTAACGACGCCTTTATGACGAATTTAAATTCACATTGCCTTCCTAATCACCGGTGAGGAATGGACTCCATAGGAAGTGACATTTCTAATTAAAAATTCAACTTACAAATATGGTCATCCAAAATCCCCACTGTTAGAGGTAGCTTGCTCGCAGCGCCGTTAAAATGTAGGGTTTATGATACCGACGAAGAATTTGAGAATTGAGTGGTAAAGGTAACCAAATGACATCGCTCAACAATGGTCTCCGTCACTGAAGCTTTTGCCAAGCTTGGAACAACTGATTGACTCATTGAAAAGAGGGTCACTGGCACTATCAGTAGAACAACTGACGTACGGCTATCCTAGCGCGTGCTGCGCGGATTCCTTGTTAAGTCGTGTTACTGAAGAATATGCAGTAAATTCGCATTAACATTGCTCTAACGAAAAATAAATAAAAAATATGTAGCTTGCGAAAGATACCCGAACCCTGCAATGTCACATGGTCAACTGTAGGGTTAGCATATTTTGAGATTCTAAAAAGAGGACACTTTTTGTAAATTCTGAAATCACCAAGAAAAGTGGTGATTTTGACAATTTTTCGACGGATTGTTGACCAAACAAAATAGGTCATCAGTTTGACTCGGCTCCCGATTTACCCGATTTTATGACGAAACTTTGACGTTCGCTGCGTCGGAGTCGTATTTTTCCTGGCATTTTCATCCTTTTTAGAGGAACAGAGGACAAATTCCCCCAAAAAGAGGACATTTAGGCATTTAGGCTTTCTCCGAGCACACTTTCAATTCATTGAAAAAACAGGACAAATCCTCCTAAAAGAGGATGTATGGTAACCCTAATCAACTGTCGTTTTCATTGTGGCCGGCAAACAGCTTGATAAGTGCGTGCGGTATAACATATCAGTGTTTACGCAGAAAATATACACACGACGAACTCCATGTCGTTAACTTCGTGTCTCAATGACGTCACGGATGTTCGATTGCGACGTAACAGTTGACATCAATGTACGGCTCTTTGGGAATTGCAAATTAAAATTTAGACTCAATATGGCTCTTTTGTCAAAAAGGCTCCCTACCCCATGGGCTCTTGCATCAAACAGCCTCCTGCCCACATGCTCATTGCTTATATTCTCGACATGACATGTTGTCAACACGATGATACTATGAAATCTAGGCACAGGCCTTATGTTCCCTGCATTTGATCATTATTGAAAAGGACTGCGATTCACACTCAAAGCAAATGCCTCACTCCCCGAAATTATAAGGGTCTGCTTGCAATGTATTACGCAAACGAGTTTAACAGTTGTATTCATGCCGGGATGATTCCATTTTATGTAATAACAACAATCGTTCGCATATCATATGGGATAATCTTTTATGTTCAACTTCTTCGAAGACTCATTATTCATCATCTGCATAATAGGTATACTTGTAAATAACATGGATATGAGCAATTTCAGTGTTGCTATTTTTCTGGTGACCAGTGTTATCGCAAGAATAGAATCAACTGCAACGACGAATGAAGGTCGGTTACAATAATGAAGTGCATGAGCTTAATTTAAACTGAATAAATAATTATGCGCTTTGTTATGTGTTACCATTCGTAACAGTTACGTTAGTTTTTTATATGGGATTATACTTAAATTTATCATTACAAGTTAGTTCATTCAAAATCGATGCAAGATAGGTCATATCAAATTGAGTAATCCTTTTACGATGTTCAGAGAGATGCATCATGTACTCGGACAAACACGCGATGTCAGCAAATTCCCCGTTATAGGTTAAATTTGTGTCTCACTACCCCTCACTTTGACTCTCCAACTGACATCTATTCACGTCTAAATTTTCAGAGAACGACATATCCAATCGCAACGAAACGTCTGTCGGTTTCCTAGGTCACAACACATTTGCACACGGCAATGAGGGTACGTAATCCCTAACACATGCTCTTTGAATGAAATCGGATGATGGCCTTTTTCTCGCCAGGACGATGCGAAGTTCTATATGGCGGAAAGTGCTACATACTGATCATGCCAATGGCGCGAATGGGTATATCTGAAGCTGAATCTGCTTGTAGAGGCGCTAAGGGGACATTGGCTAATATATACAGCGAAGAACATTTCCATCTAATAAGAGCTCTTGTCCGTTCACGGACGCCGATTAAATATGCTTACAATCACGTATGGCTTGGAATGCTGCTTGATGGCCCGGTACGAATATATTTTAATGATTTTTGTATCACACATTATTTCCATATCATTGGCGATAGTTTAATCTCCTGTATCAAAATCTTGCCGTCTTCGTTAATTGTAACCAGACATGGGGTGATTACTTCATGAATG
This sequence comes from Botryllus schlosseri, assembly GCF_051294905.1. NCBI lineage: Eukaryota > Metazoa > Chordata > Ascidiacea > Stolidobranchia > Styelidae > Botryllus > Botryllus schlosseri. The sequence goes on along the minus strand of NC_137247.1, from coordinate 15,698,540 downwards.
TAATCGATTGCGATTACGATTACTTGTGAATCCCGCGATTACGATTACGATTACGATTACAGCAAAATCAGGAAGTAGTCGATTACGATTACGATTACATTTCAAATGTAATCACGATTACTCACGATTACATTTGTTTTCCTTCTTGAAGAACTAATTTCAGAAGACATATTGGAAGACAATATAAGGCTTGCGATGAAAAGGTCTAATGAGATAACAACTTTCTTTATATATCATAAGTCATTTGCTTGTTACGTCATAATGCACCCATTGCCCAACTCTATGCAGGACTATTCGTCGTACCCAACGATTTGCAATCTTGCCAGGTCCGTAACTCAAAAACCCCAAACTCCCCAATAGGACCGGAAGATAGCTCCAAGGGGACTCAAAAGTATTTCGTAAATCAACACAAATTATTATAGAGTATTTTCAAGAGAGTTTATCAACTTGAAAATTTTCTTCGAGCTTCGGGATTTAATGTCTCTAAATAGCTTGATTTTGAAATGCTTTCCTCCCCTTCAAGAAAAAAAGCACGCATAATTTATAGGAATAGGCATTTCGGTGTCAGTAGCCGCGTTCTGTGGGCGTTACGAATAGTCCGGTCCTTCCAATCTGAGCCCCAACAATGCAAATGCCACCCACAGAGGAGTAAATAGGCCTACATAAGAATCTGTGTGTGCGTCTCATGAAAGTTTTTTTTACTGATCTGCTACGTTTGGGCGACTACAGTATCTTTTGATTATATAAAAGACGGGAGGTCACGAATTAACAACATACAATAAAGTAATTATAACAACATACTAGATGCTATAGTTATGAATTAGGTGCCCCAGCTCTACGGGTAAATCTGAATGAATAGCAATATAATGCAATTACCAATGTTATTGACGAAATTAAGTCATCAACTTGAAAACTTACACCCTACGAGGCCCCAATACTCAGGGTTGTAATGACTCGAGTCCGACTCGAGTCCGACTCGAGTCCGACTCGAGTAGCGATTTTTCGGTGACTAGACTTGACTCAAGTCATATTTTTAAATGCGTAAATTAACTCGTTTCGAGCCAAATTTTGTATTGACTCGACATGTACTCGATTCATTTTGCATGAATCGAACCAAGTCATATGACTCGAGACTAGAACGGCCAAGACAGACATCCCATGTAACTTCGAAGAATAGTAAAGTTACCACATGATTTGTATCTCGTCTATCAGTTCTGATAATTGGAAATAGGGCCGTAAACTGTGAAAACTGATGAAGATTACTATATTATGAATACGAGCCATTCTATATCACTCGAGCAGAGTTGGAAAAAGTGGGTTAAACCCGATTGACCTGAAAACTGATCTGTGAACATAGCGAGTTGGACTCGTACTCGAGTCAAACACTATGACTCGGACTCGACCCTATGCTAGCTGACTTGGACTCGGACTTGACTCGGGGATGAATTGAAGATGACTTGACTTGACTCGAGTCAAAACTATAAAAGTGTGATTGACATTGTGACTAGGTTACAACCCTACCAATACCAACGTTTGGAGTGGAGGACGAATTGCTGTTTTGGTCCTGATTGTACCTACAACCCACGCTAACGTGGTCTATAACTAGATGGCTATGGCGACAGGTATAAATGTCGAGTGAAGAATTGTGAAATAACGATCGGCGCCCGTTTCAAGTAGAGTCATATGAGAATAAAATATAGTGAACTTAAAATTCTACCTTCCACTTAATACAGATGCTGCAAGCTGCCGTTACGAGAAACTCCAAAGAACGTCTCGGTTATGATATATATCAGCAGCTGTTGATTTTAACCATCGTAATGTTTTATTTGACGAGTACAAAATTTCAAATGTTTGTCCGGTGTGCGTACAATACATACGTATGCTACATAGATAGGCCTACTGCTTGCCAAGCAGCAACGGTCAAACTGCGTTTAACTAAGCATAACCAAACAGCAATACATAAGTTACTATTTGCAACTATAGGCAGAGTGGTGATGACATTATTATCTTGCGGCGAGGAAGTGGCGTCTGGTGTGTATTGATAACCTGATATACAGCATGACTTACACTGTTCTAACAATCACAAAACGATGTACATCGAATATATATTTACTACGTGTGGATACCTCTTACGCAAGGACGAGCAAAGCTAATACTTCTGACGTAATAATGAGCAGTGGTGTTTGAAAATCAACCGTTTGCGCTATCAACAACCTGGTATATTATCTCTTCCTAGTTCACGAATGTTCGGTTATGTCATATTCATTGTATAAATAAAAAGTAATCGTTCCCTCACAAAGAAATCGATTAGATATGCGAAGTAGTCGATTACGATTACGATTACATTGTTTTTTTTTCGAATGTAATCGATTGCGATTACGATTGCTTGAAGATGCTGTAATCGTCGTAATCGATTACGATTACTAATCGCGATTACCCCATGTCTGATTGTAACTAGCCTAATTAATTGTGAAACACATAAATTAGAATGTGCTGAATATCGCATAAATATTTATACCAATTAAAAGAGGGTGTCCAAATCTATCTATTCGGGCCATATTCAGCATATTGCCTCACAGACCGTGCCGCCCACTATATAATTTTTGAAATAAATGCGATTTAGGATTTATCAATGTGCTTGTAGCCTTTGAAAATCTTATCGGAGTGATGCAACAACGTGAAGAAATAGTGTTTTCGAACAGTTGCCTCATACACAATAAATTAAACGTATTGAGTTTTGTTCGGAATTGATCGAAGCTCTGGTGCAGTGATTTTCAAACGTTAGACGTGAAAACAACCGAAAGCCTCGTTCTGGATACACAATTAAATTCAATAGAAATACTCTCACTGCAGTAGGGTTGACTTTTTCGTCATTGCCCTTTCCCGCTCATATTTGACAGAACGTGTTTTCAGTGCCGTTTCCAAGTTTCTGACTCATAGCAGCAACCGACTTGAGAGTACGGGACGTGGGGACTAGAGATTTTAGAATTGTTCTTGTCAAAACTCAAACCCAATATGTCGAGGCTGACGATAATATTACACCAGCTTCATACGTCTCATTATTAGCTGTAATAAATGCAGAACAATTTTCGCTTTATGATTTAGGCGTGTTGAGAGGGGTCGGGGGGCTCCTGCACTTTATTCGTTGTCCAAGGGGGCTGTAGCTGAAAAATGTTTGGGAAATACTGGCCTAGATTGATCGTAGTCTATAACAGTGGCTCCCTACACTCTAGGGCAGGGGCGTCATGCAAACGGCCTGCGGGCCGCATACGGCCTGCCAAGCGATTTCATCCGGCCACCGAAGCTATGTTGCATGGACTAAAAAGGCTTATGTTCAGCACATTTGTTACGAATGTGGAGATTTGTCAAAGAGAATATTTCCATTAAATAATCCCTCAATACAGCAAATTTCGAGCATATTCATATAGGTCACATCATAGCCACCCGACTGCGGCATTGTGGTTTCACATTGGTAACCATCGGGAACAAGTCAGTGACACTGTTTCAAGAAGGAAAAAGAGCACACTGAGTTCTGAGTTATGTATAAAAATGGACCAAAAAGTAGTTATTCACTGAAGCGAAAGCGCCAATGGGGAACCGTTATATGCAGTTTACATAGAGAATATATTAGTTATGCGAATATATTTAATTCAAATATCTACGGTCGCACCGCCGTGTCACTTCTGACCCAATAGGTCCAAGGACTTAGAGAGACCCGACTCGCGATTTGTTATTAATAAGCAAAATTCCAACGTCCTCGTTTACAGTTAAATATCTTGTATTCATCACAACGCATACGCAGGGCTAACGCCGGATTACCACTAAAGCAAGAGGAGCATGGAATTATGCCAGCTTATGTCGTCGTTAGCCCCACTGTTTTAGCGGTTTGTAACTATATCATATTTGCCAATTGCATTGCTCGCGAATAAGGGTGTTGTGACTTGCTAGTATCTTTAAATGCTTGATATATTAATAATTAAAGTATTCACGTGAGAAGCAAGACATGAGGTAATATTTTGGAATCAGTTGACTGGTCCAGCCCGCGAGCGATTTCAAGGCTTGAATCCGGCCCGCGACGCAATTTGAGTTTGACATCCCTGTTCTAGGGTGCCATTTGCGATGCTCAAAGCTGCCATGAGAGATGTTTAGGCATTGCAATACGACAATCGATTTTTGTTTAAGCTTTAAATTTTATATGTTGGGGTAATAGTTCGGATTAAGTGGCGGTGAGGTCCATGATTGGCGACTCGATAATTCCTGGCGTTCCTGCGTTGTGATGTAAGCTTCGCCCCGCGTCCCGCGAATACACCTCAACTCCTAAGTCGCATTACCCTGCGATTGTTTACGACAATGACAAATTAAAGATGACGGTTTTGAAGGAGGGTGTGTCGAGCCACCAGTATAGACAAAAATTCGCTATTTCTAAATTAGTGCGCAATAGTGGCTTGCACAACCACAAGATTGCCGTGTCACTGTTGTCAATAGTGCGATGGCTGAAGTAATTACTGTTACGGATTCTAGAACTGGAAGATTTTGTCATGTGCAAATATACAATTATTGTTACAAGCACATAATTAACTAACTAAAACTGTATCTTGACTTGTCAGTGTTATTACCAATTTTGATCTTCGCCGAAGGCTAAGCATGATTTTGCTTGACTGGTCTTGTCAACCACAACATATTTCGAATATATTTTATATGTTTAGACCAAAAGAGTAAAACTGTCAAACGGAGAATGGGCCCCGTTTACCAGATGGCTTCCGAATCGACCTTCGTCCTCGCCAGCGCCATATATTGCGATGCATATCCAACTTGACAACGAAAGTGATACGCAAGGATATTTCGATGAATGGCCATCTTCCTACAAACTTTTGGGAGGTGTTTGTGAAATACAGCCGTGAATCCCGCCAATCAAACAATATTTATGACACAACGGAAAAATTGAAAAGCGTCCGCTGCAAGTGAGCTGATTTGTTCATTTAACATTTCGCATAAATTCTGAAATAAATTGGTGTGCTGGTTATCTTCGCAATTAAATATAATAGTTCTGTTCTAAGTGTTATCCGAGTGCTGCAATGAGATAAAACTATTTCCTCAAAACGTTGCCACTTATAGAATAAAATGAGCATATGAATGTAGGTGTCACGGGAAGTCACAGAACATGCGACTGGCAAGGCACTTCGTGTCAATGCAAATTTCGACTCAAGTCATTAAAAAAAATTCCAACTCAAGTCAGGAGTGAAGTCATGCATTTTATCATGATAACTCTAGTGAAGTCGTAACATATTTAATGATTTTGAGTCAATTTCAAGTCATCAAATATTTAAACATAACGATGAGTGAACGTAAGATGCACACACGTAATTGTTAAGGCTGTATTGTTCCCAAGTCATTCAAAAACGAATGAGACGTGTTATGTGCCACGGTTATTTATTTAAGTTGTTGATAATGCTTCTCACGTGGACGGTACCCTGTAATTACCACTGTAGTATAACTGAATTCAGTGTAAAATATGTTCATTCACTGAAAACAGTGCAGATTTCGGGTTATTCATGACGTTTTAGTTGTGCCTGTACATTAGGGCTGTTCAAAAATAACTTTTTTTCCTGAATCTTGCGGGTTACGTGATTAAATCGTTAGGTTGCCTTAAAAACCGACGCACACCAAATTTGAATTCATTCCAACCAATATTCGCGGATTTCGTAGAGTTTGAAAATTTCGAATTTGCCTATGGATGCAAAAAAAAATTTTTTTTCAAAATTTTCTTCCAACCCCATAAAATTGTTGCGCTGTCTTCAATAACGATGCAAAACAAATTTGACTCAATTCCAAGCCGTAGAAGCGGAGTTATTTGAGTTTTTCGATGACAATTCTGGGATTATCCCCCAATCAAGGATAATCCAAGAATTATCATCGAAAAACTCAAATAACTCCGCTTCTACGGCTTGGAATTGAGTCAAATTTGTTTTGCATCGTTATTGAAGACAGCGCAACAATTTTATGGGGTTGGAAGAAAATTTTGAAAAATTTTTTTTTTGCATCCATAGGCAAATTCGAAATTTTCAAACTCTACGAAATCCGCGAATATTGGTTGGAATGAATTCAAATTTGGTGTGCGTCGTTTTTTAAGGCAACCTAACGATTTAATCACGTAACCCGCAAGATTCAGGAAAAAAAATTATTTTTGAACAGCCCTACTGTACATTTGCCTGTATGTCAAAGCTATAAAGAACGAAATGACAAAATGGCGGACATTCCGGCGTCCTCGGAGTACATAATAGATTTCCTGAAAAGGGAGTACAAATACTTCTAAATGAGGACGTGTGGTAACCCTATATACAGGGTTGCCATACCGTCCTTATTTCTAAGATTTGTCCTTATTTTGAAGGGCCACGTCTTAGAAAATTCAACTGTCCTTATTTCTAAGAAATGTCCTTATTTTTGACTTGCGTCCTTATTTTGTCTTATTTTCAACCACTACAGAACTTCGATTGTTTTCCTCTGGTATCTGTGTTACATAATATTCTAAAATTATGCTTTTGCGTCGAGATTTCATGACATCAGAAATGAAAGAAACTCTCGTGACGTAGCCTACACACCACAAGATTTGACTTCTAATTTGTGAGATAGTTAGGGCAGTGAGTGGTGGTATAGCAGTTTCGTCTGTACCAAGTTACCGCAGCGGACGTCATTTTAGCAGTAAACACCAGTCCCAGGTTCCTGCTGTTTGGTCTACAGCAGAATAAGCTCAAGCTGTGGGGAAGGCAGCGTTTATTTCGTAGTGAAAAAAGGCGCAGTGCAGTCGACACGTTGATTAAACAGTAGTAAAGCTGTGAATCTTTGATATATTTATCTAAATCAGTGGTTCTCAACCTTTTTGTCTTCGCGGACCCCTTCCGGACCGTCACGGACCCCGCGGACCCCCACGAAGTTTTAGATCGAATTTAGCTCAATTATGCAATCGCCATTTGACTTGCGCAAATGATAGCTGTAGGCTTAGTGATAAAGAGCAACAAAATGACTTTTCTTGAAAAGAAGATCATACCCTCACCTGTGGAAATTGGGATGACTTTCAATATTTCAAAGCAAATTCTGCAACTGGATATCCTGAAATACGTGGTGGTGTCTTGAAAATACGCGCCTTCGGTTTGATATGAACGAGTGCCGAAAATTTATTCCCACCATTTTAGGTTATGGCGAATGTAACAATAACGCGTAACGCTTCCGACGACACATTTGGGTATGATCGCAAGAAACATAACACCACAATTGAAAAGCAATTTTTTCAATGTACATACAACGTCAAGCCTGGTCATTTCTACCTAGCACAGGGGTGTCAAACATACGGCCCGCGGGCTGCATCCAGCCCGCCAGACCACTTCATTTGGCCTGCGAGGCCATTCTGAGTAAATTGTAAAAAATTAATCTCATTATCCGACAGGTTTTTAACAGAAGTTGAGATTTCACTATTAAATAATTTGACGCAAATAATCCAGCACATTTTTCACCACGAATAGGTCGGACCAACAACGCATATATCCGTTGTCCAGTGACATTGTCCACTAAAAAGGGCATAGAAATATTTCAACCATATCCTCGTTACAGCCACTCTTATAGTAGGTAATAAATGTATTCAATCGGCCAATTATCTTATTTTTGCCTTTTCCATTGTTTGCGAATAACGTTGTTGCTGGAATAGAGTGGGCCCACATATTCCGTGATATCAATAAGGCATTCCAGTGAAAAGCAAAGATATGGATGTCGACGTAGCATATTGAAATTATTTGACTGGTCCGGCCCGCGAGTGACTAAAACTCTTGAATCCTGCCCGCGGCCCAAGTCCACAAAACATCTTTAAAAAGCTAAATGTTTGTATCAGAAGGCTATTGGCTATTTTGGGATTAAAATGAGCCCGCACAGTAGGATATCTCATCTCAGACGGCCTGTTGATGTGAGCTCTGGAGTTTTACTAGCAATGAAGCGAAACTGTGCCACGTGATTTCCCGATTTAAAAAAAATACAAATCAGGTTATCAATTATTTTGAGGCTTCGCGGACCCCCTGAAAATACTTCGCGGACCCCCGGTTGAGAACCACTGATCTAAATTATATTGCACTTGCGCATATAGTTTTAGTTACTAATAAGGCTAAATCTGATTAGTTGAAATGAGCAGGCGTAAAAACGTTTTTCGTGACGATTATGAAAGAGAATTCAAAGGTAGCCTATCTAACAAAGCTTGAAGGGCGAGTCTTTCGCACATTGCAATATTTGCAATTGTGACATTAATCTGGAGGCCATAGAAAAGACCGGTATTTCAACTCACACTGATACCCCAAACACAAGAGGTATGTCATAATGATTAATTTGAGCCAGTCGATGAATAATTCTTCCACAAGTCGATCAGCACCTACGACCACAGACTACAAGGCAGCTGCTGCAGAGGGTACCTGGCATTCCACACTGTCAAACACCAGCAATCATTCCTCGCCAACGATTGCACATCGCAATTGTTCAAAGCAATACTCTCCGATTCCAACACCGCAAATAAGTTTTTTTTTCGGCCATGACCAAGACTATAAGCATTGTTACTGGAGTTAGTTCTTGCTCCATACGCTCAAAAAATGATTTTGTCTAAACTTGGTGTTCGGCCTTTTACATCTTGGTTGACGCCTCTAATCACAACGAGGTGAAGAAATGTGGTTTATCACCCCACGGGGGACCCTCGACTAACGTTTTTTAGTTGGTGTGTGTGTGTGTGGGGGGGGGGGGCTGACGAAGTGCTGTTTCGGCCCTGAGTAAAGGTAAACCTAGACCTGCGCTGTCGTGAGAACCTTGAAGCACTTTCTAATAACAAGGAGTTGCTGAAGTAGATTGGTGCTGGCGAAAAGTATGGACTGTGATATTCCCGGCTCGTATAAATGCAAAGTATGCACAAAAACGCTTTTTCATGCTTATCTAATTTTTCGACTGTCCTTATTTTTGGGTCCATGTCGATGGCAGCCCTGCCTATATAACAGAGTGATCGTTTTTTGGTCGAATGGAGAACATTGTTACCGAACGTCCTAATGGCTCTGTCCAGACAGAATCAGCCTTAGTTGTTTGTAGAACATAACTTTTCAATCATTCTACCAAACCCGCGTTTGGCGTTGTATGCGTCACTATCTCTAATATCCATGCAACGTGGATTCGAATAGCAACAACACCAACAACAACAACAACACCGAGATTTCAAACTCAATTGTGTGTATTTATATGCTTTAGTTAAGTTGATATATCATTATACAGCGTGTTATAATGTTTACGATTTCACCATTACAACCAGACAAAAATTAGTGGAGATGCAGCAATAGCAATCATCAGCTGTAGAAGAGCTAAAGTTCAAATTTGAAGCTTGCGTCAAGTCGGAATAAATCGGAGTCATCGTAGCCGTGTAATTTCAAACGATAGCCTTGATGTCGAAGGAAATGTTTACTCAAGTTCGTCGATTCCAGACTGAAATAGCCCTGTAGCATAAAACATATATTTTTGTCAGTGGGTTGGTATCAGTAAAATTATCATACGTTGTCTTGTCCATGGGGCCATGATTGGTTGTGGACTACATGTCCGTATCGAAGTATGCGGCCAAACTTCTACCAGAAAAAAAAACAGTTCTGAACTTACAATATCTAGTAAAAATTTCGTACACTTATGCTAGAAAATGGTGGTATGGGCTTATGGGTTTTCCCGCCCTGAGGGAATTACCCCTACATGTTGTCTGCGAGTACATGGTTGACAATCTCTTCAGTATTAGCTCAGAATATTTAGAGCAGTGGATTCTAACATTATTGCCGTGGCCCAGTTTGCGTTTTATAAGAATTCCTTGACCCCCCATACAGGAGATCTTTGATACATTGAAGAGCCTGTAACGTGGGATGGAAGGTTTCTATTTCAATGCTATACTCATTTGGGGTTGAATTAATTGGAGGTGTAAAGAAGTAATACAAGCACAAAGGTAATGTTTTTATCGACTTAGTGTTCAGTGGTCCACCTCATAATGCTCCCGTGGACCTCAGATTTAAGAAACACTTGTTTAGAGCTTGCTACTAACCTTGTCAATTTGGATGCCTGTATATTTAGATGGTCTATTTCGCAAAATCCACAATCATCTGCATTTATATGTGTTTCTACATGTAGTCTTGATTGAGCTTGCGTTATTTTCTTATGGAATTCATGATGTTTGTCTACTACTCTGGTTATTTACACCAGACCATTTTTTTCATTTTCATTCCGTAGCTGCCGACTTGCAACACGGTTTACTTTTAGGCTTTTTAGAAGACACCACTTACACTGTGTTATAAAAATTGCCATGCGTTTACCTTGAAGAAATGATCCTCCCGAAGATAGAATGTGGCATCCGGCTTATACACAGCAGTCTCTTCGAACGGATCAAGATGTATCAGGAGATTCTTGTGGCGCAGATAGTGACCGGGAAACGATGCCGACGCCAATGAAACGGTCCCTTCCTTGCCGGTTAACCCGGGGCGAACAATGTAAAACATGTCGTCTCCCGAGCCGACGATGTGCGGTAATCCCGAATTGTCCATCCCTATGGTGTGTTGCGCGAAGTTCTTGGAGGAAAATCGGTACGGTCCTTCTCTTCTAATCGAGATTAAATCTGAAATTGCGGCGGTAATGTAAACATCAGCCGAGTCGTTCGAAGAGCGGGAGCATACCGGAATGTTGCATGAAACTGGCGTCTGCCTTGAAGAGCGTCGAACCATCATAGGGATGCAGTTTTAATCTGTACCCTTGGTGACGAATGTAACGGTTGGGATAGTTGTAGGATTCGAAAGACACATAACCCTGAGAACAGACAGTATGTCGATTGACCGTAAAATCAACAAAATATCCGGCGTATACTCACGACATTTCCTAATCATATTTACCAGTTCTACATCATAGGTAGGCATATTCATGCAATCAGAAGTGGTCAGTAACGAAGCACTTCTATTTTGTATAGTAGTCAAGTAGACTTTACCTAGTCAGATAGTCCCTGTATCACTGAAACTTAATATACGTTCGAAAATCAAACTATAATTTGTTGTGTCAATAATCCTTTTTGCTGGTAACTACGATGTTGAGACTTTCGATTAACTGCCAAAGTATACGACTTTCGATAATAGTTACCTTTCTAAAACTACTTACTTTTTCATATCTCCGTTTTCTATTTCAGCTTAAATTATAGTCTTGGTAATCTATACTTCTTCATGTGCTTGAGTATAGGGCTTAGTTCGGATCACAATTGCGACTTCAGATTGCAAACCCAACTTCTAATGCTGCACTTGGAAAACACGATTCATGAGTATATTGTAGATTGGTCCTCTATGCGCAGTTACGTGTAAATCCTTCATAACTTAGGTCTGAACTTCTTCATAATAAGATGTCCAAATCAGCACAAACAGCGAAAAGTTTAGTTGCTGCAATTTGAAACACCATTTGATTCCGACCATCCTATTTACAGGCACAATTTATCAAATTATGAGGTAAAAAATATGTCGTCCTCGCCAAGGTGGGCTACGTGAAGAGGCAAGTTTAACACAGTAATCCTTCCACTAAAACGTATTTAAGCGTAACTCGAATCCTTGAAAAATAATTCCACATCTTCAAATTGAGGACTATCCAGTTACCACAAAAATATAACATATCGTTATAAGAATATTCCTATATAGTGTCAGTTTACTGCCGACATTTGCAAGCTTTGAGCAGGCCACGAAAAATTTCATGTGCTAAGTAAAATTATTCTGTCCATTTACCTGCTTTAGGATCCCTTCTCGCATCCAAAATGAAGCATCATTAAAAAACACGCTTTGTTCTTCGAATGCATCCAGATGAATTAAAAATCCCCTGTGCCGTAAATAGTAGCCAGGGAATTTCTCAGACTCCAATGACACCGTGTCACATTGACTGTTCAAACCAGGAGATACAACTCGGAATCTCTCCGTCAATGATTCAGATGCAATTTGAGGCAAATTCAATGTAGTGAAACCGATGGCCATCGTGGGAAAATTGGCACTAACGAACTCCGCGGGAGAAGTTCTCGTAATCACGGTGTTATCTGAAAAATGCCATGTCATAACAGCATAATCGAAATCTATTTGCATCCAGAAGTTACATGTAATAATTTTATGTCTATCATCACCAGTTTTGCATGATCGACATAATCAATCAAGATCAATGATTCCCAACCCTTTTCTGCTCATCTCCCCCTCATCAAACTTGACACAAATTCTCGCTCCCCCCTCCCACCCACCCAATATTTACGGATGCGAGAAAAAGTAAATATAATCGGGAAATTTATGCACGTCACTCTCATCGCTGATGAATTTACTAGGAAATGCCATTTTATTCGATGTGGTAGGTGTGTGTTTATTGAACAGTTTTCGGCGCTTATCGACTACTCGGTCATTTGAGCCCTGATCATGAATATTGATCGTTCGTATGCCTTTAACTCTTAGTCCGCTTTTCCAAACGACTTCCATTCATCATCGTTCACTCTCTCTTCCATGCGTCCTCGTCAGTATCTGTTACTGTCGATCTTCGAAGTCTCGACTTCACTTATGTCTTATTATGTCTGGGTCTGGAGGTGCTTGGAAAACCGCTTTGTACGTAGAATTCCCGTTGAGTTGACCATTTTTTCGCGTCATATGCTGAATTAGCCTTCTTCACGTGAATGTTTAGACCATGTTGATTAAATATATCTCACAAGACGTTTCAACATTTTCGCCCCCCAGTCGTCCCTTCGGTACTTTCGCCCGCTTGTTTTTCAAAATCGTCACTGGGTTGAAGTGACAAATGACGTATACAGAGCGTAGCGATAACGTATTAACTGTAAATTAAGTATGAGAGAATGGTACTATAGTAACGCAAAAACGTAAAACATCTCCCGTTATTAAGCAGTTTAACTTAAGGCGGCTGGGAAATGTGTCAACTACAAAAGTGCCATGAATATGCCGTGCAGTGAAGCATGGTTGTCAGGGAAAAACATTCCTCGAAGGACATGCTTCGACCGTTCGCCCGCTGAGCGACCGTGCGAGTCCATCAGTTGACGTCTTCCTCATTTATTCCCAATTCGACATTTTTATTGATTGTTATATCGCGGTACCATCTACACCTGGTATATTTACGTATCTCATCCCACACAACTGTTTCACTATACCACTTTGTTAAAGGATCATGCTTTAGGACAGTGGTTGTCGAAGTGAGCACTATAGCCAAAGTGTATTCAATCGAAAACCGTTACTAAAGCCCTCCGCCAATGTTCATTGTTATGCAGCACACCAAATAGTGCAGTGACTGTGCAATGAAACAAAAGCTTTTTGTTCAGGAGTAGGAAGGGATTAGCGGCGTCGATACCCGATTTGGGGGCCATGGGGACGTTGTGTAAAAACGTTTGGGAAACACTGCTCTAGGATATACGTGTGTGATTAGGGATGCAAGAAAATTCGGAAAATCTTCGATCAGCTGATATACAGCCGATTGATGTTCAAATTTTCATCTGAGATTTGTCAGATTTGGATGCCGAGATCATCGAACAAATCACATTCGGATTCAGAGATTAGTGACCACACACACCTGAATATATTTCTGGTACATTCATTTATTCATCGTACATCGAACTATTCCAGTAATAAGTGATATTACGTGCTTCATTCTTACCTTCGGATTCCAAGAAACTAGCGTCTTTTTTGAACAGCTCAGTGGGATTATTTCCTGATGCAGATATTCGCAAAACATAATTTTGATGTCGAACGAAATAACCGGGAAAGTTGTAAGACTCGTACGTGGTATAGCCCTGTATAAATAGATTCCCAGTTATCAATGCCAAACTCAATATTAAACCACCGCAATATGGTTGGTTACTATGCCAGTCATTTTGTTAGATTATTGAGTGATATATTTAATCAGTGCAGAGTGCAAGTGTGCAGTGTGCATAAGCGCAGAGCTTGGGTCCGCATAGGGTACTCCGCACGAAGACGTTAAAATTAGAAATACATGAGTCTACAGTTTTGGAAATGTTGTGCGGCATAGTCGCTTTCAACTAGCCCAGGGCCGGCCAACCCGTGGCCCGCGAGAAGGTTTTGAGTGGCCCGCGCGGTAATTTCCGAAATTGGTAATGTTATAAAAATGAATTGCACAGATCGTGAACTTGCAAAGCCAACCAAAACTTTTATTAGTCTGGAAGCAGCACTTGAGATGTTATGACTAAAATATCAGTTACGACGCATTGGCATTTTCATGAGCCAGTTACACTTTGGTAGATTTTCGTACACTACAATAAAGCAGAATAATTTGCGATAAATTTATCAAAAGTAAATATTTTCTACACACTTCGCGCAACATGTTGTCACTCGATTTCTTGCTTTTAATATTGTTACCCCTTTGTGATAATGAAAGAACGCCTATAATGCATCAGATTGAATCTAACTATATTCTCGATTACGAGGCAAGTGTCGTTCAACATATGCGACCTTGCGTTTGCGCTCGCAGAAAGACCGTCGACTATGAAACCTACACTGTAAAAAATCTGGTAGATTTACTGGGAAATCTCTGTAAATTTTACAACGAATTACCGATCGCAGCCAATAACTGTGCGTAGCTTGTAATTTTACATTTTGATATGTGATATTACCTTAGTTTAGCTGTGAAGTCAAGTTGCCAGAATTTCCTCGCAAAATTACTGACAGTTACTCGTAACTGCAGTTTACAAGGCTATTGGGAAGATTGATTAGCTTCATAATCGCTGCAGCCAATATATACGTGGAAATGAATGTTACTGATATATCATTCTCGTGGTGATTTGACTTGATTCAACCTCGTTCGCGAAACTGGGGTCTGTCGTACGGAAATTGTTGGCCCTAGTACCAATTTCAGTATAGTACATAGTAAGTAGGGTACAAGAAACAACTGACAATCGTAGCTAATGTAGTTACACCATAGCCATTATAATATATTATAAGGCTATATGGCTATACGGCCGTTCTCGCTGGTTACATTCGTTGTTACGGATACGGCTGATAAGTTAGAAAATCAGTTTAGGATGTATAATATTGTTCGGGAAACTAGAAATATCAGCACCGCATGCTCAGTTGACCATTTGCTAATGGCGGACAAGGCGACCTGTAATAGGTTACAATAGGTTACCGTTACGCGTTACTGGTTTTCTGAGATTTGTAGTAAACAGCCAACGCACAACTGTGACATCACAAGGAGCGTCTCGTTTAGTAATTACAGAAAGTAGTGAACAACACTTGGGATAAATATCAATTTGTAAGAAATTAGACGGAAAAGAAAGGAACTATATGTACTGATAAATGTTTCTGTATGAAAGAGAAATAACCTAAGTCAAACATTATAACGTGGCCAGCAAATATTATTGGTGGCATGTCAGCGGATGAATACGACTTATTTCGAAATCGTTCGAGTGTCGTATCGTTATCTGACCATTATTGAGATTTGAGCAAAGGGTGATGGGAAGCTTGTTGTGCTTGAAGAAAGTGGACACGATCGTGGAAGATTCCTAGGAACGCTGAATGGGATACGCATCGTAAAAGGTACAGTACTACATAGTACTTGTTACCGTGAATGTCTGCGACTGTGCAATGTGCACACCACTTTGATTTCATGATTGAAATATTTCATTCTCCGCATTCTCTGTTCTATTTTGGGATACTAGTCGACTTATATAGTGACCTGTGACACCACATACTCCGCCGCGGAGGAGTTGAAACTGTTGGCTTGTTTATGTCATTTTCGGGCCATAGCATAGAGATGTTTTCATCCACTGCTGGATTTGTTTGGCACACATGCCACCTCATATCCAGAGTGGAATTGGTGAGGATGAGGAACCTTTTGCTTCAATACATTGATAAAGTAAGTCATGAATCTCTGCTATATCATGTACAAGGCGGAGCCTTCATCACACAATGTACCAGTACCGGTACTTCAAAACATGTTACCGTGTATTTTTGTTTGCCTATTTGTCTTGGTAGTCTTTATATTGTCATGTCTAGGTTAGGAACTTTGCTTTATATAGCGACTTACTCATGAATTCTTTTTAGTGGAACTGCAAGATACTATAGTTACACAGAAGGAATGAGGAAGATAAAAAGAAACAATTGGAAGTTTCGCCGGTGGTGGAATTAATTCACCTTTTCTTGCGACCGCTCGTGTTACTGCATGTCTCCTAAAGAAGAATTAGACCTCCAGCAGCAATTCTTTTCCATCGATTACCACTTCATCGTGATATCAAGAATGAATATACAGTTTGTTCCAATGTCGTTTTGGGAGTGTGAAGAAAATTTTGCGATATTTTAGCATCGGGTTGCTTTGCGATAGGTATGGGTGTACGTGAATTTACAAGCCGGTATGTATCCTGATTTGCAGGGACAGCATGTAAGTAGGTAGGTAGGTAGGTAGGCGGTCTCGTTCTCAAATGTACAGGAGAACATGTAGATTGGATATACCCGGAGGGGACTGTAACATTACAGTCTGTCGTGTAAAGTGAGATTACCGGACGAGTGTAAGTTGGATTTGCATTGACCAACGGTAATGTTAGATTACCACGAAATGTCTGGCTACCGTGCTTCCAAACATTTCGCGGTAAATCGAGGTTTTTATTTTTTACAGTGTAGGCACAAAACGATTGACGCATGTTAGTCGAAGCTTTCGAAATTGATATGACCAGGTGCTGAATAGTCCAGTCCTGGCATACTGAGCCCAGCGATATACTGCAGGTTCGCAATATAGTCAAGTGACAATATCATTGAGCTATGAACTTCGAAAAATTTTCGCGCTTGACGCGGCTAGTGGTCCGCGCAATATTTCGTTGATCGAATTTGGCCTTTTGCCTGAAAAGGTTGGCCAGCCCTGAACTAGCCCAACAGTCTTTCTGATCCGCTTTTGCGATCCTTGATCAAGATTGGGTATGGTTTACAATCAAGGCCGAAACGTCTTGTTATGATTTCCCTGCCATGTTAAAGACTTTGCTGGTCATCATACCATGCTCGTTATTTCAGAATGACTAAAACGACCTATGGAAATTTTCGAAAACCCCGTGCAGTGGTATAGTGTGGCCTTAAATCCGAACTTAGAGTGCGTCTCGATAGAATTTGGAATCTTTTAGTCGGATTAGCCTTTTGTTTCTAAAACTTTTTCCCATTGCTTACCACTAATTTGTTTTTCACTCCTCGGTCTACCACCTGAAGTACTTATGTTATCTGAATGCGCCGGTATTTGTTGGTTATTCCTGTTAGTACTGTACTGCAACAACAATGGATAACAAGAAAACTTCATTTAATGAGATAATTGCAACTGTTTCTTATGCAGAAGGTCCTCAATCTCGAGTATGGCATTACCCACAGCACTCGTCGCGTACCACCTAAAAAGCTCTTGCGTACACTACGCGTGCCCAGGGACGAAACAGCACTTCTGGGGCGAAGCATGTGCATGTACATTTACCCCCTAATTATGGGGGTGGTTTATTATCCTCAATAGCGGGAAGCGCGAAAATTTTCCATAATTCATGATATCTTCGCCCAATAATATCGGGTGAGTGAGGTGTCTTGGGAAATGTACGGCACGCAATAATTAAACATATTCGGGCGGGCCCGTTGGTATATTGACTTCGTTACATGATGTTATTTCATGAACTCGTGTCTGCTAAGTCAAAAGATATTGAAATCGGTCAAACGTACTAAACTAAAAGACGCATACGGATTTCAGATTCGTAAATTTTCAAATAATGTTTCTCTGCGGCATTGCATTTGTCTTATGGGGTTCAGATTGCCAGGACAAAAACATTCGGCGCCAGTCGTTTATGTGCCTATGGACAAATGAACATAAATGTATACGTATATATATCGAAGTTTTCGGTCAGCATTAGGGCTGTCCTTTTCGGTCAAGGTTTACTCGCTGCCGATCGTTCTGCCACACTTCTCAGACACGCATGTGACATGGCCTAAAACTTCATATGTCTTGGTGAGTCGTGGTGCGGTAATCACCGACGCCGAAATATCCATTTCTATCATTATAAATCATGCGTAGTTTTCCAGGAGGGAAGAGTACCCTATAATCAAGATATTTGGCAACATGAAATCGCGCAGTCAAGGTCCTGAGCGTACCACAGTTTGAAAACCACTGGATTAGAGGTATGTTTCTAAAAAGCGGGATCAGAGTTTTCTCGGAAAATTTACCGAACCCAGTGTCATACGTTATAAAAAATGGCAACAACGGCAGAGTGGTAGAAATTGCACGGAAATCAAGTCAGAGATTTTGACATTACCCTTTCATTTTACCCAATAATCGACTTTATCGCATCTTCAAAGTATAAAAACCGTTGTTTTACGTAGATAATTGATCAACTGATTCTGTTACATGTCAGAATACGATTAGGGAAGACTGTGACTCCATATTCGCTTTCCAGTATTATTGCTCACTGAGCGTAGACGTCGTGTGTATGTATAAATTAACCAACTTACCCCAAAATACCTCCCGTGGCGTGGATAAAATGTTGCATCCTTTTTAAACAACAGATGATTTCCTTCGGTAAAGGTATCGAGATGCAAGATATAACCCCTGTGTCTCAAATATCGGCCCGGGTATCGGACAGACTCGAACGACACTGTTAACGGAATGCCCATTAATCCCGGAGACACGATGCGGAACGACTCTTCCGTGGTTGTAATGCTGACAAGGCCATCAGCGTTGAATCCAATATTGAAACTAGGAAAGTTGTAAGACAGCAGCCGACGATGATTTCCTGTAATAATGATCAGTAAATAGCACAAAACTGCGATTTTATCATAGCTATACTTACGATTGTCGAAATGTATGTCAAGAAACAGCGATTGTGGTTTTGAGACACAATGAAGTAGGTATTTTAACCCTAGCCAAATTCAGCTTCGTCCCGATTTACCCCCATCCGAATTTAAAGGATGCATTTCGTGTTCTAGGCTTGAATTGCATAATTCACAGGAGGGTGGTGAAAGCGTCTATGGTGGTGAACGCGCCGTGATCACGAAAAACGATACATTCTTAAAACATATAACCAATGCGATTGTCGCAGATCTACTCCAAAAATACGCTGTCATTTCTAATCTCTATCGAGGATTTCGCAATTTTGTATTCGCACCTAATGATCCTCGCCAGATCAAGCACTTACGGCGTATGATCACCGTCGGTGTACAAACGCTGTGTTTCGAAACTGCTTTGCGCAATGCGCATTGAATGGTGTAGCCAACATGGCTGAAAAATTAGATTTGCATCAAAATAACTTTTTGGACGTATACTTCCAATTTATATGAGCAGTGGTGTTTTGTCACAACACATAATTGTTGCCAGAAACAAAATGCTCCACCTCCAACAACTCTGTTTCAATTCATTTGTATGACACAACTCATGTGTTTATGTGGCCGACATATTAATATCAACTTAATTGACTTATCCTTATCAGAAGCAAAAGGGACCTTTATGTGCAATCTAATTCAGATAAATTTATCAATCATTTATACTACAAATACCTGTCTTCACGGTTCGGTGAGTTTATTGTACCATCGCAACGTAAACCGAGTAAACTAAAACATAACATATCAACTACAACAACAACGCATCGTGACGTGTACGAAGGCAGTAGCATTCATTTATAATGCTTCAGTATCACGGGGCAAAAGCAAAATAATCATGGCCTCATTGCTAAAAATCAGGACACACTTGTCGAAAGTGAAGACTAAAATAAGGACACAAATCAAAATCAGAACAAATCTGAGAAATCGGGACATTGTAGTTTTATCAGACATCGCCCTTCTAAACCAGGACAAATCTGAGAAATCAGGACGGTTCGCAACACTATCTCTATATCTCTAATGCCGTGAAAAAAGCAGCATACCTGATCCTTCTGACAGAACGGTAATTATCAGCATGATAAATGTAATCCACTCCTTCCTCCCCGCTATCGACATGGTTGCCTATGGCTTGTAAATAAAGGTCTGCAAGTAACAGTTTTCACTCTCAATATTGGGTAGCCGGTACTGTTTAATCGTTGGTGAAAAATTTGAATGAAAGGTTCGAGAAACTTAAGCAGGCCTACTTAGTGCTTAATAACAGTATCACAGTCGTTAGCTAAGTAACTTACCTGCCTGAATTCGTATTTATCTGTCTGGAGTCTAGACCAACCCGCTTAATCTGAAGCTTTATATAGCTTTCGTGCATTCGCTCTGTGAAGCGGAGTGTTCGCATTACTGTTTCGACATACATCGCTGGTCAGGCAGCAAATTTGACGAAATTACCCATTGCCTCGAACGGGCGACAATGATGTAGGCCAGTGAAAATAACATAATTATCTTAAACGGGAGATAACAAGATGTTTCAAGACCTTAATCGAGCGTGGTTATGCGGATTAATAGTGATTATTGCGTTACTCATATATTACTTGTGGTTTCGGTGGATTATTGTGTACAGTGTGTAATTGCGTACAGTCATACACTCGAGAGTCTGTCATGACCTGTGTCATGGCGATTCCGACGTATTTCCTTCGACTAATTCAGGGATGGGCAATCTTTATGCTATTCACGGCCGCATTTCGATTAGTTATGTAGACTACGGCCGCATTCCTGTGGATAAGCCGTAATCAACTAACTGGGCGTCAAATAGCCTACCCATATTAAACTCAACATGTCCATTTCCGCTGAACTCTGGACTAATCTACTTTCTGGTAAGGGCTTACTATATACACATAGGAATCGCGAGTGGCCATGTTTTGAACAATAACTAGGAAACATTGTGGTCGCGCAAAGCGCGAAAATTTTTTCAGATTCACAAATGCATTTCGTCATTAGTGTTAGTATATTCACATATTGCAATCAAATATTTATCCTTTATCAGCCCATGTGATCAGATTCACTGGTGAAGTTGATGGAGGTAGTATCTTCGGGAATTTAGGGCAAGTTGCACACTATGTTATTATAATACTTACTATAGTTACTATAATAGTTACTATAGTTACTTTGTTGCCTGCTATTATTTTTTGACATCCCAGCATCAGGATTGTCGGTAGGCTACAGCGGAAATACATTGGAATCGCCTAACCCAGTGGTTCCAAACCTTTTTGGATGTCCGGACCGCATTTTAAACTTCTGAGTACGAATGGAGACGCATGAAAACACTGGAGTATAGGCTACTTATAACGAAAACATAAAGGTAGCTAGCCTACCTCTGCTCTCGCCATCCAGCTAATTCAAAACCATGCACATATTGCACATGGACTCCTATAAATTCTATATCGGTTATTATGGCATTGATACAAGCAAATTGGCGAGTACTATTATGCCGTGATGTGATAGCTCTTCCCAAATTCTTGCACGTAATGCACACATTTGCGCTGAGCAATGTTTGAGTTATTGCAAGTTCTACTTAAGCCTTTATTTTGGTGTTAGTAAAATTGTGTCGAACTTTACTCTTCACAGAGAGGATATATAAAGGTCTATGACCCGCAAAACTCAAGATACATCGTTGTCCGACGGGTATATCCATCCATGCGTTTGACACCAGTCTGCAAGAATTCTCATTCCCAGTTTTCAGAAGCGGCCTTGGGCGGCTTTAGACGTAACTAATATCCTTCATTTTAGCGGTCATATACAGAAATCGTGTATAGATATTCATAGAAACAAACAGCAACTGTCATCTATTATAGTTTTGTGGCATATTTAGAGGCCAATCAGAGCCGCAAGAAGGCTTGCTTGGAGCCGCATGTGGATCTGAGAGCCGCAGTTGGACTAAATCACTGGCCTAAACGTACTAGAAACAAATTTCTTTCGTGACACGCACACTATTCCAAGTTGGTATGTCTATATGGGGCGCATCATTTTTATCTGCTCTTCACCTCTGTACTGCTGTGGGGCTCAGATTGCAAAGAGCGGCCGCATTAAATCGCACGCAGCGCGAAGAAAATTTCAAGATTATTTAAAATTAAATTAATCAAAAATTCAATTGGCCTGTCGACGGCCGCCAACACATACTAATTAAATTACGTGTCACGGCCGCACAAATGTCCGTCTACGGCCGCAGGTTGCCCACCCCTGTACTAATTGATGTTGTTGGAAACTTCATTTATTGGTTTATGTCTTTATGATATGATATTTCCATTGTATTTAACGTAAGATATTAATAATTTATATTCCCCGTATCATCGTATTCTGGAGCCGGAGTCGGAATAGAATCGGAGTGAATTTTTTGATTGGCATGTCAATGGTAAGTAGTTTCTACTGAAAACGTATTGGTCAGAGCGTGAGGTTACCGAAATATGGAATCATGAAAAGGAATGTCGGCCTGTAACCATTGACGTCGAAAATCACGGTGAATACCATAAATAACAACCGACATATATATACTTCGCATTCCGAGACACGCCACATCATTTTCATTGCTTGTGTTTTTATTAGGGATGGTGCGAAGTGAACGCGCAGTGCACGTTCGCATTATCTGTGTGAACCTCAGAAATTTAGAGGTTCACGTTCACAAACGAACCTTGGTAGGTTCTGCACTGTGAACTTTTTTCATATATTACAATTTTCACGTCAATATGACATCTTTGGTTGAAATTTACTGCATTTCAACTGCGGGCCATGCACTCTATGCATGGCGTTGTCAGCATAAAAAATCAACACTAAACGAGCATGAACTTTGACAATCTCCAAAAATATACTTGCTTTGTTACAAAAGTTGGCTCGAAATACCGAGCTTTCCGTTTGTGAATATTTAGTGACTCATTGCTGTTGCTTATCCGCAATCACACAGCATCAAGAGCGAAATACGATGCATTGTAGGTGTATAGTCTGCGAATGATACTTATTCAACCAATCAGTGAAATTTACATCGTTGTCTGATGTAAAAAAGCTAGCAAGCGTATATACGGGGTCCATCTCGATTTTATATGTTTATTGTATCAGAAAATTCAAATCCGTCGGATTGGAGGGTGCTTGCTACTGCTTGCGACTCCGCTCACGAGCTATTATTATTACGTCATTGACGAATTATGCTGCGTGCGTATAGCCAGAGATGAGCGGATTTGAAATTTCTATGTCCTAATCCAATCCAAATCCGAACCTTCAAATCCAAATCCTAATCCATAACTTTTTCATATTCAAGTCCATGTCCAATCCTAATCCGATTCCAACAGGAAATTCATTAAAAAAAATAATTTATGCAATGGAGGGATTCGAAAATTTTCTTTCACAACCAACAATTCACTTGATTCAAGATAACCTAGTAACCATAAGTACATTAAGTACTGATCTGAATAAAGTTTGTCGCCATTCGCCACACAACATTTCAATCTCCCTGAAAATAGGTAAATCCAATCCAAATCCTAATCCGTTCTGAAAAAAATGTCTCATCCAAATCCAATCCAAATCCGACAAAATTTCACAAATCCTGTTTTTTCAAAACCTAATCCTAATCCATGCTCATCTGGCGTATACTATACGTACGGCACGGGTAAAGTATTAAGCCTATGTCATTATGAACAGTTTTCTCAATTAACGCGAAAATACATAAGTTATTTCCTAGGAGGCCACGGATCACTATATGAGTATGTCTGTCCATTTTTTCATCAACGTGGTTGATAAACAATTTTTATACTATCGCGTCTCTTCAGAATCTTCTGATAAAGTATCACTGGTTTATGATTTAGGCTTCAACGATACAACAAATTATTATTCATTGTCTACAGTTCACATATCACGAGTGAACAGAATTTAATAGATGGGTAAGATCAATTGATATTAGTTTAATTCGTCCTCTAAACTACTAAATTAAAATAAACGATTACATTCTGTGAGTAGATATATAGGAATTACGGAGGCCTAAAAGTCACATTCATGTTAACGGTATCACAAACGCAATAGCGCAGTTTATTATTTTACAAAATTACATATAGGCCAACTGTAATGTAGATCACAGGCGCGCCCGCAAAGAATGATAACATAAGTTGATATAATGACAGCGTATATTTGCTTATCGTGATATTGCTAACATGATTATTACCACATCTACTTGGAAATTTTTCTTGTGGTTACGGACTAATGAAACACTGAAACGTTGAGTAAGACACGCGACGATGAGTCATGATTTAGATTTTAGAATGCTTCATTCTATAATTAATGTTTATGAAACGAATGTGTTCTATGTTGAACTGTAATCCAATTAAATTTATTAACTTTCGACAAACAGCCTGGGATCATACTGATAAACAAATATTCCGTATCGATACTGTGCAGTGTAAGTGACTGACCTATGCGTGAGGGCGTGACCGCTTTCGAAACGTCTAAATTGCAATATTGCCCACTTCATAATTTCAGATCTTGTCCGTCGTGAGCTTACTTCATCTTTCCGAGTCTCGTAATTATTTAATGACGAAACATATAGCCCATCCTATGATTCGAAAATTATACGAAGGGTATTGTTACGTATGCTGGACCGCCACCTGATATCGAGTATGTATATCGGAAGCTGCAACGACGTGTTGTGATCATGATGCGGTAACAAATCATCAATTAAAAACATATTTCATATCACGCTTTAAATATCTTTTCCAAGACAGGATATATCTTTCAATACTTCAATATTTCATCCGGGAAATCTATATAAGTATTCTCGTACGAATGGATACGAAGATGACCGGAAATGTATGGAAAAGCCAGCAATTTTAGCTAGTAATCTATACGTCGTGGATACATTAGGCCCGCTAACAGGACAGAGTCATTTTGGAATAGTATCACAATTCACAAGACGGCTTACGCCAAAGTTTAAATGCGATCGGTGTTGCATGGGAATGGGCAATTCGCGTTGCAGCTCAGCTCGCGATCGGGCTTAGGGATTATGCTACAACAGTTGTAAGAGACAGAAATACTCATCCCCTCAATGGCCATTGGCCAAGCGCACGCTGTGCATTTTTGTGGGAACAAGAGCTCCTTCGGCTTGAGGAAGCGGTTACAAATAGAGTCCGACCGATATTGGGTTTTGGAGCCGATACCGATAAAACCGATATCCAGTACCTTCACCGATAACCCCGATGTATTTGGCCGATATTCAAAAGATATGTAATCTAGCTCAAGGCACAAATTTAACACCTCCATCAGAGTATTTATTTGAACAACTTTGCAGCCATTGCTATGCCTTAACATAAAATAAATGATCTGAGGGCTACAAAAATATATCAATATCAATAGCCCCAGTCTAGCAGTTGCAGATTACAGCTCACGAAGCATAATTTCTCGTCACTTTCTCACTGTCTGTGGTCTTATGATGTATATAGTACTAAACACAGTGAACAGTCTTACATTTGGTACCGTAGTTGGTGGCACAGCAATAATTGGAAATCTTTCTTCATAGTTTCACCATTACAGGAGATCCTTCTCTTCTTTCCTTCAATGGTTCCACCAAATACTAATATTCTCCCGGTAGTGCACCTGGAGCCTTCAGCACATCTTTACCAACTAGCTGAAGAGAATGTGCAAAACAACTCATATTGTTCACGTCTGTTCCACCCCATCCATCCCCTTGACCATGATCAGCATTTCAATAATAAATTGATCAATCTTTTACGCTCTTTTGTCAGAATTGGCCCATGTCATCATGGAGTCAAAAATATTCGCATTTTCTTGCACTCTATGCCCGCATATTCCTTATCATGGTGGCCCCCAGTCTGACTCTATCCATGGTATTTTTCGCTTTGTTACTACAGAGCTTTGTGTAACCGCTCGGATCCGGAAGCTGGGTGATCTCCGGTTAGGAGAGCACGCCGGCGGGAAAATGAGGAACTAGGATTATTCGTTTTCTGCTGCGCTGGCTTTTGCGAAATACATACTGTGAGTTCGCATTCGGTGGAGCCTCTCATTTCAGTCTCGAACCTGAAAGACAGTGGCATCATCTTCTGTGAGGTATATAGATTATTAGAGGAACAAAATACAGAACGGCCACAATGGCGAGCACGCCAGGACTTGACTCTGAAGATGAGAGAGATGAACCGTTTGCAGTAGGCGGCGAGAACAAAGAAATTGATACCGGTACTATATTATTGAGAACTTTTGCAAAGGTCCAAAATGATGCAGAGAGTTCAAGAATCGTAGCAGTTGAATCGGGGAAAGAGGTGAAGATTCTGCGCCAGGAAATGAACACTTTGCTCGAAAATCAGAATCAGGTGTGCAGTCAAAGCCAGCACATGAGCCATGAATTGCATGTTCTGCGTGAAGAGAACAAGGAATTGCGCCAGGAATTGCGTATTATGCATAGAAATCAAGAGGAATTCCGTGATGAAATGAACGCTCTACATCAGTGGTTCTTAACCTTTTTCCCTCCAGCGCCCCCTTTCAAAAATTATCGTGCTCCAGCGCCCCCGCCTCATATTGTAAGGACCGTAATAAAGACAATAGGTCAGAGGGAGGGCCGTAACAGCACTTCGTCAGTCCCTCTAAACAAATGATTATCTTGGTCACCGATAGTGTGATAAACCAAACTCGTGAGGGCTTCGCCCCCAAAAACCCCGTCGCGTGATTTTGATGGTCAGCAAAGTTTATGTGACCTGGTCGCCCTAGGAGCCAAAATTTTCTATAATGCATGAAGGAAATAGGTTGTAATTGCATAATGCATATATATGTCACTATAAATTATAATAACCCAGAACATTTATGAAAACATATGTAGCAAATTGGTCGTATTTTACATGTTTTCTATGATGGTAATTTGTTCTTAATACTCCTTAAGGATATGCCCTACTACCACATCATCTACTACGAAGCCAATTTTCTTCAGCGCCCCCTTATCGCCCCCTGAGCCCAGCGCCCCCCATATCGCCCCCTGAGCATTTTCGCCCCCTTCAAAATCGCCAGCGCCCCTTGGGGGGCGCTGGTGGCAAGGTTAAGAACCACTGCTCTACATGGACAGAGCCAGCAAATTTTGGACTTGTTGAATGCTCATATCACTGGAAAGAAAGAAATTATGATGAACACTGAACATGAGTCGGTCGATTCAACTTCCTTGTGTGCTCCGAAACCAGAAAATGATGTGCGGGTGGAACAGAAGATATCATCAAAGCAGCAAGCGTATGCAGCATCCGGTACGGTACCCGAGTTAAGCAATATTGGGAAGTCTGCTTGGGCAAGCACCCCTCCTCAGGTTCGTTTAGGGCTTGATCGAAGTGGTTTGGCTGTTCATTCGATCGGTGTGACCTCACCGAGACACTTCAGTAGTGATGGCAAAGAACCTTTTGACGATTACTTGCAACATTTCAAGGCCATGGTATTACTACATGATTGGGATAGAGGCATCGCTGCATTGCAATTAGAAGTATGTCTCGAAGGCCATGCTCAAAAATTGGCTTTAGAACTACAAGAAGAAGATCGTCGCGATTATGATAAGTTGGTGTCGCATCTGAAGAAACGATTGGGTAAATCAACCCATGAGAAGGACTATGTTCGTGAATTTTATGCTCGGGAGAAAAACCTTCAGGAGTCTCCTGCTGATTTCGCTATCGCACTACAGAAGTTGGCGAGGAAGGCGTTTCCTGGGCGTGACCAAATGGAAGTCGAGAGCTTGACTAAAAGACAATTTGCTACGGGCTATGGAGATGCAAGCGTTGCCTTGGCCTTGTCGATTGAAAACAAAGAAGCCTCGCTATGGGACCTGGTTGACCGAGCAACAGATGTATTGGATGTTCTTAAAACTACAAAGTCCTCAGTGCTACGTAAACCCATGATTGCCCCGATTGCGACAGGCAAGACATGCAGTGACGGTTGTACTTCTGGTGGAAAACCTGAGTTTACAAAGATGGTAGCCGACTTGGAAAATGAAATGAGGCAACTGAAGAATATGTTTTCAAAGGAGATGGAGGAATTGAAATTTTCTGCAGCGCGTAGGCAAGACAGCTATGGTCACAGAAGACGGTTCCAAGGGAATTGTAACCATTGTGGAATGTATGGTCACTCCGCAAAGTTCTGCCGTGTGCCTGTATGTGCTCGATGTAGGGAAAATGGACACTGGGAGGATGAATGCAGGGAACTACTTCCAAACGATAATATGAATGACGGGATTGGTCAAAGGAACACCTCTACCGAACAACTTACTGCTTCGAAGGATTTTTTAGAGAGACGATAGGTGACCAACAATTGGCACCTGACTGGTATGCCCCCGACTTGGAGAAGTTGATTTGTGCGCTTGATTTAAAGGTAAACTGGTATGCGAGTATCGGTGTTGATGGTTATTTTTTCCAGTTTTTGATTGATAGTGGTAGTCCCGAAACGTTTATTAGCGTCGAACTTTTTGATATTTTGGGTTATTCTTGGAATATGTTGGAGCCCATTACGAGGGACTTTACTGTGGCAAATGGCTACAAGCTAGACGTTGTTGGTAGATTGTGCTTAAAACTTTGTATTAATGATGTGTGTAAAGAAATGGCTGTTAACGTTGCTAAACTTGGCACTCCTGTTGGTATTTTGGGCCTTGATGCTCTTCGTGATTTTGATGTAGTATTGTACGCGAGAGACGAGTGTATAAGTGTTGCTGGCAAAATGGTGCCCATCGTTAAGCCCAATCGAAAGATTGTATGTTGTCGTATTAGTACCCAACAATCATACGTGATACCGAAAAGGAGTGAGAAGTTGATTTGGGGCAGCATTTCTTGTCCTTGGACTGAAAATGACTGTAATGTGACAGCTGTGGTTGACCCAGTTGGCTCTTTTGTTTCTGAATTTGGTGCTCGAGGTGTGTTTCTTCATTCTGGTATTGTGAACCCAGATTGCGCAAAAGTGCCATTGTTATTGGCGAACTTATCGGAAGAGGATGTTGTTATTCCTGACTCCTGCTTGATTGGCTTGATGCGTCCAGATGATAGTGGTTCTGTGCAAATTGTCTATTCAATTACTGGCGATGAGGAAATTATGAAAAACGTGAATGAAGAATCCATACCTACAGAGGTTTTCGAGGAAAGTTCTGGTGGAGTACTTACACCGTTACCTGGGTCATTGCAGGCCATGCTTGATGATATTGAGGATATAACTGTCGATCATAGGGTAAAAGTTGAAGACCTGTTACGTGAGTTTCAAGATGTATTTACGGTACCAGGTGGAAGGCTTGGTCGAACTGATGCCATTAAGCACCGCATCCAGACTACTAAATTGGAACCTGTGAAAATACCTCCTCGTAGGCTTGGCTGGGCAAAGTGGGACGCCGCAAACAAAGAAATTGACAAATTGCTTGAACAAGATGTGATTGAAGAATCGAATTCTCCTTATAATGCCTCATTGATTTTGATACCCAAGAAGGATGGTGTTTCACATCGTCTCGTTTTGGACTACCGCCAATTGAACTCTGTTACTGTAAAGGATGCTTACAGCCTTCCCAGGATTGACGATATACTGGATTCGTTGGGTGGAGCATCTTGGTTCAGTTGCTTAGACTTGGATAGTGGATTTTTTCAAGTGGAAATAGAGGAAGCAGATCGCCATAAAACCGCGTTTTCCTTGCCAGGTCGGAATCACTATCAATTCAAAGTTCTGCCTATGGGTATGTCTAATTCTCCGGCCCTTTTCGAACGCTTGATGGAGAATATTCTCCGAGACGTTTTGTGGAAAACTACACTTGTTTTTGTGGACGATGTGATGGTTTATAGTAATGATTTTGATCGTGAATTGGAAAATCTCCGTGGCGTCTTTTCACGGATACGTCGTGCTGGGATGAAGTTCAAGCCGAAGAAATGTAAACTGTTTCGTCGCCAAGTCGAATACTTGGGACATGTTATATCAGCTGATGGTGTAAAGTGCGACGAAAATAAGACCGCTGTGGTACGACACTGGCCGGTCCCTACAAAACTGAAGGAGTTGCAAAGCTTCCTTGGGACCGCAACATATTATCGTAAATTTGTTCCTTCATTCGCTTCTATTGCCAGTCCATTGACGGACCTGATGAGAAAAGGTGTGAAGTTCACCTGGACGGACAAATGTCAGACTGCTTTTGATGAGTTGACAAAAGTCCTTACCTCGACTCCGATTTTATCATATCCTCAACGGGATGGTGGTACGTTTATTTTGGACACTGATTGTAGCGGGTTTGCTGCCGGAGCCGTGTTGTCTCAATTGCAAGATGGTGAAGAGAAAGTGATTGGATATGCCAGTAAAGCGTTAAACAAGGAGCAGAAGAACTATTGCGCTACATACAGAGAGCTATTCGCTGTTCGGTGGGCGATGGAACATTTTCGCCACTATCTATGGGGGAGGAAATTTGTGTTACGTACTGACCATTCCTCGTTGCGTTGGCTTCTAAATTTCAAAGATCCTAGCGGAGTGGTTGCTCGATGGATAACGTACCTCAGCAGCTTTGATTATGACGTTGAGCATAGAGAAGGAAAGAAGCATGGGAATGCTGATGGCTTGTCTCGGCGTTACAGAAGGAAGTGTAGCCGTACAGAATGCCTCAACTGTAATGAACTTGATTCTGTTTGTCATGCAATTGTTGCTCTCATGATTGCCCCGCGCCCCCTGTGTTACAAACTCGGTTGATCGTCCAGCGCCGAACTGGTTGCATACTTTGTCAAATGAAGAGTTGCGGAATTTGCAGATGTCCGACTCGGATATTGGGGCGGTAATATCGTTAAAGGAATCCGCTAGTGGTAAACCTTCTTCTGAAGAGTTGCTATTGCATTCTCACATGGTCAGAGTCTTGTGCTCTCATTGGAAGTTTTTATCTTTGCGTAATGGTGTTTTGTATCGTGAATATTTGCAAGTCAATCCCGGCTGTGATTCAACTTTTCAAATTGTTATGCCCATGTCGTTGCGTAGGAAACTATTTACCGAATATCATACCTTGCGAACAGGTGGCCATTTGGGGCGGGACAAAACTTACGCTAAATTGAGAGATCGCTTTTATTGGCCTGGCATGAAACAAGATGTCAGTAATTGGGTAAAATTTTGCAAACCTTGCACATCAAGTAAAACTGGACATGGGAAAAAGCGCGCCAAATTGGTAAAGATGTTTTGCTCTGAACCCTTGGATAGGATTTCTCTTGATTTTGTGGGTCCTATGCCATATACTGAACTGGGCAATAAATACTTGATGGTGGTTACTGATTATTTTAGTAAGTGGGTAGAAGCGTACCCAATGAAGGACCTTTAGGCTGCATCAGCAGCCGATATTCTTGTAACAGAATTTTTTCGTAAGTTTGGCGCACCGACTATTATACACACTGATCAAGGAGTGCAATTTGAATCCACGTTATTTCAAGAGATGTGTGAATTGTATGAAATTTTCAAGACTAGAACTACTACTTTTCGACCCCAATCTGACGGGTTAACCGAGCGAAATAATAGGTCCATTTTGCAGATGTTGACCAGTTATGTGAATGAGAGTAGATCTGATTGGGATGTTCATTTGCCATATTTACTGCAAGCTTATCGTTCAAGTGTTCATGATTCCACTGGGTACACTCCGAATAAGTTATTCCTTGGTCGTGAAGTTTCCTTGCCGAGTGATATTGTTTATGGTGGACCTCCGAAATGTACGCCGCGCAAATGTTACACTGACTATGTTGAATGGTTTTCTGCGGCCAGTGTTGATGCGTTTAAATTTGCACGTGAGAAATTGCGTAGATCTGCTGTGAAACAGAAAACATATTTCAATCGTTATGTTGAATCGCACGAATTTGAAGTTGGCTCTTACGTTTGGTTTTATTACCCGCCTAAACATAGGAAATTGTCCTCTGGCTGGAATGGTCCCTGGAGAGTTGTCGAGAAATTGGAAAATATTGTGTATCGTATTCAAAATGTTGACACCAGCAAATTTCGCATAACCCATGTTGATAATCTCCATCCTTATATTGTTGAGGGTGAAGAGGACTTACCCAGTCAGTCACCCGCAGAGTCCTTAAATTCTGAAACTGTTGTCATACCTTCAAACTGTGAAATAAATGTCATGCCCAGGCGTAATCGTATTCGACCTGCATATTTAAACGACTATGTAACTGACTTCAATTGATCTTGCTACTTCATGTGATTGTTTTTTTTTGTACGTATTGCCATTTTTATTTATTTTTGCACGGCCTTGCCGCTTGTGAGTGATCTTTTTCCTCCTAGCTCACTCAATTAGGGAGTGGGGAGGTGTAACCGCTCGGATCCGGAAGCTGGGTGATCTCCGGTTAGGAGAGCACGCCGGCGGGAAAATGAGGAACTAGGATTATTCGTTTTCTGCTGCGCTGGCTTTTGCGAAATACATACTGTGAGTTCGCATTCGGTGGAACCTCTCATTTCAGTCTCGAACCTGAAAGACAGTGGCATCATCTTCTGTGAGGTATATAGATTATTAGAGGAACAAAAGACAGAACGGCCACATTTGGCTTGTGAGAGAGAGAGAGAGTCTTTATTTTTCATCAAACCAAAATACATAACACACGGCAGTGGTGGTGGTACAGAAAATATGCATGCACAGTATTCGGTATTAGATAGGAATGATCGATAAGACCGTGAGGGTCATCTAGTCTGATCACACCAGCATCAAACAGGTACACTTGACTCTAAACAGTCTGGCTGTAAAAAAAAGTTACAGTAGTTAAAAAAATAAAATAGAAGAAAAATTAAACGATGGTAGCAAATGATCAATGAAGCAATGTCTGGGCGAGGTAGGGCAACAGTGTTAGTGTAACGATAAGAGGTGATCAAGTAGGGCTTTTTTGAATCTATCATAAGGCAATTCACGGATATGTGGCGGTAATGCATTCCAAATGATAGGTCCCGAGTAGTCGATAGATCTCTTAGTTAGGTTGCTATTGGGTGGGGGTAAGTAGATATTCCCCTTTGACGAGGATCTCGTGTAATGGGAATGGACATTTTTAGCAGGTATGAAAAAGTCATCAAACACAGGAGGCAGACTATTGGAAAAATATTTGTGAACAACTTTTGATACTTCGAAGCGATATAGCTCATCAACTCGCAAAATTCGATGCTTACGGTAGTAAGGCGATAAATTGGTACGTAAAGGTACAGATGAGATCAGCCGTATCGCACGGTTTTGCAGGGTTCGAATTCTGCGCAGAAATGTTTTGCCTGCACTTCCCCATACTACGATTCCATATTGCAGGTGAGAGTGGAAAAGAGAAAAATATATGGTTCGTAGTATTGATCTGGAAACCAAAGATTGCAGACGGGTCATAATTCCCACACACCGAGCTTCTTAGTTCTTACACAGATATCACCAGCACTATCTACAGAAAAATGTTTCCACGCGACGCTTTTCTCTGTCCTGGTTGAATGGAGTTCTCAGATCTCTAATCGATAGAAATCTTCGACAGACAACTATCCATTCACTCGATGTCTGCTCTCTGTCAGAGAAGAGCGAATTTGAAATGTCTATGTCCTAATCCAATCCAAATCCGAAGCTTCAAATCTTAATCCTTAACAATTTTAATCCAGAAATTTTGTATATTCCAATCCTAATCCTAATCTGATTCTATCTTGGAATTCCATTCAGAAAGCAAATATCTTAGTTTATAATTCTGTTAATATAAATAAGACGCTTAATGAGTACCAAAATACATTCGCTGCAGGACATCAATCATTCGAAAATCGGTAAGTCCACTCCTAATCCTAATCCATTCATAAGAAATCTCAAATCCTAATCCAATCCAAATCCGCCAAAATTTCCCAAATCCGGTTTTCCTAAATCCTAATCCTAATCCATGCTAATCTCTGCTCCTGATCTCTGGTGTTTGATCACCGCAGGGGATTCCCACTAAAGTCACTGCTGTTGCCTAACGTTGAAAGTATATTTTCTCATAGGCTTACTGGCCTGTCGCCCTGTATGATACTTCGCCATTTATTTTTATAAGTTACCGACATGCAGTGAAGACCTCTTATCTGACTCCCTACCACCATTGTCCCGTGGGACTGCGAAAGCAATTGTTCACAGGATTGAAACAGCTCAGCTTGAGCCGGACTAGAGTACCGTTGCGAGTGATGACGGACTTCGAGTATCTTCAACTGACTGCTCTAAGTCCAGACTACAGACACAATAATATCCCCGTTGCGATGTATTGTAGAATCAAGGTCAATCAGTCTGGTCCAATAACATACCGTTAAAAAATACGCTGGCAATACTCTGACAAATTACAATAATGTCAATTAGAATGCAAGAGCAATAAGAACACCCTGTTAACTGTGCGACGTTCTCAGACAAAAGAATGACCATGTGTCCTCGATGCCTGGCCTCGTTCTGTGAGGTAGTCATGTGTAACGAACCGTAGAAATACGGGCGGAAAACCACTGTGACATAGCCGCCCCCGTGACGAAACGTAATTGCAAAAGGCGGTTATCGGTGAGCGACAAAAAAATAAAGGAATGGTGGTTTTCGGCTAATGAAGACAATGTGGGAGTGAAGAAATATGTAAAACAAAAGCAATTGTACAGAACGCTGATACAGTGTCAGTAAGCGAAGTCAATGTACGAAAAGAAAATGTACAACATTGGCAAGTGGGGTGCGAAATTGGCAAGATACAAAGAGCATGCAATAAAAGAAATCAAAATCATTCAAGCTCAAGACGACACAACTTGCGAATGTCGCGACTATAAGTACCAGTGGGAGTACGCACAGTAACTTTTCGAACCAACCCGTGGCCATCCGAAAATGTTTGTTCGACTATGGCTTTCGGCCATTTACCACGGGGTGCAGAGGAATCAGACATGAGAACGATATCCCCTACTTTGAAGTTGGGCGATTTATCGAGCCACTTCGAACGAGATTGCAACAAGGGTAGGTACTCTTTCAACCACCTCTCCCAAAAGAGTTCGAGTTTACGCTGGACATAGCGCCAATTTTTTGCATAATCGTCAGCTTTACAGAACTTGTGAGTCGGGACGGAAGTGTCAAGACTCCCCAGAATGATAGAGTTAGGAGTCAGACACGGCAAGTCATTTGGGTCGTCCGAAATGGGCGTCAGGGGCCTTCGTTCAAAATGCGAGCGACTCCATAAAACAACGCAGATAAAGTATTATCCTGAAAGGCAGCACCATTATTGAGAGCGCACAGAGTACGTTTACACAAAGCGACGACGTGTTCAACACATCCATTGAAATGCGGTGCAAGACTGGGCGAGAAATGCCAATTGGATACCCCTGTCCGCTAGGGAGGAGGTAACCTGTTTAGAGTATAAATTTCCCAGCGCCTTTGCTAGCTCTTTTTGAGCACCTACGAAAGTCGTGCCATTATCACTGAACATGTGTGAGGGCCTATTCCGAATATCACAGAACTTAATAAATGCCATCAAAGAGGCTGAAGTTTCAAGTGAATCTACTACTTCCAAATGGACGGCTCGAGTACATAAACAGTTAAATACGCAACCATAGCGTTTAAGCTCAGTACGTTTGCGTTTGCAGGTCAAAGGACCAAAATAGTCGACCATTGTATTATTGAAGACAGTCTTGTGTGGTGTAAGACGGTAACGCGGGCGGTCAGCCATGTATTGGGAGCCTAGGTTAGCCCGGTGGCATTGGCAGAACACACATTTATTTAGGACTTTGCGAATGGAAGTTTGTCCTTTCATGATCCAGAATTATTCACGGAGTAGGGACAGAACTTATCGGGTGCCACAATGACCATTAGCCACATGATATTGACGAATAATCGATTGAGTAACATGGTGACTAGACGGCAAGATCATGGGATTTTTTGCGTCATCGGGTAGCTGTGAGCGGTTCAGACGACCCTCGACACGCATGACGTCATCAGATACATAAGGTATCAACTTTGCCAATGAATTGGGAGCATGTTTTTGTTAACGAGAGCATGGTCGGCGCGCGCGTTGCCACGAAGCGATTCAACAGCACCGGGAAACGACTCGGCTTGGACGACTCTGACAACTTCCCTCGTCGCTTTCTCAAGCTCCTAAACGGTGAGGAAACCAGAGCGTGGTTTGTGGAGCGGATCCGTTGGAGAGCCTTTTATCTTCCAGCGCAGCATAGAACGGAGCCGAAGAATCCAAGCGGTCGAGCGAACGAGACTTGTGAATGATGAGAAACTGCGCAAGTAGTCGCTGAACGACACTTCTGTCGGCGACACGTCAGTCGAAAGCACTGGTTCCATTAGCGTGTCGGGTTGGTGTGCATTTTCGTGTCCAGACCTCGATTCGAAGGACTGGCATAGGAAGTCGGGACCTTCGAACCACATTTTTGCGCGTTGCCACTGCTGAGGCGATCCAATATCAGCCGGATTATTTGCCGAGTCGATGTGGCACCATTGGTCGGTACGAGACAGAGCGCGAATCTTAAGCAGTCTTTGACGTACGAAGGTGTTGAAACGAGCAGAAGTATTCCGAATGCTTTGGAGTACAGCGGTACTGTCGGTCCAGTAGTGGACGGAGTCGATCTTGTAGTCGACGTCTTTGATAACGTCTCTGGCAAGTTTGGTGCAGGTTACGGCAGCCGTGAGTTCCAGTCTGGGAATGCTTGGAGCATTCTTTGGCACGACTCTGGAGATTCCTCTGACGAAAGAGACGTGAACCTGTCCGTCAGGATCCTCAAAACGGAGGTATAACAACAGGCAGAATACCCATGTGTGCTGGCATCAGCAAATGCATGGAGCTGAATATCCACTGGCGAGAAACCAGGCGGCTTGTAGCATCTGGGAAATGATAGTTTTTCGAGTTCTGGGAGTGAGTCGACCCATTTTTTCCATTTTGCTTTGAAACTATCGTCAATCGGTGTGTCCCAATCCAGGTCGTCACGAGATATTTCCTGTAGGAGCAGTCTTGTCGGTAGCAGGAACGGACTTAGATATCCGAAAGGAGTGTAGATCTGAGCGATCTGGCTGGCGATGCATCTTCGAGTAAAAGGCTTAGGTTTGATGTTAGTACGGGCGCAAAGTGAGTCCTCATTCATGTTCCAGATAACTCCCAACGTACGTTCGTTACCGGAATTCGTGAAGTCGAGATCCACCAGGTTGGCAGCACGGGCGTCTTCGGGAATCCGCGACATGATCTCGGTCCTTCCGCTTGCAAATTTTGTAAGGTTGAAACCAGTGCTGTGGAGTCGGAGTCGGAGTCGGTGGAGTCGGAGTCGGAGTCGGGGTAATTTTCGCTTGATGAAGTCGGAGTCGGAGTCGGGGTAATTTTCGCTTGATGGAGTCGGAGTCGGAGTCGGGGTAATTTTCGCTTGATGGAGTCGGAGTCGGAGTCGGAGTCGTGAAAACTATAATAGCAGGAGTCGGAGTCGGTGGAAAAATACTGACTGGAGTCGGAGTCGGAGTTTGTGAGAATGACCCTGACTTCGACTCCGACTCCGACTCAAACTTCTCTATCATGAAAACATTTGCTTTCAAAGAATTTTAAATATAATTTTTATGTACCACCAATCGCTGTTATTAATAACCATACAGATCAGGTGCGGCTAGCCCGTGGCACGCAGGCCAAATTTGGCACACGAGAAGGTTAGGTGTGGCCTGCAAGGTAATTCTCGAAATTATTTATGACATCAGGTACAATTGCAAGGCCAACCAAAATTTGATTAGCATGACCGCGAAATTTGATGATGACTAAAACAACAGTTCTGACGCATTGACGTATCCAGGGGCCAGCCATATTTATCCCAAATCTTCGTATATGACCATAGAGTAGAATATTTCATAGCAGATTTATTTGACTTGAAATTTTTCTCGGTACTTCGCATGATTCATTGTCACTAGATTTCTTGCATTCAGTATTTAAGCCCCCTTCTGAAAATTATAAATACACATTATTCACAAAATTGAGTCTAACTATATTTGCAATTAGGAGATAACGTGTCGTCCAACATGCGGCTTAGCTTGTGCACTCGCAGCGAGATCATCGACAAAACAACTGCACAAAATGATAGAGGCATGTTCACTTATACTGTCGATTTTGCTATGTCTAAACGTTGAATAATCCTGTCCTTGCCAAATGAGCCCAGTGGTATACAATGCGCCCCCCAATGTATGTTTGTGACATATTTATTGATATAGCCTAATTCAGTCGTTATCTTGCAAAAAAAAAATTCGCGCTTCGCGCGACCAGGGCCTGATTGCGCACTGCACAGTTGCATGACATATTGTTATCAATTTTAGAGCTTATTAATATAAGTCTTGTTTTTATTGTTACCTAATTCGGTTCGCTCTTATCGACGACTAAAAAAAGGTTATCAACATTCCAGTTGCCCGCGCAATGGTTCGTAAATCTCAGGTGTCCCTTTCGCCTAAAAAGTTGCCCACCCCTGATATAGATAAAATTAGACATTACTTGCAAATTACAACTCAGTTGCATAGGGGAAGAAAATCGCAAGATGCGTTTTCGCGATGCAGTCAAAATTGATGTAATTTTTGGAATACCATGATACTGTGACAGAGAAAATGCATCGGCTGGTTTTGTAAAATTGTAAAAATTATGTAAATATGACCAAACGATGCTTCCTACTTGACAGAATTAAAAATATTTGTAGTGTAGCTTAGCTGCTTGGGTCGAACAAATGATTAAGAAAGACTGCAAGTCCAAATCCTTGAATACTTGATAAAGTACATGTAGACTAGACATGGACTAGACTAGGCTATGGTCTTTGACTACTTAACTGAATTCCATTGATGAGTGACCCATGTCTATTAGTAGTAAGTGTGTTTGTGTTTGTAATCAGGATAGTGTGCAATGACAAAATTAGTTAGTTCAATTTCTTTATTAGTTGCTGACTCATACACAAGAGCTACACTTGGATTTTTAATCTACATTTTTATTATACAGGATTGGATATCTGCCATATTTGAACGATTCATACATTTCAGGATATTAGAGAGTCCATGTTATAAAAACTTGAAAAAATAAGGATATTTAGCAAATCTTTCTTTCATGTTAATTGCATAGTGGATAATTCGAGCTGTGCCACAATGAAACAATTTAGCATGCCACCGTTAATCATATGTTTGCATATGTTTAATGGTTGTATGATAGTCATTCAACCGACAATGTGGCATATAATTTTGGAAGTAAATTGGTAATAATGCTGGAGTCGGAGTCGGGAGTCGGAGTCGGAGTCGGTACGTTTAAAGACCCAGGAGTCGGAGTCGGAGTCGGAGTCGGTACGTTTAAAGACTCGGGAGTCGGAGTCGGAGCCGGAGTCGGTGGTAAAATTTACCGACTCCACAGCCCTGGTTGAAACCGTAGTGAGCGAAAAGCGTTCGCAGGTCTTCGATGACTTTGATCGAAGTTCTAAGGTCGTCTGACGAATGAAGTATGTCGTCGACATGTGTGTTGCGTAAGATACAGTCAAGCGTAGGCTTGTCAGCACTGGTGCCGTTCAAAAGAACGATCTGACGAAGACAGGATTGAGCAATGCATGGTGAAGACGTGCTTCCGAAGACATGAGACGTCATCCGGTAATCGATCGCTTTTCCATCTAGTCTGCTGTCTTCAAACCAGAGGAAGCGTAGGCTATCAGAGTCTTCCGGATAGGTCTGAATTCTCGAGAACATCTGGGCGAGGACGGCAACCCAAGCGTACCTGCCCATACGAAAACGGCATAGTACTCCAATTAGAGAGGAGTTTACGTCAGGCCCGCTGAGCAGTTGGCTGTTCAAACTGATGCCCGAGAATTTGCGGCTAGCGTCAAATATAATTCGCATTTTCTGTTGTCCGGTATGGAAATGGATGAGATAGAAAGTCCTTTCGGATGAAGGAAGTAGGTCGGCGCGGGACTACCTGTGCATAGCCTCGAGATAAATATTCGTCGATTTTTTCTTTATACTTGCGGAAGAACTCAGGATCTTTCTGGAATTTCGAGCGTTGGTTTTCGAGTGATTTATCGGCAGCTCCACGATTATATTGAAGCTTCACTTCTTTCGTTCTCCATGGAAGATCGACTCGGAAACGGCCGTTCAATATGTGCGCGGTTTCTTTCGTAGTCGACAGCGCTTGTTCGTCTTCGATAGAATTTTGCGATTCATAGGGATAAACCCAAACGTCCGAAAAATCAGCGTTACAACTAGAGCAAATTGGCAATTTTGGCGAATCAAGTCGGTTAAAAATGGTATTCTCGGCATGCACGAAATTCATATCGATAAAATCCACACTATTGGGCTTGAAGCCAGATTTGACAAGGGTGCGGTCGGCGACAGCAAGGGACTAACCGAAAACCGAGAGCTCGGCACCGGGCCATTCTGGGGCTTTATGATTTCTGTATTTGGGTATTGCATTTGGAAATCTTTTCCTAGGACGAGGTCGACATCATTCGTATCGGCGACCGGTATGTTAATGTGACTGAGGTGATCGCATTCAGAAATAGTATCAACATTTGGCGTATGATTTTGCACATCGGGAAAATGAGAAGTCGCGAGCACATTTTTTATATCGATAACTGTGCTTTGATCAAGGGCTTGCACAGTAAAAGAAATCACTTCTACCTCCCCTTCGAAAACGCCACATAGTCGACGTTTCGCAAACCATACGGTCACCCTAGATATTTAATTTTTTACGCAGCCGGTGTGTGCACGGAACATGGCCACAGCCTGGATCTAGGAGTGCGTTGGTGACCACTCTAACATTTGAATCGGGGTAAGTGATTACAACCGGTACAACAGATAACCGCACGGAATTTACTTTCCCGTTTAGCCAAGTCGATATCGTATTGACGTCTGCGGTTATTTTATTTTGAAAGCCCCCATGAAGTAGGGTGTGATGCGACGCTCCGCAGCCGCTGACGTAGCACTTGCGATCTGACTTGCACGTACGGGCTTCGCGCCCGTAGCCCGACCGGCTTTTCTTCTGCAAACTTCTTGCGTTCGGCTGGAGTCTTCTGGTGGAAGAGGTCGCATTGGTAGAGCGGGTGCGAGTCGTCGCAGAGGTGACAGCGAGGAGTTGGCTTCGGACGTGAAGAGCGTTGTCTTGGTTCGTTGGAGACAGCGACGGGACGATCGACGGACGTTGCATTCACTTGCGTCTTTCGAGGTGGAAACTTGGTAGCTCTGGCGAACGGCATGCTCGACACGAATTTTCCAAGTCGAGTTGTTGACGTACCAGCTTGTCTACCAACGAAGGCGACAAAATCCGGAAACTGCGGCTCGTACCCGTTTTCCATCTTTTCTTCATACTTACTCGAGAATTTTTGTATGAAGTGGCGGGGAAAACGCTTCATTATTGCGTCAGAGACTGCCGGTGCATTTACTTGGGCCATTGCGCCAAGTTGCGAGAGGATGTGGTTTGCAGACCGAAGCTGATCAGTGATCTTATGCTGCAGCCAGTTCACGATTATCATTAGGGTTAACATCATCACCATGCGTCAGTTCATCAATGAAAGCGTCAATAACGTAGGAGTCTCGGCCAAAGCTATCATGTAGGACGTTACGGGCATGTAAGTATGCGTCCTCGCCATACCGATTAGCACTGCCGCCAGCAAGTGTGTGACGTCACGAAAATGGACGATATTTTTTTACCTCCAATGGCCGATACCGATATTACCATGCACGGCGATCCAATAATCGGTCGGGCTCTAGTTACAAACATATCGTGACCATCGTGTGGCCGCGGGAGCTCAAAGTTCGAATTCACGCCATAGGTAAACCACGCAAAGCTAGTATTAGTTGCTGTTATAGTGGTACGGTATCGAAATAGAAGCGAGTCATAAATCATCGATTAAAATGTTGTACTCTATTTATACCGCGGCATACGCCTATTAGTAGGTTCTAGTTTCGCGTGCCATGGGTTCATAAACAGTATATTAACATATCAGGGGAGGTAAGCTGGTGGAAAAGTGCTATACTTGCTACCGATATCACCTCATAAACAAGACATACGGTAACAAACACTCAATTCGGACATATTCTTTTTATGATACATAAACATATCAAATCAAGATGGATCCGTGCGCCTGTCTGATTTTTTACATTAGACAACGATGCATTCTTTACACAAATTTCATTGACGTCAAAAATTGATTGGTTGGATAAGCACAATACGCTGATTACCCATATACACAGGGTTGCCATAACGTCCTTATTTATAAGATTTGTCCTTATTTTGAAGGGACACGTCTTAGAAAACTCAACTGTCCTTATTTCTACGATATGTCTTTGTTTTCGACTTGCGTCCTAATTTTATCTTTTTTTAACCACTACAGAACTGTGGGGAAGGCAGCATTTATTGCGTAGTGAAAAGATGCTCAGTGCAGTCGACATTTGGGGTTATAAGTAGTAACGCTATAAATCATTGATAAATTTATCTAAATTATAGTGTTGGCTCCTAATAAGGTTAAGTCTGATTAGTTCAAATGAGCAGGCGTATAAACGTTTTTCATGACTATTATTAGAGTGAATTCAAAGGTGAATTCAAAGGAGATGTGAATGTTTCGCACATTGCAATATCTGCAATTGTGATATTAACCTGGATGGCATAGGAAAAACCGCTATTTCAACTCATATTGATACCCTAAAACTGAAGAAGTGTGTCATAATGAATAATTCGAGTCAGTCGATGAATAATTTTTCCGCAAGTCGATCAGCACCAACGACTACAAACTACAAGGCAGATGCTGCAGAGGTTACCTGGGCATTCCATACGGTCAAACACCAGCAATCATTCCTCACCAACGATTGCACATCGCAATTGTTCAAAGCAATACTCCCTGATTCCAGCATAGCAAAGAAGTTTGCTTCGGCCAGGACCAAGACTACAAGCATGGTTACTGGAGTTCTTGCTTCATACGCTCGAAAAATCATTTTGTCCAAAGTTGGTGTACGGTCTTTTTCCATCTTGGTTGACGCCTCTAATCACAGCAAGGTGAAGAAGTTTGGTTTATCACCCTATGGGGGACCCAAGAGCAGCGTTTTTTTAGGGGGAGGGAGTGGCTGACGAAGTGCTGTTTCGGCCATGAGTAAAGGTAAACCATTTCGACAGTCCTTATTTTGGATCTTCGTCGATGGCAACTCTGCCTATACATGTAGTATATTTCTTTCCTACTGCTGAGCGATTGCAGGCCACGCTCACGGCAGAAAGTCACTAACAAAATGCTGAATATTTCGAGCAAACTTTTCTATGAAAGCAAATGTAATTTTTGAAATTGACAAGATGTATGCTCCTA
Organism: Botryllus schlosseri; assembly: GCF_051294905.1. Lineage (NCBI taxonomy): Eukaryota > Metazoa > Chordata > Ascidiacea > Stolidobranchia > Styelidae > Botryllus > Botryllus schlosseri. The sequence goes on along the minus strand of NC_137247.1, from coordinate 15,655,407 downwards.
TAGTGTTGAATTTCCTTCCATCCTGCCATCGCCATACAGAGAGTGGTCTGAAGAGGAATTCAAGGAATTTGAAGAAAATATATTATAATGCCGTAACAATTTGTAATATATTAAAAAAGGTTCGCATTGCAGAACATATTAACGGTGTTCGCGGACGCGAACCTCAGAATCTCTGAGGTTCACACACCGAACGAGAACGTGAAAATCACGTTCGCACGATCCCTTTAGTTATAGGCCGATCAATTTCAACGAAGATACGAGCGTAGAAATGTTAATCCGCCCCTTTGAGTGGCAGAATTCAAACACGATAGGTCTACTAAACAAGTTATCAAAACAGTTTGAAAAATGATTGCCCGATTCGGCCCGTCAATTTAAATACTTCTGAAGTCTGAAAAGTAAATTGTGGATATACTGTCAATGATTATAGTGGTATTTCATATCGATGTTCATGAATCAGTAAATTTTTACACCCAAATTCACGCTATTTTCCTACTTATTGTTCGAAAATATAGCGTCAAAACGAGAAGCGAGGCACAGACCGGCCATGCTACGCCTCTGATATCGCAATTCACCACGAAGTGCTCATAATACATAATAACTGATATAATCGAATATTAGTGTTGCACTTATTTCGAAAATCTAAATTATAACAATGCCAGGGCACCATCAGAGCCCTGCTAAGATCACCGAGGAGCAGTGAAAACATGCGCCATCGAGCTTGCAAACAGCCGGTGTATATAGTTTGAATCGTAGAGTTGGTGGCCAACATGTAGTGTCAACATGTGGTGGATATGTTGTATAGTTTATTTCGCTATTGTGACAAGAATCAAGTCTCGAACTATATGAGCAAACCTTTTTGATTTATATATCTGTATATCGGATTCTAAAGGGGTCAGAACATCACCAACCTTACCGCATTTCACTGCTGCATGCTTGGTCTACAGACCCTGACTTCCAACTCCCGCTTCGTGTACAAATTAGTGCGGAGCATGGACCGGAGCCGGATTAGATATCCGGCCGAATTTTTTCAATTTTGGCCGGACCGGATCGGAGCCGGATCAGTACTTTTTCTGATATGGCCGAAGCCGGATCAGTACTTTTTGATAATGACAGAACCTTTACGGAGGATCATGACGTTTGTAACTAACTAAATAACTACCGACCTGCCACACGCAAGTGCCCGCCGAGCCAGTCCAAAAATAAACGAGCCATATTTATAAATTCACGGAACCACCGTACCGTGTTGGGCAGGATTTCCGGCCGGAGCCGGATCAGTACTTTTTCCTGATACGGCCGGAGCCGAACCGAGGAACTGAAAAACCGGATCGGAGCTGGACCAGAGAATTAGCCGATCCGCTCCGCACTAGTACAAATACTTTGTAATGTAAATGTGGTTGCGACGTAAGCTGCTTCAGCAGTTGGTACATGAAAGCACTTGTATTTATCGTTAACAAGGTATCGCGGCCCCGGCCATTGAAGTTGCGTTGAAGGACAGCAACGACGATCTGGTGTTGAATTATTTGAAACAATGTAACTCGAGTAGTTTGGAAAAGTGTCGAGACCAGGGCTTTGGAGCCGGAGCCGGAGCTCCACATAAAATTAAGCCGGAGCCGGAGCTGGAGCTAGTTATTTGAGGGGTAGCTCCGGCTCCGACGCATTTCATAAGATGCTATTATATAATATATATGGAACAACAACATCTGCTGAGTTAACATAATTCAACAGCAGGACTTCGCGAAATTCACAATCTTTTCCTCTTTGGCGCTACATTTTCCGACTAACCATGTTGCTGGGGATTTAACAACAGAGCAGTCATATGTTCAACGATCAATTTTCATACATGAGTGCCGAACCTCGTTATGCCAGATATGCCTGTGAATATTGTGGGTGTTCGACATAGCCTACCCACAATTTCATCATCAGCACAACCTTGTTGGCCAATTGTACGGTTCGAAAATAATGACCACTATGTATTACACAAAATGGGAGAGAGGATAAAAACGTGATTTTGTTGCACATGTCGATATGACGAGCACGAGCCGAGAAATTCCATCTCATCGTTGCTATGAATCGGATGAGCAAATACTCGTTCTTTCGTGATAGTTCTTTGATCGGGCCGCGAAATTGGACAGTGTTATTGAGTATGCAATTTTGCATGCGAATTGGAATTCATTACTGCGCATGATCGTCATTCACTCCAGTAAGGATTTTCGAGCGTGAATAGGGGATGGCAGAAGAGTAGCCCAAAACGCCGTTAACACTGAGCGAACAATTTTTGCGGTGCGAGCTACTCAATGCGATGTTAGGACCTCATGGTATTTTATGATGGAGACAAATTACTGATTTGATACGCGATTTCCAATTTGTAATGATCTGTTTCGTAAATTCATTCTTGATGTCTGCCTGATACTTTAGTATTCCCGGATCATCGCGCACTGTGACTTGTAAATGTGCAATGTGCATTAAGCATAGTTTAATTCGTTATGGGAATGGCGCAATGTGCATGGCACAGTGTTTAATTCGATTCGTTTCAACGGGAAAATATTATAGTCCGATAAACTTAATCGACATCGGGTGGACTGGTAACGAGTTTACCAATATCGAACGTCAAACCATTGACCATTTGGTACAAATCGAATTTCCATTGATCAGGTCGTGCTGTCCGACCATATTGCTCTTACTACAATTACAGTTGAATAATAATCGCCTATTTAAAGATTGAATTGAGCTGTATGGCTTAATGTTAACGAGTACGGTGCCAGTGTTAAAACGCCGCATCAGAATTTTCATACTGTACAGAAACGGCATGGAGTAAAGTGCGTTCTAGTTCCACTATGTTGTCGACAATTGACAAGTATTCATTATGACGCCACAAGCCGAGACGGTGCACTATGTCTTCGTTGTGCATCCAATGTTACTGACGGCTGAGAGACTAGATTAGTATAGATCAGTGCTTTTCAACATGAGTGACGGTTCGCACTGGTGCGAATGAAAAAAATTGCAGCGCGAATGACGGAGTTGGTGCGAATGGTGCGAATGAAAAATCCGGTTGAGTGCGAATGAAAGTCGTAAATAATTGTTGATTTTTCTGACTTGGAATAATTGAAATAACCTAATAAGAAATTCAAGGGCAGTGTAACTTTTGTAGTTGCGACGCAATTATAAAAACTTGTTTAACTTACGACGCACCACTAATCGTAGCTCTCACAGCACTATAATTCTTATGTAACGAAAAGCCTGGTTTGGAAGCTGGTGCATAGTGGCACACATACGGTATATCAGTCCATCTGAGCCTGCGAAAAGCGGAAAAAATGACGTCGAATTGACTTTCTGCTTTCTTCCGCTAAGCAATCATCATATTCTGTACGTCTTCAAGTGCATGGAGAGAAGTGCACCAGCGTATCTTCGTGAGCTAGTGATATTCTACAATCCTTGAAGAGCGCTACGCTCTCAGTCGTAAAAACTCGTCTTGTCAGACTCAGAACATCGACCTACGGCGAGAGTACCTAATCTTCCATTTTCTGTCAGACTATGTGACTCACTATATGTTTTAAAACGCAAAATAAAGACCATTTTATTCACACGAGCGTTCGAACTACAGCAGTGTTCATTCCGCCCAACAACTATGCACTCCGTCTTTTATATATATCGTTTACTTTTATATTTTATTGTCTTTTATGTACAGCGCCCTAGTGTAGTAATGATATATTGCTCTAAACGGCGCTCTATATATTATTATATTTCAACTGTTCGATTAGCGCGAGGCAGGAGGATAGTAGTAAATACCATCATTACACACTCACATCTGCAAGTTATCGTAACGCAAATTTTTACCTATTCGGGGGTTGTTAAAGTATGGACAGCAAAAGGTATAATTTGGGTCAAGACGGTGCCCGGGCTATCTGTTATTATGTATGTAATATCTGTTGAATTTATTCCAAAAATCCTGCGATAGTTTTTACATATCCAAGGTCACTGTGTTGGGTACTGTAGCCAATAAGCGGCGTCAGACATGTTTTGTGGAGCTGCGTTGGGTAGAATTGTGATAGCGAGCTCTAATGTGCCTACACTCCTTGATCGTTTTGATCCTTATTTTCCAAGACATAAGGCCTCAACACAAACATGTGGATTTTTCATCCTTTCCAAAAACTGGAGCCTCCCGGACCTTTGTGTCAGCTCTTAAAAATCGATTTCTGCCAGCAAGCCTTTTTCACTCGAACACCTGAAACAAATGTTGTTAAGTATTTTCATCTTTCTTTTCTATAATAATTTTCGGTTAGTTAGTGCGAATGAAATTTATTTTACAAAAAAGTGCGAATAGAGCTCAAAAAGGTTGAAAAGCACTGCTATAGATAACTAACCTACGGGTAAACTAGTAATCTATATAGACCAGGGGTGGCCAACATTTTCGGCTAAAGGGTCACATGAAATTGACGAACGAGTGCGCTGCTCACAAGCCAGGCCAGCCAGTTAATATTATTATTACTTGGGTATATTGCGGGTCGACTGTATACCACCCGCTGGGGTCAGTTTGCAATGACAGGATTATTCGGCATCTGGACATATCGATATCAAAGATTTCAGCTAATACACGACAATCATTTTGGGCCTACATTTCATGGTCGACGATCTTTCTGCGAGCGCAAACGCGAAAAGACTTTCTCTCGTAATTGCGAATATAGTTGGACTCAATCGGCTAAATCAGGCGTTTTTTTAATCGTGTGACAATTAAAGACGCGAAGCGTGAAGAAAACATTTACTGCTCTTTTAGTTTATTGTAATGTACGGCGATTTACTAAAAATGTGACTGGACCCTGGATATGCCAATGCGTCGAAACTGATATTTTATTCATCAATATCCCAAGTGTCGGGGCCGGACTAATCATATTTCTGGTTGGCCTTGCAAGTTCACAATCTGAGCAATTCAATTTCGAAAATATAACAGGATTTCGATAATATAATGGGAAATTAGCTCGCGGGCTACTCAAAACCTTCTCGCGGGCCACATATTGACCGCAGGCCGCGAGTTGCCCACCCCTGATATAGACAGACACCGTCGATAGCTTTCAGAGCGGCGCCGGAGCTGGAGCCGGAGCATCGGTAATAATGCAGCTCCGGTGCTGGAGCCGGAGCTAGTGTATGATAGAAGAAAGCTCCGGATCCGGAGCTGGAGTAATGCAAATTTACGGCTGCTCCAAAGCCCTGGTCGAGACGCCGTGCGCTAAATTTGAATTACGATTTTAGTCTCGATCTTTGGAATCTGTCTATTCTATGACATTTCTGTGCTGGTCACGACTGCATCGGTTAGGGAGACATATCTAAAACGCTCCTGCCATGTTCGTGCATTGATGTTTAGTGTCGTTCAACTCTTGATTTCTGTACGACTTACCCCCAATCATCATTTTCTTGTGTGTCGTGCTTGTACTTATACCCTTGTGTTCTGTTCAATAAGGTCTTTCGTTTAAATGCACTCTGGATTGTGTCGGCTGTCTTAAAGTTATTCTGCTGATAATATACTGATTTCATATTTGCAACCTCGTCGTATGAGTTATTGTTCAAACAAGATCAAGAACATATCAATTGGTGTCAGAAGTGGAATTCGAACCCACGCCTTCATTCGGAGACCAAAGCGAATACCGGGTTTGGGAATATTGGTACGGAGTTTATCACTTGTTCAAAGAAACTTCACCAGTTAACAATCTATAAATAGGCGGCCACCCCATACAATATCATTAAACGCCCGCTGTCTGTGATTTCAAATCATCAGCGCTGTCAATTAGCGAGTCCGAGCTAGCGCGTCAATGCCAACTATTTGCCATTAACCGATACGCGCGCGAATAATTGAATAGGCAGCTTCGTTGGCAACAACGAACTAGTGCTTAAAACGCCCCAATAAATTGTAATCCGTGATTAGTAACCAGACAATCAAAGCAACCTCGTTCACGACATCGATTTCGACACGCTTGTGCTGAGAAACACCATATTCTCTCACGACAAGACGAGCGAATTCACGTTCTCCTTCTCTTACTTAAATTGTATTTGCGCCCATTTTCGTTTAGAAAACAATTCTTGAGTTTGTTCCGTGATAATCTCTTTAATTGGAGGCCTGGAGCGCGAAATAGGACAGTGTGTTTGTGTAGTGCAGTGGTTCTGACCCTTTTTTCCTCCAGCGCCCCCTTTCAAAAATTATCGTGCTCTATCGCCCCCCACCTCATAATGTAACGCCGTAACAAAACTTTGTTAACCCCTTAAAAGAACGATTGTCTTGCTCGCCCATATCGTGATAAACCAATATTCTGGGGGCTTCTCCCCCAAGAACCACGTCACGTGATTTCGATGGTCAGAAAAAAACTGTGTGGCCTGGTCGCCCCAGGCGCCAACATTTTCTATAATGCATGAATGAATAGGTGGTAATTGCATATATATGTCGCTATAAACTTTTCATCCTCTCAGCCCACGTAACCAGATTTACCGGTAGCGCTGGATGAGCTGTTGTATTGCATAATGAAGGCCATGTAATTAATAATAATTGAACATATTCGGGCGTGCCCGTTGGTACAATTACTTCGTTATATGTTGTTATTTTGTTACCTCTTGTCCGCTACATAGTCAAAAGATATTGAAACGCATAAACGTATTACACTAAAGTATGCACACGATTCAAAATTGGTATTTCTTCACTGGCAAATAAGGGCAATCCTCTTCGGCTATAAGGTTTTCTCGCTGAAGATCT